>NC_083719.1:186165965-186765965 GCF_028564815.1 Eubalaena glacialis | reverse complement strand
ATTGCTGCTAAAAAGTAAAAATAATAGCACAATGACTCGCATTGTCATTGTTCTCAGCGAGCCCCGACTTTGAGCCGGCCCAGTGCCCCTTAATATCATTTCATCGAATTTTCACAACATCCCTGGGTGGGGCTGCTGCAGCACCCGTATTACAGGTGAGGAAGCTGGGTTTGCCGGGGCGTGTCTGGCTGAGGTCTTAGCCCTGTGGTGGGTCCATCCTGTCCCTGGCCTTGGCCGGCCCTGCCCCTGTTCCACACCCACTTGCTCTGGGCTCCAGGGCAGGTGGGCGGGCTTCAGTTTTCGCATCTGTAAAACAGGATTGGTGGGGCTGAGACATCAAGGTCCTGGCTGTCCTGGAGATAGTGCACTACTTAAAAGGACAAGGGTCCTGGGACTTCCCTGGCGGTCCAGTGGTTAGGACTCGGCACTTTCGCTGATGGAGCCCGGGTTCAGTCCCTGGTCAGGGAACTAAGATCCTGCAAGCTGCGTGGCACAGCCTTAAAAAAAATAAAATAAAATAGAATGTAAAATAAAATAAAAAGACAAGGGTCCCACACACACAGATGCAGAAGACTGCCGTCCAGGAAACAAAGAAAAAAGCCCAAAGTTTGAACTCTGGCACCCATTTTATTCCCCCACCCCCCGATTTATTATAGTGTACACATTTACAAACACTTCACACATACACATGACATTTAAATATATACAGTTAGCTGTAACAGTTTATTAACTATATTACTAAGTATATTAAATTTCTTTAACATGTTATATTTTAAAATATATATTGAGCGTCTCTATTTCTATGTGTAAAGCATGGAAAGAGCGCCACCAGCCAGGATTGGAGGTGGTAGCCAGAAGTGTCTTTGGCCTGATTTGTCATGAGTTAATTATTCATGAGGAGAGAATGTCTCCTTGTCTTACTGTGGAATTAAAAATTAATAATTTAAAAAAAAAAATCCATGCAGGCCTCTCAGGGATTTTGTGAAAATCATTTGGGTCAAGAGATGGGCAACGGACTGTGGGGCTGAAGTGTGTTTTCTTTTGGGGGAGCGATTCCATGTGTGTTCGGGGGTTCTGGGCACGCACACGTGTGCGGAGGGGTCCAGGTGCATGCATGTGTTAGGGGGAGGATCCAGGTATCTGGGCGAGTGTGTGGGAGGGCGGTCTAAGTGTCAGGGTGTCTCCACATGCCTGAGGGTGTCCATGTGCCTGGGGGGAGTCCATGTATCTGGGGGGTGTCCACATGTCTTGGGGGGGGAAATCTGTGTGTTTTCTCATCTGAATCTGTCTCTCTCTCTCTCCTTTGCCCCCCGAGCAGAGAAGCGAATCTCCAACACCCCCCTGAGAATGGTTGATGGCTCCACCATGATGAAGGCAGGTGGGTTGGCCCCAGGCTCAGACCCATGTCCAGCCACTGTCCTGGGCTGAGTGTCAGCCCTGTGGGGCCTGGGGGGCCTGGGGGGCCAGGTCAAGGGGCCAGCTTGGATGCGGACGCGCCCTCAGCAGTACCTGGTGGGGGCTGTGGTTATGGGGGGGGCGGCTGGACCAAGGCTGCAGCTCTGAGCCTGGGTGGGGCCGGGCGCCCCCTCTGCTTTGGCACGTCCGTCACAAGCCAGCTCAGCTTCCCCGAGAAGATGGGCCCCCTCGCATGGCGTTTCTAACCTGACGCCCCTCCTGGCTTCCATCCCCCAACCTTGCCGCTCGCTCCTGGGGCCCGGGAGTGGGGAGGCGGGCACAGGCTCGCACGCTCACTGCAAACCTTCCCTCCATCATCCTTGGGCCACCTTGGGAGAGGGAGTGAGCACCCTGTCCCTGGAAGTAACCAATCAGGGCAGAGTCAGAATTAGTGCTCAGCGCTCTACAAGGTCAGGTTCACATCCCTGCTTGATCACGTGACGGCTGGCACCGGGTTGCGGGGGGATTGTAGTGACCTCGTGCCCAGGACCCAGCACAAACCCAGTCCCAAGAGTGACCAGAAGTCACGATGAACGGCAGAACCTTGTTGCTGCTGTCCCCGAAGTTAGTTTGGAGGCACAGAACCAAGGGGCGCAGTGGAGACCAGGGCGTGACGACACTGGGGGCGGCCGACAGAAGGGGGGGGTGCCTTCAGGGCCCCCGTGCCAGTTAGAGCAGCCCTGCCCAAGCGCAAAGCCAGAGGCCCCCAGCCGGTGACCTTGAGCAGTGCACAACCTGCCCAACTGTATGTCTGATGGTGGGGTGTCAGGCTTCAGAGGGATGTGGGGTTACAGAGCATCCTTCACTCACTTACTCATTCTACGGTGCTCGCTGAGCACCTGCTGTGAGCCAGGCAGGAGAGACGCAGCCAGGAGAGCAGGGGTTCTGATGGGAGTGAGAGCCTGTATGGTTAACTTACAGAGAGGATACGGCAGAGCACGGGGAGCTGGAGAGGGGACAATTTGAATTAAAGGGCTCAGGGGAGGCCTAACTTAGGAGGTGACATTTGAACAAGGACTCGAAGTGAGGGGGCGGGGCATGCAGGTGGGGCGGAGGTCACACCAGGAGGGGGCACCGCCAGTGCAAAGGCCCTGGGACAGCACTGCGCCTGGCGGGTGGGAGGGACCGCGGGGAGGCCAGTGCTGGTTGGAGCAGCATGAGTGAGGTGGGGAGGGAGAGGAGATGAGGGCGAGGAGGGGACGGGGCGGGTCAGGGCAGAGCAGGGACGCGTCCCGCTGGGTTCTCACAGGCGCCCCCTGGCGGCTTCGGGGAGAACAGGTCGCGGGCGGCGGCGGGAGACACGGCGGAGGGGACGGCGGGGGTCCGGGCGGGGTGGGGGGGCGTGAAGGTGGGGCGTAAATGGTGGAGGATGGCGGGTTATTGTGTGGGGGATGGGAGATGATGGCGAGGGATGGTGGGGGGAAATGGTAGGGGTCGGGGGAGGAGGAAGGGGGGTGGGGGGATGAAGGGGGAAATGGGGCAGACGGTCCAGGAGGACGGTGGGGGCATGCTGTGGGGGACAGTGGGGAGATGGGGGAGGGCTGGGGAATGGTGGTGTGGAGGTGGTGAGGAATAGTGCGGGCGGATGCAGTCCCCCCCCCTCCCGCGCTGGCAGGGGCTGCGGAGGCACGAGCAGTGGGCGGTTTCTGAGAGTCCTGAAGGCAGCACCTGGGAATTTGCAGATGGACCGAGGAGGGGGTGTGGGAGTGGTGAGAGAGGGAGGAGGGAGAACGGAGGTGTCCTTGTGAGAAATGGGAAGACCCGGGAGGAGCAGGTCGGGAGGGGTCTTGGCCGTGGTGATGTGGGACCCTCCATGGAGGAGGGCTGGGGACCCCAGGCAGACGATGTCTGCAGAACGGGGGCAGATGCTGGCTGTTGAGCGATGGCCTTAACGGGTTGTGACTGCATTCATTTCCAGAGGGAATCATCCCCTCTACACAGTGGAGCAGATGGGAATATCGATATAACAGTAGCCGACTTAAGACGTGCAGCACAGAGAACGCGGCAGTCCAGAACACTGGGGGGCGCGAGCTTGCTCACCCGCGTTCCAGTCCTGGCTGGAGTGGGCCAGGGACGCCTTTGAGTCACTGGGACAGTTCAAGGTTTTGCAGACGGGGCGGGGTGGCCGGGGTGTCCTCGGATCCCGAGCACAGGAATTCAGACCCCTCGTCCACGGGACTGGGGAGCTAGGGAAGGATGCTGAGCTGGGGGGGGCCGCGTCGAGGGCACCCGCTGCTTGGCTCTGCGCTGCCGGCTCCCCTCCCTGGCTTGGCTGCAGCCCGGCGGGGGGCACATGGGCAGGTGGGCCGCGGCATGACCCGTGCCTCTCGTGCCAGCCATGTACTCGGTGGAGATCACGGTGGAGAAGGACAAGGTGACGGGGGAGACCCGGGTGCTGTCCAGCACCACCGTGCTCCCCCGGGAGCGCCTCCCTCAGGGCATCAAGGTCTACGAGGACGAGACCAAAGGTACGCGCCCCTCCCCCGCCCCGCCACCGCCCCACCAGAGCCTGCGACCCAGTCCTCCCGCCATCCAAGAACCCACCTGGAGGCGTGGCCAGTGCCAGGCTGGACTGGGGAGGCGAATCCTGAGTGGCGCCTGCTGTCCTGGGTGCTTCCCAGCCAGAGGGCCCAGCCCTTCAACCCCGATTTCACAGATAACTCATTTAAATAATTACTAGTGTAATAAAGGCTACAAAAAAAACCCCAGAGATGTAGAGGGGGCCGAGTGAGGGTCCAGCAGTGCGGGGAGGGGGCAGAGGAGGTGAGAAGGTGCACAGTGGGCGTGGGGGAGCAGCGCGCCTGGTGAGGACACAGCATGTGCAAAGGCCCTGAGGTGGGCTGGAGTTTGCTGGGCTGGGGAATCGAGAGGAGCCCATGCGGCTGATGCGGAGTGTGGGGGGGATGGTGAGCCTTGGTGGAGGTGGCAGGGGCCACGGCGCTGAGATCTGGTTTGGTGTTTAGGGTTCCCTCTAGCGGCTGGGAGGGGAGCAGGCTGTGGGAAATACCCACAAGGAAGCTGGGAACGGCAGGAGAGGGCAGCCTTCCGCAAAAGCTCCTGAGTGCCTGCCTCTCTCTATATATAGTTGACAGAACGTAAAATTCACTTTTTTTTTTTTTTTAACTAAGGAAAACTTTCCTTTAAACTGTGAAATATGTCAGAATTTAGACAGCCATCTCATAAACATCTTGGCATTTAAACTTTTGTTCATTTTCGGCATGACCTGACTGGGGAGGGGAAATTTGGGTCAACATTTGCTATGATGCCAGGAATAGAAGCAAACCTACCTTAGTAAAGATAACATTTTAAGAAGATGTTAAAAGTACATTTGAAGTCAAGGCAAACATTTGCTTTCTTCAGGACATGGGGTCCCCAGAGCTGATCCCTTGAGTCAAGTATAAAATTAGCACAGCTCAGCCTCAGGGTCCATTAGCGAGTCTGTAAATGCTGCCCTCATGAGAATATGGAATTTGGAGACAGAGGATGCAGGACACCCATACAATTCAGTGTACAACTCAGTGGGTTTTGGAATATTCACCATGTTGTACACCCTCACTAGCTGATTCCAGAACATTTCTGTTCCCCAAATAGAAACCCCATCCCTGCCCCATCCCCACCATGGCAACCACAAATCCACTCTCCATCTATAGATTTGCCTGTTCTGGACGTTTCCCATCTATGGAATCACACACTGTGTGGCCTTTTGTGTCTGGCTTCTCTTATTGAGCATCACGTTTTCAGGGTTCATCCATGTTTATATTTTATGACCGAGTAATATTCCAGCGTATGGATGGACCCCATTTTGTTTATCCAGTCATCAGTTGATGGACGTTTGGAATGTTTCCACCTTTTGGTTTTATGCTATACAAGTTTTTTTTTTTTTTTTTTTTTTTTTTTTTTTGCTATACAAGTTTTTGTGTGGGCGTATGTTTTCACTTCTCTTGGGTGATACCTAGGCGTGGAATTGCTGAGTCATGTGGGGACTCTAGGTTTAACCATTTGAGGAACTGCTGGGGTGTTTTCCACAGTGGCTGCACCATTTTACTTTCCCACCAGCCGTGCATTAGGGTTCCAATTTCTCCACATCCTCAACAACCCTTATTATTGACCATTTTTAAATTGTTATTATTGCCATCCTGGTGGGTGTGAAGTGGTATCTCACTGTGGTTTTGATTCCCAAAGCCTCGTGTTCTTAGAGGTTCAGGCCTCTGGGACATCCAGGATGCAATTAAAGGGGTCTTGTCACAGCCCAGCTCTGCTGTAATTTGGGGGCATCGACCCAAGTGGAATCCCAGCTCCAGTTCTCACGAGCTGTGTGGTTCTGGGCATGTCCCAGCTGCCCCATTTCCTGGACAAGGATGAGACCACACAGGGCCAAGGGGCAGAGATGTCTGTGCTCACAGAAGGTCCTCACCTTGGCCACTGAGCCCTGCCTGGCCCAACCCCTGGGGATTCAGGACCCGCCAGACTGGACTCTGGTTGCTTAGCAATTGGAAGGTGATCCATTTCCATGGCAGCCAAGGGCTCGGATTCCTACCTTGGGGCAGTGGCCAGTGGGAAATACCTAGCTTGGGTCTGTGTGACCTGGGCACACCCCACCCTCTGGGCCTCCAGCCCAAAGTCACTGCAAGGCCTTGATGCATGGACGCCCCTCCTCAGGGATTTGGAAACTGAGAGTGGAAAGCACTTTCCTTCTGGCCAGAAGCCAGAAACTGGCCAACCCTGACCCTTGGCCCGGGAGGAGGCCCGGGAGGAGGCCCGGGAGGAGGCGAGTCCCTGGGGTGTCCAGTGTGTCCCTCCCTCCATGCTAAGCAGCTGGGCAGCTGTGTTTCTAGAAGGGCTGTGATCTGGGGCTGGCGTCAGACCACAGCTGGGACTCCTCCCGGGTGCTGAAGTCCGGTCCTTAGAGACTGTAACACAGGTTAGAAAATGACACATCAGAGGGACACGGATAACAAAAGCTGGAGAGATTGGAAAATACACTTAACAAGCTTGACTGCACATATAAAACTCTACCCAATGGAGAATACACATTCTTTTCAGACAAGGGTGGAGCATTTTCAGAAAGTGACCATGTCCTGTTACAAGGTTGTATCTTACACTCTGTTTTCCTGGACCACAGTCCCCCACTCCCCCAAATTTAAAAACACTCTTCTAAATAAATCTTGGCTTAAAGAGGCAATCAATCAAAATGGAAATTATAAGATATTTACACTTGAAACAGAATGACATAATGTAATCCATGAACTACAGCCGAAACAGAACTCAGAGGAAAATGTATGGCCTTTGGGGCATTTACTAGAAAACAAGAAAGATGGGTGAATGAACTAAACTTTAATTCAAGATCATCCACATGAGCTCAAGGAAGGAGGAAATCAGAATCCCTGCAAATCCTCATGAAAGGAATGCCTAGACTGGGAGAAAGAGCAGGGTCCAGCCGCAGCCAGCTGTGTGACCTTGGGCTAGTTAACTTCCCTTCTCTGAACTCCATTTTCTCCGTCTTTGCAATGGAAAAAAACAGACCTACTTTGCAAGGTAATCACCTGGGAGCAAGTTGACTGGGGAATATGGAAATGCTTCAAACTGCGAGACAATAAAATCCCAATTCATTTATTCTTTCTTGGTTTCTAACACATGCTTTTGTGCCTATAAATTTTCCTCTGTGCACCAATTTGCCTGTGCCCACAGATTCCCATAGGAGCTTTCATTGTCAATTGGTTCTAAAGGTGTAATTTAGTTTATGATTCCCCTTTAGCCTAGAGGTGGCTCTTAGCCTTGCCAGGCCTCCCCTCCTGTCTGGGAACCAACTCACTCTCTCTCTCTCCCCCCATGCCAGTGGTCCACGCCGTGGACGGCACGGCGGAGAATGGGATTCACCCGCTGAGCTCCTCTGAGGTGGACGAACTCATCCACAAGGCGGACGAGGTCACACTGAGTGAGGCAGGGTCTGTGGCCGGGTCAGCAGAGCCCCGGGGGCCGTCGGAGGAGGCCGTCCGGACCACGCCGTCCAGGCGGGAGATCACTGGAGTTCAGGCCCAGCCCGGCGAGGCCACGTCAGGCCCTCCCGGCATCCAGCCGGGCCAGGAGCCCCCAGTCACCATGATCTTCATGGGCTACCAGAATGTGGAGGATGAGGCCGAGACCCAGAAGGTGCTGGGCTTGCAGGACACCATCACCGCAGAGCTGGTGGTCATCGAGGACGCGGCCGAGCCCAAGGAGCCTGCCCCGCCCAACGGCAGTGCGGCTGAGCCCCCTGCCACCGAGGGCTCCAGGGAAGAGAACCAGGTGGGGCTCGAGGCCCCTGCCAGCGACCCCCAGGACCTCGACATGAAGAAGCAGCGCTGTAAATGCTGCTCCATCATGTGACCCACCCGGCCCCCCAGACCCCGGCCCCACCCTCCATACCAGACACCCACACAGCCCGGCCCTCCTGGTGCCCGTCCACCCTCCACCCACAATCACGGGGCCAGGACATGCTGTGTTTTCACACGTTCCTTCTGAGTTTTCTTTCACCGGAAAGAGAGGGACAGGGGTTCCCCCCTCCCGTCACCCCCCCACACACCCTAAACCACTGAGCCGTGTACCCACGCCTGGTAGGAGAGACACGGACACACCCGCTTCTCCCCAAACGAGGGCCCCCCATGTCACGGCAGCTCCACAGATGCGGCTCTTGCCCACAGCGGTCCTGGCTGGTGTGACCTGGAGCCTCAAAGCAGCCCCAGGCCAGCCCACCTCCCTCTGGGCCTCCTGCCTGTGCCTTCCTGCCACCTCCAATGAGGTCCCTGAGGGGACACCCTGCCGGAGAGGGGTCCCGGGAGCCAGGGGTTCTGGGGGTCTGCTCTGTCTCCACTCAGCCTCTGGAAGGGGGGGTTCCCTGGCCAAGGCGCTGGGTCCAGATCTCGGGCAGTTAGGGTGAGGCTGTGCCTCTTTGGGGAGCCCAAGCTCGAGGTCTTGGAATGGAGTACGGGGCCCCGCTGGACACCCCAGCCTGATGTGCCCCTCCCCCCAATGCTCTATGTGGGCGCAGCCAGTGGACGATGCAACCTGGGAAGGGGGAGCCCTGAGGATATGCCACCCACTCAGGAGGGGCGTGACCGCTGTGCTGTCTTCTGGCCGGGCTGGGCCGGGGGTCTTCGAGCTGCCTCCTGCACAAGGCAGGGCCACGTGAGCCCCTTTACGTCCTGAGCTCCCACCCCCTCTGGGCCCTCCTTCCTCCTGGTGCTAATTCAGGGACCCTGGGGGACTGCCCCTGGCCTGGCCCCTTCTCCAGCCTGCTTGGACCAGGGTCCTGGGTCTCCACACCCATACCCCAGAGATCAGGCCCACTGCCAGCTCTGCTGGGCTTGGCTCATTCTGGGCAGTGGAGGGGGGCACACCACCTGGGACAGGGAGCTTCCCCTGGGTTGCAGCTGGAGACCCCGATTTGCTGCCCAGCCTGATGGGCGCTTGCCCCCCTCTCACTGGAAGGGGTGAGGGGTGAGGGGCTCCCCCCCTGGGGGCAGCTGACACCTAGATGTACAGACACATCTCCCTGGTTGCAGCCACACTCGTCCCCAGAGGCACATTAGTGCACATGCTCACAGGCCCTCTCGTGTGGGCTGTGGATGACCAGGCCCCATCTCGGCCCCTCCCCTAGGGGCCTGCAGCCTGGTGCCCAGGGCCCAGGCCGCCCCCCACCTCAGCAGGGTGGGTGCAGGGGCCGCCCTGGACCGCAGCCTGGGTCACCGTCTCGGCTCTGCCCCTGGGTGGCTGGGATGAGAGGTCCTCTCTGAGGTGACCCTGAGCAGTGGCCATGGAACCCCCCCTTCCTCCTCGAGTCCACCTGAGTCCTCGAGCTGTGAGCCTCCGCTGAAGTGCCCTTGCTGCCCGCTCTGCTTTCGATGTGTGATGAGGCCCCAATGTTCTTGACTTTCCCAGAGACGCAAATAAACAGTGTGAACAGCCCTAGGGCCTGGAGTTCTTGGATTTCACCTGCGTGGGGAGGGTACGGCGAGGCCAGGGGGTGGGGCGCCACTGGGGTAAGGCTCACAGAGCCCAGGGAGCCGGTTTCTCCCGTCTGCGGCCCGCGCATCCCTCAGACTCACCCCAGTGCTGTGGGTGAGGGAGTTGGTGGAGTCCCCACCTGCACCTGTGGGCATCTGAGCTGCACCTGGGCAAGTAAGGCCTGGAGGTAAGGGGGCAGCTTCCGGTGGCAGGCCTTCCTTTCTGTTTCCTGTGGAGCCCTCGGGTTCCACACCTGGTCCACCCCATCCTTTGACTGTGAGGCTGCCCCGTGCTGGGCTCACAGCCCCCGGGGGACAGACACCCCTAAGCTCTGCCGAGAAGTCAGTCCCTGGGAAATGGGTGGGGACACGGGGAGGAAGCATTTATGGGGGCTGCCACCCCTGCTTCTGTCTCGCTATGTGATCTGTGTGGGAGGAGTGGCTGCTCCCTCTGGGCCTTGGTTTGCCCACCTGTATAGTGGGCTGTGTGAACCCTGAGGGGGAGGCCACCCCAGTCTGGGAGCAGGAGAGTGAGTCCTCACCTTCATAGTGCCCCCCAACATGCTGGATGACCCAGTCTCTGCTCTTTCCCCCCATGAGCAGCCCTGCCAGATTCGGAGCTGGGGGCCCATTGGATGGAAGAAGAGACTGAGGTTCAGAGGGGTCCCACAGTCAGCCAAGGGGCAGGTCAGGACAGAGCCCTAGCCCGGGGAACGGAAGCCCCATCCACTGTGTCCCTTCCCCCATAGACTGACCACTGTGCCCAGTGGCCTGACTTTCCCGCAGACACTGGGCTCCCATGGCTCTGGCAGGTCCTCTGCACCTCGACCAAGAATCAGTGAGGACAGCCGAGCACCTGGGACACCCACCACCCTTCTCGAGCCTCCATGCCTCCCTCTGTCAGTGGGGCCCGGGCCCTGCCCATCCCAACGCTTTCTGGCGCCTTTATGTCCTCATTTGGCCCTTCATGTAGAAGTGGGCTGGGGGCATCTCCCAGCCCTGTGATGTCCCATTTCCCAGAGGAGGAAACAGAGGCTCAGAGTGGTTAAGGGGGATTTGAACCCAGGCCCAGCTGAACCCCCCCAGAGACTAGGAAGCTGGGCTGGTCCCAGAAAGGAGCTCTCTGGGGAAATGGCCCGAAAGGGTGGGTTAAGCCAGGTGGCACAGTGGGGGTTTGGACTTGAACCCCCCCCCCGAGAAACAGCAGCTGGTTCGTGGACCAGCCATGTGACCCCGGGCAAGGGACAGCCCCTCTCTGAGCTACACTGAGAGGTGATGGGAAAGCCAGACGGCAGTTGGAAGGTTTCTGGATGAGTTCTGGCTGCAACTTTGTGGGCTGGGGGCCCCTGGGGGCCGAGGGGCTGTGCACCGTGGGCGTGGCGCCTGCCCTCTACTCTGTGGTGTCGTCTTTCTCCTCCTCCTCTGGACTTTGTTTCTTGAGCCCAGGTGGGGCCTGGGAGGAGGGGGTGCACCTGCTTCACGGGGCGGGGCTCTGTCCCCTGGCAACCTGGGGCAGGGCGGGGCTGGGAGGCCCCTGTGCCGTCCACAGAGTCAGAGCCAGGCTTGGAGGCTGCTGGGGCTGAGAGCCGAGAGGTGAGTCTGGGGAAATGGGGGGGCCGGATGGACGCAAGGCTTGGGCGGGCGGGGGTCCTGAGTGGGGTGGGCTCTGCTTTTGGCATGGGGGTTTGTGTGCCAGCGGCACCATCTGCTCACCGGCGGGGCCTTCAGGGTACAGGGAGGGAGCCCCCAGCCCCACCCTCAGCCCCCTCCGGACTCAGTGGGGTCCCAGGGGCTGGCGGGGGCCTCCCCTCGCTCTGTACCCGCTGGCTGGCTCTGAGGCCAGGTCTGTGCCCTTCCCACGCTGCACCCGCCCAGGAGAGCAGAGGCCCATCCCTGAACCTTGCCAGGTCCCCAGTCTCCACCCCGGGCTTCAGGACCCCAAATCCAAGGGGCCTTGAGCCCTGACCCTCTAAGTGAGGGGCCTGATCGGCACCCCCAGGGCCAGAGGCACAGGGCCCCCCACTGGTTCTGAGAATTATGGAGGTTTCTGGGGAGACGCTTAGCACCAGCCAGAGCCCTGCTTGGGGAGGACTTGAGCAGCCTACAACCCTCCTGTGGGATCGGAGGGCTCATAGGAGGGGGCTCATAGGACGGGGGTGGGGCAGTCAGCGTGGGGAGGTGTCCAGCCTCTGAGAGGGCAGCTGGGATCCTGTGGGGCCGGTTCAGAGACTTGGCCCAGTGTCCAGGTGTGTCCAGGGGTTGGGGCTCTGCCAGCCAGGGTCCCGGAGACTGTAGCCCCGAGTGACGGAAGAAGAAGTCCAGGAGCCCATCCCTGCTGTGTGGCCTGCCCTGTCTGAGCCCCAGGCCCCTCCAGCAGGCCTTTGCCCAAGGGCGGGAGGCCAGTTGCGGTAATGAGGAAGCAGGTGTGTGGCACCAGGGACCATAAACCCAGTTTCAGTTTTGGTATCAACAGGGTACAGAGTTGGGGCTGGGGAGGAGCCATCCAGGGGGGCTTCCTGGAGGGAAGTCGGTGGCGACTACCTGACTTCAGAACCTGTTGCTCTGTCACTCCCTGGTGTGACCCCTCTCTGGGCCTCGGTTTCCTCTGCTATATGTTGGGGACAAGAATGGTCCCCTCGTCACAGGCTCTTGTGAGAGGCAAAAAAGCTGCCGGTGTGAGATGCCCAATTACGAGGAGCCCCACCAGGAGCTGGGAGGCTCTGAGCTCTATTACTTCTCATTTGCACAGAGTCCACGAGGCCTCCAAGAGGGCGTTTCTCCCCGAGGGCTTCTCTGCGCCAGGCACCCACTCAGGCCTCCTTGCTCCTCCCCACACCCGGCGGAGGGGTCAGCAACATCCCACTTTACAGACAGGGAGACTGAGGCTTTTTGAGAGGGAATGCCTGCCCCAAGGTCACTTTGAGATCAGTGGTGGATCCAGGGTATAAATAATAACATCAGCCACTGCCGTGAAAGCATTTATCGAGTGCCTACTGTATACCAGGGACAGGGTGCCGAGTCTGCATGGCAGCCCTTCGTGGTGGCAGCTGCGTGCTCTGGACTCTACCTACTGCCCAGGTGTGGACACTGAGGTCGGAAGGGAGACTTGCCCAAGGATGCAGGCGAGGGGGACCCCACCCCACTGACCTCAGTGAATCACCCAGAAGGAATGGGCTGAGGAAGGTGCAGTCCCCCACACTGCCCCACCCACCGGGAGACTTGACACCCTCTGGGCGTGTGGTTCTTTTTCCCGGAATGTGGCTTATAAATCCTACTGGGTCAGCCTCTGGCCACGCACTAGGCAAATGGTTCTGCGTCAGTCCTGCCACATCTGCCCTCCGAGGGGAGCTGCAAGGTGCGGGGACCAGACCTGCTGTCCAGGGTGGGCTGGGGCTGGAGGGGTGGCCTGGAGGGGCAGCCGGGTCTGGGCTAGAATGAGCCCAAACCCTGGGCCCTGAGCACCCAGAGTGAGAGTCAGCCACTGTGTACCTGCTGTGTACCAGACTCCGGGCTGCGGGAGGGGATGCTCACCTCTGGGCACCTCTGGACCACTGGGAGGGAGAGAGGGTCCTGGCTGATGGCTTCAGGTGGGAGGTGACAGGCCTTAAATATAACCTTCTCCCTTCAAAGACATGTGCACCCCCAGCCACTTTCGTCATTGGGACAGAGGCTCAGCCCGCTTGGCTGGGATTTATTACCCAAGCCTGCTTGTTTTTTAATATTGTTTTCTTAATTATAGTTTCAATATTTGAAAGATTGCGTGATACTGCGTTAGGTGTAACATGGTTCCCCAAGATCAATTTTATGTGCTTGATGCCCCTTTTCCAGTTCAGGGAGGGTCTGCATTTTTCTTTTTAAAACCATGTTTAGCTTTTACAAGCAAGTTGGTGTAAAAATGCAGCGATGGACCCAATAGCTCTGGTGGCACCAGGGGGCCAAGGCCAGGGGCCATGGTTGCTTGAGGAGTTGAGGACAGCCTGTCTTCCTTTCCTCAGTTGTAAAAAGGTGGCGCCACACTGTGCCGGGCTGGGTACACAAAGGATGATCAGGCCACAGGTTCTGAGGGTGGGGACAATCTGGGGGGGCTCCCTGGAGGAGGTGTCCTGTAGGCTGTAGCTAAGGAGGCTGTGGAGGAGCAGAAATAAGGGTCCTTCTGGCAGAGGGAGGAGGAAGAGGGTCGACCTTGGGGTCTGGTGCCTGCAGAGTTTGGGGGTTTGGCCTGAGGCCGGATGGCGGTCTTGAGAGCCCTGGGAAGGGTGTGAGGATGCCAGGAGTCACAGAGGTGTGAGAGCAGGTGCCGGGTCTTCACGACGGCTCCTGGAGCTGTGCTCAGAGGGAGCTGGGACTCTTGGGAGGGGGGCTGGGCCCCCTGGAGCACTGGGTCAGGGTGTTGCCCAGCCCAGCAGGACAAGGTCCAAGGCGCTCCTTAGCCCAGCCTGGCTTTATGGTGCTGAGGAGGAGGATTGTCTGGGATGGGACAAGGTGTCCTGCTGGACAGGTGCAGGGGAGAGAACCAAGATGTGGGAGTCTGCCCATCACCACCCCTCTCTGGGTCTCAGTTTCCCCACTTGACATACCCCAGAGAGGGGCAGGCCCACTGGGCTCATCTGTAAATGTCAGATGGAAAAAATCACAGAAGGAACCTCAGGGTGTGTGTGCCCTGGGAGAGAGGCTGTTCAGGGGTGGCCCTGGGTCTGGAAGCGGTGAACTGGGTGGGAGGCTCACCCGGCAGGGTGTGCAGTGTCCGGCAGAGGAGGTGGGAGGGGTGCCTGCAAATGTTAGACACACAGGGGCTGAGTTGTTGGGTCAGTACAGGGGCACCCAGAGATTCAGGTGTGGCTGGATCCAGGAGCTCAATGTTTTTAGGATGCTGTGTTGGGATTGGGGGTGCTCTTAAGCAAGGTGCATACACAAGAGGACACATATGGCCCCCCCACAGCTCTCAGCCTCATCCAACCAGCCTAATAAGCCCAGCAGGAAGAGGGTCCAATTTTCCACATTAATTGCAAAGTCCCAGGATTTCACATCATTGGCCAGGTTGGGTCACATGTCCATCCCTGAAGCAATCACAGAGGCCAAAGGGTGGAATGTTCTGATTGGCAGGGCTGGGTCACCTACCCTTCCCTGAACCAGTCACAGAGGCCACTTGGCCAGGACTTTGCCCTTGAAGGGAGTGGGATTGCACTTCCCCCCAAGTGCTCTGACCTGGTGACTGACATGTCTTTCTCTTCCCTCAGTGAGCCCAGATCGTCTACACCCTGGGATCCTCTGCTGGGCAGAGACCCCCCAGAACATGGACCGAGTGACCAGATACCCCATCTTCAGCATCCCCCACTCACCCCGTGTGGCCGGCATGGCCTTCAAAGGCGACACCAGTTACACGTTTGAGCTGGTGGGCGTGGGGTCCGTGGCCAGCGACTGGGGCCAGGATGAGCCACTGGCATGGCCTGCTGACCACGAGGCCTCTCTGGAAACGGTGCAGACGGGGACATCCCTCAGCCTGCGTGTCTTCCCCGGCCAGCTGGCCCCATGGCTGCCCTGCCCGGAGGACGATGAGGAGGAGGGAGTGAAGGCCTACCATCTGGAGGCCAGGGACACCCCACCCTGGTGGCCACGTGACCTGGAGTGGGAGCGCCGGGCGGTCATTCAGGACCAGGCGGTCAGGAAGAGCGGCACGGTGGCCATGCTCCATGGCACCCCTGACCACGGGGAGCCCAGGAGCCCCGGCCAACCACAGTCCACGCCCCTGGAGGAGAACATGATCGACACAGAGCAGATCGACTTCCTGGCAGCCAGGCGGCAGTTCATGAGCCTGGAGCAGAGAAACCCTCCACCCGGGGTGGTCCACGCCCGTGCGGGGGTTCCTCGGGACCCCTCACCCGGGGTGACCCACGCCCGTGCGGGGGTTCCTCGGGACCCCTCACCCGGGGTGACCCACGCCCGTGCGGGGGTTCCTCGGAACCCCCCACCTGGGGCCAGCCAGGCCTCCAAGGCCCTGAACGGGCCACCCCTGGTCAATGGGTATGTCGTCCCAGTCAAGCCTCAGGCGAAGGAAGTGGTCACGGAAGAGAAGACAGTCCACGGTTTGCCCGCCAGGTCTGGTGCCCGAGCCTTGGACGACCCTGGTTCCTGGTCCCAAGAGGGGTCCCCGGAACCCGCCAAGGAGACACCCATTGAGCGGGAGATCCGGCTAGCCCAGAAGCGGGAGGCAGAGCTCCGGGAGCAGAGGGGGCTGCAACGGGCGGCCAGCTACCAGGAGCTGCTGGAGATCCCAGCCAGGCCGCTGCTGAGCAAGGTGAGCCTGGCCGCAGCCCCGCGGCCGCACAGGGGGCGCCCATCGCTCTATGTGCAGCGGGACATTGCTCAGGAGTCGCAGCGTGAGGAGGACCACCGGCGGGAGTGCCTGCAGGTGGGCCGGGCGTCCACATCCGATTGGTTCTCCGAAGACCCCCAGCCCATTCTCAGGAGAGTCCACAGCTCAGACTCCATCCTCAGCCCGACCCCAGATGCCAGCGCAGCCAGCCCCACACCAGAGGTGAGGAAGGTGAACCGCATCCCACCTGATGCCTACCAGCCATACCTGAGCCCCCGGATGCCCCCGGGAGAATCCCCAGCCTTCCACACCTACCGCAAGCCCAGCGGTCTCTCTGCAGATGAGGCCAGGCCTGTGGGCTCTCCAAAGGCCACAGGGTCTCAGAGGCATCCCTCGGGATCCTCTGCAAAACCTTCAAGCACAAAGCAGGAGCCTCCCCGGGGACCCCTGTGTGCCAACAGGGGTGTCGTGCGATGGGAGTACTTCCGCCTGCGTCCCCTGAGGTTCAGGGTCCCGGAAGAGCCTGAGAAAGCTGAGGCCCCCCGAGTTTGGGGCTGGGAGGTGGCTGGGGCCCCGGCACTGAGGCTACAGAAGTCCCAGTCATCGGAGTTGCTGGAGAGGGAGGTGGAGAGCGTCCTGCGGCGGGAGCGGGAGGTGGCTGAGGAGCGGCGGAGTGCTCTGTACCCTGAGGTCTTCTCCCCGCCTCCGGACGAGTGCTGTGACCAAGATTCCAGGAGCTCCTCCCGCGCATCTGGTGAGGCAGGGTCCTGGGAAGGGCTTGCTTTGCTCAGAGTCTCAAAGGTTAGAGCAGAGGAGGGTGGCATGAGGGGTATGAGGATGCCAGGAGAGGCTAGGGGTGGGGGGACATCTGGGGGACTTTGTCTACTACCCCGGTTGGCTGGTCTGTCTGCTTAAGCAGTAGCTTTTGGAGAAATAACTTTGCCTTGGGTTCTTTGCTTTATGCGTTTGGACACTTTGTTGTTAGGTGCATAAAGGTTTACAGATGTCCTAGCCTCTTGGTCAATTGCTCCTTTTTGTCAATGCAAAATATTCCCCATGTGACTTTTAATGTTTTTCTCCTTGTATGGTCAGCTCATCTGTGGATCCAGTTTCTCCTGACTGGCTATTTTGGTCAATCTGTCTATCAGTTTTTGCAACCTGCTGTCTGCTCTGTCTGTCCATTCACACATCTCCTTAACTGGTCCAGCCTCTTAGCCAGACTCTGTGTCTCTTGGTCTGGGGTCTGACAAATTTTCTGCCCTCAGGAGACTCTGGGATCCTCCCTGATGCCCTTTCCTTCCTCCCCCACCCCAGGCATCACGGGCAGCTACTCGGTGTCTGAGTCACAGTTTTTCACCCCCATCCACCTGCACTCGGGCCTGGTGTGGACAGCAGAGGCCTCAGCTGAGGATGCTCCCAGGCAGAGAAAGAAAAATGAGCAGTGGGTGAGTCTCGAGCCCTGCCATGCACTTGGAGGCCTGGCCAAGGTCTGACACTCCCCATTAGGGCCAGGGAAGGTCAGGCAAGGCTCAGGTGTGACCTGGGTTTGACACCTGCCTCCCTCACTGCCCTGCCAGTGACTGTGCCCCTGTGTCCCCCACACGTGTGGTGCACAATGGGTAAACTGGGCCTCTCTTCATGTCTGGGCCACATAAGCAGGGTCCCCACCATGAGGTTGTCCCCCTGAGCCAAAGGCTGAGAGCCAGCTCTGCTTGGAGGAGGAGAGCTGTGGCAATCTATCAAAATCATCCTTATTATTTTCATGCGTTTATTACCATCATTGTTATTTCTGATTATTATCCACACCTCATGAGGGATGTCTCAGAGCTCTGCACACTCTGTGCTTTTAACACCCTGGAGGGATGTTTTGTGGCCCATTTTTTGGAGAAAGCTGTAGTCGCCTATGCCCAGGGTCATACGGTCTGAGCTCCCAAGCCAGGACTTGAACCCAAGCCTGACTCCAAACCCCACATTCATAACCATGAGGCCCTCTCATCCCTGGGCAGGTATTGTTGACACCATGGAGAATAACACCAACTCCAGCCTCGCCAATCTGGTGCTCACAGACTGGCCTGGAGGTTTGGGGCAGAGTAGAGCCCAGGGACCTGGGTTCAAGTCCCAGCCCTGCTGCTTGCCAGCTGTGTGATGGGCAAGACCCTACTCCTCTCTGACTCTCAGTCTCCTCCTCTGTAAAATGAGCATGGTAATAAGAACAGCCCCCTTCCAACCTCAGAGCAGGGCCTGGCCATGGCAAGAGCTCCATAAATGTCAACTGTCCTTATTACGATGACATTTACAAAGAGAAAACAGTTGCAAATGATGGACCAAGGCTTCACTGAGGAGAACAGCATGAGGGAAAGCATGGTGGATGGCTTTGAGTTTGGGGTGATTGAGGGGCACTTGGGGGGACCACGGTGGGCAGAGAAGACCTTCCCTTCTGCCCCAAGTGGTGACTGAGGGGGCTGTGCATTGAGTCCAGGGGTGCTCTGGGGTGGGCAGAGCTAGAGGGCCCTGGGAGCTGACATATGTTCCTTTCTTGTAGTATGCCGGCATCAACCCCTCGGACCATGTCAACTCGGAGGTGAGTGTGCTCCTGGGGGCGAGGACCTGAGCCTTTCCCTCCCACATTTGTGCCCCCTGCCCTATTGTATCAGGGCCGTCAGAAGCCTTTCTTCTGGGTGTGGGGACTTCCCTGGATATCTTCTTGATCGATAGTGTCTGCCTGAGGTGGATTTTTCTGTGAGCTGCTTTTGATGCCTGTCATGGGCATAGATTGTGGAAAGAGGTTCCATGTGCCGCCTCTTTACCATATGGTTTTGGGGCTGACTTGGCCCGAGACAGGGGCATTTTCTTTGAGGGAGGGGTTCATCTGAGATGTGTAGAAGGCCGGCTACCTCAGTGGATTTGTGGAATACATTTGTGACCCTCTTTGAGCTGAGTCCGAAATGCCAGACCCGGGCATTTCCCTACTGTGGAGCTCAGCATGTGTTAACACATTTCTTGGCACTATTACTAGGAGTAGAGGGTCTGGAACAGAGGAGGGGATGGTCCTGCTTTACCCCTGCTCTAGGCCTCTCCTATGGGTTAGCAGTGAGGGGAGCTGTTTTGGGGGCATTAGGACCCTGATGGGTACTTCGTGCCTCCTCTTGCAGGTCTTGGAGTCCACACGGGTAACCCGCCACAAGAACGCCATGGCGGAGCGCTGGGAGGCCCGGATCTACACCAGCGAGGATGAGGATTGAGCCTGGGGCCAGGCGCCCACCCCCTGCCCTGCCCTGCCATGGCCCCGTGGGAACAGCGGACCGTCCTGAGCCCTCATCTTAGGACATAGGTTCCTGTTTAAATCCAGATCTGAGAACCACAAATCTCATGCTGCCAAGCCCAAGGGTGGATGCACTTTTGGGCTTGAGGGTTTTCTTTTCTGCTTTTATTTTCCTGCAGAAATCGTTGTGCTTTCTGGGTCTAAAGCTGGGGATGTCTCCTTCTGCCCCTATGATGTTGCCAAACGCTCTTGGGTCCAGGGAGGAAGGAGACCAGCTCCCCCACCTCCAGATGTAATTGTTCCCGCTAGTCTGAGAGGGGAGACGCTTGGCTCCTTCCTCTGGGACATCCCAATCTAACAGGGGAGACCTGCCCTGCTCCAGCCCTGGGAAACCTCCAGTCTGAGGGCCAGCCCCGGGCAGAGAAAAGGGCTCGATTTGGGTTCTGAAGGGGGTCCTTCTGTCCCCCCATGAAATAAAGCAGCTGCGGGCCCGTCCTCCGCCTGGTGTGGGCGGCCACCCTGAACCTCTTCCTCCCCCTCTGCCTGCTTCACTTCTCTGGGTGACGTCACTGCCCCCAGGGCTGTTGCTTCCTGCCTCTGCCCCTGCCCCACCCAGGCTGTCCCCCACATCCCTGAGTGTGGCATACAGAAGGTGCTCAAGCAGTGCTTGTTCAGTGAGCGAGTGACCATCTCAGTTCTCCCATGTGGCCCCATCAGTCATGCTCAGAGCACTTATTAAGCTCTTGCTGAGTCCCCAGCCCTTCTGGCTTCAGGGGCAGTTGGAGGGGTCTTTAGTTAGGCTCCGCGTGTGTACCAGGGGCACAACCCCCGCAGAGAAGATCATTCTGGGCAAGGCCATGGGCAGCGGACTCAAACCTGGCTCTGCTGCCCCTCTGTGCGGCCAAGGGGCCCCTACACCTGCCCTGCCTCTGTTTCCACCCATGGGGATGGTGATGGGACCCCTGGCCTTGACCCCAGAATGACCCCGACGGCAGCCCCCTCCTCCCACCAGCCTGGGCCTCCAGAGGCTAGGAGCAACTGGTGACACCCAGCCGGCAGGGCCTGTCCCCTCCTGCTCCCCCGGCCCCTTCCCTCCTTACAGCTCCTTCCCCTGCAGTCGCCGCAGGGAAAACAGCCACAGCTATTCTAAGAGCTGCATCTTGAAAGCGGCCCATGTGGGCCAGGGAGGCTGTGTGGCCTGAAATAGCTGAGGCTGCGGGTCTCCAAGGGCACCCGGGGCAGGGGTAGCTGAGGTCAAGGGGGGCTGCGTCGGGTAGAACAGGCCATCTGAGGAAGGAGGGCATCTGTCCTCAGGGGGAGCGCCTGGGCCCGGCGGCATGCCCCCTCGGTGGCCAAGATCAGCTCTTCTCTGGGGTTCCAGCAGTTCTGTTCCAGCCCCAGGAACCAAATGTGGGCCGCCGCCCTTCAGGAAAGCAGTTTTGGGGCTTTAGATACAACCTGCCTGAGTCTCGCCGGGTCCTCCCCCATGTCCCACCACATCCTCACCCTGGTGTCCATGGGCCGGTCCCCCTGGTCCCCCTGCTCTGAGGATGTGAGTCTCCTGGGGTGGCTGGAACAAGTCATCATGAACAGGGGGCTTAAACCAGCACAGATTGGTTCTCTGACAGTCCTGGAGGTCAGGAGTCCGACTCGGGTCTCACGGGGCTAAGTCCAGGCGTGGGCAGGGCTGGTCCTTCCGGAGGCTCCAGGGGAGCATCGGTTCCCGCCTTTTCCAGCTTCTAGAGGCGCCGCCTCCCTGGCTCACAGCCCCTCCTGCATCCTCACAGCCAGCAGTGCAGCATCTCCCGTCTCTCTCTGCCTCTGACCCTCCCGCCTCCCTCTTATAAGGACCCTGGGATGACACTGGGCCCCTGGGAATCCAGGGTCCTCCCCATCTCAGGGGTCTTAACTCAATCCCACCTGCAAAGTCTCCTCTGCCCCATGACACGTCTGCAGTTCCCGGGACCAGGACGGGGACATCATGGGGCCGTTATTCTGCTGACCAGACACAGAAGGACACACAGTGTGTGGTTCCACTCACAGGGGGGCCCTGGGGGAGTCAAATCCACAGAGACAGGAAGTAGATGGTGGGGGCCAGGGGCCGGGGGAGGGGGTGGGGAGTCAGGGTTTCATGGGGACAGAGCTTCAGTTTGGGAAGATGAGAAAGTTCTGGAGATGATGGTGGGGATGGTTGCCCAACAATGTGAATGTGCTCAATGCCACTGAGCTGTGCGCTTGAAAATGGTTAAGATGGTGAATTTTATGCTCTGTGTATTTTACCACAAGTTTTTGAAAAAAGAGAGAGAAAAATATTCTCTTGCTTGAAGACCTCAAAAGGCCCTTGGGAACAATCCAGGAACTATCCACTTACTGGCTTAAAAACATGAGGAGTGTCCTGAAAAGTGCAGTGTCCTTGAAATTCTTGATTCGATGAGGCTGGTGGGAAGGTCTTGTTTTGATGATTCACTTTTCGTTTAATTCTTCTCACCGGCCTCTGCCCTTAAGGAACGAAGAGAGAATTCTATCCACCTGCCAGGCTGCCGTCCCACAAGGCTCTGGGCAAGAGGTTTAAATGAATTCTTAGCGCAATTCCCAAGGGAGGGAGGGTTTGTCAGGATGGGGGCCGAAGTGGAGACAGAGCCTGGGTCTGCGGGTCCCACGGCCGCTCAGTCTTTCCTGGTTTCCTCCCAGCTTGGGGTATATGATCCGGGGAGGGAGGGAGTTTTCTCGAAGGCCGTTAGAAAGGCTGAAACACAAGCCGAGTTTCCAACTGAAAAGCCAGAACCCTTCCTCGCTCTCAGCGTTTTTCACCTTCTCTGGCAGCATCGCTCTTATTTAATTAACTCCTGCGGGACCACGTGGGGATCAGGATCCAGGAGCCGGGCTGCCACTCCGGGCTCTGGTGCTCACTCCCCGTGCGTATCTGTCAGCTTCTGCTGTGTGACAACCATCCCAGCCCTCACTGCTCCAACAGCAGCTGCTACGAGCTCACGATCCTGTGGTCAGCTATGGAGGTGCTGCCTGGTCTGAGGGAACACGTCTATCGGCCAGGGTGGCAGGGGGAGGGATGGGAGATAACATTCAGACACCCAGTTCCATTTGAAAATCAGGCCAACGATGAATGACTTTTCCAGTATAAGTATATCCCGTGCAATATTTGGGACATATTTATGCGAAATAAAAATCACTCATTGTCTCTTTGAAGGTCAAGTGTAAGTGGACGTCCTGGGTTTGTACTTGCTGAATCTGGCCGCCCTGGACAGGGCGCCATGGCCGGATCTGGGTCAGACTGGCGGGCTCATCCCCAAGGTGCTCACAGGAGCCCCGGGCACAGCAGGAGAGGCAGGTTCCAAAGCACCAGCATTAGCGTGATGCTTGTGTCACACTGGCCGCTGTCCCTCTGGCGACGCCAGGGGTGTGACCAGCCCTGAGTCAGGACAGATGGGGACTGCAAGGCTGGGTGGCAACGGGCACTCCCTCCACCTGGAGGGGCAGGTGGACCTTACGTCAGTCACGCTGCCCCTTGGAGGTGACGGGCTGTATGTACTGGGCTGGAAGATGTGCAGACACCCACTCAGCGGCTACAGGGCCAGCTGTGACGCTTGGGGCCCCACCGGTGCTCCTGGACAAGCAGGCTCGTGTATGAGGGAGAAAGCGGCAGCGCCTCCGTGCCTGACATCCAGAGGAAGTGTCCTCACAGAGTATGGGGCACCCAGTGCCCTCCCGGGAAAGAGGCAGGTCCTGCCCTAGTATAGGGGAAATCCATCTAAGGCCCTGATTGTTGAGGGGACGATGTCCAAGACAAAAGTCAGAGAATCCTACCTACTGTCTTAGGTCACAGATGTGCCCACGTTCATAAAGGCAGGTCAAAAATAGCACACGTGGACTTCTCTGGTGGCACAGTGGTTAAGAATCTGCCTGCCAATGCAGGGGACACGGGTTCGAGCCCTGGTCCGGGAATATCCCACATGCCACGGAGCAACTAAGCCCGTGCGTCACAACTACTGAGCCTGCGCTCTATAGCCTGCGAGCCACAATTACTGAGCCCGCGTGCCACAACTACTGAAGCCCGTGTGCCTAGAGCCCGTGCTCCACAACAAGAGAAGCCACCGCAATGAGAAGCCTGCGCACCGCAACGAAGAGTAGCCCCCGCTCACCGCAACTAGAGAAAGCCTGCGTGCAGCAACGAAGACCCAACGCAGCCAAAAATAAAATAAATTTTTAAAAAAAATAGAACTTAAAAAAAAAAAATAGCACACGTGAGTCAGCACAGCAGTGAGCTGGCATGCAGGGAAGGATGAAGGGGGCTCTTTGGCCTTGCCTGGAAATTTAATTTTCAATCACTAGGATGTGTGAGTGGGTAGCTTAGAGACTGGGTATTGATTACTGCAGAAAAGGAACTTTGGGCAGATTGGCGGTATTACTTAGCATTTGCTGTGGAACAAACGAACCAACTTAGCTGCTTTAAAAACAGTTATGTATTTCCCCACAGTTTCTGAGGGTCAGAAGGCCAGCACAGTGTGGCTGGGTCCTCTGCTCAGGGTCCCACCGGGCTGCAATCAAGGTGTTGGCTGGGTTGCATTCTCGTCTGTAGGCATCTGCTTCCAGGCCCCTTCGGGTGTTGGCAGAATTATTTTCCTACATTTGTAGGACTAAGGTCCAGTTTCTTTGCTGGCCACCCCAGGTCCCTGCCACACGGCCCCCTCCACCAGCAGTTCAGCACATGGCTGTTTGCTGCTCCCCAGACTTTTATGAAAGCCTCACCTGATTAGGCCAGGCCCACCCAGGAAGATCTCTCTTTCAATCAACTCAAATTCAGCTGATTTGGGGACCTTAATTACATCTGAAAAAGCCCTTCACCTTTACCAAATAATGTCTCACCCACACTCAAGGGGGTTACGCACGGTGTGTACACGGGGACAACTCAGAATTCTGGCCATTTTGGGGGGACCTAGCATGGGGTTTAGGGCACGGGCTCTGGTGGGAGAAGTTCGGTCCGAACCTCATCCCCAGCTCCTCATCTTAGCCCTTGACATCTCAGATGGGCAGCAGGGGGCTGGATTCAGAACAGAGGCCTCTCTTGGCCATCAACATTAAAAATTTTTTTTCTCTTTTAAAGAATTTGCGAATATTTAAAAATCAGGAAATTTTAATAAAAATCTGGATTTCTTGCTTTTCTTGAGAAAGCTGTGCATGGCTGTGGATGGGCAGCTACAAGCAGATCCTGTGGGGAGAACCCCTCCCACTGTGTTTCACCACATCTCTCTTCCACAAGAGAAGAAACTATAATTGGAGAAAAATTAGCGAGGGCCTTGCTGAGAGAAGTTTCTTTAAAAATAAATCCTCCTTTACATCTTTTTTAACTTTCCAGTCCCTGCCACGCTCCCCCACTCCATCTGCCTCTCACACAGGGCTATGCCTATACCCAGCGGCAAATTTCCAGGCAGTGCCTTCCAGCGGGACTGAATTTTGGGGTAAAAACGGGGTCTGAGCTCTGAGGCTGTTTGCTGGGCCCCAGCACCCCACAAGGCAGTTGCTGTTGTGGGTTAAATAAGGTCCCCCCCCCCAAAATTCATGTCCAATGAAAGCTCAGAATGTGACCTAACCTGGGGATTGGGTCGATTGACTAAGGGTCTTTGGATTGCAAGAAAAAAAATGCTGAAGCAAAGTCAACTCAAATTGGCTTTGGTAATACTGGGATCTACTGGTTCATGTAACTGAACAGTCAAACAGGACAGCTTCAGGCTCAGTTGGTTCCAGCCCCCAAACAGGGTATTTGGGTCCCTCTTCACTGTTGAGAGCCCCAGATTCAAGTCCCAGCTCTGCTGGCCTCAGTTTCCTCACCTGTAAGGAGAGGTAGTCTCAGTGACCCCAAGGTGGGTGGTTATGAGGGTTACCAGGCTTCTGGCACACAGTCAGGGCTGCATAAATGTTAGCTCTTGTTGCTATTGGCCAAGTAAATAAAGGAATCCTCGCCAGATAATTAGGGACTCAGATGCAACTTCTTGTTATCAAGGCCGAGGGGAGCAAATGCATGCTGCCACCAGAGGGCGGAAAAACACCAACAACGCAGCACCAGCTTTCACCCAGCACGAGAAACCTGCTTCCCACTCCTCTGTAATTGGCTGGCGTTTTCCCAGAACCCCCGAGGGCCCAGACTGGAGAAAACGCAGCCCCCGACCCAGAGAACGCCCTAAGCTGGTGGAGGTAAGAAAGAGGGGCGTGGGCAAAGCAGCACGGAGCCCTATTAGAGGAAAACAGTTGCCTTCTATATGTGTTTCTATGTATTTAAAAATCTTTTATTTATTTTTTTCCTGGAACACTAAAGTAGTTGAAAAAAGTCGAAAAATTGAAAAGTGGGTATATTGAAACGGCGTTATTTTAGGCTTAAATACGTACATTTTATTTATACTCCAAACAGAATTTATGCTTTTGTCCACAGTCCTGTCCCTGCAAACGGTGTTTCCTGCCTTGGTTTCCTGCTTGGGACCAGCTGAGTGTCTGGATAGAAAGTTCATCTGGCAAAGAGCCTCTGGCATCTCGAGAGAATTCTAGAGACGTCGAGGTAATATTTGGGGGGCTCGTTGGCCAGGTCCCCACTATGGGCACGTTGTCAGGTGGGATTCGGAGCGAGGCAGGGTGGGGTGGGGCCCAGGGGCTTCTGAGAGAGACCCCATGCACTCCTCTCTCCCTCCACAACCTGCTGGGGCTCCACGTGGCCGAAGGCCAAAGTCCACAGACAGCACAGTCTCCAAGCCATTCGCTCATTCATTCATTCAAGTCTCCAAGTGCTGGTCAGACCAGCGGCAGGAAATCACAGCAGCCCACCTTTGGATGCACTTAGGGAAACCGTTCTAAATCATTGCGGGCTTTAGGCCTCGGAAACAGAACCCACCCACTGCTCGCCTTCCGGGACCCCCACCCAGGCTGGATTCCAGCACCCTTCCCCCATCCCCCACCGTTTCCCCCACCTTCCCCCCCAAACCTTCCCTCTCCCCATCCCCCATCCCCCCGCCATTCCTCCAACATATACCACACCCCACCCCCCCGCACCCCTCCCGGACCCCCGCAGTCCCCCCCCTTCCCCTCCGTCTCCCGGTGCCGCCCACGGCCTGTTCTCCCCGAAGCCGCCAGAGGGCGCCTGTGAGCAGCGAGCGGGGCGCGTCACTGCTCTGCCCGCGCCCTGGGGGCTCCCGCGTCCCTCCGGGTGAGACCCGAGCCCTCCGCGCCCCAGGGCCCTGCACGGCCTGCCCTGAGCTCCAGCCGCGTGGGCCTCCTTGTGGGTGTGTGCCCAACACACCCGTCCCGGCGCCTTTGCACATGCCGGGACCCCCAGGTACACTCGTCCTCAAATGCCCCTGCACGCGGTTCCTCCCCGCTGCGCGTCTTGCCCCCCGCCACGTGGTATTTGCTCAGTAAATACTGGGTGAACAACTGCGCCCACGGAGGCTGCACCCTGAGCCTGTGAGGCAGGAACAGACGAGGACTCCCAGGTCCAGCGGGAAGCGCCGACAGGACCCGGTCACGCAGCCTGGCTGTCCGAGGCCCCTGGGGGGGCGCCAGGTGGCCACGGGCCGAGGGCTGGGGTGGGGAGGGGAGAGCTCCTCTCTGGGCTCAGGTCCCTTCCTGCGCCGACCTCACGGGGCGAAATGAGGCCACCTGGTCAAATGCCCAGGTCCCGGCACACAGTAGGTGCTGAATAAATGTCTGCTGGCTGATGCCCGGAGGAGGGGGCTCCCTAGGGCTGCCACCTGCCTGGCCTGGGTCTCCCCCTCGTCTGTATACGGGAGTCGGGTTTCCAGCCCGCAGCGGGGGGCTGGGCAGCGGGGGCACCCCAGTGGCGCAGGCCAGCGGTGGCAGGTTCTGATGTGGAGTCCAGGTGACACAACGCTGGTCCCAGGGGCAGACCAAGGGGAGGCCTGGAAGCTGCTGGGAAAGAGAGGCCCTCTCACACCCTGCCCCCAGGCTTGGGTTCCAGCCCAGACGCCCTCCTGCTAAGCTGGTCACTTTGGGCACCTTGCTCACCCCCTCTGTGCCTCAGTCTCCTCATCTGGAAAGTGGGTGGGTGGTCATGAGGTGACAGTGTGCCATAGGCTCCCAGAGCTTTGGTGCTGAAAATGACGCACAGGATGCTGGCAGGTATGGGCCAGCCCTTGGGAAGGACTCACTGTGATCTGGGCACCGTGCTTCTCGGTGTACAAGCCCCAGCTCTCGGTGTCCTCACAATTATCAGCAAAGCGCTTTCACTGTCCCCATTGTTTAAAAATTGAGGTAAAATTCACATAAAACTAACCACTCACCACCTTAAAGTATACAATTCAGTGTTTTTTTAGTGCATTCACAAGGTTGCATAACCACCACCTCTATCTAATTCCAGAACATTCCATCACCCCAAAAGGAGACCCCCGTCCCCATCAGCACTCACCCCAACCCCCTCCGCCAGCCCCTGACAACCCTGAACCCACTCTGTGTCTGTGGATTTGCCTGTTCTGGACGTTTCCCATCAATGGAATCACACACTGTGTCCTTCTCCGTCTGGTTTCTCGCACTGAGCGTCGTGTTCTCAAGGTCCATCCACATTGTAGCGAGTGTCAGTGCTTCTCTCCTTTTCATGGCTGAGTGATGTTCCCGTGTGTGGAGGGACCACATTTGTGTATCCATCATCTGTTGATAGACATTTGGGTTGTTTCCATTCTGACTGTTATGAATCGTTCTCCTGTGAACATGCATGTAGTTCTGTGTGGGTGTGTGTATGTATGTATACATTTGGGCATATACCTAGGAGTGGAATTGCTGGATCATACAGTAATTTTATGTTTAACTTTTTGAGGAACCGCTGCCTATTTTCCACAGCTGTTGCACCATTTTACATCCCACCAGCCATGGACAAGTGTCTGATTTCTCCACTGGGAGCTTCTTCTTCTTCTTTTTTTTAATAGATTTATTCATTTTTGGCCGCGTTGGGTCTTTGTTGTTGCATGTGGGCTTTCTCCAGTTGTGGCGAGCGGGGGCTACCGTTTATTGTGGTGCGTGGGCTTCTCGTTGCCGTGGCTTCTCTTTGTTGCAGAGCACGGGCTTCAGTAGTTGCAGCACACGGGCTCAGTAGTTGTGACGCACGGGCTTAGTTGCTCTGTGACATGTGGGATCTTCCCAGACCAGGGATCGAACCCGTGTCCCCTGCATCGGCTGACAGATTCTTAACCATTGCGCCACCAGGGAAGCCCACTGGGAGCTTCTTATAAAACGAAGCACCCGGCTGGGGAGGTGAGTGGCTCAAGAGGTGGCCTGGAGCTGGTGAGGACTCTTCCTGCCCCACAGGCTGACTGTGGGTCCCCAGGCCTGGTCTCTTCTCTCACCCTCAGGCTCCACATCTGGGCCACGCCATCAGCCTGCCCCATGTCTAGCATCTCGTGGATGAGGCAGGAATTAGTATGGAGAGGAGGAGAGATGGAGAGGGAGGAGTCTGGGGTCCCAGGGTCACCCCGGCTGTGTGGCTTGTAGCTTAGCTTCTCTGAGCTGCAGTTTCCTCATCTGTAAAATGGGACAAGAGGAAAAGAGTCTGGACGTTCTTAAAAAAAATTATCATGTGATCCAGCACTTCCACTCCTGGGTACATGCCCCAAAGAACTGGAACAGGTATGTAGACAAACCCTTGTACACACATGTTCACAGCAGCACGATGCACAACAGAGTGGACACAACTCAGATATCCATCAGCTGATGAATGGATACACACAATGTGGTCCATCTGTACAATGGAATATTATTTGGCCATTGAAAAATTGAAACACTGATTCTTGCTACAGTGTGGGTGAACCTTGAAAACATAACGTTGAGTGAAAGAAACGAGACACAGAAGGACAAATATTATGAGTCAATTTATATGAAGTCCCTAGAAGAGGCAAATTCACAGAGGAAGAAAGTAAATAGCGGTCACCAGGGGCTGCAGGAGGGGGGTGGGGTGACTGCTAATGGGGACGGGGCTTCCTTCTGAGGTGATGAAAGTGCTCAGGACTCAGACCGTGGTGATGGTCGCACAACTCTACAGAATGTACTACACATCCCTGGATGGTCCACTTTAAAATAATGAATTTTATGTTATGTGATTACATCTCAATTAAAAGAAGATGCTTCCAGAGCTTTTTCAAAAGCGGCTGCCCCCTCTCACCTTCCTGTCGGAGGTATCAGGAAGTTCCTATTGCTCTTGGTCCTGGCCAACACTCGGCATTGTCCGTATTTTTGGTTTCAGTGGTTCTCATGGAGTGAGGTGGCCCCTCACTGAGGTCTTACGCTGCAGGCAGGCCACATGGGGTTCAAGCTCATTGGCCATTGGGGTGTCCTTCAGGACCTGACCTTTGAGGTCTTTGGCCCATTTTTCTTCAATTGGGTAGTTTGGTTTTTGTCATTGATTTGCGAGAGTTCTTTACATATTGTAGACCCTAGTTGTTTGCTGGATTATACACTGCAAGCATCTTCCCCCACTCTGCGCTTTGCCTTTTGACTCTCCTAATGGTGTATTTGGACAGACTCACTTGTTTAAAATAAAAGACTAAATGTTTTAATTAGAAATAAATTTTATAGGCAAGGAGGCTCAGCGCATGAGTCACCGGGGAGAGAGTTTACCAACAGTAGCATCAGATTTTCCACGCAGAGGGAAGAGGGAATGAGATTGGCTTCATTCACAGATGAAGAGACGGAGGTTCCCAGAAGCACCCTGACTCGTCCTGGGTCACCTGGGGCAGCAGCCCCAGCTCTCCGCTCCTGCCCTTGCTTTGGGAGGGATGTTTCCAGAAGACACACCTCTTGGCCCACATGAGGGTATTTCTGAGCAGATTTGCAGGTTTGGCATGAAACCCTCAATTTCAAGTTACAAAACCTCATTTCCTGCCAAGGCAAATGGAAAAGGCTGGGGACGGAGGGGCCACTGTTTATGTCTCATCCACTCTGGCTGGCCACCCTCATAGGTCAGTCATGTAACTACATGGTGTGGAGTGAGGACATGGCCACCCGCAGGGGTTGTAGAGGACCTGGGTCACCTGACCTGAGCTGGACGCTGCTGCTGGGGCCCATCCCCCGCATGGGGCCTCCATGTCCACCGCTGGGTCCTCTTTGCTCCTCCCTTGGGGGGGGGGCTGTGCTGGGAGGAGCCAGAGTGGGCAGCCAGGAGCCACTGAGTGATGGGCGCCCTGCCTTTCTGGGCATTAAACATTTGGGGTCTGGAAAGTCTGCTCCTGGATATATATATACCCAAAATAATTGAAAATAGGTATTCAAAGAAAAACTTGTACACATACGTTCACAGCAGCACCATTCACAACAGCCAAAAGGTGGAAACAACCCAAATATCCATCCACAGGTGATGGATAAACACACTGTGGTCCCTCCACACATGGGAACATCACTCAGCCACGAAAAGGTGTGAAGCACTGGCACTCGCTGCCACGTGGGTGGACCTTGAGAACACGATGCTCAGTGAGAGAAGCCGGACACCAAAGGCCACATAGTGTGTGATTCCATTTATGGGAAACGTTCAGAACAGGCAAATCCACAGAGAGAGTGAGAGTGGGTTCATGGTTGTCAGGGGCTGGGGAGGGGGATGGGAAGTGACTGCTGATGAGGATGGGGCTTCTTTTTGGGGTGATGGAATGTTCTGGAATTAGATAGAAGTGACGGTTGTACAACAGTGTGAATGCACTAAATGCCACTGAATAGTACACTTTAAATGTACAATTTTATGTGAATTTTATCTCAATTAGTATTTTTTTAATTTTAATTTTAATTTTATATTGGAGTATAGTTGATTTACAAGGTTGTGTTAATGTCAGGTCAACTCCGCAGGCGTAGAAAGCCTGGGAGGGCAGTCCAGGCCCCACCCCAAGCCTCAGCCTCAGCCCAGGTGCTTCCCAGCCAGACACATCCCCACACCCCCACAGGGCACCGGTTTTTCCTCCTTTTCTTTCCTTTCTTTCTCTCTCTCTTTTTTATTTGGAGTTCTTATATGTATTTTTAAGCTGCTTTGTCGGGTGTGAGTGACTTCAGCTGGGCGCCCACATTGGAAGCGGCCCTGCGATGTTCCCGTGGGCCTGCCCGTGACATCGTGGTCACAATAGCAGAGCAGAATCAGGACTTTTTTTTTTTTTTTTTTGGAAGTTTAGTTGATTGACAATACTGTGTTAGCTTCAGGTGTACAGCAAAGTCATTCAGTTATATATATATATATATTTTTTTTTTTTTTTTCAGATTACTTTGCATTTAGGTTATTACAAGGTATTGAGTATAGGTCCCTGTGCTTAGAATCGGGATTTTGCAATGCGTCATAGGATAAAACTGCCACACACATGGCTTAACCAGCCCAGAATCTGCAGTGTCTCCCACCCTCCCGCCCGCCTCGGGGCCCTCATCCCCAGGACCCACCGCGGACCTCGGGATCCTTCGAGAAGTAATTACGCATCGTACACACGCGAGGGTTTGGATGGATGTAACTATGGATGTGCAGCTATGACCTGCTTTGGTTCTGGTGGCTCCGCTGGCTGCCTTGGGGCTCAGAGCCCTGCTGAAACCGGACCTCCACGTGCCCTTCCCGGGGACGCGCCGGGGAAACCGAGGAGGGGGAGCGGGTGCCTTAGGGCGCTGAAGCCTCAAGAGACTGTCCATGTAGGGAGGTGGGTGACAGTCTGGCCCCTTGGACGGTGGTAGAGTCACCGGTGGGCAAGAGTCGCCGCAGGGCCTCGGTCCCCCTGGCCAGCGGCCGCCGAGCGTTCAATAGGTCCCTGCGAGCGCCCCCGGCCTCGTGGCCTCAATGCCGCCCCCCCACCCCCGAGCACGGGGCATCCACTCCGCATCCCTGCCCTCTTCCCCAGGACTGCCCAGTCGCCCCACAGACCCCGTGGCTGCTGCCTAAGAGTGTTGTGGAAAGGCCAGTCTCTCCGGGGTGGGGGGCGTCCCCCAGTCTGCCTGACCCCTCCCCGCAGACGCAGCCCCCCAGGAGCATCCCGCCCCAACCACCTCCCCGCCCCCACCCCCCCGTGGCCTCAGTGTGTCTGCCTGTGAAATGGACGGGGCGGAGCTGAGCTGAGGTCCCACCTCCGCTGCTGTGAGGAGCCAGGAGGGAAGGGACCAGGTGGGCACAGGGGAATGGAGGTAGCGTCTGACCTGAGAGAACAGACACTCTGACCGTGGTGGTGACCATCATGTTTGTGGGGGAGGGGGGTCTCACCGTGGGCTCTGGTCTTTATAAACCTCCCTGGAAGGCAGACAGGACAGGTTCCCCCAGGCCGGGAGGAGACCCAGGGGGACCCGGATGCCCGCAGCCCCCAGGGGGTCGGGGCTGGGAGGGACAGGGCTGTGCTGGGGGCTCCGGTGAGGGACGCCCTGCCAGGATGGAGGCCCCGCCCTGAGCTTGGGGACGGACGGTTCAGGACAAGGAAAGAGGGAAGAGCAGGACGGAGAGGGGCCTGAAGGGGCGTGGGGGGGTGGGAGCAGGTGGGCAGCATCCCACAGGGCATCTGTCCAGAGGCCGGTGGCTGACCCCGGCCCCTCAGAGGGACTGGTGCTGGGGAGGCTGGGGGCTGGGGACCAAAGTGGCCCTGACCACACCCAGGCAGCTGGTCTGAGCGGGATGCCCGGTTCTGAGCCTCGGGAGAGGGTGGCCGGCTGGCACACCAGCCCTATTTATAATGGGAACCCATGGAAAGTTCTCCTGGCTTCACCGAGCTGCTCTCATCAATAAGTCGTTGCCAGGATGAAGATTGCACCCCAGGGAGCAGCCAGGAGGTGCCGCCTCACCCCCTCCAAGCCCTGAACGGGCCTTGGACGTTAAAACTGCTGGCCAGCTCTTCCTCAAAAGGTCAAATGTGGAATTTCCATGTGACCCGGAAGTCTCCCTCCTGGGTGGAAATAAAGTGAAAACATGAGTCCACACAAATTCACCCACATCCAGAGCAACATCATTCACTACAGGAAGAGGTGGACGCACCCAGATGCCCATCCACCAACGACAGGTGATTGCGACGTGGTCCCTCCACACACGGGAGCATCACTCAGCCATGAAAAGGAGAGAAACACTGACACTCGCTGCAACGTGGATGGACCCTGAGAACACGATGCTCAGTGAGAGAAGCCAGACACAGAAGGACACACAGCGTGTGACTCCATCGATGGGAAACGTCCAGAACAGGCAGATCCACAGACAGAGAGTGGGTTCCTGGTTGTCAGGGGCTGGGGAGGGGGATGGGGTGACTGCTGATGGGTATGGGGCTTCCTTTTAGGGTGATGGAATGTTCTGGAATTGGGTAGAGGTGATGGTCACACAACTCTGAATATACAAGAAAGCATTGAATTGTATAATTAATTTTTCTCTGCATAATTTAAAAATATCTTTACTAGTTTTTTGCACAAATTAATTTATACAATGCAGCAGGGTATAATTTTTTCTAAAAGCCTGTCCCAACTTATCATTTCACGTAATTCCATCAAGCCATTTCTCTAGGAGCAAACACTTTTTTCCCTCAGCTTCACTGAGGTATGATTGGCAAATAAAAACTGTGTACATTTAAGGTGCAGCATGTGATGGTTTGATATATGTTTACATTGTGAAATGATGACCCCAATCAAGCTAATTAACACAGCCATCGCCTCAAGTGGTTACCTATGCTTTTGTGATGAGAACATTTTTACGATCTACTTTCTTAGCAACTGTCAAGTACACAATGCAATATTATTAACTATAATCACCGTGCTGCACTTTAGACCCCCAGGACCTATTCATCTTATAACTGAAAGCTTCTTCCCTTTGACGAGCATCTCCCCACTTCCCACCACCCACACCCCCCAGCCCCTGATAACCACCGTTCTGCTCTCTGCTTCTATGAGCTTGATTTTTTTTAGAGTACACATTTAAGTGAGATCACGCAGTATGTCTTTCCCCATCTGACCTCTGTCTCCTAGTATAATGGCCTCTGTGTCCATCCACGTTGTCACAAATGGCAGGATTTCCTTCTTTTTTAAGGTTGAATAATATTTCATTGTATATATAGGTACCACATCTTCTTTATGCATTCAACCTAAGTGTCGATGGACACTTAGGTTGTTTCCATGTCTTGGCTATTGTAAATAATGCTGCAATGAACATGGGGGTGCAGATATCTTTTTGAATTAGTGTTTTTGTTTTCTTCAGATAAATACCCAGCAGTAGAATTGCAGGATGATATGATAATTCTATTTTTAATTTTTTGAGGAAACTCCATGCTGTTTTCCACAGTAGCTGCACCAGTTTACATTCCCACTGAGAGTGCACAAGGGCTCCCTTTTTTCACATCCTCACCAACACTTATTATTTGTTGTCTTTTTCATGATGGCCATTCTGAGTGGTGTGAAGTGATATCTCACTGTGGTTCTGGTTTGCATTTATCTGATGATTAGCGATGTTGAGCATCTTTTCATGTACCTGTTGGAAAAATGTCTATTCAGATCCTCTGCCCATTTTTAAAAAAAAACAGGTTGTTTATTATTTTGTTGTCGCATCTGGACCTCCCTTGCCCTGCCCTTACAAGCATCCACCCCTTTTTAAAAAATAGATTTCAGTTTTTGAGCAGGTTTAGGTTTACAGAAAAATTGAGCAGAAATTGCAGAGAGTTCCTGCGTACACACCCTCACCCTCGTTTCCCTGCTGTTTCCTCCCTGGCCATGAACGTCTGGTGTTGGTGTGCTACAAGAGTTTCAATCCATGAGCAATATCAATACTTTATTATTAATTAAAGGCCGTAGTGACACTCAGGTTCACTCTTGGTGTTGGATGTTCTGTGGGTTTGGCCAAATGTACACTGACCCGTATCCACCGTTACAGCATCACACAGCGTAGTTTCACTGCCCTAAACCCCTCTGGTCCCCTCCTATCCATCCCTCTTCCCCCCAAGCCCCGTACCACTGATCCTTCTCCCGGCTCCAGAGTCTTGTCTTTTCCAGAATGTCCCAGAGTTGGAATCACAGTGTGTGTGTAGCCTTTTCAGACTGGCTTCTTCCACTTAGTCGTGTGCATTTAAGGTTCCTCCGAGTCTTTTCGTGGCTTCATAGCTCATTTCTTCTTAGCGCCAAGTCACATTCCATTGTCTGGACGTCCAGCGTTTATCCATCCATCCACCTGCTGGACGGCATGTTGGTTGCTTTCTGTCTGGGCAGTTATGGATGAAGCTGCTATAAACACCGGTATGCAAGTTTCTGTGTGGATGGCATCACCTGCTTTTACCTCTTCAGAGCTCAGGCCACGCGATGCTACGGTCTCGTTGAATTCTGGAGCTCTGGACCGATGTCCACCGCCACCAGCAACCGCGTGAGGGCAGGGACGATGGCCTACTGCTCCTGCTGGCCCCGGAGCTGAGCCTGGGGGCGGCTGGAGGCCGGGGCTAGGCAGACTCCGCTCCAAGTCCCGCCAAGCTGAGTGACCTCAGAGGCTGCCCTGAGCCTCAGTCGCCCCAGCTTCATGAGGCCTGGAGGGAGGTCGCCAAGGGGGTTGCCGGCACGGGCCTCCCCTCCCCTCTCCCCTCCCTCTCCCTTCTCCCCCTTCATCTTCCCTGCTCCAGGCAGAAAATACTAGGGAGCAGCCAGCGGGGCAGCCACGGTGGACAGCCAGTGCCCCCCGAATCCTTGCTTCTCGGGGACAGGAGCCTCCAGACTCGGGAAAGTGGGGCACCAAACGTCCCCAGCAGGTTTTTCTGGCCCACGGAGTCCAAGGTGGTAACTCACCGTCGGGCTGCCTGAACTTGTCCAAATTTCCCAATTTCCCTCCTGTGCACACAGCCCTCAAATGATGGAAACACCCATGTGGTCTGACACGTACCTTCCCATGTCCTGACGCCACCCCAGCGCAGCCTCGGAGGCCACTGGGAGAAGCCAGAGTCTGCTGTTTTGAGCCCCAGGGCTCATGTTCTGTCCACAAGATGAAGAATCCTGCTCACTGGTGGGAATGAAGTAAAGCGGGGCAGCCGCTGTGGAAAACAGCACTTCCTCAAGAAGTCAGACAGAGTTACCATCCATTCCAGTAATGCCAGTCCTAGGCCTTTACCCCAAATAACTGAAAACAGGTGTTCCAACAAAGATGTGTTCACAGCAGCCCCAAAGTGGAAACAACCCAAGTGTCCATTGATGGATGAACAGGTACACAAATGTGGTCCCTCCACACACGGGAGCGTCCCTCAGCCATGTAAAGGGGTGAAGCCCTGACACCCCTTACCACGTGGATGGACCTTGAGAACACGATGCTCAGTGAGAGAAGCCAGAGACAGGACACACAGGGTGTGATTCCATTGATGGGAAACGTCCAGAACAGGCCAATCCACAGAGAGTGGGTTGGTGGTTGTCAGGGGCTGGGGAGGGGGTAGAGAGAGACTGCTGATGGGGACCAGGTTCCTTTTGGGGTGATGGAATGTTTTGGAATTAAATAGAGGTAATGATTGTACAGCATTGCAAATGTACTGCCACTGAATTGTGCACTTAAAAATGGTCAATTCTGGGAATTCCCTGGCGGTCCAGTGGTTAGGTTAGCTTTCACTCTCACGGCCTGGGTTTGATCCCTGGTCAGGGAACTAGGATCCTACAAGAAGCACGGAGTGGCAAAAAAAAAGACTAAAAATGCTCAAAACAACTTTACTCCCAGATGGGATCTCCCTGATCATAAACTTGACCTTAAATCTAAAACAACCAGATATCTTAACAGCAAAACGGGTTTATTCGGGAACTGCAAACAGGTACAATTCTGGATACCCGATCCAGGAAGCCACAGGCAAGTCTGGAGAACAAAGCTGAGGAAACTTTTATAGAGAATAGGGAGTTGGGCGGGGCTGTTGTAAACAAAGAGCCCATTGGAGGAAACTCGGAGCTGGGAGTGTGGTGGCTTTTCATTGGCTGAGCTCTGATGGTCTCTCATTGGCTGGGCCGTGAAGTCTCTCATTGGCTGAGCTGTGGTGGTCTCTCATTGGCTGAGTTGTGATGGTCTCTCATTGGCTGGGGTGTGAAGTTTCTGGCTGGCTGGGCTGGGCTGTTGCCGTGCAGGGAGAAACGCTTCCTTCTGCTGGTGAGAAGCAATAACCTTCCTCATGTTTGGAGTCTGCAGGGGTGGGGGTGAGGGGCAGGGGTGGGGGTGAGGGGCAGGGGTGGGGGTGAGGGGCAGGGGTGGGGGTGAGGGGCAGGGGTAGGGAAACCTCCACTGTAAATGAGGTTTCCTTTGTTCAGTGTCAGGGTTCCGTTGGCTGTGTGCCCGTCCTGTGCTGGGCAGAGGTGATAGGCTCGGGGCAATAATAAAGGCCCCAAGCATGGGCACCTGCTGTGCGCGTGAACCTGCCCAGAATTCTCCAATTTCCTGGAAACAATCCCATTTCTACAACAGCAGTCGCTGACTCTGCTGGTGTCCCACTTGAGTGCCGGAGCCCCCTGAGGCCTGACAGGTGTTATCCGGTTTGGTCTTACTGTTCCTTCCAAGAGGAGGTCAAGGTCACACAGGCGGGGCTTCTGCTCACTGCACGGGCCGGGGTCTGCAGACAAGAGCACCGCAGCTCCACGAGGGGCGAACCTTGCCCCCGTTTTAGAGGTGACACCACTGAGGCTCAGGGCAGTGAAACAGCTTCCCAAAGCGTCCGCCGGCCCCACGGCCCCACCGCCGTCAGCCTGGCCCTCTTTAGGTGCCCACTGGGTGCTGGGGACAGAGCCTGGACTCAGTGGAGGGGCTGCAGGGGCCGCCGGACTGAGGGTGGTAACCCCTGCTTCGGTTTTCTCGCAGGCAAGCTGGATGCCAGCTGACTACCTGGCGTCTGAAATTCTGCCCCCTCCCTGTGTCCAGGCCTCGGTGTCCTCCGTGACCCAGCCTGCTCTGCAAGCGGCAGAATCTCCTTGCCACCCTCCTCCCGCCCACGGCCACGTGGGGGGCGCAAGGTGGGGGGGGCGGCAGAGCAGTCCAGGCTGGAGGGCGGAGGTCCTGACGGGGAGGTCGGGGCGGGCGGGGGGGGGGAGGCCGCTTGCTCCGTGGGCCTGAGGTCCTGCGGGCCCCCGCACACACTGAGATGCAGAATAACCCACAGCGTGGGTGTCTCTAGGGGGTGGGCCTGGGAGGGTGCTGGAAGGTTCTGTGGCTCGGCCAGGCGGTGGTTCTAGGACAGCAGAATCCAAAAGGCAAAAGGAGTTCCTGGCGGCGTCTGATTTAAAACAAACAAACAAACAATGTGGGAAGGAGAGAAGGAATGCTAGGAATGCGGCCATTCCCGCTCGCGGGTGGGGCCCTGGGCCTGCAGCCTTCAGTCCAGGACCCGCTGAGGGATAGAGGCCAGCCCCGGCCCACCCCGGCTCCCCCCAGCCTCTGCGCTCCACGAGGCAACAAATACAATTATTAACAACCTTGGAAAAGCAATTAAAACTGCCCCAAACCCTCCCCCTGGTTTTCTTTCATTCTTTGGCTTAATACCTCATTCCTCAGCCGGAAGTAAAAAGGGGAAAATTATCAAAGACAGTGCTGGGGAACCAAAGGACTTTTCCTTCCTTGTCTGGGGTCAAGATCTCTGTGATCCTGCCGGCCTCCCTGTAAAGGGACCTGGGGGTCTGGGCGGGGAGTCCTTGGTGGTTTGAATTCTTCAAGGTCTGGGGCGTAGGAGAACCCCCGTGGAAGGTTCCAGAGACAAATTTTCACAGGGAGAAATAACCGTGAACTTCGCAGGTTGTCAGTGGCATACAGGGATTTGAAAGCTGTGTTTCTATTAGAGCCTTGGCCTGGTCTGTCCCGGCTGTGTCCCCGTGTCTCTGCCGGAACCCTATACAATATCTGGAAATGACACAAGAACATTCCGGAGCCCAGAGGCCGTGCTTTGGAGATAAATACAAGCCTCTCGGTACGTTTGTTTTTATTATTGGGACCTATTTTATCTTCAGCAAAAAGGAAATCGCCAAGAAAACAGGGGTGATGGAAGCTGGTGGGGCTTTCCTTGGCCCAACTGCTTCTAGAATGTTCCTCCAGGATAATGGGCGGGAATTTAAACCCTGTTGGCTCCACAGAGAAGCTTGGGGTGGGGGTGGGTTGCAAAATGTGAATTTCTTTAAAAAAAAAAAAAAAAGCTAAGAATGTTGGATGGTAGGGAAGGAAAGGTGATCACCCCAGGCTTTCTGGGTTTTTCTGGTTGTTTGTCCAGCTCTGATGCTCTGATAGGAAGGCCCAGGGGCAGCGGGCTGGCTGCAGGGTCCTGCTGAGGACCCCGGGGGAGGCAGCAGGTCCCAGGTCAGCAGGGCTGGGGCGGGGCTCCCGGACATCCGGCTGGGGGACTGGGGGGCACAGGGCCAGAGTGTGCAGACCTGGGCGCACCCACAAGTCCCGAGTGAGTTCAGGGTAACCAGCTCAGCCACCCACGTGAAGGGGCCAGGGAAGGACGTGAGGGACGTGGCCTCGGCAGGGGCTCCCACATCGACGGCTGGCCAAGGTCGTGGGGCATCTCAACCATGATCCAGCTCTAGTTAAAGATGATGTTTCCAGGGAATTCCCTGGCAGCCTAGTGGTTAGGATTCGGCACTTTCAGTGCCATGGCCTGGGTTCAATCCCCCGTCGGGGAACTGAGATCCTGCAAGCCACAGGGTGCGGCAAAAAAAAAAAAAAATGATGTTTCCGGAAAGTTCTGGGGATGGATGGTGGGGATGGCTCCCCGACAATGTGAATATGCTTAGTGCCACTGAACTGTGCGCTTAACGATGGTTAAGATGGTGAATTTCATGTTCTGTCTCTTTTACCACCATTAAAACAACAACAAAAACGATGTTTCAGAAGAAATGTTAGTATCATCCGGAAAGTTTCAGGATATCAAATAAGTGGAAAGGAAAACGAAGGGGAACCATCTTAACAAGGAGACATATCTCTCTCCTTGGTTAACAGAATAAAACTACAAAGTAAGAATTTAAAAACCTGCACCATGTAACAACAGTTAACAGTTTTACCTCCGGATTCCTGGGATACTTGTTTCCCTCTCCGCATCAACTCTATTTTTAAATGTTTTCCTGCCTAAGCTTGGGAGACCCCCTCCCCGAGCTGGTTTTTAAATGTATCAATGAAAAATGGATACAAAAGACTTGAGGACCATTTAAAGACCACAGGAGAGAAACTGCCTAACAGCCAGGAACATGGTGCCACCTTATAAAATAGAAAAATGATCGTATGATTCCCCCAGATTCTGGGATGTGGAAAATGCCTGGAAGTGAACAGCGTGAGCTTGGAGCAGCAGGAATCTGCCAGGACCAGGAGAGAAGAAGAGCTTTGCACGCTTATTTTTTATTCTTCCAGGGTTGTGTGAACTTGCTACAATGACACTTATAATTTTTAGGCAAGCTTTGGAAAATATTAGCGTGATCCCAATTTTATATATATATATATATATGCATATACATAAAAATATGTATACAGTGTATATGTATTATATATATACATACATACGTACAGATATGTAAATATATGCACATCTATGTTTACATACGTACACGTTTCCCGTACAGCATAAATAGATCCAGGAAGTATTCTGAAGGGAAAACCTCTGATGTTAAAGGCGATTATTGCTGACTTGGGGGGCGGCGGGTATTACAGACGATTTTTAGTTTTCTTCTGTTTGGTTGTCTAATTCTGTAGAATGAGTATTTAACATACATAAATTTTAAAGTCAGTAAGAAAAAATACATACAAAATGCTCAGGAACAAAAAGAAGCCCCGTGCCCATCAGCAGTCACCACATCCCCTCGCCAGCCCCTGACAACCACTAACTCTTTGTCTCTGTGGACTTGCCTGTTCTGGATGTTTCCCATCAATGGAATCACACCCTGTGTGTCCTTCTGTGTCCGGCTTCTCTCACTGAGCATCGTGTTCTCAGGGTCCATCCACATGGTAGGGAGTGTCAGAGCTTCACCCCTTTTCGTGCATGGCTGAGTGATGCTCCCGTGTGTGGAGGGACACATCTGTCCCATGATGGACACTCGGGTTGGGTCCACCTTTTGTCTGCCGTTCATCTCGTTCCCGTGAACATTTGTGTACGGTATTTATGTGGACTTGTTTTCATTTTCCTGGAGTGGAATTCCTACGATGGGATTGCTGGCCATACAGTAACTCTATTTTTACCCTTTGGAGGAACGGCCACTGTCATCCACAGCAGCTGCACCGTTTCACCTCCCACCAGCTGTGGACAAGGGTTCCAGCCTCCCCACACCCTGGCCCACACTTGTAACTGCCGTGGGGACATAGGCCACCCTCGTGGGCCGGAGGTGACCGCCGTGTGGACAGTGGTCATCCTCGTGGGTGGGTGGTGATTGCCGTGTGGGTGGTGGCCACCCTCGTGGACGGGAGGTGCCGTGTCACTGTGGTCTGACTTGCGTTTCCCTCATGATGTTGAGCATCTTTTCATGTGCTTGTTGGTTGGTTGTCCGTCTTCTTTGCAGAAATGTCCATGCAGAGATGCAGAGGAATTTGGAGCCAGTGCTTTTGCTCCAACCCCTTTGGGTGAGCACCAAGCAGCCCCCACCCCGTGGCCTGTCAAAACGAGAACAAATTGGTGACATAACGTCTCCACTCCAGGAAGGGGAGACTTCTTTGAAAACCATGGCACCAAACGCCAGCTAGTGTGTTCAGACTGAGAAGAGGCCCATCCTGTCCCCCGGGTGGGTCATCAGGGGCCTCCCCGGCAGGCGGCCCTGAGGCACCTGAGCCAGCTGGCCACAACACGGGATCAAGTGTCCGTTTCCCACTATAAACTATTGATGCCAGTGATGTCACTCCCGCGAGGTTCACAGGTCTCATGTGTTACCTACCGTGAAACCCGAGGGCTGCTGCTCCTCTGTCCTGGAGTCCCACGGCCTGCCTGGGGGGGCACAGTCCTTCCCCCCTCCTGGATCCTTCCAGAATTAACTTCTTACCAGAATACCCCCTGCCCCCAGGGAGCAGGACTGCAGAGACCCCAGAGCATTTCGTTTATCTGAGCTGACATCCCTCTGCAGGTCCCCGTTGTCCCAGAAAACATACAAAAGCACCAAAGGGTCTGGGCCAGTCTCCTCGGCTCCGAGCATCCTATGTGGGGTGTCCCAGGCTCTGTGGGGTGTGGAGCAGCCTCCCTGCCCCCACCCACGCGATGCCGGGAGCCCCCCATGGTGATGACCACAGATGTCCCAAAGATGTGGCCCAGTGTCCCCTGGGGCAGAAACTCCCCAGGTGAGAGCGGCTGCTTTCCTGTAGTTAATTCTGGACTTCAACTTGGTTTGGCCTTTTGAGCTGCCTCACACCTGCCCAGGGTCAGAGGCCAAGGTCTGGACAAGGCGGGGACGGACTTTCCCAGAACAGGCTCCGGACGAGGCAGCCCCAGGGGTTGCCAGGCTGGGTCTGGGGTCTCTGGTCCTGGGTGAGCAAGGAGGTGGGTCTGCAGCTCCCCCTGTGCCCGCACCTGGCTGGGACCCCCCGGGCAGCCCTGACCCAACCGGTGCCTGCGGCTCCATGACCCCGAGGACAGGCGGGTAGCGGGTGAAGAGGTGGCCTCGGGATCGCTTACAGCCCGGCTCACGTTCCCTCCGTATCGAGACATCGTCCTTGTCATGAATTTTGCAAGCCTGTGGAAGCCAGCCGCCCTCCCTGCCCGCCCGGCCCCCACCTCCCTGAGGCAGAGTGAGTTTCCTGTGGCTGCCGCCACCAAGAGCCACAGCGGGTGACCTAAAACAGCACACATTTCTTCTCTCGCAGTTTGGGGGCCGGAAGTCTGAGGTCACGGTGCCGGCGGGCCGGCCCCTTCTGCAGGCTCTGACGGACCATCTTCCTGCGGCAGCTGGCCACCTCGGTGACCACGTCACCCCATCTCTGCCCCCATGTCACATGGCCTCGCCCCGTGTCTCTGTGTCCCCTCTTCTTAGAAGGGCACCAGCCCTTGCACGAGGGCCGCCCTACTCTGGGGTGACTCAGCAAATGACATCCGCAAAGACCCTGGTTCCAAATAAGGTCGTGTTCACGGGTGCTGGCGGTCAGGATGTAGACAGCTTTTGGGGACCACGATTCAGCCTCTGATGGGGTCTCTGTGGGTCCCTCCTCCACACTTGGGCCCAGCCCTCATAGTGCCGCCCGCCCTCCCTCCCCCCCCCGGGGTTAGATGTGGCCCCTGAGTGAAGTCCCAGCCCCTTCCTGCCGGCCCCACCCCACCCCCCCCAGTTTCCTGCTGCTGCCCTCAGTCATGGGTTTGTCGTTCACCTTCCCGGAGGCCCAGGCTTTCGGCACACCTGGTGCCCAGCAGTGGTCCTCGGGCCTTTTGGGCTGTGGCTTGTGTCTCCACCACCAATCACTTGATAGAGAGACCCCGGGCCCACCCTGTGTGAGGGCTGCACACAGAGACACTTCCCAGGAGGACAGCATACAGGGGAAAGAACCCCCCCTCCCCTCCATAGAGCAGCCAGGAGGTCAGGTCAAGGTCGGCAGAAGGGACCCCTGGGGTGATGGGTGAGAAGGGCAGCTCCCTTCCGACATCTCCCCCCGGGAACCCCTGGCCCCGGTGCAACCACAAGAAAACACTGAACAAACCCAGACTGGGGACATCCTGCAGGACTCCCAGCCCGGGCTCCCCACGACTGCCCAGGGCCCCCCTCCAGGAGAGCTGGTGAGACCGGCACAGCCCGGGGGGGCCTGGTACCGCGAGGGTCCTGGGCAGAGACGACGTGGAGACAAACTGAGGAAATTCACCGATAAAGACAGACATGGCGAGAACGTGGGAAATCAGAGCCCTGGACACGTAGGCTGGGGCAGCCACTCTGGACAGTCTGATGCTTCCTCCAAAGGTTAAGTTCAGAATCATCATACATACGACCCAGCAACTCCACTCCGGGGGGTCTATAGTTGGCTGATTGTGTCATGCTCTCCACCCCCTCCCCAAAATAAGATATCCTGGAGCCCTAACTTCCAGTACCTGTAAATGAGATCTTATTGGAAATAGGGTCTTTACAGAGGTGATTGAATTAAAATGAGATCATTAGGTTGGGTCCTAATCCAACATGATACCTAATTCCTGGTGTCCTTATAAAAAGGAGAGATTAGGGACGACCACATGAGGACACAGGGAGAGGATGGCCATTGACAGACCCAGGAGAGAGGCCTGGGGAACCAGCCCTGCTGACTCCTTGATCTTGGACTTCTGGCCTCCAGAACTGCAGGGGGATAAACTTTGGTGGTTTCAGGCCCCCATTTGCATCATTCATTACGGCAGCTGCTGGAAACTAGTACAGATTTATCCAAGAGAAACGAAAACGTACGTCCATGCAAAAACCTGTACACACACGCTCACAACTGCAGAAAAGTGGGGGGAAAAACGACTCTCCATTGATGTATGAATAATAAATGTGGTATACACACATATGCACACACAGGAATATTACTCAGCCGTGAAAAGGGGTGAAGCACTGACACTTGCTGCAACGTGGATAGATCTTGAGAACACGATGCTCAGTGAGAGAAGCCAGACACAGAAGGACACACAGGGTGTGATTCCATTGATGGAAAACATCCAGAACAGGCAAGTCCGAAGAGAACAGACAGTGGGCTCCTCGTTGTCAGGGGCTGGAGGAGGGGGTGGGGGTGACTGCTGATGGGGATGGGATTCTTTTTGGGGTGATGGAATGTTCTGGAATTAGAGGTGATGGTTAGACAACAATGGCCATTCAGTGGCCACTCAATGCCACTGAATTGGACTCTTCAAATGTACAGTTTTATAGTATGAATTTTATCTCAATTAAAAAATTGTTTTAATGTTTGCGGTTTTCCTGGCTGCTCCGCAGAGGTAGAGAGCCTGGGAGGGTGGTCCAGGCCCCATCCCCACCTGTTACTGCACTGGGGCAGTTTCAGTGCCTGGCGACCCCCAGGGACACTCCCTCGGTCAGGGGTGCACGGCAGGGACACAGGGTGGCTCCAGAGTTTTACTGTCTGTTGCCAAGTTGTAAATTCGTGTCTGGGTGCTTCACCCCTGCTGCGTGGCTGCCCACCCCGAATCCATGTGCAGCCCAGCCAGCCCCCGCCTCACCCTAAGACCCTCTACTCCCTCAGTGCCATTCCCTCTGCTCACCACATCTGACACACCTCCCCCAGGAAGCCCTCCCGGATCCCCCTCCGGTCCCTGCAGGGCCCTGCTCCGTCCTCCACCACCTCTCCCGACAGTCACATCCAGAAGCGGGGAGATGACCCGCAGTGTGGCTGGATCTCAGCTCTGTGCCCAGCGCCGGCCACAGCATGTGTGGGGCTCGAGAAGCAGCGAGGGGCATTTGGGAAGGGGGGGCTCTGGCCCTGCAAAGAGGTGCAGCAGAAAGAAGTGCCCAGAGACAGCTGTCCCCCAGGCTGGCCCACTGGCCCCTCCTGTGACCACAGCGATGTCCTCCGGCCGGTGAGAAGGTGGGCACTAAAAGTTTTTACATTTAGTGCTTTTTGTGGGTGATTTTGGCCCCCAAGTGTCCCTGAGCACAAGAAGCCTGTGATGTGCCTTTTGGATAAAATACGAGTATTTGCCATAAGTTGTTCTACAGCCCTGCTGCCTACTGAATCAATATATGTTAAATAAGGAGTCTGCAAACAGAAACTCGCGGGACACAAGATACATGTGACGGGTTGGTGACACTGTTGTGACCAAAGGCTGGCAGGACTCTCACCCGCATTTCCCCCAGGAGCCAGGGTTCCGTGCTCCCCAACCCAGCGTTTGCTGTGACTTCACAGACCCTGAGTGTGAGAATGATGAGAATCAACAGGATTTTCTAAGCAGACTTTCTACTGAGCTGCAATTTACATGCAGGAAAGCACCCCAATCACAAAGCATTTTGCGAACTGAACTCCCGTGAGTCCCTAGGTCCCCCCACCTGCCCTTCTCAGCCACTGACCCCCAAGAGCGCCCTATCCCAATTTCCGGCACTGTCGGTGCATTTTGCCTGCTGTTAGACTTCATTTGTATACTTGGAACAGAGGTCTACCCGGCTGGTCTCTGTGCTTCTCCATTGCCGCGTGGATTCCCCTGTGCCGGAGACCCTCCACACAGCACGTCTCCATCCTTTGCGCAGTGCTCACTTCCGTTCTTTCCAGTGTTTGTCTGTTCCGTACTTTTTAAAAAGCTGCTATGGAGATTCTTGTCCAGGCTTTTGTTGACTATTTCTACACATTTCTCTTGTGTAAACACGCAGGAGCGTGAGTGCCTGGCCTTAGGGGAGGCATACAGGCAACTTTTTAAGAAAGTGCCAAGCTGTTTTGCAAAGCGGCTGCACGGCTTCCCCCTCCCCAGCGGCGTTTAGAGTTCCCCCTGCCCCATCCTTGCCAAAGCTGGCATTTCCGGTCTTCATCCTAATGATTTCTTAAAAACAGCTTTATTAGATATAATTCACATAACCACACTGCCCATCCATTTTTTAAGTGCACAATTCAGTGGTTTTTCAGTTTATTCACAGAGTTGTGCAACCATCATCACGATCAATTTTAGAACATTTCATCACGGGGGTAGAAACGCCAGCCGTTGGCAACCACTTCCCAGCCCCTGACAACCAGGAATCCACTCTCTGTCCCTGTGGATCTGCCTGTTCTGGACGTTTCCCATCAATGGAATCACGCACTGTGTGTCCTTCTGTGTCTGGCTTCTCTCACTGAGCATCGTGTTCTCAGGGTCCGTCCACGTTGCAGCGAGTGTCAGTGTTTCACCCCTTTGCGTGGCTGAGTGACTTTTCCATGTGTGGAGGGACACGTGGTGTTTATCCTTCATCTGTCGATGGTCACCTGGGTTGTTTCCACTTTTGGGCTGTTGTGAATCGTGCTGCTGCGGATGTGCACGTTCAGGTTTTGTGTGGACGTGTGTTTTCATTTCTGCTGGGCAGATACCAAGGAGGAGAATTGCTGGGTCAGGTGTTAACTCTACATTGACCATTTGAGGACCGGCCAGACTGTTGCCCACCCTCCTTGGTGCCCCCGTAAAGGCGGAGCAGCCTGGGTAAAGCACAGGGGGGCCTCTTCCTGGCTGAGAGGCCCAGGCAGCTCACCCAGCCTCTCTGGGCTCTCTGGGAAAAGGAGACATAGTATTTCCTACTCAGAGGATCCAAGAGTTAAAACAGGAGCCTGGAGGGAGGTACCCAGCCCAGGCTGAGCCCCCAAGGGTGTGGACGGGCAGGGGGTGTGGAGGCGCTTAGGGCAGAGAGACGGCTCCCTCTCCGGGCTTGCTGGTTTGGGCAGGTAAGGTTTGCACCTTGGCCTGAGGGCCTGGGGCTGGGGAGTCAGCTGTTGCCCAAGGACCCCGTCAAGGGGCGGGAGACTGATTCCCACGTGAATATTCCCAGGCCTGAGCCAACCGTTTCCGTTCTGTCCCTCAGCTGGGGACTGGGGTGGGCGGCTCCAGCTTGGAGGGGCTGCGGGGTAGCCTCTTTGGCACCCCCTACCCCCAGCTCAGTCCCACAGAAATCTGGAAAATGGGTCAGAGAGGCTAGGAGGCCTCTGAGGGGAGGGGAGATGTGGAACCCAGGCCCCCACCCGCCCTGGACCCAGGCCCTACGGCTGTTGTAATCAAGGCAATGAATAAACAAACACAGGGAACAAATATTCCGAAACTATTAAGCCATTTTCATTTGAAACACTAGGGAAAGCCCATGGGAAGGAAGGGGGCACTGGCCTAACCTTGCCCCTTATTTTGACAAAGGGGTAAACTGAGGCAGCCCCATCAGATCTGTAAAGAGAAATAAGACCCAGCGGCCTTCCCCCTCACCCTCCCCTGCCAGGGCCTGGGATGCTGGCCCTCCACCCCCATCTGGCTGCCACCCACCTCCCTTGCCCCTGCCACAGAAGATATCCTTTTCAAAATTCTCAATTGCAAGGGGATCACACACCCACGTTCACCCTAAATCATTGATGAGGGAGCCAGCTGGCTGGCAGGCAGAAGAGTTGAGCAGGGAGCAGACAGACAGGGGAGCCGGGTTGCTCCAATAAACCAGGGCATCCATCCAACTGAGATGCAGGGCCTGGGGGCTCCCTGGACCCCCCTCCCCCCCCCCCCCCCGCAGACATGGAAGGCCTGCCAGCAGTCTTTCATGGCTGGTCCAGGGTCCAGGTGGGGTCCTGGGCTGACGAGCAGCTCCCAAAACGGTGTGTCCACATCCTAATCCCCTAACCCGTGAGCATGACTTTGTTTGGGAAAAGGGTGTTTGCAGGTGAGATTAAGGGCCTTGAGATGAGATTATCCCGGTGGTCTCTAAATCCAAGGACAAGGGTCCTTTTTAGAGACACACACAGGAGAGACAGAGCAACAGGGAGAAGAGAACCATGTGACAATAGAGGCAGGGACTGGAGGGACTTGTCTGCAAGCCAAGGACACCTGGGCCGCCAGAGCCGGAAGAGGCAGGAAGGACCCTCCCCCGGAGCCTCTGGAGGGAGCTCGGCCTTGCTGACACCTCAATTTCTGACTTCTGGCCTCCACAACCGAGCGAGAATAAATCTGTGTTGTTTCACGCCGCCTGGTTTGTGGCCCTTGTAAGGGTGGTAACAGCGTGGATTCCAATCCGGGCAGGGGCTGTCTTCTCTCCCTCGTGTTCCAGTGGAAGGCGAGAAAGAAATCCTCAACCGTTTTAAGGGAGAGGTCGGGGAGACTGTTCTGATGAGGGGGCCTCTGCGCGAAGGCCCCAGGGCAGGGAGTAAAGGAGGGAGTGGGTTTAGGGAGAAACCGTCCAGAAGGGAACAGCCTCGTAAAGGAGGCCTGTGTAAATGCGGCCAGAAACCAGAAAGGCGGCTGAGAGTGTGAGGTCTGTGGGGCCACGAGGTCGACTTGGGCTTTGACTCTGAGCAAAGCCCGGAGGGCGGTGAGCAGAAATGGCTTTTAATAGATTGCGACCATTTAGATCCGTGCTAGGAACCTGGTGGAGGGTCCACCAACGTCGCTGCCCCATCCTCTCCCTCTGGGCTGCGACACTCCCATGTCTCCAACCATCCTCCCTGCTGTCAAGGGAGCCCATCCCTGGCACCAGTAACCGAGGCAACAAAGATGAGCAACTGCCCCTGGTGGTACCCAGAGCGGAGCGCGACGGGAGTCCTGGAGGGAGCAAATCCACAGGAATGCGCTGGGGATTCTCCTAAATCCACCAGGACACTCCTGATTAGCCATTCCTGGGCTTCAGATGGCCTTCGGCGAAAGAGAGGGCCAAGGACCGCAGGGCGGAGGCCTCCGTGAAAATCGGCAGCCGCCCCTAATCCGAGAAAGCCCTCTGGCTCGGGAGCCCCGGTCTCTGGGCCCCGTCCAGGCCCGCGCGGCCCTAAAATGGACGCTGTTGCCATGACTCCGCCCAAGCTAAAACCGACCGGAGAGGCGGGAGCAAAGGCCTGACCTCGACTTAGGGAAACGGCAAGTGTCATTCTCCCTCTCTAGGCTTGTGCCAATTAAAAATCCTTTTTTCTGCACGAGACGTATAGCAAACAATATTCAGGATAATTTCTTCTATTTATTGAACGTCTGCTCCACGCTGGGAACTGCGCAAGCCCGGGATGCCCATCATCTCCTGGATGCTTCCAAAAGCCTGGGGTACCGGACTGCCGCGGCCTCCCTGACTCCGCCTGCCCCTACCCCCACTCGCCCCACCCAGCTGGCCCTGTTTTCCGGCACCTTTCCCGGGGTTCCCCTATCACCCACAACCCTGTTTAACTGTCTTTGGAATCAGCATTCTCCGGGATAAGTTTGGGGTGTTCTGCTGCTGGGATGGAGGCCCGTCCAGTCCTGAACGTCCTTTGACGGCGAAGTCCGCTCTGTGCGCCCCCGGGCCTCAGTTCCCCCACGTTGCAGGCAGGCACGGCGGGGTTGTCCGTGCGCCCCCGGCCTCATTTTCCCCCCATTGCAGGCAGGCAGGGCGGCGTCAGCCGTGCCCCCCGGGCTTCAGTTTTCCCATTCCTGCAGTCAGGCAAGGAGACCGTGGTCGGGCTTCGCTGCTCTGGGGGCAAACAAAGGACAGTCAGGGGCGACCCGTGGCCACATCGTGCCACAGGCTTGGTGGCCAGCAGTGGAAAACAGCCCCGGCGCCTCTGGGACGCGTTAGGCCGCCGCCACTTGTCCGCGTGCTAACCTAAGCGTAACGTCTGAGTTCGAAATGGACTTCGGCCAGGTGCCCACAAGCAAGGTGGCGCCCTGGAGGTTTCCTGCCCTACTTCAAGATGGCGACGCGCCTCCCTTTGCTCTCACGCCCGAGGTGGAGGTGGACTCTGCCCGTTTGCAAGATGGCGACAGTCTGGGGGAAGCACGCTTCCCACCGCCTGACCCGCCACGTACCCACTCCTAAGATGGCTTCTCCAGCAAAGCCCCACGCAGGAGGGCAGCTCGCTCACTGGCTCTGGCGCAATCACGTGGCCTCACCTCTTCGCCCCTTCCCCGACTCCACCGGCCGTTTCCGCCTCGAGCCCTGAAGGACGGCCAACTTCCCCAATGGCCGCCTGTCACTGTTTTTGGCCCCACCCCTCGAGCGACTTCCTATCCATTGGGAGGTGCTGGCGGGGTCCCGCGGTGCTCGCCCCGCCCATCTGCGCGGCAGGAGCCAATGGGCAGAGCGCGCGGGGGACGTGTTCGGGCGTCTCCGCCATTTTGTGAGTCTATAACTCAGAGCCGTTGGGTCGGTTCCTGCTATTCCGGCGCCTCCACTCCGTCCCCCGCGGGTCTCCTGTGTGTGCAATGGACGGGTGAGTAGTACTCGTTCGCTCTATCCCCTGTCCTTCTCGCGCTCCAGTCTCTTTCTCGTCGCCGCCCCGGCCTCCTCAGGGCGACGGTCTTGGCGCGCCGCTCCGCCTCCACCCCGGGCCCCGGGGCGCCGCCCGGTTCCCTCCCTTCCCCCCGGCCTGGGGCGCGGGTGCGGCCCTGGAGGGGGCCGCCGGGGGCGCGAGGCGGCGGGGGTCTGGGGGAGGGGGCGGCCGGGCCGAGCCCTGCCCGTTTCCGGTGCCCACGAGGCCTGTCCCTTGCGCACGCGGCGGCCGCGCGGCCCTTCTCGCTTCCCGTCCGGGTTTTGCGCGCACGCGCCGCCCTTGGAGAGTCTTCTGGCCCTTCCGGCGCCCCGTACGGTCTCCGCGCGCCCTGTAAGGTCTCCGCGCGCGTGCGCGGCCTCGCGCGCTCCCGGCAGCTTTGGCGCGCGTGCGCGGGCTTTCCCGCCGCGCGGACTGCCCCGGCCTGCCCCGCCCGCCGCGGGCCCGGGCGCGGCCGGAGACGCCGCCCTCCCGCCCGGAAGGGCGCGGGCCCTCCGCCGCCCCCTTTGTTCCAGCCCGGCGTCCCGGGGTGGCGCCCCTGGCGCGGTGGGGGCGGGGCGGCTCGGGACCCGAGCCCGCTCCCCGCGTGCCGAGGTGTCGGGGTGGGGGGGACCGGGCCTCGCGGTGGCGGGGCCTAGGTTCTCGGGAAGCGGTGGAAGCCGGTGGAGCTGCGCTCTCCCGTCTGGCACCCCGTGGGAAGCGTTCAGGGGCAGTTGCGGGAATATTGTGGTGGGGAGCTTCGAACCAGCTCTCCTTTTTCTCTTGGCTTGACCGAGCGGGGCGGGCGGTTAAAAGTGCCTGGAGGGTCACGTGCCTTTGGTGTCTCGGGCTTGAAATGATAGGTTTCAACCTGAATTGAGGCCAACCTTTTAGAAAAATTGCTGCAGCAAGAGGAACTTGATCTCCTCGTGGTCTGCCTTCCGCTTTGGCTGGGGTGGACTTGCCCAGAGAACCCCTTCCCGAGCCAGCGGGCCGTGTGCTCGGTTTTCTTGGCCGTCTGGTCAAGTTCTCGAGTTTTGTCTCCTCCATTGTCCCCCGTAATGTGGTTTGGGGGCGCATCTGCAGCTTCTCGTCGGTGCTGTGGTTACCTAGGCAGCCGGGCCTGGCCTCCGTGTGCAGCTCCTGTTTGGCCTGCCGTCTTTTTGGAAGGTTGGAAAACCTTTCCCAGAAAGGCCATTTTACGTAAAACATTTCCTGTGTCCGAAGCCCTCTCTGAGAGTAGGAAGCCGCCAGGCGGCCTGGGTTAGCAGTTGGGAAACTGCGTGCTTTTCATTATTTGTTTTTCTGGGAAGTTTTTTCTTGACTCATTAAGATTTTTAAAAGTCGTTGTCGCTGGCCCGTGAGGTTTTTGCGGGGAAGAGGTGGGGGTTCCGCCGCAGAGGCGGTGGGTGAGGATGGGGCAGGGCCCGAGCCGAGGCTGTGGTGGGAGCCACCTCCCTGAGAGCCCGAGGGGGATCCTGCAGGCGGCGGCCCCGGTGCCCTATGCCGGGCTCGAGGCTGGGCCGGGGGACATGTTGTGTGACATCATGAGAGGCTCTTGTCACGGGACTGCCAGGCCTTGGCGGCCAGGTGACCTTGTGAGGGGCGTTGCTGGCTAAGTTGTCTCCTGAACAGATATTTCGGGAGTCCTTAGTTTGTTGCCGGTTTCTGTTTACTACATAGATGCTCTCGGAGGGTTCTGTTTTCCCGGGGGGCTTGGGCTGCAGGACCCAGGAGTCCCGGGCAGCTGTGCTCTCCCCCGGCCCCGCCTTTCCTAGCGGGGCCTGCTCTGCGGGGGGGGAGGGGGAGAAAGTCCGCTCACGTGGAGCCCGGTTGATGAGTAACTCGTGTCAGCTCTATCTGATCCTTTCCACCGAGCTGCCCCCTTCTCGGCCCCGTAGGGCCGGAGCTCTAATCTCGGGCCCTTGAGTTGCCTTTTTACCGGCCTGCCTTCTGCTGGAAACGTCCCCCAAGCACTACCAGTTTCTAGAAAGCAAACAGCAGCACCTGAACCTTAACCAGCATCAAGTGTCTCTCCCAGGGCCTGTGGAGAGGGTGTCTTTGTCTTTGGACGGGTCGGGAGGTGGGGCCGGGGTCCTGCCGGGAGGGAGCCGGAGGACAATGATGGCTCCTTTTCAAGTGGCGATTAAAGGGCGGACGGCTTGCTTCCCTGCCCCAACCTTCTAGCTGACGAAGGCCTCGAGCGGGGGCTCGTGCGCCGGGATGTGGCGGGCGCCCTGGCTGACGTCTCCTTTTTTTTTTTCCGCAGCATCGTCCCAGACATAGCAGTTGGTACAAAGGTAGGCGCTTGTGACGTTGCTTTCTCCTTCCGCCCGCTCCCACCATGGGCTGCCCGGCTCGGTGCTCCTGGCGTGGACAGCCTGCCTCGGGCGGGGGGTGGGTGGCCCCTCAGCAGTCTGATTTCGGGACCCCCTGCCCTGCCCTCGAGCTCAAAACGGCTTGCGGTTGGAGGTGGGATGCATGGCCGGGTGACGGGATTTCTGTCCTCGGTTTCGTGTGGGTAAAGTTGAAGTTTGTTTGCAACTTAAGCAGCTTGTTGGGTGGGGGCGGGACCAGAGAATCCCGTGGGGCTCTGGGGTGGTTCCAGGCTGCTCCTGAGGCTGTCCTCGTTCAGATAATTTTTGCTCAGAGAAACGGGACGTCGGGGGCAGAGTGTCCCCCCTCGGGCCGTGTGTCCTGAGCCCTGCAGGTGGCCGGGTGTCCTGAGGAGCAGGCAGCAGCTGGTTTCTGGTCTGGTGGCTGGTTTCGGTTTTCCCAGGTGGACTCGTCTTCGCACACCGCCTGTCCCGATCTTCCTGCAGATAAAACCTGTTTGTTTGGTGGCGGGAGGAGGGAGAGGGACTTCATCCGGAGTGCTGTGACTGGCACGGGGACCCTCCCCCTGCTTCTCTGGGGGCCACTTCAGCCGGAGCACCTCTTCCAGGGGCTGTCTCCTCTGTCCCGTGCCCGGGGGGTCTTGGCTGTTAGAATCAGCTGCACAGGATGGAGGCCCTGAGCCTGTAGGGGGCGTGCACCGGGGGGCCCACCGGGAGGGCAGCCTGGTCCTCTCTCTCAGATTCAGGATAAGCTGGGCCCCAAGTGAGGCGTCAGGAGTGTTGGTGCGTAAGCTGTCGATGAAGAAGCAAGGGGGGCTCTAGGCACTGTTTCTGGCAGCGAGCGCGCTTAGGTGGTCGTTTGCTGTCGGTGCTGAGTTGACTTCAGGGCAGGGGCCTGCGGCAGCAGCTGGGAAGAGCTCCCCCGCGGCGTGGACTGGCCCACGTCCCCCCAGGCTTCTACCCCACAGAGTGGCTGTGCCCCAGTGGGCTGTCTCTGTGGAAACACTGGTCACCACGTGCACCTGGGCCCCCCCCCCCCGTGCTGGGGGAGGGGGCGGTGTCCGGGAGGGAGGCCTGGGGGAGATGGGCGGCCAAGTGGGCAGGGCTTGCCCCACAGACCCCACAGATGTAGGCGTGCCAGGCCGTCTGCTGTGAGAACATGGTTGGGGCCAAGAACGCCCCATTCCTGAGGGAATCCCGGCCCTGCTTGTCACCTGTCAAAGATGGGAGGCGAGATGCTCTTTTTAAGGTTGTGCAGCCGGTGTGTGGGAGCCGCCTGGGTGCCCCGTTTCTGTCCAGCTCTGGACGGGGGGCCTTTGTGTGCCGGGGGTGCGGGTCAGGGCTCCAAGTCCACATTCCTACCACTTAGGCGGGGTGGGGGGGGGACTCCATCCTCGGTGGCTCAGGGGCATTATGCCTGGGTTCTCATGTGGCCCTTCGTTCACGGCTGGGGCTGGTCTACTGCTCTGAGCCTTGAAGCGCCCAGGTCCACTTGGGGAAAGTGAGCTGGGGCGTGACGGGTCAGGTCAGCCTGGAGTGCTTGGGGTTTTTAACATTTTGCTTCATTATAACAAATTTCAGCCCGTAAGCGGTCTGCGGTTCTGGGTCCTTTTCTGGACTCTAAGACCAGGCAGGGGTCTGAGCCTTTGTAGCTTCTTCACGGGCTCAGGTGCTGGCTCTCTGCGCATCCATCTCAGCCCTGAGCCCTGGGGAGCCAGGGGGTGGGCAGGCCCCTGCAGATGCCCGCCTGGCGTGGGGTCTGGGTTCAGGGTCATGCCCATAGCAGGTGGCCTAGCAGCCAGGGCGGCCCAGAGCATCCTGTTTGCGCCTAGCAGTGTTGGCATGTGCCTGATTGCTGTCCTGAGGGGCAGACCTTGAACCTCCTTGGCTTCCTTCGGCTTGTCTCAAGGGGCAGGGTGGGGTGTGAGTGTCCCGAAGGGGCTCTAGGGCACCTAGAGCTCTAGGGCTAGACCGCCGGAAGGTGGGGAGGCCCCTGGGTGTCCGGCGTGCTTGTTTGTGTAAGTGGCAGTTAAGTTGGCTTGAGGGAAGGGCAGAGATAAGGTGTCCTTGAGGAGGGACGAGCTGGCGAAAATGGCAGTTGGAGGGTCTGGCCCTGAGAACAGCTGGTTTTTGCTGTTCCTGCCGGGAGGCCACGGGGCACCTAGGGCAGGGAAGCTCTTCTCAGGCCACCGGTTTCGTGTCCGGAAGTTGTTAGAGGGTAGCCTTCTGGTCCCAGTGGGGTCTCCCTGCTCCTCGGGTGGGGTTTTATCCTCGCCCGGCAGGAGGGCTCCCTGTCTGCTTCTTCACCCTGGGCTCAATCTTACCTGGTTTTGGGAGTTGATTCAATTAGATTGAGATTAATGAGTCAACTAGTCGTTTCTGGAAAGAGAATGGGCTGGGCACTTCGGGAGCTTCTTGCTTGTTTGTCACCAAGGTGCCCGCTGCCTGGAGAGGTGGCCTTTCTGGTCATCGGGCTCCGGTTTCCTCAGACTGGAAAGTAGGACAGACTCCTGCGGCTGAGCGGGTGGCTGCAGTGTGTGTGACAAGGGGGCTTTGTCCTCGTGGGCCTTGAGTGGTTCTGCCGTGATTGAGAGCACGACGGCCGAGCCTCGGGGTAGCCAGCCTGAGCCCGTGCAGACCCCAGACGGGGGGGGGGACATGCAGAGCCCCTGTAGAGGACAAGACGCTGGCCCTGCCTGGGGAAAGACCCCCAGGGGCTCCGCAGGTGGGGAAAGGAGCTGTGTCTTGGGTGCAGAACCACTGGGCCCCCCTAGGGAGGGTTGGGGGGCGCTGCAGCATAGACGCTGCTTGGTTCCAATCCTCCCCTCTCTTCCAGCGGGGATCTGACGAGCTCTTCTCTGCCTGTGTCACTAACGGACCCTTTATCATGAGTAGCAACTCGGCCTCCACAGGTAACCCTAACCGCGGCCCTACCTGGGAGCACTTTCTCTGTGGCTCTGAGGAGCGCACTTGGGGTTGGTTGGTCCTGGCCTTGGTGATCTTGAGCCTCACTTCCCTGGGAGCCAGGTGTGGAGACCTCCCCGTCCCAGCAGCCTCCCAGAGCTGGGAGGAAGCCAATGCCAGGAGAGGGATCCCTTGCTGTAGGGGAGCCGGGAAGTGCTCTGTGCCACGCACACCATCCTTTTGCAGCAAATGGAAACGACAGCAAGAAATTCAAGGGGGACAACAGGAGCACAGGCGTGCCCTCCAGGGTGATCCACATCCGAAAGCTGCCCAGTGACGTCACTGAGGGGGAGGTCATCTCCTTGGGGCTGCCCTTCGGGAAGGTCACCAATCTCCTGATGCTGAAAGGGAAGAACCAGGTATAAGGCCTAGGCCTTCTCTAGGGTGGTCACCGGGCCTCCTGGGTCCGGGCCTGGCTCACACGCGACCCCCGCCCCCAGGCCTTCATCGAGATGAACACAGAGGAGGCTGCCAACACCATGGTGAACTATTATACGTCGGTGACGCCCGTACTGCGTGGCCAGCCCATCTACATCCAGTTCTCCAACCACAAGGAGCTCAAGACGGACAGCTCGCCCAACCAGGCGGTGTGTGTCCTGGGGTGCGGGGGGGGGGGGCGCGGGTGGTGGCCTTGGGGCCTGTGGGACTCACGGCTCTGCCCCCACAGCGGGCCCAGGCGGCCCTGCAGGCGGTGAACTCAGTCCAGTCGGGAAACCTGGCCCTGGCCGCCTCAGCCGCGGCGGTGGACGCGGGGATGGCGATGGCCGGCCAGAGCCCGGTGCTCAGGATCATTGTGGAGAACCTCTTCTACCCGGTGACCCTGGACGTGCTTCACCAGGTGAGGCGGGGTGCGGCGGGGCAGTGCTGGCCTGCGGGTGGGGGCCGGTTCCCGGGCTGAGGCCAACCCCACCCGGCCGCCCTCCTCCTGTAGATCTTTTCCAAGTTCGGCACCGTCCTGAAGATCATCACTTTCACCAAGAACAATCAGTTCCAGGCGCTGCTGCAGTACGCCGACCCCGTGAGCGCCCAGCACGCCAAGCTGGTGAGTGGTCCCCGGGGCAGCTGCGCCGCCAGCCACCAGGCCCCCACTCACAGCCCTCTCGCTGTCCCCGCAGTCGCTGGACGGCCAGAACATCTACAACGCCTGCTGCACCCTGCGCATCGACTTCTCCAAGCTCACCAGCCTCAACGTCAAGTACAACAACGACAAGAGCCGCGACTACACGCGCCCCGATCTGCCCTCCGGCGACAGCCAGCCCTCGCTGGACCAGACCATGGCTGCAGCCTTCGGTAAGATGCCCGGTGGCAGGACAGCAGCGGCGGGGCGGGGCGGGGCGGGGTGGGGTGGGGGGCAGGACACGTAGCTCAGTCCCAGGCGCCCGGCTCTGCACCCGGGGAGGTCAGCACCCATCTCCCGGATGCCCACACAGCACCAGCCCAGAACCCGCCGGGTGGGGCACTGGTAGCCGGCTCGCACCCATGGGTGCGATGATTAGTGTCTCATTTGTTTCTAGGTGCGCCTGGTATAATGTCAGCCTCTCCGTATGCAGGAGCTGGTTTCCCTCCCACCTTTGCAATTCCTCAAGCCGCAGGTATTCAAACACTCGTCCCTACCACCAACTCTGCATGCCCACACCTCTCCCGTAGCTCTGCTTCCACGGCAGCTGACGTGGCGCAGTCACGGGGGGAGCCCACCTTCCTGGGCGCAGGCCTCCAGGTTCCCCACGGAGCTTGGACAGGGCAGTCGTAGGGCAGGGCCGTGCAGAGAGCCCGCTAACCCCACAGTCTCTGGTCTGGTTCCCTTCAAGCGCCCGGTGAGGACCAGCGCACAGTGGTTGGAGGGATGTGCCCCTAGTAGATGCATTTAAGTGGCCTGGTAAGCGGAGCGGCGTGAGCTGGGCGGGCACACCTGAGCATCCCTCCCGGGGGCCAGGCGCCCACCTACGTGACAGTCCTGAGCCTGTTGTCCTGCCCGGCGTGCCATTTGCATGGTGACGGGCACCTGCATGCAAGCACGGCCGAGGCCGCTGGGCTCGATCCTGCATCCGAGGAGCCGGAGCTTTCTGTGCTGTTTGGCGCATGTAGATGGTCAAGCCAGCACGGTCTGTGCAACGAGAAGCGTAGAGGAGCCGCAGGCGTGCTGCTGGGCCAGCCGCTCCCCCCACCCCCCCCGACCCCACGTGTCTCCGTTTGCATGAGGATGGGCAGGACCCACGTTTCTGTCTCAGTGGAGAAGGTGGGCGCCGCTGCTTATCTGACCGCCTCTTCCCTCCAGGCCTCTCCGTCCCTAACGTGCACGGGGCCCTGGCTCCTCTGGCCATCCCGTCGGCAGCGGCGGCAGCGGCAGCGGCGGGCCGGATCGCCATACCGGGCCTGGCAGGGGCAGGAAACGCTGTCCTGCTGGTCAGCAACCTCAACCCCGAGGTACGTGGCTCTTCCAGGCTGTCCTTCTGCAAGTAGGAGTCGGGAGTTTGCTCTCAGGTCCTAGTGCAGACTGAGCCCCTCCCCCAGGCACTGGGGCCCCTGGAGCCGGGTCCCCTGGCCCGGTCAGTGCCTGCAGGTGTCACGCTGTCCTCCTCTCTGCACTGACGTCACTCACTGCTGCGTCCTTTCCGCAGCGCTTGGAGTCCTCCTGTTTTCCTTAACATCTCAATGTACGTTCCTAATTCCATGATGCTGAGAGTTGAAGTATTGTGTCCACGAGAGCAGTCTTGCAATTTCGAGCCCAACCAACCTCGGTCTGCAGGGGCCTGCGGGGCGCCTCTGGGGAGGGGGTGCAAGCCAAGGCCACCAGCCACGGTCCCTGAGGTGGCAGCCGGGCCTGTGCTTGTCTCGGTGGCCAAGTTCAGCTCAGGGAGCTGGGATGAAATGATAAAGGCTCGAGACATTTTGATTCTTGAGAGACGGGGTTCCTATTTATTTTAACGAGCTGCTCTCTTGCCTGTCTGAGCACGTGTGACTCGCGGCCTCTCAAGCCCTGTCCCAGCTCCTCTAGCCAAGCTCTCCGCTAACAGCCACCCCAGCGAGCCTGACTGGAGGCCCTGGTGTGGGCCCCCGGGGAGACAGTTCCTGGAGGGCCTGGTTGGGGGAGTGAGGGGTGGGGGCGGGCGCCGTCTCCTCCCCGCGGGGGGCGCTCCTGCTGTCCGCCCGGTGCGTGGCTCGTAGTGTGTGTGGTCTTGACTGATGGGACGCCGCGTGTTTTCTTATGTATTTACTGACCTGTGTTTTTGCTACTTTTTTTCTTTTCTCCCCTTCCCCTTTCCCAATTTTTTTTCTTGCCCTGATCCGGAATTTCTTTGCCAACTGACTGCACGGTACTTCTGCTTCCTGTTGTTGCTTGAAACAAAACAAAACCATAAATAAATAAAAACAAAATTTCCCCTCAAACCCTGCTCTCCGGAAACCAACCTGCCCTTGAATATTAACATCCTGACAACTTCATCATCCATCAACCTGCACGCCTGCGGGGCTGCCTCCTCGTGGTGGACGATTCCAACTCGCCCCCTGACCTCTCCCTTTCCCTGTCCCTCGCTGCCTTGCTCTGCTGTCCTCTAAAGAGAGTCACACCCCAAAGCCTCTTTATTCTTTTCGGTATGTTATCGTTCCCACTTTTATTATCTTGTTTTCGTGTAATTGAGGTGGTTGTCACGCTCTGAGATGTCCGAGCGTGCGGTCCGGGCTGCGCTTTGCGTACTGATTTGGACTCCAGAGCATGGTTTACGGCCCCGCATGCTATTGGCAGAGTAGATGTGTCGGTAGCAGCCGCAGGATGGTTCTTGGCAATTGGCCTTTCCTGGATTTCAGGGCTTCTTTGCTGAAGGCAGCCCTCCCGGTAACACTCCCTGTGACTAGACAGCTTCTCAGAGGCAGAATAAGCAGAGCTGCGGGGAGAGCCAGCCCTGTGCGGGAGTGCGGGTCGCGGGGCCGGCGGGGAGGCGGCCGCGGGGCCCGGGCGGCTCAGCAGTCTGTCCCTGTGCCCTTGAAGGCGTGTACGGCGACGTGCAGCGGGTGAAGATCCTGTTCAACAAGAAGGAGAACGCCCTGGTGCAGATGGCCGACGGGAGCCAGGCCCAGCTGGGTAGGGGCCGCGGGGCCGCGGGGGCTGCGGGGGCGCGGGGCCGGTGCCCAGGGGCCTTGGGTCACGTGGGTCCTGTGTTGTCGTGTCTTCCCCCCAGCCATGAGCCACCTCAACGGGCACAAGCTGCACGGGAAGCCGGTGCGCATCACTCTCTCCAAGCACCAGAACGTGCAGCTGCCCCGTGAGGGCCAGGAGGACCAGGGCCTGACCAAGGACTACGGCAACTCGCCCCTGCACCGCTTCAAGAAGCCCGGCTCCAAGAACTTCCAGAACATCTTCCCGCCCTCGGCCACCCTGCACCTCTCCAACATCCCGTGAGTGCCTGTAAAGGTCTCCTGTGACGCTCCCACCTCCAGGGGCTTCCCCAGGCCCTAGGGAGGCCTTGCCGGAGGCCCAGCGGAGTGAGTTCTCTGCTTCCAGCGCACCTTGCAGATGCTCACGGTCATTTTCTGATAACCTATTTCTGGGGCCCCTAAAAAGCTCCTGGAGATCCCACCCTTCCCTGGACACACAGCTGCTGTTTTGAGGGAATGGCCTTGACCTTCCACAGACTAGCTCAGGTCCTTTTCTCCCCTTGCAGGCCCTCCATCTCCGAGGATGACCTCAAGATTCTCTTCTCCAGCAACGGCGGGATCGTGAAAGGGTTCAAGTTCTTCCAGTGAGCCCAGCCCCACCCCTTCGCCCCGCTGCCCCTGGGCCTGCCCTGCCCCACCCGGCCCTTCACGGCTCCTTGTGTCCCTCCCGTTTTCCCTGCAGGAAGGACCGCAAAATGGCGCTGATCCAGATGGGCTCCGTGGAAGAGGCCATCCAGGCGCTCATCGACCTGCACAACCATGACCTGGGTGAGAACCACCACCTGCGGGTGTCCTTCTCCAAGTCCACCATCTAGGCCGCCACCAAGGACCAGCCTGCCGGGCACCCGGCGACAACTTCCATCATTCCAGAAAAAAAAGCCACTTTAAAAAGCAGCTGAAGTGACCTTAAAAAAAGACCAGAGATTTTATTTTTTTAAAGAGAAATCAGTTTACCTGTTTTTAAAAGAAATTAAATCGAATTCACTTGCTCACCTGGGGGAGGTGGGGTGCCAACCTCAGGCTCTTGGTGACCGTGGAGGCCCAGCCCGGCCCCTCGCCCGTGCCTTCTGCAATCTGCGTGGCGGGCGCTCCCAAACCTCCACTCGGCTTTCTTGTGCCTTAAACCCGCTGCTCTGGCAGGGCCTTCTTGGGGTAGCAGACGTGTAGGGGTTTGGGGGCCTGGGGGGGGGGTCAGCCTCCCATGGGATCGTGTGCCTGCTGCGGTGGGAGACCGTGGGCGGCCGGGTGTGGCCGCCCCCCAATCCTTGTATCATGTGTATGATTTGCCCCCCAGCCCCAGGGCCCCTCCCCGTCGCTTCTTCAGCTTTGTTTCCACCGTAATCTCTGTATTATGCTTCGATGCAGCTGCAGACACCTGTGCCTAGCAATATTTCCAGTTGACCAAATATTCTAATCTTTTTCATTTATATGCAAAAAATAGTTTTAAGTAACTTTTTATATAGCAAGATGATAAAAATGGTATGAGTGTAACCTAAATTTTCTCCTCGTGGTATGACTTTGTATACTGTACTTTTATTTTATTCCTTGTCGTTGAGTCGCAGGGCAGGATCTAGTTTCCAGGGCAGACACAATGGGGCCGGCGCGTCTGCGACCTGCCGATGCCTTACTCACAACTGTCCTCTGTCCCGGAGGACAAGTGCTCTTAAACTTTCAGGGTTTCTTTTTTCCTGCAAATTTTGGACCAAAGTTTTGTTTCTGTTTTTTGTCTGCCTCTAATGCTGGGACCCCAGGAGGTGGGACAGCAGCCCTACCTTCTGGTCTTCACCGCCTTGTCCTGCACTCACGGGTCCAAGGGGCTCCCCGCGCAGGCCCTGTGCTGGCCGGCCCTCCTTAGGGCCTGGGCCTCAAGTTTCCATGTCGGGGTGGAACAAGGGTGTAAATATTTATAATTTTTTATACCTGTTGTAAGACGTGAGGGGCAGCAATTGCGGTTTTTTTATGGTGACACAGATGTATATTTTGATAACAGCAATTACAGGCTCAGTATTGTAAGGAGCATGGCAGGCCACTGCCCGCTGCCGGCTTGTAATGCGGAGAGAACTGAATTAAAGCAATTTTATAACAACTCCTACCTTTTCTGTAGGCTCTTTTTTCCTGTCCACATGTAGGAGGTGGTCTGGCCAGTCTGTACTGGACTCTGAATAAATTCTCTGTATCCTGCACTTGATTTCCCTCTTTATTGGGCCTGTTTGTTTCACTGCTGTTTCCTCCTCTGTGTAAACTCAGCCGTGTTGTTCCCCTCACTTCTGGCTTGGGGGTTTCAGGGAGCCTGGAGATGGGGACCCACATCTGCATTCCACCAGACAGACCCCCACCCTCAGGCGCGCACGCATGGTCCCTGGAGGCTGGGTCCTCTGACCGAAATGACTCACTCCAAAAAGCCGCACCCTGCTCCACGATTGCCTTTTATTGTCTGATGGCGGCCCCACGTCTGCGTTCGGCCAGACCCCCCCCCCCTTCCCGGGCCCCCCCCTGCCGCGTGGCCCCGCCCCCGCCCTCAGTCCTTGAACCTGCGGGCTGCCTGCATCTTGCGGTAGTAGCTCTCCGCCTCCGCCTCCGCAGCCTCCCGCTCACCCAGCACCAGGCCGCCCGCTTTGCGCCGCAGCGTCGACTCCCGACTGGCCGGCCCCAGGGCCCCGTCGGCCGCACCCAGTGGGGGCAGCCCCTCGCCTGTGGCCAGGTTGACGGTGGCCACGGCCCCGAACCGCGGCTCCTCCTGGTCCACGTCACTAACAGAGGAGCCTGGGGACATAGCCGGGGGCTTCGGTCCCCCACGGAAGCCGCGAGCCAGGTCCCCCAGCTCGTAGCCGCCCTCCCCTTCGGCCCCCTTGGCCCCACCGCCCGCCGCCTTCCACTCCCAGGGCCCGTTACCCGCAGACAGGTGGACCACGGGGTGGTGGGGCGCATGCGCGTCAATGGTGACGATGCTGGCTGAGTCACGGTCTGACGGCGACCTGTACTGGGAAGAGTCGGAGCTGGCGCTGGAGGATGAGGCCGTCTCAGCCGCCTTGGGGCCCGGCCCCCCTGGGGCCTTGGACATGGCGATGACCTGCAGCAGCCGTGGCGGGTTGGCCACGCGGGGCTGCGTGGAGGCCGCGGCCACCACGGCGCCGCTCTTCTCTGCCATCATGAGCCACTTGGCCCGCACAGCCGCACTGCTCTTGGGGGACAGGCCTGCCGCCGCCTGGACCCCCTCCTCGGGGATGTGCACCAGCGGCTGTGGGCCAGCCCGCGGTGGGAGGATGACCCGTGGCCCGAGCCCCGGCCGCGCCTGGACTGTGGGGTACAGTGAAGGCGGGGCTGGACACCCTTCCTCCCCCTCCTCCTCCTCCTCCTCTTCGTCCTCCTCCTCCTCCTCCTCGTCCTCCTCTTCCTCCTCGGCCATGGGCTCCGCTGGCGCCCGCAGGTGCGCAGGGCTGGCCTCGTCCGGCAGCCCCAGGCCGCGGCCCTCCAGCGACTTCTGCTTCCACTCGCTGATGAGCTGCTTGGATCGCGAGGCATCGAGGGGCACGTGGATGGTCATGTGGCGGCGGGCGGGGTCATCCAGCGAGGGCGTGCTGACGCGGGGCAGCGTGTGGCTGAAGGTCACCATGTTCTCCTTGCCCATGGGGCTGCGTGGGGCCAGCAGGTCCACGTCCACGCTGGCCCGCTTCAGGCTGCCCAGTGAGGTCTTGTCGCGGGCCACAGGCCGGGGCACACCCTCCAGCCGCCCGGGGGGGCCCAGCTCGTCGGTGCTTACGGACTTATTCTGCTGGTACACCGAGTCGTGGCCCCGCTGGGTCAGCGCCCGCAGCGCATCTTTGGCAGGTGCCGGGGCCGCTGGTCTCTCTGCCGGCGGGGCCTGGAAGTTGCCCACAGCGTGGCAGGCCTACGGATGAGACATGGGCTGGGCGTGGGGCTGGCAGCCAGAGACCAGGGTCCCCACCAAGCCACAGACTTGCCATGGGGGTCCGAGAGGGGAAGTCCGCCTTTCTCCCAATGGGACAAATTCTGGCCTCAGGTCGCTCACTCAGCACATTTGGCAGGTCTGGGCCCATGAGATTCTGCCTCTAGCTACCAAGGGACAAAACTCAGCAGAGTCCCCCAGGGTGGGGCTGGCCTCCCCCCTCAGACCTCCCCCTGGGCTCCCGGGCCTCTCCCCTCAGCCCCTCACCAGGTAGGCAGCGATGCCAGCACCAATGAGGAAGCCGGCGTAGACGTCCACGGGGTGGCTGCGGTACTGCGTGATCTGGGTGAGGCCACAGACGCCCGCCGCGATGGCAAAGGAGAACACCAGAATGGGCTTCAGCAGCTTGGTGGCGTCCGAGATGACCGAGTTGAAGTACATCTGCAGCGGGGCAGGCCGGGCGGTCAGGGCAGCCGGTCCCGGTGGGGTGTCCAGGGCATGGGGCTGGGCCGGCCGGGACTCACCGACACGTAGACAGCAGCGAAGGCGGACAGAGTGGCGTGCTGGGATGGGAAGGTCTTCCTGCAAGAGGCACCCGGGTGAGCCCCGCCAGCTCTGGGCCCCTGCCTCAGTTTCCCTGCATGCTCCATGGGACGGGGACTGGACACGCTCACCGTGCAGACAGGATGGCATGGGTGTCGCGGCCGGAGCAGATGTCCTGCGTGATGTAGGGGTTGGCCTCACACGACGTGCCCAGCAGGGTGTAGTTGGGTTTGCAGACCGTCAGGAAGAAGGGTGCGTGGTAGCCCGTGGCCAGCTGGATGACGTCGGTCACCAGGGCTGTGGCACACAGGCCGAACACGTGGACGCCTGCGGGGTGGGAGGGTGAGGGCCGGGCGCGGGAGCTGGGGCCAGACCCGCCACCCTCAGCGTGCGGACGCCGTGGGGGACTCACCTACAAAGCGCACCGTCCGCCGAAGGAAGGAGTTGAAGTTGCAGCCGCCGGCGTGGATGCTGCCCTCGGGCCCGCCCGGGCCCCCGCTGCGGCCCCACAGCCGGGACTGCAAGCAGTACAGCAGGCCCTCGCCCACCATGATCTGCCAGACAGGGAGGTGCTCAGTCGGGCTCCCGGCCGCGGTGCCCACAGCCGGCCCCGCCCCGCACCAGGACTCACCGAGGCCGCAGGCGCAGCGAAGGCCAAGCTGAGGAGCATGAGTAGCGGGATGAGCTCCTCACTGGTCTCCACGTAGGGCATGGAGAGCGTGCGGTCGTAGCACTGGAAGCCCACCTTGGCCGGCTTGAAGAGGTCGGTCAGCTCCAGGAAGTACAGAGACACGACGGAGGACGCCACTATGGGCAGCTGCAGAAACGGGACTGGCCAGGGTCATGCCACACTCGTTGACGGAGTCATCCGCCCATGAATTCAGTCCCTTCACTGATTCATCCAGCTATCCACATGTCCGTGCTGCCGTTCACCCACGGATCAGCTCATTCAGCAATCCAGTGACCCACCACCCATCTGTGTAACATCCACAGATCCATCCATCCAACAGAGCCACTCTTGCACCCATAACTCACTCATCAATCCACTAATCACCCCATCCGTCAACATTCCTTCCATCCATCCATCCGTCATCCATCTGTTCACGCGGGCTTCCTTCCTTCTTTCCATCTATCCATCCATCCACTTATCCATCCATCAATCAACCCACACACCCATCCACCCACCCATCTATTCATCCATCAGTCCATCATCCGACCATCAACCCTACCCACCCACCCATCCATCCATCCATCATCTTCCATCATCCAGTCATCAATCCACCATCCATTCATCCACTTATGCTTCCTTCCTTCCATGTACCTATCCATCCATTTACTCACCCATCCATACATCTACCCACCCACCCATCCATCCATCTATCCATCCATTCATCAGCCCACCCATTCCCTCATCCATCCATCATTCATTTATCCAAACACCCATCCATCCATCCAACATCCATTCATCCATTTATTATCCATCCATCTGACCACCCACCCACCCACCATCCATCCACTCACCCACTCATGCTTCCTTCCTTCCTTCCATTCATCCATCCATCCACCCACCCACCCATCCATCCACAGGTATGTCCATCCACCTACATTTCCATCCTTCCCTCCTTCTTCCCTTCCACTCACCTACCCACCCATCCATCCATCATCCATCCATCAATCCAACCACCCATCTACCCATCCACCCACTCATCTATCCATCATCCAACCATCCACCCATGCTTCCTTCTGTCCATCCACCCACCCATCCATCCACCCATCTATTCATCATCCATCCATCAACCCATGCTTGCTTCCTTTTTTCCTTTCACCCATCCATCAACACACCTATCCGTCAGCCATCCATCCATCAACCCAACCACCCAACCATCTATCCATCATCCACCCCCCCATTCATCCATCATCCACTCATGCTTCCACCCAACCACTCACCCATCCACCCACACATTGATCCACCCTTCCACCCTTCCTTCCTTCCAGCCAGCCATCCTACCCACCCACCAATCCATCCTCCCATCCATCCATCCATCCATCAACCCACCCATCCACTCATCCATCAATCATCCATTCATCCAAACACCCATCCCTCCATCCATCAACTTCCAACATCCATCTATCCATTTATTCAGTTTCAATCCATCTGGCCACCCACCCACCTACCCACCCATCCTTCCATCCATCCACCAATCCTCCCATCCATCAATCCATCATCTTCAATTATCCATCCATCAATCCACCATCCATTCATCCATCCATTCATGCTTGCTTCACTCACCACCCATCCACCCACCCACCCATCTATCCATCCATAATCCATCCACCCATTCATCCATCCATTATCCATCCATTCATCATCCATTCTTCAATTATCTTCCATCATCCATCCATCAATCCACCTCCATTTATCCATCCATTCACTCATGTTTCCTTCCATCCATCCACCCACCCATCCATGCATCATCCATCCATCCACCCACACTTACTACCCTCCACTTACCAACCCACCCACCCCATCCATCCACTTACCCATCCATTCATCCACCCACATACCCATCCATCCTTCACCCCCATCCATCATTCATCCATCCATCCCTCCCATCCATCATTCATCCATCCATCCATCATGTAGCCATGAATTCACCATCCACTTATCCTTCCTTCCTTCTTCCATCTATCCATTAACCAATTCATCCATCCATCAATCCACCATCCACTCATCCATCTACTCATGCTTGTTTGCTTGCTTTCCTCCTTCCTTTCATCCATCTATTCACACATCCATCAACCAACCCACCCATCCATCAACCACCCATCATCTTCCATCAATCCACCAACCATCCATCAACTCATCCTTCCGTCCATTCATCCATCCACCCATCATCCATACATCCAGCATCCACCCATCCATCCATTCATCATCTTCCATCACCTACTCCTAACCTAAATCCACCATCCATCCATCCATCCACTCATCCTTCCATCTAGCCATCCATCCATCAATTTACCATCCATACATCTACCATTCATGCTTGCTTGCTTCCTTTCTTCCTTCCATCCATTTATTCATACATCCATCCACCTACTCACCCATCCATCCATCATCTTCCATCATCCATACATCAATCCACCATCCATACACCCACTCATTCTTCCTTCCATCCATCCATCATCTTCCAACATCAATTCATCAATCAACCATCCATTCATTCATCCACTTATGCTTCCTTCCTTCCTTCCATCCATCTATCCATCCATTTACTCACCCATCCATACATCTACCCACCAGTCCACCCAACCATCTATTCATCAACCCACTCATCCATCCATCAATCCACCCACCCACCCACCCATCCATCATCCATCCACCCACCTCTATCCATCTATCCATCCACTCATGCTTCCTTCCTTTGATCCGCCCATCCATCCCTTCATCCTTCCTTCCATCCATCAATCTACCCACCCACACACCCATCAACCCATCCACCCATCCATCCATTCATCCACCCATCATCCATTCATCCACAAACACCCATCCATCAGCTTCCAACATCTATCCATTCATTTATTCATTATCCATCTATCTGAACACCCATCCACCCACCCATTCAGCCTCCCATCCATCATCCATCCGTCTACCCATCCATCATCCATCCATCCATCTACACTTCCTTCCTTCCTTTCTTCCACCCACCTATCCATCCATTCAGCAACCCACCCACCCATCATCCCTCCATTCACCCATCATCTTCCAATATCAATCCACCATCCATCCATCCACTTGTCCTTCCTTTCTCCCATCCATCCATCCATCCATCCATGCACATCCATCCATCAATCCACCATCCATTCATCCATGTACTCATGCTTGCTTCCTTCCTTCCATCGACCCATCCATCTATCCGTATATCCATCCACTTACTCACCCATTCATCCATCAGTCCACCCTCCCACTCATCCATCCAACCACCACCTATCTACCCATTCAACAATCATCCTTTCATCCAAACACCCATCCCTCTGTCCATCAACTTCCAACATCTATCCATCCATTTATTCATTATACATCTGACCACCCATCTTTCCTCCCATCAATCATCCATCCACCCACTTACTCATCCATATGCCATCCACCCATCCAACCACACACCCACCCACCCTTCTACCCACCCATCCACCCACCCATCCATCCATCATCTTCCATCATCCATCCATCAATCCACCATCCATCCACTCATCCTTCCTTCCTTCCATCCATCCATCATCCCACTCATCCATCAATCATCCATTCATCCAAACACCTATCCCGTCCATCAACTTCCAACATCCATCTATCCAGTTATTCATTTTCCATCAGACCACCCTCCTACCCATCTGTCCATCCATCCACCCATCCTCCCTTCCTTCCATCCATCCATCATACATCTATCCTGCCATCAATCCACCCACCCACACACCCATCCATCCACCCACCCACACACCCATCAAACCATCCACCCATCCCTCCATCAGCCCACCCATCCATTTATCCATCCATCCACGCATCCATCCTCCCATCCATCATGCATCAATCCTACATCCATTTACCCACCCATTCATGCTGCTTGATTCCTTCCTTCCATCCATCCATACACTACCCATCCATCCACCTGTTCATCCATCTATTCATTTGTCATTCATCCGTCCTCTCCCATCATCCACCCATCAATCCACCATCCATCTACTCATTCTTCCTCCAACCCACCCATCCACCTATGCATCCACCCACTCACCCATCTACCTATCCTTCCCTCCACCTACCCATCCATCATCTGTCCACCCACCTACACTTCCTTCCACCCTTCTCTTCTTCCTTTCTTCCACCTACCAATCTTTCCACCCATGCTTGCTTGCTTGCTTCCTTCCATCTATCTACCCACGCATCTATCATCTGTCCATCATCTTCCATCATCATTCATACATCAAACCACCATCCATCCATCCACTCATCCTTCCTTCCATCCATCCATTCATCCCTCAATCATCTTCCATCATTCATTCATCAATCCACTGTCCATTCATTCACCTACTTATGCTTCCTTCCTTCCATCCATCCATCCACCCACTCATCCTTCCTTCCTTTTCCATCCATCATTCCATCCTACCACCCACCCATCCATAGATACATCCATCCACCTACACCTCCTTCCTTCACTCCTTCTTTCCTTCCTTTCACTCATTACCCAACCATTCATCTGTCATCCATCAATCCATCATCTTCCATCATCCATACATGAATCCACAATCTATCCACCCATCCATCCATCCATCTACCCAATTTTCTATCCAACATCCAACCATCCACCTATGCTTGCTTCTTTTTTCCCCTTCATCCATCCATCAACCCATCCACAGATTCACCCACCCATCCATCGACTGACCCACCCACCCATCTGTCCATCACTCACCCACCCATTCAGCCATCCATCATCCATCCATCATCCATCCATTCATCATCCACCCTTCCATCATTTTCCATCAGCTATCAATCCACCTCCATCCACTCACCCAACCATCCATCATCCATCCATCCATCCATCCACACTTCCTACTTCCACTCACCCACCCACCCATCCACTTACCCATCCATCAATACACCCACCCATCCACCCACCCATTCATATATCAACCATCCAACTATCATCTTCCATCATCCATCCATCAAACTACCATCAACTCATCCATCCTTCCTTCTATCCATTTGCCCACCCACCCATCTATTCATCCATCCACCCACCTACCCAACCATCCATCCACCTACACTTCCTTCCTCCCTTCCCTTCTTCCTTTCTTTCACCCACCCATCCATGAACCCTTGTTTGCTTGCTTCCGTCCTTCTTTCCATCCATCTACCCACCCACCTGTCATCTATCCATCATCTTCCATCATCCCTCCATCAATCCACCATCCATCCACCTCTCCTTCCTTCCTTCCATTTCATAATTCACCCATCCATCCATCATTTTCCATCATCCATCCATCAATCCACCATCCATTCATCTATCCACTCCTGCTTGCTTGCTTCCTTCCATCTATCTACCCATAAATCCATTCACTTACTCACTCATCCATCCATCAGCCCACCCACCCACCCATCCACTCATCTATCTGTGCATCCATCTATCAACCTACCCATTCATCCATCCATTCATCAGCCCACCCATCCTCTCATACATCCGTCATCCATTCATCAACCCACTCATCCATTATCCATCCATAAGTCCACCATCCATCCACTTACTCGTCCGTCTATCCAGCCATCCACTCATCGATCAATCATCCATTCATCCAAACACCCATCCATCATCAACTTCAATATCCATCTATCCATTTATTCTTTTTCCATCCATCCAACCAACCACCCATCTGTCCACCCATCCACCCATCCTCCCATCATCCATCCATCCACCCACCCACCCATCCATTCTCCCATCCATCTATCACCCATTGATCCATCATCTTCCATCATCCATCCATCAACCCACCCATCCATCAATCAACATCCATCCATCTATTCACCTATCCTTCCTTTCATCCATTAATCCACCCACCCACACACCCATCGACCCATCCATCACCTATTCATCCAACCATCCATCCACTTATTCATCCATCCATCCATCTACACTTCCTTCTTTTCCCCCTTCCTTTCTTCCACCCACTTATCCATCCATCAATCCACCATTCATGCATCCACTCATCCATCCTTCCTCCCAACCATCATCCATCCATAAATCCACCATCCATCCATCACCTATTCATCCACTCATCCATCAATCATCCATGCATCCAAATACCCATCCCTCTGTCCATCAACTTCCAACATCTATGTAACCATTTATTCATTTTACATCCATCTGACCACTCTCCCACCCACCCATCTGTTCATCCATCATCCAACCCTCCATTAATTTCCATCATCCATCCATCAATCCACCTCTATCCATCCATCATCTTCCATCATCCATCCATCTATCCACCCATTCGTGCTTCCTTCCTTCCTTCCTTCCTTCTATCCACTCACCCACCCATGCATCCATTCATCTTTCCACCCAACCACTCATCCACCCACCCATCCATCCATCCATAAATCAACTATCCATCCACTTACCCATCTAACAACCCAACCATCCACTCATCCATCAATCATCCATTCATTCAAACACCCATCCCTCTGTCCATCAACTTCCAATATGCTTCTATCCATTTATTCATTTCCCATCCAGCCGACCACCCAGCCAGCCAGCCAGCCATCATCCATCCATAAATCCACCATCCATCCATCCACTTACTCATCCATCCATTAACCCACCCATCCACTCATCCATCAAGCATCCACTCATCCAATATCCACCCATCCATCCGTTCATCCACCCACCCTTCCTTCCATTCATCCAGCCATCCACCTATCCATCCTCCCATCCATCTATCATCCATCCATCATCTGCCATCATCCATCCACTCATACTTGCTTCACTTACCCATCCATCCATCAACCCACCCACCCTTCCACTCATCCATCAATCAATCCATCCATCAGTGCACCCACCCACCCACCCATCCATCTATCTACCCACCCATCATCCATCCATCCACCTATACTTCCTTCCTTCCTTTCTTCCACCCACCCATCCATCCATCAACCCACCCATTTCCCCCATCCAACTATCATCCATCTATCCATCCTCCCTTCCTTCCATCCATCCATCCATCCGAGCACCCATCCTCCATCCATCTTCCATACATCATCTTCCATCATCCATCTACCAAGCCACCATCCATTCATCCACCCACTCATGCTTGCCTTCTTCCATCCATCCATCCATCCATCCATCCACCCATCATTCCACCCACCCATCCATCAGTCCATCCATCCACCCACTCACCACTTCATTCATCTCTCTCCTCCAGCTACCCTTGCTGTCTTGAACAACCTAGAAACAACAGACAGGTTCCTGCCTCTGGGCCTTTCCTCTCAGGGATAGAAGGATGCACTTAGACACTCCTCTGGGGTGTCTGGCCCTGCTCAGAGACCCCCTTCCTGGCACCAGTCTCTCCATCCCTTGCGCTTTATTTCCTCTGCACCCTGTACCTCTATGTGCCAACTTCACACTCAGCCCTGAGAAGATGGGCATCTGGTCCATGGCAGGTGCTGAATAAATGAATGAATTCTTTGAGTCACTCATTTGTGCAACTGTCCTTCTGCACACCCTGATCACGCGTCCTCAGGTGACAGGCACACAGCACACATGACGCTCCTCGTGCTCACAGCAGCCGTGATGAACGGGCAGGAGGCTGAGGTTCAGGAAAACTGAGCTGCGTTTGACCAAGTCGCAGACATGGCGCCCGAGGAGGGCAGGGGGCAGGATCTACACCTCACTCACCCACCCACTCGTGCTGCAAAGCTATTGAGCAGATTCCAGTGGAACCTTCTTATGGAAGCAGAACCTCCCGGTGTCCTCTGCCTCCCCTTCTGGTCCAAGGATCTCAAACTCAAACCCCCACCAGGGCCAGGTGGGGCTGGCACATCTGGGGACCAGAGAGTAGGCGGGCCCCTAATGGCGCCCAGCTGCCTTGGGAAGCCCCCACCTCCAGTCGATTTGTACGGCGCCCTGAGAGGGGCCTCGGCCCTCCCTGCAGCCCTGGCCGGGGGCTCCCAGAGGGGAAGTGCCAAAGGTGGGATTGCAGGAGCTGGGCTGGTGTGCAAGGAGCGTTTATTGAGTGCCTGCTGCATGCAGGCATGAGGCCCAAGGCAGTTAAATGAAGCCACCTGCCTGGGCTTGCATCCTGGCTCCACCTCTTCCCGGTGTCTCAGTTTCCCCAGCTGAAAACAGGACCAATAAAGTGGCCACCACCCAGGGCTTCAATACAGGACTGGATAAGCAAATACACTGAAAGCGCTTAGAGTCTGACGCACGTGGAGCCTGTAGCGGTATTAGCAGCAGTTAGCGGCTGCCTCCGTGATCACACGGTCAGTGTCATCTGGCTCGGCGGGCAGACAGCGTCAGGCCACAAAGAGGGTTTAGGTGGGGACTGGGAAGCACCTTAAAATCACCAAATCTTTCCGCGACAGGGTCGTGCTGAAGACCCCCCACGACTTTCCAAGCCCCAGGCGGTGTGGCTATAACGCTTGGCCGGCTCCCCTGCTTCTCCTCCAGCCTCTGCCCGCATCTGCCCGCCGGACCAGACTGGAGGGAGAACCGGCGGCCCCTGGTGGCAGGTTGGAGGTCCCCCGTCGGAGCCCGCCACCACCTGAGGGTCTGTAAGTGCCTCCGGAATCCCACCATCGGCCTCTCACCGCTTCCTGAGACCCTCGGCTGAAAACCAGGAACCCCTCAGTGCATATCTCCGCACCAAAGGAAGATCACTCACACACACCCACGATGTCGAGCCAACTTGCTTGCTTTGGGGGCGTGTGCGTTTAAAAAAAAAGAAAAAAAAAATGAATGGAACACTGGCTGTAAAGGAAATGCAGACCGGGTCTGGGATATGGTTTTGTGCCCCCTGGGTGGGTCAAAATCCAGACGCCGCTAACGCTCGGGGCAGACGCAGCTGCGGGAAAACAGGCACGCACGTGGGGGCCTCCGTGGGAGGACTTTGGGGTCTTTCCCGAGTGACCACACCCTGCTCCCCAGGGAGGTACCCTGCAGATAAGCTCTGCACACTTGTGCGGGGTGACACAGGCCAAAGGGCTTAAAGAGTCTCTGTGAGTCTGTGAGACACAAAGGCTAGGAAGCACCCGAGTGCCCAGCTCCCTGGGGCTGGGGCCCAGCGCTGGAGTACTACGTGGCAGTGAAAAAGGATGGGGCACCATTTCCTGGGACGATGGTAAGCAACGATCTCCGCTAGAAAAAAGCCAAGGGCAGGAACTTGTGCTTGCAAAGGTGGTGGGGGGAGGCTGCATATCTGGTGGACTTAAATGGGTGTGAAAGGTTTTCTGGGAGGGGACACAGAGGAGAGTAGTGGGAAGTGGAGGGGGGAAGGCGCCTGGGGAGGGGGGGAGTGCTGCCTCCGTGAGGCCTGGAGAACACTGAGAAGGTACAACCTACTGTAATGAGGATTCAAATGCAAATCTGAAGAATCATCAGATTTCCTGCCCGTTGGGGAGGTACCCATGACCCTGCACAGAGTGGTGGGGGATGCTGTTTGCTCAGGTCTGGTGGCTCCCCCTCTCCACCCACACCTTGTCTGGGCCCCTCGCTGGAGCTGGGTTTCCCAGCACGGCAAGCAGGGTGCACTGTGGGTAACCCAGGTGCTAACCATCTAAGTGTGGCTACACGTTGTCTGCACGTCATTAGCGCTTAGTATGTGCCCGGTGGCTGCATTTACCATCTTTTACTTCTTAAACACTGACGAGGCCTTCACTATGTACCCAGCCTGTTCTATCAGAGCTTGGCGAAGTGCAGGAGCCTCCACCATTAGCAGAGGAGGGATTTCAATTCAGACCTTCAGGCCTCCGGCCCTCACGCTGGAGGAAGACACCGCATCCATACCCCGCGCACCCCCACCCATGGCCCCCAGCACCTTGCTCCAGCCCCTTCATCTGAGCTGCTGACCCGTACCCCAGACTGAAGGTCCCGCCTCCCAGCATTTGCCCAGCTCCTGCAGAACATCCTTCTGCGTCTCTGCAACTCCTACTCGTCCTGCAGAGCCCAAGTGTTCTGACCCACCCCCACCCCCAGGCACCCTAGCTGTGCCTGGACCCGAGGCTGACGCGACCTGTGCCCGTCCCTCGGCGTGGGGGTCCCCGAGGGCCGGCGGAACTGAGGCCTCTGCCCCGCCCCCACCAGCGCGACCCCCCCCCCCCCCACTCACCTCTACGAAGTAGAAGCAGGGCAGAAGCGTCATGCTGTCCTTCGGGCTTTTATTCTTCTCCTTGGTCGAGATCATGGTGCCGGGGGCGCCACAGGCCGTGATGGGAGGGGACAAAGCCGCGCTGGAGGAGGGAGGGGCGCAGACTGAGCCCTGGGGGAACGCGGTGCCCAGCGCCCGCGGAGGAGGGGCGGGCCAGGATGCGCAGGAACCGCCCAGGGAAACTGAGGCCGGGGAGAGGGGAGCCCGCGGCCTCCCCCCGCGCACTGCGGCCCTGCCCAACGCTCGGGCTGCCAATCCGGATGGGGGCCGGGAGGGGGCTCGGCAGAGAGGGCGGGGACGGCCTGACCGAGGGCCCTCCGGGCCGGGGTCCGTCCCGCGCGTCAGGGCGGGGGCCTTCGGGACCGGAGGAGCGGTGGGGTCCTCGCTCAGCCCGCAGGCCCCTCACCTGGCGCGCCGGCGCTCTGAGGGCGGAGCTGGCGGCGGCGGGGGCTGCGGCGCGGCGAGCACAAAGCCAGCCCCTCCCCCGCGGGGGCGGAGGGGAGGCGGGGAGGGAGGGGCCCCGCCCGGCCCGAGACCCCGCGCCCGGCGGCCTAGAGGCGGCGCTAGGGGCGGGGGCTCTTTGTCTCGGCGCGTCGGGGCGCCGCGCGCGTCCGTCGCCGTCCCCGCCCCCGCTGCTCCTGCGCCCTCCGTCTCTGGGTCTCCGGGGTTTCGGTCTCCCGCGGGGGCGGGCATGGGCCAGTGTTTGCGGGCTCCTCCCCTCCCGGACCTCTCGGATGGGCCCGGGGAGCCCCATCGAGGCCGGGCGCGGGGAGAGTGTCCTGGTCTCCGGGTTTCTCGCGTCTCTGCCCCCCTCCCCGGCGGGCGTTTCCATGGCGAGCTCCCGGGCGCCCGGGCCTTCGGGAGACAAAAGAAGCTGGGGGGGGGGCCGCCCTCATTCCCGGGCCCCCGCACCGCGCACCGCCCACCTGCCCCCTGCGCCCCGCCGGGGTCCTCCCTCCGCTCGTCCAAACCCGGCCCCTCGCCGGGCCCACAGCATCCAGGACGCACGGCCCTGGATGCCCCGGGATGCGCGGGCGGCGGTAGGGCCCTCGTGGTGAATTCACGTGAGGCTCACTTAGGCAGCGCTTGCTCTTTGCAGGTGTTTCTTCTTTTCCACACACAGCCATGTGGGGTGGGGACCAGCTGACCGTCATTTGACAAGTGGGGAAACTGAGGGCCCCGGGAACTTAAATCTCTGTCCACGGTCTCCAGGCCCCAAACGGCAGGATTTTATTCGGTTCATTTTTTTCACCGTCTCCTGAGCACCTCCTGTATACCTGGCCCTGTACGGTCACGGAGGAGCCGCTGACAACTGGGACAGACCCCAAAAATCAATCCCGCAGTTAAGCGTCCAGTTAAGGTCGGGGGTGAGGGCTGCACGAATGGATAACCCGGTTTGTGCAGCCACTGGGCTTTATTCGCACGCAGCCGTTCACACTCCAACCTGGTCCTGGCCGTGGCCCTTCTTGTTTTAAGAGACTCAGCTGCATGTGTCTTCAAAGATGACTGTATGTGCGGTTAAGGGTGGGGCCCAGAGGGTTTGAATCCCACCGGGGCCTCCATTTGCTCACCTGGAAATGGGCATAACAAGGCCGCTTTGCACATGGGGCACACCGGAGCTGTCTGTCCCGCCTCCCCAGGCCTGATGCCCACTGGGCCTCGGTTTCCCTGCCAGCCAGGGGTGGAGCCTGGGCTGGGCAGCCGTTGGGAATCCTGGTGTTGAAAGGTGACCACAAACAGCCCTCAGGAGGTGGGAGGAGGGGAAAATGGGGCAATCGCTCTTGGGGGCCTCCTGGGGGGCAGGAGCAGGAAGGGGTGTCCTGGGGGACCCTCCTGACAGCTCAGGGCACCAGGAGAGGGTCTGGGGGAATATCAGGAGCAGGGGTGGGGGTCTTCTTCCTGTCGATCCCCAGTGGTGGAGGAGCCAGGCCCGGCTGTGATGGCACATGGCCCAGCAGTGGGGCCTGGACTTGCTTCTGGGGCACTAGGGAGCCATGGCAGAGTTTAGAGCAGGCAAGAGGGATTGAGCACGCCAGGTGCTGCTCAAAGACTCTTGCACATATTAACCCACTCGATGCTCACCACAGCTCTACTGGGGCGGGGGGGGAACTGTTCACGTCCTGGTACCCAGACAGGGAAACAGGGCCAGAGAGGGGCCCTTGAGGTCACCCAAGTAGGAAGGGATGGACCTGTGGGCTCTGGAGTCACCCATCTCTCCAGCTGTGCTCTGTGCAAGACAGCAGCCTGGTTCACGGGCAAGGACAGGGTGGGCGGCAAGTTGGGGCCTCAGGAGGGAGGATGCGCAGGTGGGATCCAGGGAAAGTGGAGACGGGAGGCAAACTTGGGGGGACACTGATCTGAGGCAGAGGCCATGCGGGGGACACGGCTGGGTGGTGGGACCGTGAGACTCGGCAGGGACCAGGCCTGAGCCCCAGGACCCCACCATTCGGGCTGGGTGGAGGACCGCAAGTCCACCCTGACCCCTGCTCCCGCCACCCTCCCCAGTCCTGCCCTGGAAGAGCCCCCCAAGGCCCCAGACAGGAACTGGTGTCCTAGTGTCCTGAGACGTGGGGTCCACCACCAGCCCAAACCTCTTGGTGTCATCTTGGAAATAAATCCTATTTTTTTTAAATTGAGGTGTCAAAAATAAGTAAAAATAAAAATAAAAAATTGAGGTGAAATTCACATGACGTAAGATCAGCCATCTTAAAGTATCACATCCGCTGTTTTTTGGAAGGAACATTCACAGAGTTGTGCAGCCAGCTAATTCTAGAACATTCCATCTCCCCCAAAGAAACCCCATTTCCTTCAGCTATTATTCCCCTAACCCCCTAACCCCCCAGCCCCTGACAACCAGGAACCCACTCACTGTCTCTGTGGATCTGCCTGTTCTGGACGTTTCCCATCAGTGGAATCACACACTGTGTGTCCTTCTGTGTCTGGCTTCTCTCACTGAGCATCGTGTTCTCAAGGTCCATGCACGTGGTAGCAAGTGTCAGTGCTTCACCCCTTTTCACGGCTGAGTGATGCTCCCATGTGTGGAGGGACACGTCTGTCTGTTGAAGGGCATTTGTGTTGTGTCCACCATTTGACCACTGTGAACACACGTGTGCAGGTTTCTGAGGCCCTGTCTTTGGTTCTCTTGGGCACGCACCTAGGCGTGGAACTGCTGAGTAATATGATAATTCGGTGATTAACGTTTTGAGGAGCTGCCAGACCTTCCCCAGCCGCGGCACTATTCTACATCCCTGCCAACCTGTCTGAGGTTCCAATTTCCCACCTCCTCGCCAACGCTGTATTTTTTCTGCCCTTTTCATTCCAGCCATCCTAGTGGGTGTGAAGTGGTGTCTCACTGTGGTTTTGATTTGTGCATTTCCCTGATGACTAATAATTTTGAGCATCTTTTCATGGCATGTTGGCCATTTGTGTATCTTGGGAGAAATGTCTATTCAAATCCTTTGTCCATTTTTAAGTGGATTGTTTGTCTTTTTGTTGTTGAGTTGTGAGAGTTCTTTATATATTCTGGATACTCAACCCTGTCTTTCCCTCCCCTTGGCCTCATCTCTTGCCCAGGTTCTGAGTGCCTGAAACCTCTGAAGACCCTGCTTCGAGGACAGGGAAGGGGAGACAACCTATCCAGGACCACCTGGCTCTGGGGACTCCATGGCCGCACCTGCCCACTTTAGAGATGCACAGACTGAGGGTGGGCGAGTGACCCGGCCAGGTGCCCACAGATAAAAACCCTGTAAGTGAAAAGCTGGACACAGAAGACACACAGTGTGTGATTCCATTGATGGGAAATGTCCAGAACAGGCAAATCCACAGATGGAGAGTGGGTTCATGATTGTCAGGGGCTGGGGGATGGGCGGGGGAGTGACTGCTGATGGGGACGGGGCTTCTTTTGAGGTGATGGAATGTTCTAAAATTGGGGTGATGGCTGCGTAACTCTGTGAAGATACTAAAAACAATGGAATAGCACGCTTTAAACAGATGAACTGTGTGGTACTCGAATTATATCTCAATAAAGCTGTTTAAAAAAAATAAAAAGCAGTAAAACACACACACACATGCAAAAGCCAGCAGGACTCAATCCCAGGCCAGGTGGGCAGTGGTGGAACCCCCAGCACTCAGGCTGGAAAGCCGAGTGGAGGCCCCATTGTGAGTGGCACGGCTGGGTGTCAGCCTCACCCACATCTGAGGGGTCGCCTACTGTACAGAGGGGAGGACGGGGCACAGGATGGGCAGTTGGAGGGCCCAGGCAGGCCCCAGGAGTGGTTGGCTCTGGAGGCCTTGGGCAACTTCCCCTGTTCCTGACGGGAGGGGCCGGGCCCTGGGTCGGGGATGTGCCGATGGCCAAGGCCCCAGGTATAAGGGCGCCACCATCCCAGCCACCCCCAGCGGCCCCGTCATGACGGCACTCAGACTCCTGGGCCTGCTGGCCGGCCTACTGGCGACCTCCAGGGCCGGTGAGTGCCTGCCCCAGGCCAGACGTCCCCATCTATGCAGGGGTCCAGCTGCAGGGGACAGGCCCTGGTGGGAGGGACCAGCGGGCGCCAGCCCCTGCTTCCCTGGACTCAAGGCTCAGGGAGGGAAAGCGACCTAGCCCAGGCCGCACAGCCAGGCTGGCCCTGACTAGCCCTGGGAGGGTGGGCCCCTGTCCTTTTGGGGAACAGGGGGGCGGGAGGCCGGGGTCTCCCCAGGGATGGGGCTGAAACTGGGGGAGCTGCAATGCACCCTCTCCCCAGGCTCGGCACCCCTGGCGGACATCGTGGGTGGCAGGAAGGCCCGGCTGCAGGAGTTCCCATTCCTGGCCTCCATTCAGACCCAAGGGCAGCACTTCTGCGGGGGCGCCCTGATCCATCCCAGCTTCATCCTGACAGCCGCCAGCTGCTTCCAAAGCCGGTGAGGAGGGAGCCACAGGGTGGGGAGGGGGGCTCAGAGAGGGAGAGAGCTCTGGCGATTCCTGGGGGGGCGGTGCCTGGTAGGTGAGAAGGGGAGGGGTTTGGCAAGGGGGAGGGGTCTTAGGAAGGGTTGAGGGGCTTGGAGAGGGAAATGGGGGACCCAGGATAGGAAGGGGGCCCAGGAGGGTCTCGATCTGGAAACAGAGGGGAGATACGGCTGCAGAAGGAAGGAAGGAGGCTTGACCATCACCGCTGTCCTTCCTTTGGCTCCTGGGCTGTGGTTCAGTGGGCTAGTAATTCCCTGCCTTATTTGCAAGCCTGCTCCCCATCAATGCCCGGGCCCTGGGGTGGGTGTGGAAGGTTGGGGACTTCCCCACAAGCCCCCAGGACTGCCCCAGCCTGGTGTCTGCCCCCACCTGCTCTTAGCAACACCGGGATTGCCACTGTGGTGCTGGGGGCCTACGACCTGAGGCGGCGGGAGAGGTCCCGGCAGAGGTTCTCCATCAGGAGCATCAGTGAGAATGGCTATGACCCCCAAGAGAACCTGAACGATGTGCTGCTGCTGCAGGTGGGGAGAGGGGTGGGGGGGCTGATGACGGCCTGGTGGGCTAAGGAGGGACGAGCCACGTGTACGGAGCCTGTGGTTAAATCGTACAGCCAGGTGCACAATCCATTTACCTATCCTCCGGATCCTGGACACAGGAGCTGGGCCAACTTTGCCTCCCACCAGCAGAATTTAAAACTGCCCATTTCTCTACATCATTACTGACACTGCATAACATGATTTTAAAAAATTTTCTGTCAGTTGTGATGGGGGATGGTGCCTTGTTTTATCTGCATTTCCTGGGCAAGCTCTTCACTTTCAGGGTCTCTCAACCACCTTTGCGATAAGAACGATTGATTCCTTCTCTGGAGGAACCAGAGGCCCAGAGAGGTAAAGTCACTTGGCCAGGACCCCACGGCCAGTTACTGTCTAAACTGGCCAGGACCCAAACCACTTTACAGACCAAAACTCACGTCGCTGCCGCTCTGGCTCCCAGCTGGGCCCCGTGAGGCTCTGGTCCCCAGCTCCGCCCTCTCCTGACTCAGTTTCCCTCCCCAGCTGGACCGTCAGGCCAACCTCACCAGCAGCGCTGTGGCAGTGGTACCACTGCCCCCACAGAATGCCACGGTGGAAGCTGGCACCAACTGCCAGGTCGCAGGCTGGGGCACCCGACAGCATAAAGGGCGTCTCTCCCGAGTCCCAAGGGTCGTGAACGTCACTGTGACCCCGTCGGACCAGTGTCGCCCCAACAATGTGTGCACCGGCGTCCTTACCCGCCGGGGCGGCATCTGCCAGGTACGGGCTGGGCGTGACCTGGGGTGGGCTCCAGGTGGTGGGAAAAGCAAGGACAAGTGCCAAGCTCTGGGCTGGGGGCAGGAGACACGACAGGGAACAGGACAGGGTAGGGTCTGCCCTTTTGGAGCCAGGGGCTCCCAGACCTTGTGGGTGGGGGAGTCAGGTGTCAAGACAAGGGCGTGCACGGGACAGGCCCAGCCCGGGGCAGCACGGAGTTCCTGGGGGCATCTGAGACCTGAGTTGCAGGTAGGAGTTAACCCAGCAAAGTAGAGGGAAAAGCGTGCAGGCAGGGGGACAGCACGTGCCAAGGGCCAGGGGCGGGGACAGCATTTGCGGGTGGCATGAGCAGTGGTTCTGGGTGGGAGCAGAGTAGGGGGGCTGGGCCTGGGAAGCCCTGACTCTCCTGCCGCCCTGCAGGGGGACGGGGGCACCCCCCTCATCTGCAACGGCCTGGCGCACGGCGTGGCCTCCTGGTCCCGGGGGCCCTGCGGCAGGGGCCCCGACTTCTTCGCTCGCGTGGCACTCTTCAGAGACTGGATTGACTCGGTTATAAACCAGCCAGTCGGATGTGCGCCAGCCTGACGGACCCCCAGCCCAGCCGGTGGGGGGCGTGTGAGCTGCCACGGAGCCCAGCCCCCCACGCCTCTGTTCCATCCCGCAGCCCCACCCTGGCCCGCGCGGTTGTGACTCTAATAAAAGATCTGTTCCCATTCTGTCCACGGCACCTGATTTCTGCTTTGCGGGGGCGGGAAGGGACTGGGTGCCGAGCGCAGGGACATCTTCCGGCAAGAGTGGCATCCACCCCAGGGGCCTCCACTCACGGAATCCACTCGCAGCCCTGAGGACCAGGGGCTCTTGTTATCTCCACCTGACGGAGGCGGCGCCGAGGCTCAGAGAGGTTGGGTGACTACCCTGAGGCCACACAGCCAGAGTGGGCTCTGAACCCACATCTGTGAGAGTCCAGGCCCCCTTAACCGTCTCTCATTTTGGTCGAGAATACAGTCACCCCTTAGTATCTGCAGGGGCTTGGCTCCAGGACCCCGGTGGATACCCAAATCCGCGGATGCTCAAGTCCCTTATATCAAATGCCGTAATATTTGCAAGTAACCTACGCACATCCTTCAGTGCACTTAAAATCATCTCTAGATGACTTAAAATACCTGATAAAATGTAAATGCTGTGTAAATATAGTTGCCCGCCTACAGCAAATTCAAGTTTTGCTTTTTAGAACTTTCTGGAAATTTTTTTCCCAAATATTTTTGATCTGCGGTTGGTTGAATCCGAGGTTGGTTCAGTCCGCGGGTGTGGAACCCGCGGATACGGAGGCCCAGCTGCATATTATGCAGCAAAGTCAAGAGACACACGAGAAACTGGCTTAGACTATTTGCCACTTGAATTGGTTAAAGAGCCTAATATGAAAGGAACTAAAATATAAATGTTAAATAATAAATATAATTTTATAGGGACTTCCCTGGAGGTCCAGAGGTTAAGACTCCACGCTTCCACTGCAAGGGGCACGGGTTGGATCCCTAGTGGGGGAAATAAGATCCCACATGCCCCGTGGTGCAGCCAAACTATATATATATGTATTTATATATTTATATAAATGATATATAAAACATGACAAACATAATCGTATAACATACAAAACATAATAAAAATAATTATATAAATGATATATAAAACAATACACATAATATAGTTTATTAAACTAAATAAAATTGTTTCATTAAAATAAAAATTAAACCATACATTACATTATATATTAGTATTTATTATATATTATACTTGTATTTTTAAAAATATATACTTAATAACACATAATAAAATATAATAAATCCATTGTGTAAATATTATACATTAATATTTATAGTATATATTTATCTTATATATTTATAATATAATACATATAATGTGCACCTAAAATCAGTAAGGAAAAAAATTAGAGCCCAGTAGTAAAAAAGTGGGTCAAGGATGTAAACAGTTCACAGCAAAGAAACACAGAAGGCTCTTGACGATGTGGAAACACTGCCCCTCACCCAGTGCGTGAGAAATGCCCGCTGGCCTCCTGGGAGGTGGGCTTTTCACCCAGGGGGGTGATCACAAAGCCTGCCATCTGCGGTGTCTCGTCTTGGGGGGGGTGGGGTGGCAGGGACGGGTCGGGCATCCGAACCAGGTGCCGCCCTGGGGGTTGCCCACGTGTCACCTTGCACGAGACGGGAACAGGTCCTGCCATGTGGCTCGAGAGAAAGAGGCTGCAAAGGATCCAGTGTTCCGGGCTGGCGGTGGGGAGACCACAGAAGCCCGGGGCGGGCGGGTAGCACACAGCTGTGGAAGAGGCGCAGCCCAGCCGGCGTCGGGGCCAAAATGGAGATGCCCAGCTCTGCCCTTCTCCTAGCGGCCCTGCTGACGCCCCAACACGCAGGGGAGGGGAGGGGCTCGAAGGGGCGGCGCTCTGCCCCGAGCCGGGTGGTCTTGGGGTCTGTGCGGTCCCGAGCCCCCTGCCCTGACCGCGCGCCCTCCACCCCATCACTGCCCCAGAAGCCCCCAGCGATGGCCCACACTCACCGGCCACTGAGGTTAGTTGTGTTGCCATTAAGCCATTTTACAGATGGGGAGCCCGAGGCCCAGGGAGCTCCAATCACCACTGGCGTTGCTGGCGCTTATTGGGCACCAGCTGTGTGCCAGGCCCTCACTCCATCCTACAGGCCTGGTCTGTGGGTCCCGGGTCTGTTTATTTGTTTTTCATAATTTATTGCAGTGAAATTCACATAACATAAAATCCACTCTTTTAAAGGGAACAATTCAGTGGTTTTTAGTGTATTTCACTAGGTTGTGCAACCCTCACCGCTGTCCAGTTCCAGAACATTCCATCACCCCAAAAAGAAGCTCCGTCCCCATCAGCAGTCACCTCTCCTCCCCCTCCCCCAGCCCCTGACAACCACTAACCACTAACTCTCTGTGTCTGTGGATCTGCCTGTTCTGGATGTTTCCCATCAGTGGAATGACACACCGTGTGTCCTTCTGTGTCTGGCTTCTCTCACTGAGCATCGTGTCCTCAGGGTCCATCCACGCTGTAGTGAGTGTCAGTGCTTCACCCCTTTTCACGGCTGAGTGATGTTCCCAGGTGTGGAGGGATGTATATCCATCGTCCGTCGATGGTCATCTGGGTTGGTTCCACCCTGGCTATTGTGAATCACGTCGCTGTGGACATTTGTGTACACGTTTTGTTTGAACATCGATTTTCAGTGCCATGGGTTTGTACCCAGGAGTGGAATTGGGGGTTCAGAATGGGTCCTGCTTTATAGAAGGGGAAACTGAGGCCCAGAGAGGAATGTCAGCGGCTCAGGAGCCCAGAATGGTCCCAGGGGCCCCGCCTGCTGATTGTTCAGATGGGGAAACTGAGGCCCTAGGGCGTTGGGGTCCAAGAGCATATGGTCCCAGCTTGGAGCCCCCAACACTGGCCCCCTCAAGAAAGGAGTGTTTTTCTTTTTTCAGGAGAGAAGAGGAAAAAGAGGCAGAGACACAGAGACTGAGCCTCTCCCGCCCTCCTTCCCTCGATCCTGGGTGGGTCGGCTCAGGTCCGCTTGCCCCCTCACGCCGCCCCAGCCCGTGTTCCCGGCGAGGCCGTTGCCTGTTGCACCAGCCACAGTTGGAGCGGGAAGGGGCCGAGGCCACAGCTTCCAGCCCCACTTCCCCTCCACCAGCCGGCCCAACCCCCAGAGGCCCCCGATGGTTCCCTCCCTCCCAGTTACAACCCCCAGGGCTCCCGGTGCCCCCAGCTCCCCACCCAGTCCCATGCCTTCCCAAGCCTCTGCCTTCAGGCAGCCCCCCAGCCCTGCACTCACCTGCCTGCCCCCACCCCAGGCCTGGAGCAGAGAGGAGGACCCCGGGCCATCCCCCTGTCTCGTCTGATGCTGTGACTCCCCTCCCCACCCCACCCCCACCCCGGGAGGCTCCCTGGGGGGTGAGAGCTTCCGGCCAGGACCCCGTGGGCAGTTACCTAGCAAGGTTGTGTGTGTGTGTGTTTCTTTTTCTTTTTCAGTTAAAGCTTTATCGAAATGTACTTCTCCTACCATACAAACCACCCACTTAACAATTCAGTGGCGCTTAGTATAGTCACAGGGTTGTGCAACCACCACCTCTAATTCCAGAACATTCTCACCACCCTGAAAAGAAGCCCTGTCCCCAAGAGCACTCACCCCCATGCTCTCCCCCAGCCCCTGACAACCAGGAACCCACTCTCTGTCTCTGTGGATCTGCCTGTTCTGGACGTTTCCCGTCAATGGAATCACACACTGTGTGTCCTTCTGTGTCTGGCTTCTCTCACTGAGCATCGTGCTCTCAGGGTCCGTCCACGCTGTAGCGAGTGTCAGTGTCTCTCTCCTTTTCAGGGCTGAGTGATGCTCCCCTGTGCGTACCCCCTTTCATCAGCTGATGGTTCATCAAGCTCTTATCTGTATTAGGGAAGTCAGCCCCTGAGGTGGGGTTGTTCTCATGACTCCCCATCATTAACAGATGGGGAAACCGAGGCCCAGAGAGGTGGCGTTTCCAGCCCAGAATCACAAAGCACGGCAGAATGTGAACCCAGGCGAGGGGCTCCGGACCCTGGGGTGTACCCGCCCCGCGTCTGCTCCCAGAAGAGCCTGGATCTGAGAGAGGCACATGCTGACCCGGCCCAGCCGCCGAGAGGATGGGCTGAGATGGGGAGAAGCACAGCAGAAAAAGGAAGGGAGTGGTGGGGTGGCAGCGACAGGGCTGGCACCTGTGCTCACCTCACCTCACTGTGCGCCCACACACTCCAATACTCCAACTTATCAAATCCTCCTGCTGTCGCCCCGGGGGAGGGACTATTAGTACGATCACCCCACTGTACAGGTGGGGAAACCGAGGCACCAAGCAGCCTGCCCCGCTGGACCGGACAGTGCCAGTCCGCAGAGATGTTCTTGTCAAACGAGAAAAACCAGTTCTGAAAGCAAAAGGCACAGCAGCCCCGGGTTTCTGTGGAGACATGTCAGGGCCACACCCAGGGCTGCGGCCTTTCCCGAGTGACTGGGCTGATGTGTGACTTAAAAACACGTTGGCGATACAGATGGCCAACAGGCACATGAAAAGATCACTAATGATTAGAGAAGAGGAAATCAAAAATACAATGAGGTGTGAATTCTGACCTCACACCGGTCAGAATGGCCACCATCAAAAAGTCTACAAATTACAAATGCTGGAGAGGGTGTGGAGAAAAGGGAACCCTCCTACACTGTTGGTGGGAATGTAAGTTGGTGCAGCCACTAAGGAAAACAGTATGGAGGGTCCTCAAAAAACTAAAAGTAGAGTTGCCATATGATCCAGCAATCCCACTCCTGGGCATATACCCAGACAAAAGTATAATTTGAAAAGATACACGCACCCTTATATTCATAACAGCACTGTTCACAATAGCCAAGACATGGAAACAACCTAAATGTCCATCGACAGAGGAATGGATAAATAAGATGTGGTACATTTATACAATGGAATATTACTCAGCCATAAAAAAGAATGAAATAATGCCATTTGCAGCAACATGGATGAACCTAGGTATGATCATACTAAGTGAAGTAAGTCAGAAAGAGAAAGACAAATATCATATGATATCACTTATACGTGGAATCTAAAATATGACACAGGGGCTTCCCTGGTGGCGCAGTGGTTGAGAGTCTGCCTGCCAATGCAGGGGACACGGGTTCGGGCCCTGGTCTGGGAGGATCCCGCGTGCCGCGGAGCGGCTAGGCCCGTGAGCCACAGTTGCTGAGCCTGCGCGTCTGGAGCCTGTGCTCTGCAGCGGGAGAGGCCGCGATGGTGAGAGGCCCGCGCGCCGCGATGAGGAGTGGCCCCCGCTTGCCGCAGCTGGAGAAGGCCCTCGCACAGAAACGAAGACCCAACACAGCCAAAAATAAATAAATAAATAATAAATAAAATATGACACAAATGAACTTATCTTCGAAACAGAAACAGACTCACGGACATAGAGAACAGAGTTATGGTTGCCAAGGGGGAGAGGGGTGGGGGAGGGATGGATTGGGAGTTTGCGGTTAGCAGATGCAAACTATTATATATAGGATGGATAAACAGCAAGGTCCTCCTGTATAGCACAGGGAACTATATTCACTATCCTGGGATAAACCATAACGGAAAAGAATATGGAAAATAATATAAAAAACAAATTAATTAATTAAAAAAAAGCCGGGGGGGGGGAGAATATATATATATATGTATAACTGAGTCACCTTGCTGTTCAGTAGAAATTAACACAACATTGTAAATCAACTCTACTTCAATAAAATTTAAAAGATAAAAAATAAAAACACATCGGCAGAGGGGCAGCCGCCTGCAGGAGGAGGGGCGGGAAGCAGTGAGGCACGCAGGCTGCTCCAGGAGTCCTTGGTGGGCAAAACTCAGAGCAGGTGTTTCTGCCTCAGAGACGTTCATTCATTCCAAAGGGGAAAGTGTGACTCGGCGGGAGGGACACGCAGGCACCTCAGAGATGATGCCCCACGTCCTGGGGACCGCCGCTCGGTATGCAGACCCCATCTCCGTGTGGGGACCCCGCACAAGCCCATTCGGAGGGACGTTCCCCCCAAAACCCGCCAGGTTGCCACCAAGGACACGGCACGAGGGACAGGAGAGGCTGAGGGGCTGCCCCAGAGCCCAGGAGACTCGGGGAGGCGGGGGGGTGGGTGGATCCTGGACCAGAGACTGGCTGATTGTGAAATCCAGGCGGCCTGTGAGGGGGCAAACTTTGTGCAAGACGTGGCCCCAGGGAAGCTGGGGCAGCACATCCGGGAATTCTGCGGACTGCTGTAAGCGTGAAATGATTTCAAAATGAAAAGCTTAAAAACTTTCTTTTTGGCCCCCAAATTCCGTGAGCTCCTCTATCTATGCTTCTGTAGGTTTAAATTTTTCATAATAATGAGTCAGTTATAAATAGATACATAAATAAATGTCTCCCCGGCACCAGAGTCTCCCCCTGTCCCCTCCCATGTGGGGCAGCATCCCTGGTCCCAGCCACTGCATGCCAGGAGCTCCCCAGTCGTGATGACCACAGGTGTCCCTGGGGGAGGAATCGCCCCAGGTGAGAGCTCTGCCTTAGAGGGAAGAGTGAATCCCCCAGACAAAGTGAGGGCAGAGAGATGATCCTGTGGGTGTCAGGAGGCGCAGGGCTCTGAGACCCTCACCCCCTTTTCTGTCCCGCTGAGTGGGACTCATCCCACCCCTGCACACGTCGGCCACATCTCACCTTGCTGGGGCTACAGGGACCCTCTGGGGGCAGGCAGTGCCCCCTTGGAGGTGTGGAAGCTGGGGTGCGTGTCACTGTGAGGGCTGTGGCCACAAGCCCCCTTGTCCAGAGGACCCCCAGCATTGGGTGGGTGGGAGCCAGCTTCCTACATCTCTTGGGGGTGCCGGGACCCCGAGCCTGAGTCTGAAGCCCCTGCAGGCTCCCTGGGGTGCAGCTTTGACCCCCAAGCTCCCGAGCCCTCGAGCTGGAAGGAGGAAGTGGGGACGCCCAGCCCGGATATGGGGCAACCCTAATGGCCTCCCTGAATTGGGGCTATAAGAGGGGGCGGGCAGGCAGGGGGCACGGCCCAACCATGACCCAAAGCTGCAGACCCTCCAGCCCTGCCCTCGCCCCAGTGCTGCTGGCTGTGCTGCTGGGCGGTGAGTGGGGCCCAAGTCCGTCCGTCCGTCCGTCTGCCTGTCCCACGCCCTCACGGCTCAGATGGGGAAAGTGAAGCAGGACCCGGCTCGGCTGGCTGCTTGGGATGAATGACTCAAGGGGAAGGGAGGAGGAGAGAAAGGGGGGGCCTGGGATATGCGGCTCTGTTTCCGCATCTGTAAAATGGGCAAAACCTAGTCCTTCCTGCCCAGGGATGTGTCCTTAGGGACTCAATATAACCAGAATCCCTGGACAGCACCTGGCACCCAGCAAGCACTCAGTAAGTGTGCACGCACGAACGAATGTGTCACTGGGTGAATGACGCACGTGTCAGAGGAAAAACCGGAGTGAGGGAACCCCTCCGCCCTCATCCTGATGAGGCTTTTTCATGCCTCAGTTTGTCCATCTGCAAGACGGGTCATCTTGCCAGCGTCTTCCCCCTCCTGACCTCCAGGACTGGGCGCCGCTGCTTCCTGGGAGCCTTCAGAAATAATAATGATAATGACCACCGGGCTCTCCCCAGCGCTAACTGTCCCGGGCCCAGGCCTCTTCCCTCCACATCCCCCAGCCCCCCTGTGCTGCTATGGGACCCCCAATTTGCACATGGGGAAACGGAGGCTCTGAGGGGTCCCAGGCCTGGTGGAGGCCACACAGCGGCTCTGCCCTCGTCCCCCGACCCCCGTCTGGGCTCCCTGGGCGGGGGATGGGGCGGTGGGGTGGGGTCGGTCCGCCGTCCAGGGAGCCGCGGAGGGCGTTAGGCAAGGCGACGGCCGCTGACCCCGGCGTCCCCAGGTGCAGCCCGGGCCGCGGAGATAGTGGGCGGGCGGGAAGCCCAGCCGCACTCGCGCCCCTACATGGCGTCGCTGCAGCTGTTCCCCAGCAACCACTTCTGCGGGGGGACCTTGATCCACCCGCGCTTCGTGCTGACCGCAGCCCACTGCCTGAGCAACTTGTGAGTGAGTGCGCCTGCGCGGTGCGGGCCTGCCCGGGGAGGGGGCGGTGCTCCGAGGGAGGGGGCGCGGGGCTGCCCCGGGGGTCCGAGGGGGCGAGGCGCGGCCTGCCTCCGCTTGACTGGTCTCAGCCCCTCCGTCCATCGGCCCAACCCTCTCATCCCAAACTAGGCGGGCACCTGCCCTGCTCCCCAGCCCGATGTGACCCCCTGATGCCCCAGGAGGATTAGCTCAAGCCAGGGGTTCAACCCTCGGGGGCAAGATGCAGACGGGGGGGGGTCTCCTGGGACGGTGGGCAGTCCCCGAGGGGCTGCACCCTGGGCCTCAGGACGGGGGTGGGGGGCACGTGGGGGGGGTCGGGGTCCCAGCGATGAACGCCCTGACCCTCAGGAATCCGTTGCGGGTGAGCGTGGTGCTCGGGGCCCACCGCCTGCAGACCTCCGAGCCCACCGAGCAGAGGTTCGGCATCAGCCGCCTGTTTGAGAACAACTACGACCCGCAGGAGAAGCTGAATGATGTCCTCCTCCTGCAGGTGGGTGGGCGGGGCCAGCAGGGCCAGCAGGGCCCAGGGACCCCTGTTCATTCATTTTCCAGCACCTACCGTACAGGAGCCCCGGCGGGCGTGGGACACGGCCTGGTGGGGAGAGAGCCAGTCACCACCTTCTGAGCACGCGGGATGCCCCCATGCCCCGCCCGCAGCCTTTGCCCGGCTGTGTCCCCTCCCTGCTCCCTGCGCTGTTCCCAGATACCCTCAGCCTTGGCACCAGCCTCCCCTCCTCAGGGAAGCCTCCCCTCACCCTACTTGAGTGACAGCCACCCCTCCCCCATACACTGTTCATCACTGGGCTATGTTTCCCTTGACTGTGCCACCTGCCATTCTCTTCTTGGCCCCTCCCAGCCCCAAAGATCAGCTCCCAGAAGGCAGAGGTAGGATCCCCAGGGCTTAGCCCAGGATCAAGCATACAGTTGGTGCTCAATAAGTGCTTTGTAAGTGAATGAATGCAACAGTGACCAATGCTGCAAAGGGGAGTCTCTTGGCCTCGGGGAATGTGAAACTGAGCCCTGGCAGGTTTGGAGGGGGATCAGGGCAGCCTCCCTGGAGGAGGTGACCCCTGAGGTAGAGCCAGGTGGAGGGAACAGCCTGAAGGAGGCACTTTGAGATAATCGTCCATGGGTGGCTGCGGGTCCTGGAGACTCACTGCCCACCAATCGCCCTCTGCCCCAGCTGGACCGCCCGGCCACCCTCAACGCCCAGGTTGCAGTGGCCCAGCTCCCCCAGCAGAACCAGATGCTGCCCCAAGGCACCCAGTGCCTGGCCATGGGCTGGGGCCGCCTGGGCACCTTTGAGCCGCTGTCCCAGGTCCTGCAGGAGCTCAACGTCACCGTGGTCACTTTCCTGTGCCGGCGACAGAACGTGTGCACCTTTGTGCCCCGACGCAGCGCTGGCATCTGTTTTGTATGTACTGGGGGCTGCAGCTCAGTGGCTGCAGGGACAGCCGGGAGAGGGAGGGAGGGCAGGCAGGCGGGTGCCTCTGTCACACCATCTGGAAGGTGAGCACACCCATCGTGAGGGGGTGACGGGGCCTTCATGGGTCTGGGGGCTTTTCCACCCCACAGCCCACCTTGGGTAGGTGCCCCAGCCCCACTCCGGGGGCCACACCCAGAATTCTTGGGTCCAGGTATATAGCAGGGGGCCAATAAATGCCCGCTCTCCTCCAGAGGGGCCTCCCCTCCCTGTCTCACCCACATACTTTAAAGAAAATTCTAGGCTGGAAACATCTCACCCCTACGTGGCCCCTTCCCCTGAGGTAGCCTCGTCTGGCTGCTGGCCTGGCCTGAGCGACTGACCGACCTGCCCCCTCCCCAGGGGGACTCGGGCGGCCCCTTGATCTGCAACGGTGTCATCCAGGGCGTGGACTCCTTTGTGATCCGGGGATGCGCCACCCGCCAGTACCCCGACTTCTTTGCTCGCGTCTCCCTCTACGTAGACTGGATCCGCTCGGTGCTGAGCAACGCGGGGGGCGAGGACGGCCCCTGAGCACCCCCGGGCACTGAGGCCATGCTGTGGACAGACGCGGCGGGTCTGCTTCTGCGCCCGTGCCCCCCTTCCTGCCCCCCCCGGCTCTTGGGAGCCAGGCAGACCCACGGTGCATCAATAAAAGCTGAACCGTCCCCCTGGCTCCTGTATGTCCTTCCCACGGGGAGATGTGGGGGAGAGTGGCCCAGGGTCCTCAGCGTCCAAATCCCCAAACCCCGAGCTCGGGGTGGGGGTGGGAACAGAGGCCTGGAAGTCGGAGGAGGGCGCAGGTCACAGCGGATCCCACTCCCCAGATGCCCGCAGATGTGGGTTCTAACCCAGCCCCGCCAGTGTGACCCGGGGCAAGTTGCCGCCCCTCTCTGTGCCTCAGTTTCCTCATCTGGAAAACGGAGTCACTCCAGACATTTCCCAAGTGTCCAAGGAGCCCCACCCTGGCCCTCAGGGCTAGGGGTGTCCTGTCCAGTTCTGTGTCTCCCAGCTCCGGGGCCACTTGAGGACCAAGCTCTCATAACATGGGGTGCCCAGGGCCTGTGGGGCTCCTGACCAGTCAGGGGCAGGCAGAAGGGCTATTAGGGAGGCTTCTTGAAGGAGGCAGCAATGCCTGAATACGAACAAAAGGAGAAGTGTCGCCAGGCAAGGCACAGACAGTGTAAGGGCCCTGCATCAGGACACGCTTGGGGGTGTGAGGAACAGCAAGGCATGACGTGTGGGGGAAGGAGAGCAGGTCAGGGAGGGGGCAGGGCTGGAGCATGCAGGGCCACAGAATGAACTGGGGTCTAGAGGAGAGGCCTGAGGCCAGGCAGAGGTAGGGGTCTTTGGCCAGCCGTGGAGAGGGCACGTGGCCATGGCAATGAGGCAGTGGAGGCTCAGAGAGAGGGGCCAACCAGCTCACCGGACACACCAGAGTTGGAAGGCAGCTCCTTTGTTATTGATTTACTCTGCCGCCATCTGGTGGCAGCATGCGAATTCAAGCTGGAGCCAGAACCCCCAGGGCTGCCCCCTTTTTAACTGTTTCACACCTCAGCCGACCACCCCAGGGGAGGAGATGAGACTGGTTTTCCGCTTCAGCAGGAGCAAGGGTGTGCTGAGACCTGGGGCAAAGCCGAAATCCTGGGAAACGCACGCTGATAAGTGTTGTGGGAACGCAGGGAATTTTCCGCATTTCCCACGGGCCAGCGGCAGGGAAGTGGTTTCTATAAAAAGCCCAGAGGGATTTTGGTGCCCAGCACTGGGGGTAAATGAGGTTTGCTGGAGGGAATGTTGGATTGAGCCCATTGATGGGAACAGAAAGACCCAGAAAAAACAGCCCCGGGTGGTTTCTATTTTCTTTTTTTTTTTTTTAAGCTTTTTTTTTTTTTGGCTGCGTTGGGTCTTTGTTGCTGCGCAAGGGCTTTCTCTAGTTGCGCGAGCGGGGGCTACTCTTCGTTGGGGTGCGCGGGCTTTTCACTGTGGTGGCTTCTCTTGTGGAGCACAGGCTCTAGGCGCACGGGCTCAGTAGTTGCGGCTCACGGGCTTCAGTAGTTGTGGCTCGCGGGCTCTAGAGCGCAGGCTCAGTAGTTGTGGCGCACGGGCTTAGTTGTTCCGCGGCATGTGGGATCTTCGCAGACCGGGGCTCGAACCCGTGTCCCCTGCACTGGCAGGCGGATTCTTAACCATTGCACCACCAGGGAAGCCCGTTTTCTATTTTCTATGAGCTCGTGTACGTGTGTGTGTGACAGAGGAAAGTTCTGCACAGCAAAGATCAGATCCAAGAAGGGGAGGTGAGGCTGGGGGATATAGGGGCCTGGGTTGATTTGCTGGAGGTTGGCCGGGGTTGTTGAGATTCAGGGGACAGACCCACAGGAATCATAAACAGGATGTTGGGCAGATGCAACCTGGGGGACCTCGGGGAGAGCAGGGCGGCTCCCAACGGCGCAGGGGTCCCCCAGCCTCCAGCCGTGGGAAGGACACGCAAAGCATCATTTTCCTGTTGCGGTGTGACAGGGATCAAGCGAGAGACTCCCCGTGGCATCACGGCTCTGATTGTGAATCAGAATTCCCCCAGATGCCCAGCCCTGCTCCCCAAGCCAATCACCACCGTGCCCTTTGGGAGCCGGTTAATGGTTAACAAGCCCTCAAGGACGGCACTTTCTCATCTGAGAACTTTACAAAAGTTCATTCATTTAATCCTCGGGACAATCCTGTGAGATGGGAGCCTATAACTTCCATTTTACAGACGAGGAAACTGAGGCATGGAGGGGTTACATCCATAGCCTGAAGTCATAGTGGGCAAGTGGCCACTCCAGGATCTGAACCCAGAGTCCACAAGCTTAGCCACCATGACCTGTGAGGAAACAGCATACAGGTGGTGCTCAATATAGATGCAGCTTTTGTTTAAATCCGGTCTCCCTGCCTGAGGCATGGTCTCCTCCATTCTTCCCACCCCCACTGGAAACAGGGTTGTGGATACAGCAGGTGCTTACCAAGTGCTCTATGGTAACTTTAACTCAACAGGGTGGGGACCCCACCGAGAGGGGAGAGATGGGGGTTTGCTTGCCTGTGGCCACACACCAAGGAGGAGCCCGGGGACAAACTGGACTCCAGCCCCAGCCCGCCTCTGGGTGTCCCTGAGGGCCCCCGCCTGCCTGTTCCTGCAGATGGATCCGTTGGTTCCCTCCCCTGAACCCTGCTCCGAGCCAGGAGAACGTTGCTTCTTGCGACAGCCTTGGCTACGGCCGTTGCAGCTGGAGCAGCCTGGGACGGGGGTGGGGGGTGGGGGGTGGGAAGGTGAACGGGGGCCACGGGGCTGGGAACTGGCCCTGGTGGACCCCATCTCCATTGTTCGGCTTGAGTTCTTCCAAGGTCCAGGCTGAAGTTCTCAAACTTGGTTGGAGATCCATGGTCCAGCCTCCAGGCCTGGGCGGGAATTTTTTCCTCTGCCTCAGGCTGGAAGGGGGTTCAGAGAAGCTCAGAGGGGTGCGGGTGGGGTGGGGGGGGGAGGGATTCCTTCCCAGAACCTCTGAGGGCCCCCAGAGACTGACCAGGTCCCAGGTGGGAGTGAGTTCCCTGTTAGGAGCAACAACCAAAGAGAGGTTGGAAGTCCGGGCTCCAAGAGGGAGATCCAAGGCTGAGGAATAGGCAGCAAGTCTCCCTCCAGCTGTGCATTGTGGGAACCTGGGTTCAAAGCCCAGTTCCCCCACCATGTCACTGGGTAGGCAGCTCATGGGGGGGCCCCTGCCACGCCTCCCAAATGTCAGGACAGGGCTGCGTGCACGTGGTTGCCGTTGCCCTGGGTAAACTGAGGCACGTGGGCGTCCCAGCCAACTCCTCTGGGCCGGGTTGGCCAGATTTAGCAAAAATACAGTACGCCCAGCTAACTTTGAATGTCGGATAAACAAAGACTAACTTTGTACGTAAGTACATCCTGTGCTTATATTTGGGATACACTTATGCTTAAAAAAAAAGGTTTATCTGACGTTCCAATTTAACTGTGCATCCTGAGTTTGATCTGGGGACCCTCCTGGAGCCAGCCCCGCCCCTTGCACACATCCTCTCCCCGCTGTTCTTCCCATCACCCCTTCGTCCCCCACGTCCCAGGATGCGGAGAGGAAGCGGGGGCACCAGGCTCCCCCACGGGCAACTGCAACGGCCTCCGGCCATGGGGGCTATAAGAGGGGCAGGTGGGCACAAAGGGCAGAGACGCCAGAGCTCCCGCCCAACCATGATCCAAAGCTGCAGACCCTCCAGCCCTGCCCTGGCCGCTGTCCTGTTGGCCGTGCTGCTGGGCGGTGAGCGGGGCCCGGGTCTGTCCCTGGGGTCCATTCCTGCCTCTCCACCTGCTGGGGACCCTCCCGGCCCCCTCATCCTCATGGGGAGTGACAGCTGGGATAAGGAGGAGGCTGAGGTCCTGAGTGGTGAGGTCTGAACAGCGGGGTCTCTGGGGACTCCCAGCGGGTGAAGTCCAGATCTAGCTGCGCCCTGGCAGGGGGACCGTGCAGGCCCCCTCCCCTCTCTGGGCAACAAGCACGCCAAGAACCCGACCCGGTGGGGTCCTGGGAGGGGGGGGGTGGTTCCCGGGCGGGGGCGGGGCTCCTCCGGGCCGCTCACCGCCGCCACCGCCCTTGCCCCCAGGCCCCGCGCTGGCCTCGGAGATCGTGGGGGGCCGGCCGGCCAGGCCGCACGCGTGGCCCTTCATGGCGTCCCTGCAGAGGCGCGGACGCCACTTCTGCGGCGCCGCCCTGATCGCGCGGAACTTCGTGCTGTCGGCCGCGCACTGTCTGAGCGACCTGTGAGTGTCCCCGCGCGTCCCCATCTCGGGTTCCAGTCCGCCCGCCGCGCGAGGGTCGCGCGGGCCGTGCTGCGGGCCCGGGGTGGGGCCTTCCGGCGAAGGCGCGAGGGTCTGCAGGGCCTCCTGCGCTCGGGCGGGGTCTCTCCGCCGCTCCCGACCCCGGGGGCGCCCCAATCACCTCCTGTCCCCCCGCCCCAGGAACTCCCGGTCGGTGCGCGTGGTGCTGGGGGCACATAACCTGCGGCGGCGAGAGCGGACCCGGCAGACGTTCAGGGTCCAGCGGGTCTTTGAAAACGGCTTCAACCCCTTGAGCCTGAAGAACGACATCGTGGTTCTCCAGGTGCGCGGCCGGCGACGAGGCAGGAAGGGCCCGCGGGAGGCTTGGGGAGGGCGGGGGAGGGGCAGGAGGCTGGGGGACAAGGCTGGCGGGCGCAGACCTGGTGTTGCCCCCATCTCTGTGTGCCTCAGTCTCCCCCTCTGTAAAACAGAGAAATACTCCCCCCCCCTCACCCCCGCCGTGCAGGGCTGTCAGAGATTAGATGAGGTGACAGAAAGGTATTTTTGTGCCCGCTGGCGGAGGGCAGGGACAGTCTCCCTCTTTGCCAAATGGGGCAAAATTCCCCACATTCGGGCCAGTGGGAGACTGGAGGGAGAAACCTGCCTTTCCCCTCTGTTTGCCCAGCTATGATTATTCTCAGGGAATGTTCTAGAAGAAGGGTTTTATGGTCGTTGCTGTGGCCCATAGTTTGCTTTATTACCTACTGTTTATTGCACTCAAGACAGATCCAGGGATGCCCTGAGCCACGGTGACTGCTCCCACTTTACAGATGGGGAAACTGAGGCTTGAAGTGGGAGGCACCCTGCAGGGCAGGTGTCCTGCTCTGAAACATCCCAGGACCATGGTGGAGCCTCGGTTGGGGAAACCAGGGCCCAGAGAGGCGAGGGTCGTCACTCCCCACCCTCTGTGACATGCCACTGCTCCGTCCCACCTGCTGCAGCTCAGTGGGATGGCCACCATCAACACCAACGTGCAGGTGGCCCGGCTGCCCGCCCAGGACCAAGGCGTGGGCGAAGGGGTTCAGTGTGTGGCCATGGGCTGGGGCCAGCTGGGCACGAACCGGCCACCGTCCCGAGTCCTGCAGCAGCTCAACACGACCGTGGTGACAGCCCTCTGCCGCCCCTCCAACGTGTGCACCCTGGTGCCAGGCCATCATGCTGGCATCTGCTTTGTACGTACCCCATGTCCCCCCGAGCCACCACCCCGCTCCCATCCAGGCTGCAGCAACCAGGACTACAGCCAGACCCGTGGAAGGAATCCCCGACCCTGAAGGAGGTGGATGGGGGTGTGAGGGTGGGGACTGGAAGCCCAGCCTGCCTCCCGAACTTGTCTGGCTCCACAGGGGGACTCCGGCGGGCCCCTGGTCTGCAACGGGCTGGTCCATGGGATCGATTCCTTCATCCGAGGGGGCTGCGGCTCTGGGATCTTCCCAGACACCTTTGTCTCCGTTGCCAAGTTTGCAGACTGGATCAACTCCATCATCCACCTCTACGGAGACGATAACGGCCCCTCTCTCCACCCTAGGGATGCTGCAGGCAGGACCTGCTAGAAGGGGCTTCTCCTGTCACCCCACCTCACCTGCCCCTGGCTGGGCCCTTCCCATGCAGCATCATGCGGCACCTGGCACAATAAAAACATTCTGTTTTGTAGAATGTGTCTGGGTGTTTTGTTGGTTGTGCAACCGAGTGTCGAAAGTCCTCAGGAGAATGTCTTGGGCATGTCATGAGTACGCTGCCACCAGGTGGCAGCTAATTCAGGGCATTGGGGTAAGAAGTCCCTTCCCCATCCTCTACAAAAGGATACTGATTGCCGTTTCTGGTTTTTCCTCCTATAAAGCATAATTAAACTAATGTTGCAGGTTGCGATAATGAAAAGCACTGTAGCAAGTGTTCATGAGTGCTTACAAGGCATAGAAATCATTCTGAGTCTTTGCAAGTATTCACTCAACTGGTCCTCTCCACCCTCGAGGCAGGTCCTATGAGTTGCCCCACTTTACAGATGAGGAAGTGGAGGTGCAGAGAGCTGTGAAGCCATGCTCAGGAGCCTGGGTTTGAGTCCTACCTCTGTGACTTTGGGCAACTTGCTTGCTGTCTCTGAGCCTGTTTCCCTGTGGGGAAGAGTGAGGCACTATCTGGGAAGGACCCAGCCAGGGGTTGGGGTCCCAGGCCAGCCTTGGCCTCACTGGGTGGGGAGACAATCCCTCCCCCACTTCCCCAGCCTTCTGCCTTGGCAGGGGTCGGGGGGCAAAGCCGATCAGATGTTTCACAAGGAAACACCCAGCCCCGAAGGAGTCACAGCCCTGGGGGAGACGACCAGCCTGTACCCCTCTTCTGCCTCTGAGCCTGAGAAGGAACCTCCTGGGGCCACAGGTGGGGACCACGACACATGTGGCCTCTGCCATCACTCGGCTCACAGTCTGATGGTGGGGGAAACAATCACCCAAGCGAGCAAATGAGAGACGTAACATCAGGTAACACCCCTTATCCCACCCCGGACCCCACACCAGGGGGCCAGGATAAATCTCTCCCTCTCTGTCCCCTCGTGCCAAATCCTCAAATACCCCATCCCTGCAGCACCCCCCCCCCGGGGGTCCCACCTCAAGGTCGTTACGTTTGCTGTTCCCTCTGCCTGCCAGCTCTTCCGGCAGGTTGTCACCGGGGCACACCTCCCCCCAAGTGCCAGCGGCTCAGAAAGGTGACCCACTGCCCTGCAATCACTTTTTCCACTTACTACTACACCCTGGCGGTCTTTCCATGTCAACGAAGCATCCGGGGACATGCAGGGTTATTTATTGAACCATCTTGTCTTGTTGGGTCATTTCCAAATTTTGTTGCAATTTCCAACACTCTTACTTACATAATCTGGACTCCACATGCGAATGGGCTTTCGTTTCAGAGTTTCTGATTTGAGTAAGAAAACATGTTGGGATCTAACAAATCGCATTTGCTATGTTGTTTTCTATTTTTCTTTTCACCATGAAAAGAAGTAGAGGGGAAAAGATTGTGCACTGTTCCCACTGGGAACAGCTTGAGGTCCTCCCCACCCTTCTGGTCACACGCAGCATCTCCCCCTAGTAGGTTCATGAGATGTTGACCCACCATCCCCAACTTATAGAGGGTCACGTGACCCAGGTTCTGCTCCTCAGAACCTGCCATTCCCTGCCCACAGTGACGGTGTAGGGGCATGAGATCCAAGCTCGGCCAGTCAGAGGCAGGCTTGAGATTCTGGCTAGAGTGATGGGGAATTTGCAGAGGGGCTGACTGAGCTCCTGGGCTGAGTCTGGGGCCCCTGGGGTCACAACAGGGGAGCCTGGTGAGGAGAAAAGCTATCAAGGAGGAAAGGAGGAACCAAAGGCAGAAACCTGACCTTGTTCAGGTAACTGGATCAAGCTACACCTGAAGGTAGACCCATGAACTTTCCACGTAGTAATTTCCTTGTAGAAGGCTCCACCCAGTTTGCCTCGGTTTTTCTGTGACTTGTATCCAACAGTCTTTCCAGCTGCCCCATACACACCACCTTTCCAATATTCTACATGTTGGGGTATCAAGCTCCAGAGCCACAGCAACAGGGACAAGGGTGTTGGATGACCTCTCCCCCACCCCCACCCGACCTTCTCTCCACGTTGCAGGAGGAAGAGAAAGAAGAGAGAAGCAGAAAATGAGGAAGTGGGTTGTTTACAAACTGTGGTTTCCAGCTGCTGTTGTGAAACTTTGGGGCTGCAAAGGCACTCTGGGGAGACGGGGCCATGGGGTTGGGTGTAGGTCCATCCCTCTGCTCTGCCTGCTGCCAATCCTGAGGGACTGCTCCCCACACCGGGGCCAGCCGTGGGCCAGGCTCACAGAGGCGGGACGCACGCCAAGCAGCCTGTCTATACTCTTGGTACAAAGTCTGTGGAAGACAACCACACCCCTGGGGAGGCTGGACAGGCAGCTTCCCCTTGCCCAACTGGGCTGCTGCTCTCCCGGCCGATAGGACCTGTGGGAGCCCCCGCCCCCTTCCACCCTCATAAAAGCACCCCCAGGGCCTGGCCTGGGTCAGTGTCAAGGCCACGGCAGCATCATGGCAGACCGCTCCCTGCACCTGGCAGCTCTGATCCTCCTCGGGGCGGCCGTGTGTGGTGAGTGGACCTGGGCCTGCGGTGACCGCTGGGGGCCACCAGCCTGCAGGGCGGTCAGCCAGGGGGCCTGCTCCGTCAGACAGGACTGTCCTCCAGCCCCCTAAGTGGGCAGGGAGGGGGCAGGTTTCACGTGAACAGAAGGCTCTGAAAACCAAGGAATTCTTACAATTTTGGTGGGGGTTTTTTTTGGGGGGGAGGGGGCCGGGCTGCGCAGCTTGTGGGATCTTAGTTCACCCACCAGGGATTGAACCCGTGCACTCGGCAGTGAAAGCAACGAGTCCTAACCACTGGACCACCAGGGGGAATTCTCAAAACTTTGAACCTAGCTTTCCACACACTGGAAAACTGGCAGCTTGAGGGGCAAATGGCTGGCAGGGGTGCTGGGTTTGGACAGTCCGGCTTTCCTTATGTTTAAATTGAAGCCTCAGGCCCAATGTGTAGGTATGGAGTTTGCCCCAGACTCGGTCACTCCCTATCGTCTGTCTTCTCGGGCATTCCTCCCTGGGCCCCCCGGAGTTTGCAACTCTGTGGGGGAGGATTGTAAGGATGGAATTCCAGGTCTGAGGGGTGCTGGAGCCGCCTCGGGATAGAGAGGGAATCCTAGCGGGGGGCTGCAGTCACCCCCGAAGTCCTCACGCTGACCTGACTACCTCCAGCGGCTCAGCCCCGCGGCAGGATCCTGGGCGGCCGAGAGGCCATGTCCCACTCGCGGCCCTACATGGCATCCGTGCAGGTGAAGGGCAAGCACGTGTGCGGAGGCTTCCTGGTGGCCGAGCAGTGGGTGATGAGCGCAGCGCACTGCCTGGAGGATGTGTGAGAGGCCTGGGGCAAAGAGCGGGACGGGGTGGGGTGAAGTGGGGCGGGAACGTGGCTCTGATGTGGGTCCACCCCACTCCCAGGGCCGACGGGAAGGTGCAGGTGCTCCTAGGCGCGCACTCCCTGTCACAGCCGGAGCCCTCCAAGCGCCTGTACGACGTGCTACGCGCAGTGCCCCACCCGGACAGCCGGCCGGACACCATCGACCAAGACCTCCTCCTGCTGCAGGTCTGCTGAGTCTAGCCCCAGTCCCCCGTGCTGCCCCGGGGCCCCCGCCCCCGCCCCGACGCTAACATCCCCTTCCGCCCCAACCCCTAGCTCTCTGAGAAGGCCGTGCTGGGCCCCGCCGTGCAGCCCCTGCCCTGGCAGCGCGAGGACCGCGAAGTGGCGGCCGGCACGCTCTGCGACGTGGCCGGCTGGGGCGTGGTCAGCCACACTGGCCGGCGGCCCGACCGCCTGCAGCACCTACTCCTGCCGGTGCTCGACCGTGCCACCTGCAACCTGCGCAAGTACCATGACGGCACCATCACCAAGAGCATGATGTGCGCGGAGAGCAGCCGCCGGGACAGCTGCAAGGTGCAAGGGCGGGGCTGGGCCAGTAGAGGGGTGGGAGCCGCGGCCTCGGGAGGGCGGGGCGGGGGGGGGGGGCCGGCCTGCTGGGGGCGGAGCCAACAGAATGGGCGGGGCGCGCGGGAATACGGGAGGCGAGGCTGATGGAAAGGGCGGGTCGTGCGGGGGAGCTCGCAGAGTGCCCCCCCCAGGAGAGTGGGCGTGGCCTGAGGCAGGTGTGGGGGCTGAGATGGGAGGGTCAATGACACAGACTGGGTGGGCGTGGCTGGCCTGAGATCTAGGCAGGGTTGGGAGGAGAGGTGGGATTTGGAAGAGGGTGCGGACGAGTTGGGGCCCGAGCTTGGAGAGGACCAGGAGTGGGGCAGGGTCGGAGGAGGGGGCTGCTCCACTTCCGTGGGACGGAGTGCGGACTGGAGCCCGGAGAGGGGCAGAACCGAAAGCCGGCGGAGGTGGGGCCTTGGTGGGCGGGGCCTGAGATTGACGAGCGAGGGAACTGTTGGGACCGGCGGGCTGAGGGGGATTGCAGCAGGCGCCGGTGGAGCAGGACCGGACGCCGAAGGGCAGGCCGGACGCCTGCGGCGGCCCTGCACCGGACCTCATGACATCGTTCCCTGCAGGGTGACTCTGGAGGCCCGCTGGTGTGCGGCGGCGTGGCCGAGGGCGTGGTCACCTCGGGCTCACGTGTTTGTGGCAACCGCAAGAAGCCCGGCATCTACACGCGCTTGGCGAGCTACGTGGCCTGGATAGACGGAGTGATGGCTGAGGGCTCAGCTGCCTGAGGAGGACCTGAGGGGCGGCGGTCACGGGGGCCCGAGCAATAAAGTCATCCACTCCTGCACCCGGTCCGCCTTTACAGATTGCACGCTGCGTGAGGGAGCGGATCTCGGAGGCGAGCCAGACTGAGGGGGGCGGCAGCGTCCTGGTAATGCGGTGCCAGGAGGTGACCCAAAGGCTGAGGCGGCGTGCCTGGCGGAGGGATCTTCGGGGACAAAAGTCCGGAGACCCCACGCCCTTCAAGCCGGGCTGGAGCTGCCAGGAGTCGCTTCACGTCTCGGCCACGCGGTGGCGCCCTTACTCTCCCCTGGAAATTGGAGAGACGCCCGGAGACCCAGGGAGGGGCACGAGTGGGGGTGGGTGTCCCCTTGGTCCTTGCTTCCCGAGCAGAAAGTGAGGGCCTGCTGTGTGCAAGACCCTGCTCTGGGCTGAGATCTAGGTACACAGAGAAGTTGTGTTCTTAGGACCCGTGTCCCAAATGGGAAAACAGGCTGAGAGAGGCCGTGCGACTCTCCTGACATCACACAGAAGTTCCTGAGGTCACACACAAGCTCCTGAGCAAAGCCTGGAAATGAGCCCAGAGCCACAGGGGCTGCGTTCATAGGCCATCCCCAGGTGCTGCGCGGTTCACTGAGCAAAGCTGACTGGTGTCCCAGAGCAGCTCCACTGATTGGAGGCCCAGGGGACTCACTGTCCTCCTGGGTCTGTTTACCCTTTTGGGAGGTGACAGGGCAGAACCCAGGTCCTGAGGCCCTGTGCCCTCTCTCCCACTTGGACGAGGGGCCACTGAAGCCCAGCACCTACTAGGCCCCAGGTGTTAAGCCTGGTCCACAAAGGGGGTCTCTGACCTCTCTTTGGTCGAGGAGACTGAGGGTCTGAGAGGTGGTCGTGTGCCCCACCAGGGATTGGAATTGGAACCTATGGCCAGTTTTTGTTTTTCTGCTATGGAGCGTTCATTCATATGGAAGCACTAGTTGAGTGCTTACTGTGTAGACACAGTTGAGACCCAGCCCTGCTCACAGGAACTGGGTCAAATATTCCATTGCACAGGATGGAACTCATGAGTCATCCTGAAGACGGGCCTGGGGTTCTCCTCAGCGTACTCAGGAATTTCGTGTGGAATTTAAGAAGCTGTTCACATTTAAATGAGTGGGGAAAGGGAAACATAACTGCTGGTCATTCAGCCATCACAGACTCATTCATCCCATAGGTATTTTCTGAATGAAGCGATGACGCAAGGAAGTGGCCTTGAAATGATCCACTTTGGAGGTGGCAGGAGGTGGCATGGTAAGATTACCTACCAGATTTAGCAAATAAAAATACAGCATGTCCAGGTACATGGGAATTTCAGGAAAACAACAAATACTTTTTATATCTCATGTAATATTTAGGACAGATTTAGACTAAAAAAGTATTCACTGTTCATCTGAAATTCAGATTTAACTGTCATCCTGCATTTTACCTGGCACCACTAGTGGGGGCTACAGACCAGACTAGGCTGTCCATGTTGGTGAGCCGGGGGCCCTGAGGTCAGCAGGACCAGATGGAGTGGGTGGGGCGGGCAGAGGGGGAGGGGTCTGTGGGTCCCCAGGCAGGAGGCATAGGCTCCATGCTTTCTACCCCATGGGGGGTTTCTGCAGTCACATGAAAACTCAGAAGTCCCTGTGACACAGCCGTCTGAGAGCCCTGTGACCCTGCAGGGCCTCTTCTAGCAATTTCCCCACAGATGCTGGTGGGAGGGGGAGGGGACAACCCTGAGCCACAGGGGAGGAGGAGCGTGCAGGGAGGGTGGCCCATGTGGCCGTGCTCCCCCACTGCAGATGGGAGCCCACTTTCCATGGGGAGTCAAGGGCAGCTTCCCGCTTCTATTTCCGGAGGATGGTGGCCTCGGCCTCCTCACCTGCAGCTGGGACCCGTGGACCTGGCTCTGAGGAGGCTGAGGGCACAGTGGACACGCAGCCCGACGGACTGACCTGCCTCTTCCTGTCACAGTAACACCTGCCCTTGTTGACCCCCAGAGGGGGGGACCCGTGTGGACACATGGTGGGGGCAGGACGGGGGGCAAGGGAACATCCCCACCCACAAATCCCCTCCCAACCTGGAGGAACATTCCAGCAGGGCCCTCAGCAGGTGGCCCCCCCATGGCCCCCAGATGAGCCCGACGCTTCTGGACAGCCGGGCCCGCTTATGCCCACTGGGCTTGTCACAGCAGCTCACGGAGCGTTCCGGTTATCTGCTGCTGCGTAACAAACTGCCCCAAACCCGGCGACGCAGAGCCATCCCCGTTCGCCATTCACTGCGCTCAGCTTGTGCGGGTCCGGGTCACAAGGATGTGGGGGGGAGGGGCGCGTGCCCCTGTCCCACCACCTAGATGACCAGAGGCCTGGAGGCTCCAGGATGAGGGCCCAGGAGCCAGGCCGGTTCCCACCAGCCTCAGGGTCACCCGGGGCCACTTCCCCTGCATAGGACAGATGGGAACAGGTGCGAGCCCCAGACCCCAGGGGAGGAGATGCGGACCCGCCTTCCAGGGAGCGTGCGAAGATGGTGGCCAGGGTGTAAATGCCCACAATTTAACCTTAACCAATGAAACATGAGTGCAAGAAACAGGCTCATTTTCCTAAGACAAATAACTGGTTTAAAGACTTCAAATGACTTGAGAAACACAAGTTGCTTAAAAAAACATGGTCAAATGGGGTAGAAGGCTGAGAAAAAATATGTAGGAACGTGGACCACATGCCCCTCGACCAGGGAGGCAGCCCTGGGTCCCCTTTCCCCAAGGGGACAGAAGGCGGTGGCAGCAGCACGGGAGGTGAGTCCAAGGCAGGGTGTCTCCACCCCTCCCGGCACGGCCAGCAGCTCCGGGTCCCCACAGGTCCCCGCAGAAGCACCTCTCGGACGGCAGGACCTAGACGCCAAGTGCTGCTGCCGCAGGTGGGCGGGCCGGCGGGGAAGCGGCCCCTGGCCCAGGTAATGGGGCCCCTGGAGCGCTGCCAGCCCCTGAAAGCCCGACAGACACCGCTGCCGCATGTTGACCTCCGCGGGGCGCCCGGCCGGCCTGCCCTCCCTTGCGCCTCCAGAAGGAAAACAAGAGAAGCAATCACCACTTAACAGGCAGGCGCTGTGCCCGGGGCCTGCGGGGAGCCAGGCATAATGGGTGGAAGCGGCTGCTGGCGAAGCAGGACCCCTGGGGGCCGCGGAGCTCAGGAAACCCAGGGGAGAGGGGAGGGGGAGGGATGCAGAGGGAAAGCAGAGACAGAGACACTCATGTGCGCAGGAACCCAGGCGGCGGGGAGCAGCCCCCACCCACGTCCAGCCCACTGCTTCCCCCGTGCAGGGACCCCTGTGCCTGGCAGACACTAGGTGCTCAATAAATGCTGACAGAGCAGGAGAGCAGCACACACGGGGGCAGAACCACGTGCCTGTGGAGAGGGACGGAGGCTCCGGGGACGAGGGGGCTGCCGGGCGGCACCCAGGACACCGACAAGACACCGGCCACCCAGTGGGGACATCTACTGGTCTGCCCAGGTCAGAGACGGCGGTCGCGAAGGCTCAGCAGTGACAGGTACAGGTGAGGAACCCGAAGCAGACACCCGGGCTGGTGTCACTGACAATGGCCACTGGACACCCGGCAGGTTCATGTGGGATGTTCTGAAGGACAGAGGCCTGAGCTGTCCTGGACCCTCTGAGCTGGGACCTGGGAAATCCAGGGCGGTCACTGCGCTCTGGGGTCCCAGGGGTCGGGACACAGCCGTGGCTCTACCCGGGGCAGTGAGATCCTCAGGGCAGGCCCAGGCCTGTCTCAGTCACCACCTGTTATGGTGGCCATGCGGCCAGGCCCTCCACCTGGATCCGCCAGTAGGCTCTGAGGAAGAAAGAGCAGGGCCCGCTGGGCCAAGGGTGCCAACTTGAGGCTTCAGGCCGTGTCCTCACCTGCCCTGCCGGTTACAGAGGTGCTGGCGCAGCTGATAAGGGCCCAAAAGCATAGTTCAAGGGTGGCATTGTCTCACGCACCCAATGAAGGTCTGGAGTGCGTGGCTGCTCTGTGACCAGCAAGGGGATAGCATGCCTTTCCTTTAAACCCATCGGGAATCCACTGACATTTTGCACAGCAAAGGAAACCATAAACAAAACGAAAACAACCTACGGAATAGCAGAAAATATTTGCAAACGATGCGACCAACATAGGGCTTAATTTCCAAAATACACAGCTCATACAACTCAATATTACAAAAACAAACAACCCAATCAAAAAAATGGGCAGAAGATCTAAATAGACATTTTTCCAGAGAAGACATACAGATGACCAACAGGCACATGAAAAGACGCACAACATCGCTAATTATTAGAGAAGAACAAATCGAAACTACAACAAGGTATCACCTTACACCAGTCAGAATGGCCATCATTTAAAAGTCTACAAATGACAAATGCTGGAGGGTGTGGAGAAAAGGGAACCCTCCTGCACTGTTGGTGGGAATGTAAATTGGTGCAGCCACTGTGGAAAACAGTATGGAAGTTCCTCAAAAAACTAAAAATAGAACTACCATATGATCCATTCCTGGGCAAATGTCCAGACAAAACTATAATTCAAAAAGACACATGCACCCCAATGTTCACAGCAGCACTATTCACAATAGCCAAGACATGGAAACAACCTAAATGTCCATCAACAGATGAATGAATAAAGAACATGTGGCATATATATATACACACACACACACACAAGAATATTACTCAGCCATAAAAAGAATGAAATAATGCCATTTGCAGCAACATGGATGGATCCAGAGATTATCATACTAAGTGAAGTAAGTCAGAAAGAGAAAAACAAATATCATACGATATCATTTACATGTGAAATCTAAAATATGACACAAATGAACTTATTTACCAAACAGAAACAGACTCAGACATAGAATACAAACTCATGGGTACCAAAGGAGAGAGGGATAAATTAGGAGTGTGGGATTAGAAGATACACACTGCTACATATAAAATAGATAAATGACAAGGTCCTATGGTATAACACAGAGAACTATATTCAATATCCTGTCATAAACCATAATGGAAAAAAGTAGGAAAAAAAACGTGTGTGTGTACATATATGTATATATATAAATTTATATACTGTGTTATATACCAGAAACTAACAACCTTGTAAATCAACTTCAATGAAATTTTTAGAAAAGTTATCCAACTAATAATTAAAGACCATATTCACCAAACAAAAAAAAAAAGAAAGAAAAGAAAAAGAATCCACTTACAGGGGCCTGGGCGCAGTCAGGGGTAGCTGAGGGGCATCCGCCACCAGAGCCCCCCACACAGGCAGTTCTTGATCCAGCGCTGCTCCCACTGTTTGACAGCCGTGGTCTTGTTGGGTGACTTGAGCATGGTGACACAGCCGCACCTGCGGGCGGAGTCGGGAGGGTGGGGCACTAGGCAGGGTTGGGTGGTGGCCACAGGGCCTTTGCACATGCTGTTCCACCCCAGGAATGCTGTTCCCTGCAGCCCCCACTCCCCACCACACTGATCTAATTCCTCCACATCCTTCCATCCCAGTTCAGATACCACCCCCTCACCTCCCTCAGTGGACAGAGGAGGGGTTGTGGGTCCGAGTCCTGGCTCAGCCCGTCCCTAGTGGTGTGACCCTGGGGTCGTCTGGCAGCACTCGGGGCCACGTTTGCAAAGCACAGCACTGCTGCAATCACTCCTTCATGTCTGCACTTGTCAGGTCACTGGGAGCCCCTCAAGGGCAGGCTCGGGTCAGCTGCTCACCGCTGGGCCACCCTGGCCCTTTATGAAGACCGCCTGGGGCACCCGCTCAGCAGCCCCACAAGGGAGGCACTCCAGGACCCCCGTTCCCAGGCGGGAAACCGCCGGTGGCAGAGCGGGCCCGGCGTCTGCTGCAGCGCTCACCTGGTGCAGGCCTTGCAGGCCTCCGTGGGGTAGGCGCCCAGGTGCAGCCTCCGCAGGTGGTCCATCTTGGGCTGGCCCGGCGCCCTGACGGAGAGGGGCATGGGAGTGGCTCGGGGGCGTACACGCACGCACGCACGCGCACACGCACGCACACGCCAGCACAGGTCCCTCTCCTAAAGGCAAAGCGTGCGTGACGCACGCTCGCCGGGGAACAGGGAGAGTCCACAGGCGGGGCTTCTATACGCCCTCCGCCCACAGACCCCCGGCCGGGGTCGGGGTGGCGGCCCAGAACCGCCGCGACGTCTGAGAGCCTGGCACCCAGAGCCCGTCAGAGGGGACCTGGGGCTGGGGCGGGGCGGCCTGTTATGCTCGTATCACACGTTTGAAAACTTCTGAGAGTGTGAAACCCCTTGTGTGACCAGCCACCTCTCCTTGTAAAGTTTTTTCTGAAACCCAAGCACAAACCACAGCGTGTGATTCATCAGGCTGTTCCTCCCACAGCGAGACATGCAAGAAAATGCGGAAGGTGGAGCAGCAAGGCCCAGAGCGCTTCCCGGGGAGGCGGGGACGCGAACCTCCACTTGGGGATTCATCGCTCGAGCACCATTTCAGGCAGGCGGCCTGTGGGGTGCTGGGTTTGGGTCCTGGCCGGCTGCCTCCTGACTGCATCTCTGAGGTTCAGTTTCCTCGTCTGTTAAATGGGGACAAACCCCCACCCCAAGGCACTGCTGGGCAGTCGTGAGCTCACTCAGCAGGGGTGAGCTGTCCAGACCCCACATATTCCAAAGAATGGCTCCTGAGGTCACCTCTAAGCCCTGGGAGGTCTGCCTGAGAGGGTTCTGATTCCCTGGGGCCTTGGGCCCCACCAGGCAGTCCAGGCTGCAGTGCGATTTATGGTGGGGGACCGGGGCGTCAGCTTGAGCTCTGAAAGGGCTGGAGCCCAAGTAACCAAGGTCAGCCACGTGGGCCCTCCAGGCAGGCGATGACAGACCAGAGGGAGGATGATGTCACCCAAACAAGCGAGGGCACAGATCAGCGCAGGCCGAGGCGACTGGATGGAGGGAAGTGACCAGGAGGGGAGAGAGGGTGGAGGTGGGGGAGTCTCGGGAGCAGCACTGAGGTCAGGCTGGAAGGAAGCAGCGGGCACAGCATGTGCCAAGGCCCCGAGGCAGAGATGGGCACGCACCTGATGAGGCCGTCCAGCTGCAAGCTGGTGGCACTGCCGGGCAGAGCGGGAGGCTTGCCGAAGTGCAGACGCAGGGGCTGCTTGGGCTGCAGGCGGCTGACGAGGCCGTCGCTGACGGGCAGCCAGTCCAGGCTGGGGATGAGCAGCTGGCTGGGCAGCAGGCAGCACTCGTCAACGAGCGCCTCATCCGGCTCGCTCGTGGGGCCCTCATCGCGGCCTGCGGGGAGGGGACCACGGTGACATCTTGCTCAGCAGCCCTGCCCAGAGCGCTGCCCACCCAGGAGGCATCATGGCCTCCTCAGAGCTCACAGAGCACCAGGCGCAGGCCCCAGCCCTGCCCCGACTCCCTGAGTGGCCCTGGGAAGCTCCTTCCCCTTCTCGGGCCTCAGTCCTCTCCTCTGTAAAATGGGGACCCACTTATTCATTTAAAAAATATGCAGCGAACACTGGGTGCCCTTCCTGGCATCACGGATGAGACAACGATAGAGCCTGGCCACAGAAACACATGACCTGGTGACACAAGACAAACAGGTGCCTAAGAGTGGCTGATGTTAACGAGCACACACACTGTGTCTGGACCTGGACCTGTGTTGGGTGCTGGGGGAACAGTGGGGGCCACGACAGAGCCAGTTTGGCCTGTGGGAGCTTATATTCTGCTGGGGGGACTCAGCCGGGGCTTGTATTTTGGTGGCGGAACGACAGTAGAGAGCTGGGCGTCTTACAGCAGATCCAGAGCTTGGTGAGCAGGCGGAAGAGCAGGGACATGCTGTCCTGGGTGTCAGAGGTGGCCGTGTACACAGGCAGGCAGCTGGGCTTCAGCAGGCCCCAAATGCGGATGACGACCATCAGCTCCCGCAGCATGCCCAGCGACGTGCCATCCCGCAGGAAGCTGTGGCCGGGCCGCAGCGGGGAGCCCTATGGGGAGAAGGGCTCAGGTTGCTTACTTCAGCGTGTGCAGCATCCTAGGACCTCAGCAGGTCCTGGGGGGAGGGGTCTTCTGGGAGGGGCAGGATCAGGGAGGTGGGGCTTCAGGGGACAAGGCCAGGGGTGGGGCTCCTGGGTGGGTGGGGCTTCCAAGCAGGAGTGCAGGCGCACCTGGTTGGGCAGACTAGCCAGCAGGTAGAGCACGAAGTCGCCCACCCACTGCAGGAGCTGCTGCAGCGCCTGGAGCGTGTTCATGTCCAGGACGAACTCCTCGGTCTTGAGGTTGATCATGACCTTGTCAATGTCTGGGAGGGGACAGGCAGTCAGGGGTAATCAGAACCGCACGTGTGCCCATCAGCACGCACGGTGAGCTGGGCCCGCCCCCACAGGCCGTGACGTCGTGAACAAGCAAATGAGGGATGGGCCTGGCGGAGCCTAGGACCCTGGAGGGCGGGGTTGGAGGGAGGGGCTCTGGGTGTCCACCGCTGGCCTTCAGAACACTCTGCCCGCCCCTCGGACCCCCTGTGCCGGGCACCCTGCAGCTCCCGCCGGCCTCCAGGCCTCCACACAGGCGGTGCCCCTGGGGATGCCATCCCCAGGCTGGGTCATCTTTGTTCCCGTTAACGCCCACCGTGTGTCCCCAACACCCCACACATGCGCGACAGCCGAGGGGTCCTCTGCAGCCAGGGCAGCCTGCAGGACAGGGCAGGACCCACCGACGTCCGTGATCTTGGCGCAGATCTCCGTCAGCCGGTCGCCGGGGCTTTTGTCGGGCGTGTTGAGCACGTGCGGGCGCAGCAGCGACTTGAGCGTGGAGCTGGCGGCGATGAGGAAGAGCTTGGCGTGGTACTCGCACACACGGGTCACTGCGCAGGGCGACAGCTTGCAGAGCGAGGCCTTCATGGCCAGGATCCGGGTAGAGAGGACCTGGGGGGTGGAGGATGTGAGTGGGCGGGGCATGCGCCTGAGGGGCCGTGGAGAGCGAGGCCGCTGGGCCAGCCGGGCAAGCCGCAAACCCTCTCTGGGCCTCGCCCTCCTCATGGCGGAACCAGGTAGGAGGACCTTCCTCACAGGATGGCAGGGTCTCAACCTGCGGGCGCGTGTGCCCCAGGGGCCCGAGGGCCACGCCTGGGACACCTCACAACTGGGGGCGCTCCTGGCATGAAGTGGGTGGGGCCACAGATGCAGCTCCACCCCCCACAGTTCCTGAAACCTGTTGTCTCCCAGGATGACTGGAGAACTTAAAGCATAAAGATGCTCGCATACAGGGAATCCCCTGGTGGTCCGGTGGTTAGGACTCTGCGCTCTCACTGCAGAGGGCCCAGGTTCAATCCCTGGCATGAGGGGTGCGGCCAAAAAAAAAAAAAAACAAAAATGCTTGCACACAGCTCTGCCCGATAACAAGAGATCTGATCACTCCTGGCGTCCCTGGCTCTGAACCCAGCTCCGTCCTGCGCTGTTCCCCGGGTCATGCTCCCGGGTCAGGCCCAGCACTCTCACATCTCAGCAAGCTGCTAATGGGAATGGGAGCTCTCCTTCCTGTTTGCTCCTCGACGGCTGGCCCAGAGGACAACTTCAGATTCTTAGCAGCGCTGACCTCTACAGCTGCCCCACTGAACTTGGAGGGGAGCTCTGGGTTTTACAGGCGCACCACCATGGCGTCTGAATGATCACTTCTCCCTGGCTCGCCCGTCTGTAAACCTCCCGTTTACTGCTCTTATCGCAGAAGCAAAGGCCTCCAAAGCCACCCAGAGGCAGGTGGCGTCAGGCCCACAGCCACGCACTCCTGGGCTGAGGCAGCAGCGAGAGGTGGGCCGTCTGGCCTGCGGGTCACCCTGACGGAGGGACCAGGCAGCAGCCAGGGGGGGCGGGCACCTGCTGCAGCTCGGCCTTCTGGCGCGTGTACTCCTCATGCAGCTTCTCCACCAGGCTCTGCACCATGCTGGGCTGCACGTGCAGCAGGATGTCCCACCAGTCGTAGCCGGTCACCATGCAGTACTCCAGCAGGAAGAGCAGGTGCCGCAGGGCCAGCCCCGCGTCCAGCGAGTGGCCCATGGAGGGCGAGATGCGCAACATGCTCAGCTGTGGAGGAGAGGGCGGGGCGTGAGGGGGCGGGGCCCGAGGGGCAGCTGGGGGCAGGGAGGGCAAGGCCGGCGCGGGGCTCAGGCCTGCCCGCTGTCCTGTCACACGGGAGGGCTGCAGAGCCACAGCCCAGCCACGTGGCGTGAATGGGGGCCACAAGCCCCAGGTTTCCATAGCTGTGGCAATTCCCACGTAGGGACTGAAAGGCCTCCTAGCCGGCAGGGCACCTGTCGGGTGACGGGGCCTGCAGGTCCACTTGGGGAACCCTGGGAACACAGACCTCGTGCTCCCGAGAAGCCCAACCCACCACCCGGAGACACCGAGGATGGGGCCGGAACAGAAATCACAGGGTGCCCGACAGCAACTCACAGGAGCCCACTGCGGGGGGCGGGGGGGCACGCGCACGTGGGTGTGAGTGGGCAAACGTATGCACGTGTGCGAACGTGCCAGTCGGACAAATGTGAGGTGTGAGCGTACAAGGGTGTGAGTGAGCGTGCAAACACATGGGCAGGTGTAAGCGAAAGCGTGAGTGTGTGAGAGTGGCTGTGAGGCTGCCCGCCCTCCAGCCAGGCCACGGACAGATTCCCCTGGGAACCAGGAGGCCAACTCGCAGACCACCTGCTGCGCACTGGGGGCCTAGGACTCCTTGACGTCAGAGTAGCACCCTAAGGGCCCCCACTTCCTGAGCGCGGCCCCACCCCCCACAGACAGCAGCACGGGGACCCCGCCTCACCCTCGGTCCCCCCGGGACAGCACTGACCCTGCCGTGGTTGTCGATGCCCACGAGGGCCAGGGAAGTCCAGGAGAGCTGCATGGCCTTGAAGTGGACGGCGGGGCCGGTGGTCCGAGGGCGCTTGATAGCCGGCTCGTCCACGGAGCGCGGGGCTGCGGAGCTATAGAAGATGGCCATGGTCTGCAGCGAGAGCCGGTGCACGATGTGGACGCTGCCGTCATGGAAGGCCAGGGCCAGCCCTGGGGGCACGTGTAGGGTCAGGCGGCCGAACCCAGCTCTGGACAATGGGAAGAGGCTGCCACCACGCCCAGCAGAGGCTGTGCTAAGGAGCGGCGTGAGCCCTGAGCCACCGGGGTGCACCACCCCCCAGTGGGGTCCAGTCCTGGCTAACCGGCCCCCGAATCGGTGGAGCAGACCGCACCCTGTCTGGGCACCTCTGCCCCGCTCCCCTGAGGCCAGCACTGTTTGGCCAACGTGAGGCAACAGGTGACTTCCAGGAGGACAAGTGGGAGGGGCAGGCGGAGAGGACAGCAGATGGAAAGGGCCTGGGCCTGATGTACACAAAGGGCCTCGGGGCGGAACGGAGGCCAGTGAGCTCAGGGGCTCCTAGAACCCAAAGCCCGTAATCCACAGCAGGGGGCTGGGGGGCTGCCCTGGGCCGGCACCAACACGGCCAGCCTGACTCACCCAGGGTCACAGACACCAGGGCCCAAACCCAGAATCTCCACATGAGGTACTACAATGGGGGTGGGGGTGGGGGTGGGCATGGGAGGGAAGCTTATCTGGAAAGTTTTCCCCAAGTTCCCAGCCTCTCCCTTGTGGACTTCGAACAGCCCTCTACATAGTAAAGAGCACAGTTTGATGGTGACCTCACAGCCCTTTGAGCCCATCAGATCCTGAAAGCAGCACCCTCGGCCCCACTGGGACTGAAATGAGGCCGGAGGCCCTCACAGCCCTTTGAGCCCATCAGATCCTGAAAGCAGCACCCTCAGCCCCACTGGGACTGACGTGAGGCCGGGGGCCAGGCTCCCAGGACCCTGTGACGGAAGCCCAAGCTCAGGGCCCACCCCCTTCTCCCGGGGGCTCTGAGACACCGTACCGAGGCCGGGGTAGAACTGGGTGTCGCTGGCCACCTTCAGGTCAGTGTTGGTGAGTGAGATGGGGAGCTTGGGCAGCGCCACGGCGGACACGCGGTCCAGGTCATTGGTGGCTGACAGGATCCGCCATTTGAGAATCGTGGGCTGTTTGTCACCAACTAAAAGGGGGTGGGGGGTACAGAGAGCAACAAAATGAAGACAAGACGGGGGTGGTGGTGGGGTGAACTGGGAGATTGAGATTGACATATATACACTTATATTAAATAGATAATGAGAACCTGCTGTATAAAAAAATAAATACAGAAAATATTAAAAAAAAAGAACACAAGACAAACACAAGGGTGGACCTGACCCAGCACCCTGCCCCTCCTGGAGGCCCAGCGAGCTCACGTGACTCGGGGGGGAAGGGCGGGGCACCCCAAAGGATCCGGTCCTGGGCCTTCAGGGAACAGGAGGCACCCGCCTGGGCCACGAGGCTGTCAGCTGGCGGGGGCGGCTCCACCTTGTCCCCTTGAAGGAGCCAACATGCTGAGAAGGGGAACCCACCCCCGACCCTGCCACCACACAAACCCCAAAATTCCCCAGTGACTCGGCCGGCTTACGCGGGGTTCTGTCTCTGTGGTCTGAGAGGTCCTGGGTGGAACCCCAGCTCTCCCCGTGAGCTGGACCGACAGGTGGCCAAGACGGGCCCCTCCCTGCGCCCACACCCTCGGTGTGATCATGAAGCCCCCCAGCAAGGGGTGGGGTGGTTCCCGTCAATCTGGGCTTGGCCCCCGGCGCTGCGGGCGTGATGTGAGCAGAGGCTCAACAGCGCCCGTGCACCTGGACTCCAAGGTGACACTGAGGTGAGCCCGGGCGCCCAGCCAGCGGCCAGCACCCCAGCTGCCCTGGGGCAACAGCAGACACAGGGAACCAGGACGGAGCAGCAGAGGCGGCCTGGCCCAGCACCCTCCGGGCTGTGGTTCTGAGCCAGAGTTTGGGGCTGGTGTGTGACGCGGCAAAGCTGGCTGTGACAGCACGCCTCTACCCATCTGCCCTGAGAGCTCTTCCCTGGACGGCCCAGCACAAAGGGGCTCTTGGCAAATGTCATCCCACAGGGAGACCGAGGCCCAGAGAGGGACGACGCTGAGCACAGCTGTAACGGTGACAGCTACGGCGATGCCCAGGGAGGGAGGGCGAGCGGGCCAGGCACCCACACGCAGCCTGGCGGCCCCGGCCATTCCTAGCTTAGAGGGGAGCGGCCGCTGTCAGAGGCTGAGCTGCTTGCCCGAGTCCACCTGGACCCACGCGTCCACCCAAGTCAGGCCAACCCCTGGAGCACGGGCTGGACGATGGCTGGCAGAGCGGGGGCCTGAGGGGGAGGATGGGCTGGCGGGGGGCGCTTAGGGCAAAGGCAGGGAGGTAGGACAAGAAGAGGCAGATCCAAGAGCCCGCAGGCCGTGCGAAGCTAGGACGAGAGGCGGGGCGGGGGGAGGAGGTGTGGGTGCGCTCAGCACAGACCCCGCCGGCACTCGGACACCCGCATCAGAACAAGGCTCTACCAGCTGACAGGGGTGACGGCCCTTTCGCAGGAGATGTGGTCCCGCTTGTGACAAGGTCCCAGGGTGTGCGTGGGGGCCATGACCCGCCTGACGGCCGCGCCCACGGCTACTAGGACAGAGGAAGGACGAGGGAAGGGCTGGGACCCCTTGTGGCCCTGCCACCCCGCGGGGTCGCTCAGGAAAGGCAGCATGACTTTCTTCACATTTAGTTCCTCTGAGGCCACATCGAGCAGCTTAGGCAACCACCTGCGGGCACACGGAGCCTCAAGGGGCCTCTTGACACGGCCCCTCGGCCACTCCAGGGCCAAAAGTGCTGTCATCAGCGGGAACACGCCCCGTGTGGCTGCAGGTTCACCCCCGGCTTCCAGGGAAGTAGCTTTTCCGGCTTCCCAGCCACACAGGTGTCAGGAGGGGGGCCAGTCCCGGCGGGGGACTCGGGGCTCCGCGTGGGTGTGGGGACAGAGAGGGAGGGAAGGGAGTGGCGGGCACGTTATTGGCAAACTCAGGTCACCCCCGCGCCTCGCTCTACCCGAGGGCTCCCAGAGGATCCCAGGTTCTCGGGAGGCTGCGTGTCCCTGGCCGGCCGGAGCAGGACTCACCGGCGGGCGAGAGCTGCTGGAAGATGTTGTTCACAGGGAGCCCCTCCTTGCGCAGAGACCAGCACTCCACCACGCTGCTGGTCTGGCTGGACGCACACAGCAGCACCTGGCGGGGCGAGCGGCTCGGTGAGGGGCCTGGACCAGCCCCTCGGCCTCTCCGGCCTCTGGCTGCTCCACGGGGCTCACATCGGCACCCGCCTCACAGCCGCTGTGGATTCCGACCCAGGTACACCCAGCCGGTGCCGCACCTGCCTCCCACGACCCCGCCTCCCCTGGGGAAGGCAGTCACTCAAGGCACCCCCGGCGGGAAGCAAGGGGGCCGCGGAAACGTACTGGGACTTCGTGAAGCTGGGGGCTGATCAGTGCAAGGTTATGAGGGGACCCCGGTGCAGCTGGCTGAACCTCGCCCCCAGAAATGTCCCCGTCCTGGTCCCAGGACCTGTGGATGTGTCACCTCACGGGGCAGAGGGGACTTCGCAGGTGGGATTAAGTTAAGGCCCCTGAGATGGGGATGACCCTGGATTCACGGGGGGCCCAGCATCATCCCAGGGTCCTTATAAGTGGGAGGCGGAAGGGTCAGAGGCAGAGAGAGACGGGAGATGCTGCACTGCTGGCTGTGAGGATGCAGGAGGGGCCGCAAGCCAGGGATGCGGTGCCTCCAGAAGCTGGAAAAGGCGGGAACCGATGCTCCCCTGAAGCCTCCGGAAGGACCAGCCCTGCCCACGCGTGGGTTTAGCCCCGAGCGATCCTGCCACGGGGTGGCCGGGCGGGCACACCTGCTCTGACATGTCTCGGGCCAGAAACTTGAGGTGGGTGATGGCGGGGAGCCGGTCCCGGCGGTTGAGGTCGGTGGTGCAGCGCATGAAGAGCGAGGGCAGGATCTCGGTGTCGATGCGGCACTTCTCATTGACGACACTCACGCACACCTTGTAGAACTGCACTGGGGATGCGCTGCTGCCGTCTGCCGTGGCCACCACGATGTTGCCGCCGCCCGTGAAGGCGATGTCGGCCAGGGCCACGCGGCCACGCAGCCGGCACAGGCTCTCCGTCGAGGTCAGCACTTGCCCGCTGGGCTTGAGCAGGGACACGGTGACCAGGCCGCTGACCGTCACTGCAATCCAGCCCTCCATGGGCTTGCCCCCAAACAGCGTGAGCGATGGTGAGAACTTGACTCGGGAGAACTTCTCGCCAAAGCTGGAGGCACCCGACTGTGGGGGAGGGGGAGGGGTCAGCTCGGGGCAGCCCCGGCCCCGGGCACATGCTTGGCCTTCAGGGGTCTGCCTTTGTGACCCCAGGACGCCCTTCTGGGAGTCGCACCCTTGGGAACGTGGAGGAACCACGTGGCAGAAGCCACGAGAACATGAACTTGAGTTCAGATCCTGCCTCAGCCACTCAAGCACTGTGTGACATAGGCCTCTCTGACCCTCAGTATCCTCATCTGTACATCCGAGGACTGTGGTGAGGATGACACGGCTAAACACGCGCAGGACAGGACCCACCATGTTTTCCTCACAGGGTCAGACACTCAGCATTTTTGGTTTTGTGAGCCAAGTGGTCTGCTGCAACCACTCAGCTCTTTCCCTGCGTCTGCAGCAAAGAGAAGCAGCTGGCAGTGAGACTGTTTACAAAGTGGGCGAGCGAGCAGGCTGCAGTTCACAGACCCCGGAGGTAAAGCATTCGGCTGTGCTGCAAAGTACAGCTGCCACTGCTATTTTACCTTTCCAAACCAGGTTTAAGTTACAATTAACGTACAGCAAAATCTACCTCTTCTCGGCTTTCGGTTCAAGGAGTTGACAACCACCCCATTGTGGAAACCGCTCAGGAACGTTTCCACTCCCCTCGGAGGGGCCCTCGGGCCCCCAGCCAACCCCCACCCCGGCCCTGGTTTCTGTCCCCGGCTGTGCCTTTCCCAGCGTTCCACCCGGGTGGACCCGGGGGCAGCCTGCGCGCCGGGTTCCTTTCAATCCGTGCAACACGTCTGTCACTGAACCAGCACGAGCTGGAGACTAAGCAGGGCTCTCCGGGCAGTGGGAGAGTATGTGCCCTCTCTGTCTGGGGAGCAGACCCACAGGGCCAGGCGCCCAGGGAGGGCAGGGCTGACCACGGCCCCAACAGAGTCTTCCGGACGTGGAGGTGCTGGCAGTGTTGGAAAGAAAGAAGCAAAAGCCCCCAGATGACCCCCGAGGAGAAACGCTGGCAGTTTGAAAAAGAAACGTCCCACAGAGAGAAAGGTCCAGAAGGTTAGGCAGCAAGCTCTGCAGTTAGAATCCCTACCAAGGGGAGAGGGGATAGACGCCTGACCTCAACATCATGGGCTTCGAGAGCCGTGTGCATGCCCGAGCGTTTTAAATGAGCACATACGTCTTTTACAATTTAGAGACAAAGGTATCTGGTAAGAAGAACAGTAGCCCTGATGCTCGCAACAGTGTAGACAGACCTTGAGAACACGACGCTAATGAGAGAAGCCAGACACAGAAGGACACATGGTGTGTGATTCCATTGATGGGAAACATCCAGAACAGGCAAGTCCACAGGGACAGACAGTGGGTTCATGGTTGCCAGGGGCTGGGGTGGGGAAGGGGAGCGAGGCTAATGGGGACAGACTTCCTTTGAGTTGAAAAGAATGGTCTGGGGCTTCCCTGGTGGCGCAGTGGTTAAGAATCCGCCTGCCAATGCAGGGGACACGGGTTTGAGTCCTGGTCCGGGAAGATCCCACAGTCCTCGGAGCAACTAAGCCCGTGTGCCACAACTACTGAAGCCTGCGCGCCTAGAGCCCGTGCTCCGCAACAAGAGAAGCCACCGCAATGAGAAGCCTGCACACCGCAACGAAGAGTAGCCCCCGCTCGCCACAACTAGAGAAAAGCCCACGCGCAGCAATGAAGACCCAACGCAGCCATAAATAAAGGAAATAAAGAAAGAAGATACTAAAAAAAAAAAAAAAAAAAAAAAAAAGAATGGTCTGAAATTGACTGTAGTGATGGTTGTACTAGCCTGTGAAGATACTAAGTAAATCACCAATCTGTATACTTCAGGTGAGTGAACCATACTAAGCGACTTGTATCTCAATAGAGCTGTTACGTGAAAAAAGAGAACAGACAGAGGGAAGGCAGCACGCACCCCCCGCCCCCGCCCCCGCCCCCGCCCCCGCCCCTGGCGGCCTGGAGCCAGCGCGCATGCACTGCTGCCAGATGCGGACAGTTAACTGTCCCCAGGCCCTGCACCGGGCACAGGGAGCAGGCACGGGGAAGGGATGGGAGAAAAGCCACTTCCCACAGCACCAACCCAGGATGGGCTCCTGGCTCTGCGGAGCAGCCGGCAGAGCAAGCCACGTGCGCCCCCGCGGCCCCACCGAGCCCTCTCAAGCCTTCTCGCGCTGAACCCTCACCACGGCCAGCGGCGGCCCCACTTGATGGTGAGGAGAGCGACGGGTGAGGCGTGGCATCGCGATCTGAGTTCAGCACCCTGCACCCAGGCGGCTCCCCTCTCGAGGGGACGCTGGGCTGAACTGTGGGGTACAGGCAGGAATTCTGGGATCTCACGTCAGTCACACGGGGGCTGCTGGCCACACGGGTGCTGACCCTGCACGGCAGGTGTGAGCCGGGCCCAGGCGAGGCAGACCAAAGGGTGCTGGTGACACAAGAGGAGGAGCCGCGCCCCCAGGTGGGACACCCACCTTTTCCACGTGCAAGGCCAGCTTCACACCGTTGTGCAGCCACGACAAGGCCACGATGGGGTCCCCCTCCACCAGGCTGCCCACGGGGCTCTCCCAGCTGTTGGCCAGGTGGTCGGCCATGCTCCAGCACTTGATTTGCCCATCGGCATCAGCCGACAGCAGCCTCGAGCCTGTGCGGGGTAGGGCGGGGGGCAAACCCGCGTCACAAGGCCCCCCCCCCCACTGTCCATCAGGGGCCGGGGTGGGAGAGGCCGGCCTGGGGGCAGTAGAGCAGGGAGGGGCACAGGCGAGTCCGGAAAGGACTCTGGACAGCAGGAGTGGGCAGAGCAGGGCCCGCAAAGCCACAGGTCAAGGGTTAGAGCCCCAGCTCTGGACATGGGGCCAGGACCAGGAAAAGAGCAAGCAGGCGGCCCTGGGATTCAGGGTCAAGGGGAGCTGCCCTCACCTGACTGGTCCCACTCGAGGCAGGTGATGGCTTCGCTGTGTTCCGAGCGGATGGAGTGCACGTCCCAGGGGTGCTCGGTGTCCAGGATGTGGATCATGCGGGTCAGGTCTGTGAGGGACGGTGCAGTCAACACGGCAACAACAGCCGGGTGCCCAACGACCCCAGGGGCATCGGGGACTCAGGAGCCGCTGCTGACACGCCGGCGGCCCGAGTAGAGATGGAGCGGCCCATGACCCTGCCTCCAGTGGGGCAAAGGAGACGTAGAAAACGGCACCAGAAGAAAACGAACCCCAAATGCTAACACTGGGCGTCTCTCCGTGGAAACTAACAGCTGGTTCTTTCCCTCACCCTAAGTTTCTGTGTTTTTCTAATTCCCTCTCCTGAGTGCACGTCACTCAGTGGCAGAGACAACACAAGCCTGGCTGCCAGAGTGCACCTCAAAGCTAGGTGGTGACACATTTGGTCTGGAAAACTCAGGCAGGAGCCTCAGCAAGCTGCACAGGGCCACCCACCCCTGGCCCCGGCCATCCCACGGGGTGCTCCCAGCGCCCCCAGCCCCAGGCCCTCTGAGCCCCTCACCACCCCTCATCTTGGAGGAGGAGACCCTGTGGGAGCCGGGGGGGGGGGGGGGGCGGCTGGCGCACCCTGGTCATCACTCCGCAGGTCTGTGGTGAAGGCGATGAGGTTACGGCAGGACCAGGTGCAGGCCAGGGGCACCGACGGGCAGTGGGTGCTCTTGGGCCATTTCTCCCACTCGCAGATGTAAGCCAGGTCCATTGTGCCCACCTGCCAAGGTCACACACGGAGGACAGTCACCAGCTCCTGCAGCAGGGAGGACTGGCTTGTCATCGATATTCACGCAGCACCTGCAGGACCCCAAGGGCAGTGCTGGACACTGGGTTAGCGCGGGGGACAAAGTGGACTCAACCCCTGCCCCGCATGTGGCGGGGGAGCTGCGTTTTACTCACGCGTGGCCAGGGAGGCCTCCCTGGTGGAGGTGTGAGAGATCGAGGCAAGCAGCCTAAGGGAAGAGCATTCCAGGTGGACGGAAAAGCCAGTGCAAAGGACCAGAGGCTGGACTGAGCCTGGGCACTCAAGGAGTGACACGGGACCCTGCGGGGCAGGAAAAGGGTGAGTGAGGGGGCGAGGCAAAGTAAGGGTGGGGAGGGGACACGACAGGTCGTGCAGGGCCTGGGGGGTTTCACCCTGAGGGAGGTGGCAGCCCCAGGAGGGCTGAGGCCTGTTTATGTTTCACAGGCCACTCCGGGTGTCTGGAGGGCGAGGCTGGGGGACAGGGTTGGAGTGACTGCACTGGTCCAGGTGAACAAAGCTGGGGACAGTGCAAGCTGTGAGGAGCGACAGGGTAGGACCCGGGTCTATCCTTAAGGAGGAGTCCACGGACACCCAAGAGCACCGGTGGGGCTGCCTTTGACAGAGGCTGGGAGGGGGCCGGGCAGCAGCTTGGTGCCGGGCTTCCACAGGTAACTGTAACAACGGGAACGGTGAACGTTTCCTCAGCGCGCTCCATACGCCGGGCATCGATTAAGGTTATTTCTTTTCACCTTTACCAAAGCGCAGTGAGACTGGGAGTACGATCGGCCCAGTCTTCCTCAATCACGACCCCCAGGCCCCAGGCTTCTTCAAGCCCTGCCCGGGAACACCGAGGCCCCGCCCACAAGCCCCTTCAACAGTCTTTAAGCTCTGCCCCCAAAGCCCTCCGGCCCCGCCCCTTACAGTATTTGCTTTCCACACCCCACTCCCAATTTGCTCCTTGGGTCCCCAGGCCCGGCCCAAACTCTGTTTTCATCCCAGGGTCTCCCAAACAACCCCAAGGCCCCGCCTCCATACACCTGGCCCTCCAGGTCGCGCCCCCAAGCCCGCCCACAACGCACCTCAGGCCCTCCCCGGGGAGGTATAACCTTAGGCCCCGCCCCCGATCGTTCCAGGCCCCGCCCCGATTTCCCCCTGCTCCGGATGCCCCGACCCCCGGGCCGCCTCAGTTCCCCCTAAGTTTCCGCCACGACCCCCAGACCCCGCCCAGCACACTCAGGCCGCGTACCCAGCACCCTTTGCTCTCCAGGCCCGCCCTCTGACCCCACAGGCCCCGCCCCGGGCCCGCTAGTTACCGCCTTCCCCGGCCGGCGCTCCCCGCTGCCGCGGCGCCGTCCGGAGGCCGGCCGACCGCCCGAGCTCCCAGCCCCGCACTCACCGGGCCGGCCTGTGCGCCCAGCCGAGCGGGTGACCGCAGCCTGCACTCGCCCTAATGCCCCGGTTCCGCCGCCGCCATCTTCCCAGGAGCAAAGATTCGCCCGCGCAGCACAACCGCTTCCCGGAGACTTCTGGGACGGCAGCGGCTCCGGCTCCGCCCCTCTTCCGGTGTAATTTGCATGCGACCATGGATTCCCAGCAGCCACCTGAGTCATATTTGGTGGAACAAAAAACACTTTCTCAATTTCAGTGAATGACCCCATTTGTTTAAGGTATTGTTGCACTAATATCGTAAAAGAAGAGACGAATTGCTGAACCGGTTTTTAATGGAGTTCGCCCTTAGTGTAAAAGAGTATACCCTGTGCCCTCTAAATAGCTCTGGAATCAAGTATTACACTGTGCTCGCTTCGGCAGCACATATACTAAAATTGGAACGATACAGAGAAGATTAGCATGGCCCCTGCGCAAGGATGACACGCAAATTCGTGAAGCGTTCCATATTTTGCCCTTTTACTTCTGGTATGCGTGGTGTTGTAACTGGGCTCTATAAGCGAGGTGACAACGCATCGAGGGTCTCTCCGGATTCAACCCCCCCATCCGCAATTCCTCCTCCAAAAGTTGGCTCTATTGGTGTCGGACTCTCCCCAGTTTGAAAAGTCTTTTCCAGAAAGATCTCCTAGGATTGCAGGGAAGAGTGCACCGGGGGACAGGCACCGCCTGGGCAAAGGTCAGGGGGGCGGGCTCTCTGGGGGCCCGGCTGCAGTAGCGGGGTGGGGGAAAAAACCCACGCACCAGCCAGGGGCCAGGACAGGACGGAACTCGCCTGAACGGTTCTGGAGACAGGCTCTGGACTCCCCCAGAGACCCGACACCCGCACCCGGAGCCCCAGCGCGTCCTGTGGGCGCCGGAAATTCGGTCCCCTTCACAGGTGGGAGCCTCCAAGCGGGTTACTGAAGTATCTCCTTGTGTCCTCCGTACGAGCCCTTGGGATTTCCGTTATTTAACATCTATGTGTAGAACTTTTAAAATGCCTGTTAAAACGGAAGACAGCACACCTAGCACCCAGATCTTGGTTTCTAAAACGGTGCCCCAGAGAAAGGAACCAGGCTCCTTGGCGAAACGGCTGGTTCTAGGACGAAGAAGGAATATGCAGAGGAGCCCTGTGCACCGTGTAGCGGCAGAAAGTAAGGAGGGTGCTGGAGGGTGCTCGAATAAATAAAACCCCGCAACTATGGGAGTGCCTCAGTGACACACAGGAGCCACTGCAAGGGCTCCCAGCAGCCGAATCTGGAACAACCTGAGGAATAAAATTAAGGAATATTGGATTATAACCCAAACTAGAAAGTAAATGCCCAGGCGTCCGTACTGATATAAATGGTTAAATAAACAAATACACAGGGGAATAGAGACAAATCTCCCCTGTAGAATTTCCAGTAATCAACATAGATACTCCGCCTTCAGAGAGGTGGAGGAGATCAGGGGTGAGGTCAGTAGAGAGGAGCCCTGTGGGCAGCAGGGACCCCTGATGTGGCCGGGTGAGAAGGGAACTTCCCTCAGCGCGATCACAAGAGAACAGCAGATACTCCAGGCTGGGGGATCCTGCAGGATGCACAGCCGTTCCCAGACACACACAGAAGGAAAACACGGGAAGGAGGCCACATGAAGATGGAGACAGAGGCTGGAGGGATGCAGCCACATGCCAGGGGAGGCCGGAGCCCCTAGAAGCTGGAAGAGGCAAGGAGGACACTCCCCTGGAGCCTCTAGAGGGAGTATGGCCCTGCCACACCTTGATCTTGCATTTCTGGCCTCCAGAACCAGGCGACAATAAACTCCTGTGGTTTTAAGCTGCAGTGTGGTGTATTTTGTTCAGCCACCCAGGAAGCTCACACAAGTGACTTTTTTTTTTTGGCCATGCCACGGAGCACGTGGGATCTTATTTCCCCAACCAGGGATCGAACCCGCAGCCCTGCAGTGGAAGTGCAGCGTCTTAACCACTGGACCACCTCCAGGGAAGTCCCACAAGTGACCTTTTTGGAGGCCACACAGCTGGGAGGTGGCAGAGCTGGGGTTTGAGCCTGGGCACCTGGGAGGGGACCAGCCAGGGCAGCAGAGCCAAGGGCCGGGCCACTCCTAGCAGAGTCTCCCCACACACCTGCCTCCACGGGGGGTGTCACTCAGAACCAAGCTTCATCCCCTGAGGCCTGCAACCCTCAATGACCAGGACACAAGGGCATCGTGAGTGCCCATTGTGCCCCCAGCCCTGCCCCAAAGGAAAACCCCACAGCAGCAGACCAGAGCACCAGAAATTTATTGAACGCTCCACTTTTCCCAAAGCACAACTAGCCACACACACGGGGGTGCAGGGCAGGGGTGCAGTCTCCAGCCCTGCTTCCTGTGCCAGGCCGGGGTGACCAGCACGAGGACACCCCAGAGCCAGGCTGGGGGCAGGGGCAAGGGGACATGGAGAGAGGAACAGGACAGTCTGAGGGTGGAGGCTTCTGGCTGGAAGTCCCAGATCCTCAGTATGAAGGGAGGGGGGTGTGTAGAGCAGACGGGGCCCTAACAGCCACCAAAGGGGAGCGGGGAGGGCAACACACATTCCAAAAAGAAGGTGACACCAGCCTTTAAGACGCAGCTTCCATCCTGGCTTGCGGGGCACACACATGCACACGCGCGCGCACACACACACAAAACGTAATGCTCCCAGGGCAAGGGGACCCTCCACCGAAGCCAAAACTGGGAGAGGGTCAAGCAGGGACTGGAATGAAGCCCCCCAATTTATCACTTAGGGCGAGTTTTTGGTTTTTCTTCTCAAAAGGGAAATTTAAAAATCTACAACAAATCACGCCAAATTCATTAAAAATGATAAAAACCCAGCCTCTCCCTCCTCGCTTAAGCTTCACACGGGGCCAAAAACGCTGACCCAGGAAGGGACAGGGAAGTGACCAGGCCGGGTGTCTCCTCCCGAGTCTAAGCCCCGGGGCGGGAGTAGGGTGGATTGTGCTCGTGAGGGGCAGCCCAGCCGCCAGCTTTAACCCGGAAAGCTGGGCGGGGAAGGGGTGGGGTGCGGGAGCCACCCCAAGGGGGAGAGCACGTTTCCAAGGGAAAATTCTAAAAATAATAAAGATATTTTAGCGATGGTACGGGAGGTCTTGGCACTGGGGAGGCGGGGCCGGGGGCAGGGCCGCCATCAGCTGCGCTGCTCCAGGTACGCGGACAGGAGCAGCCCCGGCGGCAGGAAGTCCAGGTGCCGATTGCTGACCTTCATCTGCCGCTTGCCCTCCAGGTCACCACCTGCCGGGGGACAGGCAAGACACGGAGGAAGGAGAGGGTCGTGGCACACAGGAGCCCAGCCCTCGGCCTGTCCTGCCCCAGGTCCCCACGAGCTGGGCTACCCCGACCCCCCAGGTCCCAGGCCAGGCGCTGAGAGCAGCTCAAGCTGTTCCTTCCTCTCCCATTACTTATCCCGTGTCCTACGGGCACAGAGACGCACGCACCACCGAGACACACTGGCCCGAGGCCAGGGGGACTGAACGAGGGTCCCGCCCCGACCCTTGGTCTCCCACCTCCATCCCTGCCCTCAGAGGGAATCACCTAGGCCCCCGGTGGCCCAGGCCCCACCAACCTCCCTTCACCCACCTCCTGTCACCCCAAAACCTGAACCATAGCCATACACAACTCAAGCTGGGCCCACCTCCCAGCCTCTGGCCCAGCGGCTCCCTCTCCCCTGCTCCCCATCTTGCCAGGCCCCGCCTCCTATGTTCAGGCCACGGCTCCACACCCGCAGAGAGGCACCCCCAGCCCAGCCCCTCCATCCCGAGTCAGTGGGAACAAAAGCAAGTGTGGGGGCTGCATCTCCCTCCCAGGCAGCCTGAGAGGAACCATCCTGGGGTTGCCATGGAAACTGTCTCCTCAGCAACTCCAGGCAGGAGGCAGAGAGACGGGCGTGGAGAGAGAGGACCCGATGGGACGCCGAGGGCCAGCAAGGGTCTGCGAGGACCCTCCATGGGGGGCGCTGTGTCCCAAGATCACTTCCATCGTAAAAGGGGCACACAGGCCCCTGGAGGAGGGACTTGCCAGAAGTCACATGTGTGGCACAGTGGAGGGGGGCTATAGCTAAATGCGAACTCTGCAGACATCGGGGTCCCCTCATCTCATCTCGGGGTCCCTGGAGGCCCAGCTTCATCAGCCCCACACAGGCCCCTCTCTCCCCAGCCCTGAAGATGCAGATGGAGGGGTGTCTGTGTGCACAGCGTTATCCATTGTGGGGCCAGAGGTACAGGTGCTTCTGATGAATTAAGGCAGCATCACACTGCCGCCTCTGTGTTCACGCTGTCCCTCCTCTTCCAAAGCCTGCCACCGGGTAAGCAGACCCCGGGGAAGCCCAGCCTTGGTTTCCCCCAGACTGAATCAGCTAACTGGGGTCCCAGGGGCCGCCAGGCACTTACTGGCTGAGATGAGGTCCATGTACTGGCAGATGGCGTGAAGCAGGAGCCTCTCAAAGCTGCAGGGAATGGATGCTGAGTGGCCAGAGCCAGACACCGGGGGAGCTCACCGCGCCCACCCCCACCCACCCAGTCACCTGTTGTCCAGCATGGCCGTGTACACGGCCTGGGGGGACACAGAGAAGAACCTCAGCAGCCGCTCCTCCCAGGTCTCCAGCGTTTCCTGCAGGAGAGACAGGCCCAGGGGTCAGGCCGACTGTGGCACCCTAGCTAAGATGTCCAGGCCCCCCACATCCATGACAGCCTCTGGAGCCCAAAGCCCTGGGTCCAAATGTGGCCTCTGATTCACTACATGAGGCTACTTAACTGTTTCCAAGGATACCAGGCACTCAGACACATCCACACCTTTGAATCTCTGAGTCTTTGGCCTGGTGAACTCCTACACATCCTTCAATACCCACCTTCATTGCCCCTGTCCCTCCCACCCTCAAGGAGAACCCTTGCCCAGCCCTGGGTCCTGCACTCGGATCTCACTAGTCTGTATCCTGCCCTGTCTGCTCCATCACACCACGTTCACTGGGTTACTGGTCTCCCCTCACTCCGCCCCTGATTGAGAAGCTGAGAAAAAGGGCCTTCAAAAAAGACCAGGCAAGTGGAAAGAGACAAGGCCAAGGCTGGGCCTGGTACTCACCATGGGAATACGGCTCCGCTTGAGAACGGCTCGTAGACGCCGGCTGATACGCTGGAAGCACTCGCGGGGCGTGTAGGCCGGGTCCTCTGCAAGAGTCCATGCAGTGGGGCAGAGGTGGGAGTGAGCCGCAGGCCCCGCCCACACACCAGGCTCCTCCCACCTGCCCTGCCCCACCCACACACCGGGCTCCTCCCCACCTGCCCCAGCCCCACCCTCCCACACCAGGCTGGGCCCCCCATCATACCTCTGCCCCACACCCCCACCCCGGACCCAGGCCCACCTCTCCGCCGGTCTTCCCCGCGGGCAGGCCCCCTCCTGCGCGCCTTGCTCTTGCCCTCATTCTCCAGGTAGCGGAGAACCCGCTCCTGCTCCTCCCCAGAGCGGTTCATGAAGTCGTTCCAGACCTGGAAGAGAGGCAGGCAGGCCCTAATGACTGCAAGCCCCCGAGCCTCAGTTTCCCCATTTGGCTAATGCACATTGTGGGGGCCACAAGTGCACAGAAATACTCCTTGTGCACACATGTGACCACTGGGCCGGCCAGGAGTTCGTGGGGCGCTTGTGGACCCACCTGTATGGGGCACTTGCAGACCCACCTGTGTGGGGCGGGGAACCGAAATGAACCAAACACACCCCCAATCACATCAGTAATTCCAAGTGTGATAAGCAGATGAACCATGGGTGCTGGAAGGTTCTGGGGTGGGTGGGTTTCAGGCCTCTGGAGGGAGACCCGGGGCATTCATCAAGGAACCAGGGAGGGGATGGGTGCTCCTGGCACAGGGTCCAGCATAGGCAGTGCCTGGTGGTGGGCGGGGGAACCCAGGGCAGGATACGGGGCCCCACCTCGACATAGGTCTCGTTGCTGCAGGCCTCTGCAAAGATGCTGGGTGCTGCAGGGGGCGCCAGGTCCCCATCCTCCAGGCCAGGTGTGCCTCCGTCTGTCTCCAGCAAGGTCAGGAGGTACTGGGCTAGATGGAAACAGACGGTCTCTGGGCTGGGGGTTGCATTCGGGGCCCCCCCCCTCAGGCCCCCCCCCCCCCGCCAGGCTCCATGGGGTCCAGAGTACCATGTTTCCTCCCCCACACCTCTATATTTAGGGCCTTTACTCTCACCAGCCTCCCCTCCTCCACGCTCCAGCTGTCTTTCCCAGAAGGCACAGGAACCGTCCAGCCTCCAGAACTCCTCCTACCTCTCCCAGGCTTGGCTTGTTGAACTCCTACCCCTCCTTTAAAGCCCCAGCTCCAATGCCCAGAGCTCCCTCTCGTTGTCCAGCTCAGGGCCAGGCTCAGATAACAGAACATGCACACCATTGCTGTCGGAGGCCTAGGAGCCCCCAGGAGGTGCCCCTCAACCCCTGCTCACTGTTCTCCAGGCGCTGGAGGCTCTTCCGCCCCTTGGCCTTGGGCACGAGGTCTGAGTTCCGCACAGCCTGGTTGATGAAGTGTTGCTTCCGCTTGGAGGCCGAAAGCCTCTTCACCTGGGAGCCAGCTAGAGCGGGCAGGCAGCCCGGAAGGGGCCTGTGGGCCGGGTGTTGGGGGCAGTCCTCAGGGCCAAGGCAGACCAGGACGCCCAGGCACAACCCTACCATCGCCGCTCTCTCACAGCCATCCCCTGCTTGGTTTCCCTCCACAATGGGAAGCTCACTCCCTATCACATGTGCAGCCGTTAAAATGTCATTGTGTCTCATCGTCACATCACCTGGGAAGCAGGTACCGTTGAGGACAGGTTAGTAAACCAAGGCTCAGAGAAGGAGAGCCACACATTGGGTGGGAGGCCAAGAAAGCTGCTGCCCACTCCCCCAGGCTTCCAGGTTTGAGCTGCAAGCTGGTGAGGCCCAGAGTCTCCCTCCTCTGGGAGTTTCTCGAGACTTCATTTGATGGAGCATCCCCTCACCCCCAACCCCATGCCTCCAACAGAAGATAACCCAGAAAACAGCCCCCAGGAGCTAAGGTGATGCCCTGGCCCACCTGACTCATGCCCCAGGGGCCCTCTTGCTGGATGGGGGAGGCGGACAGAGTGGCTCCCCACCCCCACCCCGAGGACCAGGCACTAATCCTGGAGACGGATTAGCGGCCCAGGCAGGCCTCTCGCTGGGGACCCGAGGGCCAGGCAGCAGGTGGCCACGCGGGAGGGAGAGGGGGGATATTGAATGGAAACTTCCGGGCAAGAAGCTGCAGGGCCTCCTCCCCAGTCAGCCCCTGACCATAGGCTGAGAGGAGGGTCCCACCTGGCTCAAAACCCTCATGCTGGGGAGCCAGTGGTGGACTCTGAGCCTAAGAGGGTCTAGGGTGCCAGGATTCCCCCTCCGCACCCTGCACCTCCGCTCCAACCCGCCAGGCAGCCCGGCCTCTGGGCCTCTGCACCAGCTGTGCCCCCGCCTGGTGCCCACACCCCAGGCTCCGAATGGCTCACTCCCATCTCCTTTTGGCCTCTGCTCAAACCTCCTCAGGGGGACCCCGGCCCCTCACTGCTCTGTTCTCCTGATGGCCACACGTTCTACCACCCTGCCCACCACCCACCGTGATCTCCATGCGGGCAGGGTTTGGTGTCCACTGTAGCCCTGCCTGGCATACAGTAGGTGCTCAAAAAAATAACTGCCCAATCAGGTCTCCAGCAAAATCTCACGATTCCAAGACTGAGTAGAACCCAGAGTCCAGAATTCCACCCAAACTTTCCTAGTGTTCAAAGTTCCCAAGACACAAATTAAACAGAAAAGCATGACCCCTGCCCCACAAACAGGCACTAGAAAATGCCATGAAGCCCTAGGACAGTGGGACAAGGTACCTCAAAGAGGTTAGGATTGAAGCCCACACTCACCAAAGTCTATACATATGTAAAGAGTCCCCAGCCTTAAGTTTTTTGCCCCGGCCAGAAAGGCTGTTACATCTTGATCACGAAGCAAATAGGCTGATGAGCCTCAGCCCTGTCTGAGGTCGGAGTGGGGCAGGCTCCATGGATGACACTTCAGGCAAAAATCTATGAAAAATTATCTGATGGGTAAACTCATGCAGGCACAAGTACCCATCAATAGGAGACACACAACCAGTGGTTAGAATTCGGCGTTTTCACTGCCGGGGCCAGGGTTCAATCCCTGGTCGGGGAAAGAAGATCCCACAAGCTGCGTAGTGCAGCCAAAAAAAAAAAAAAATAGGAGACTAGGAGACACGCAGGCAGGGGTAGAGCCTGGAAGCTCAGCCCTGAGTTTGAATCCCAGCTACGACGGACACTTCACTGTGTGACCTGGAGCCTCAGCTCTTTCTCTGCAAAGTGGGGATAACAATGGCCCCTGCTGGTCTGGGAGGGGGCACTCAGAGCCAAGAGGAACCAGGACACATACCTTTCCCAAGCTGCCACCTGTTTGGTTTCCTCCTGTGATTGGGAGCTCACCCCCTGGACCACACCATTGATCATAGCCTGGTTAAGCGATCGCCTTCACCATCACCCCAGGAGGCAAGTACTATTGTTCTGATGCCCGTTATACAGATTTGCAAACCGAGGAGCAAAGTCATTATCCCGAGACCCCACAGCTGCAAAGAGGGGAGCTGGGACAGGGCAGGGCAACTCAAGTCAGCACAGAGCCCACAACTCTGAGGCTGGATGCAACCTTCCTGAGGCCCAGGCACCCCCACCCCAAGCTCCAGATTCAGCCGTGGCCTCGCTGTGGCTCCAGGGCCTGTGTCTCCACCCCGCAGCTGGACGGAGGCCAGGACAGTGGCCTGGCAGGGCAGATAACAGGACCACATCCGGGGGGAGCTGTCGGGGAACCTCAGAGCAGGGTGGGACTCAGTGAGAGAGTTCGGGCCCTCAGGACGTGGGGCTCCAAGAAATGGGGCTCCCTGTCACCTCGGGACCCGGGGTGGAACCAGGATTCGAACCTGGTCTGAACAGGACCACTCCCCTGAACCATCCAGCCTCCCGCTTCCCTCTGGGGCCACAGTGGTCAAAGGGGCTCAAACTCAGGTCTCGCTGGACCCCTCAGACCACAGCCCGCTGGACTAAGATCCAGCTGCCCCCAGACCTGCTCCACCATCACCTGTGGCTCCCCAGCACCCTCAGGACAAGGCCCAGCCTCTCCCTGGCCTAGCACTGCAGGTCTGGTGCCTGGTCCCACAGGCCTCCTGGGGCCTCACTACCCTCTCGGATTCCAGCAGATTCCAGGAGGAGCCTGGGGCAGACTGCAGAGCCTGGAGCCACAGAGAGGGCAGGCGGAGGGGGCAGCAGATTTGTAATGAACGCTGGGGAGGAGGGGTGGAGGACAGCATAAACTTTATATAAAATACATCCACATCAGAACATCAACACCCATCTCTCTCTGCCTCATTGCCCCTGCTCCAGGCACAGGGCCCTTTTACTGCATCGCAAGCTGATCTGGAACAGCCCGCCTCAGGGCCTTTGCATGTGCTCAGCCTCCTGCCTGAAGAACCCTTTCTCTGGCTCCTTCTGGTCCCAGCTCAAAAGTTACTTCCTGGGAGAAACTGCCCCACCCCGCAACTAGCCCAATCAGCCCCGTTTCCGGCTTCACCGGTTGGCATCAGAAACAAGCTGGTCCTCATACTTGTTTACTCCTGATTCTCACCTCCTTCACTAACCCGCACGATAAGGACAGGGTCCCTCTCGGCCGCTCCTGTGTCCCCAGCACCTGGCCCACGGCAGGTGCTCAATAGCTGTTTGTTGAATGAATACCCGAACTTCTGTTTACACACTCACCCAAGGGCCAGTTCATCTGCTTCCCCAGCCACCCAGAGACCACTTTACAGATGGGGAAACTGACCGCCCAGACGGGGCACCTGAGGCTTCCTGGACCCAGCAGGCCTTGGGAAATGTCTGCCCCATGGCAGGGGCCAGCGTCCAACAGAGGTGGACAGGCCCGACAGTGGAAACAGCTGCTAAGTCAGCTTGAGTTTGGGGAGGACAGGTTCCTTTGCCTCCCCCAATTCTCCCTGCAGGTTTTGAGATGGGGCCTTTGACACCCACTCCCCTAGACAAACACACCCCCTCTCTGGCACCTGCCCCTCCCCCAGGAACAGGCCAAAGAGGAACCTACTTTCTCTAGCAGGAAACCAAGGAGGGCTCAGAGCGGAGGTGACTCAGGCTGGGGTGGGCAGACAGGAGGAGCAGCAGCCCCCCTCCCCCCACCCAGGGCATGGAGGTGAGGGGGGATGGGGGCAGGTTGGAGGGACCCACCTGGCAGGTAAATACCACTTTAACCTAAGGGTTAAGGCCCCTTAAAAGAGGGTAGATAACCACATCTGTAGAAACCAGTACAGCTTCTGGGTAATAATAACAATAAAGTAATAACAAATATAACAATGATAAAGCAATCACAAAATACCAAAATGAGAAAATTATTTTAAAATAATAAAACACCTACAATAGTAAACTATTTAAGATAATTATTAAAGAATGGACACTCCACTTTGCTGGGCACCTCCAAGTGCAGGGTCACTGACCCCAGCCCCTCAAAGAGAAGGCTGCTGTTATTTCATTTTACAGATGGGGAAACCGAGGCACCGAAGGGGTAACAGCCTGCCCGGGGCCACTCGGACGGGCACACGAAGGAGCAGAAATGAAACCCCAGCAGCCAGGGTGGACCACCTGGGTTTCTGCATCAACACTCGGGTTAGAAAGAGATCTGCGAACCTGGGGGAGAGGGGCATACCCATATGGGGCCGGAGAAAAACAAAGAGCGCGTCCACCGGGAGGTGGGGGGCTCACAACCCCGCCGGGTACACAGGACTGGCTGGGGGGTAAACCCCCGGCTGGGGGACAGGAACAGCCGCAAGTGGGTAACTACCCAGAACACCACCAGCGCGGATTCCGGGTACACCGCGCGCAGCGGCACCGCCTCACCCGACGCGGCGCCCGGGACCCCCGAAGCTCGGGGACTTCAGCGCCGGGGGTCCGCACACGCGGACACGGGGGTGCCCCCTGCGCCCCGGCAAAGACCCGGGAGTACGGGGATGGGGTTTCCCCGGGAAACACCCACTGACAACAAAGCCCACCACCACGCCGCTCCACCAGAGTTGGGTATCCCCCAGGAAAGGGGGCGGGGCGGGCCGGGGGCTGCAGCCCGGGAGGGGGTAAGAGGAGGGGGCCCCGGAGCCCGGAAGCGCGCCCCGCCCGCCCGCCGGCCGCGCTCACAGCGTCCGCCGCCCTCCCGGGGCGACCCCCGCCGCCGCCGCCGCCTCCTCCGGGCCGCCCTCCGAGTTCTCCAGCGCGACCATAGCTTGCACGCCGCCGCCGCTGTCGCCGCCGCCCGGCAAGGCCTTCTCGGGGCCGGGCAGGAAGTGACGGGCGCCCGGAGGCGGGGCGGGGCGGAGCCTGGAGGCTGGACGCGCCGGGTGGGGGTCGCGGCCACGTCCCGGTTGGGCCCGAGCTGCGGGCCGGGGGCACCCAGCCCCGGGGCAAGGACGGGGACATTGAGGCGGGGGCACCCAGCCCCGGGGAAACCGGGGCAGAAGGCCGCGCCTGTCCTGCGCCCAGGCGGGGCTGTGGGCACGGCACCCAGCCCTAGGGGGACAGATGGCGAAATTGAGGCCTGGGGAGGGAGGAAGGAAGCGGACGTCCTTTTCAGAGGCTTGGACAGATGAAATGACCCATGCTACCCCCACCCAGCACCAACAGGGCTTTCCTTCCACCAGACCCCTCCCTGTCCTCCGTAAAGTGCAGCCTCCGGAGTCCTGGCTGGGTGCCTCAGTCTACTCTTCTCTAAAAATAGAACAAAGCTAACCCCACCTCCTTCTGCCTTTTAGAGTTTATTCATTTAGCAAATGCCCACTCTCCTTGGGATGGGGGCTGTGCTCTCCGGACCCAGCAGTGATCAAACAGGACCTCCCCGCCATGGGCTAGGGAAGAGGAGACCTTTGGAAAGGGGACTGGCAGCCTGCAAAAGTGGGAGGGGTGTGCCAGGCAGAGGGAACAGTCAGTGCAAAGGCCCTGGGGCATCCAGAATGGCCAGAGCAGGGTACTGGGTGAAGGGGGGAGGAGCAGAATAGAAGTGGAGGAGAAGGGACAGACCGATGAGACCGGAGTGGGGGGGGGGAACGTTTGATGACAGACCTGTTTTTTTGTTTTTTTGTTTTTTTAAAATTAATTAATTAATTAATTAATTTATTATTTATTTACGGCTGTGTTGGGTCTTCGTTTCTGTGCAAGGGCTTTCTCCAGTTGTGGCAGGCGGGGGCCACTCTTCATCATGGTGCGCGGGCCTCTCACTATCGCGGCCTCTCTTGTTGCGGAGCACAGGCTCCAGACGTGCAGGCTCAGTAATTGTGGCTCACGGGCCCAGTTGCTCCGCGGCATGTGGGATCTTCCCAGACCAGGGCTCGAACCCATGTCCCCTGCATTGGCAGGCAGATTCTCAACCACTGCGCCACCAGGGAAGCCCCCAGACCTGGTTTTTGACCCGAGGGTTAAGAACAGAGAATTAAACCTGCTCTAGAATCTAGAATCCACCCTTCATTCTACAAGAAAAGTGGGGAACTAGGAGCACGATAAGAGTCCAGCCTGGGGGCTTCCCTGGTGGCGCAGTGGTTGAGAATCTGCCTGCCAGTGCAGGGGACACGGGTTCGAGTCCTGGTCTGGGAAGATCCCACATGCCGCGGAGCAACTACGCCCAGTGAGCCACAATTACTGAGCCTGCACGTCTGGAGCCTGTGCTCCGCAACAAGAAAGGCCGCGATAGTGAGAGGCCCGCGCACCATGATGAAGAGTGGCCCCCGCTTGCCACCACTGGAGAAAGCCCTTGCACAGAAACGAAGACTCAACACAGCCATGAATAAATGGATAAATAAATAAATAAATAAAAATTAAAAAAAAAAAAGAGTCCAGCCTGGTGGAAATTGTACAGGACAAACAACCCGATTGCTTTAACATATAAAGAGCAAGAGGGGGAAAAAAGAAAAAAAGAAAGAAAAAGGAGGAGGAACTATTACAAGACCCAAGAAAGCACACAGTGTGTGGCCTCATGTAGATAAATATGAAAGAATCAAGGTGATACAACTTGGGTGATGGTACCTCCGGGGAGAGTGCTTGGGGGGGGGGGGCTCTGGGGGCCGGGATGTTTGGTCTGCGGCTCTGGCCCATGATGACCAGCTGCTCAATAGATGTGCTAACTCTACAGGATGCAGCCTGGGCCTTGCCCTGATTCTTGGGCCTCACTCATTCCTGTCCTCACCTTCTTTTTTTTTTTTTGGCCTCGCAGCCCGGCATGTGGGATCCCCGACCCAGGATTGGACCTGTGTCCCCTGCAGTGGAAGCGGGAAGTCTTAACCACTGGACCGCCAAGTCCCTGTCCTCACCTTCCTAACACCCTCCCAGACCCTGGGCCAGTCCATGAGCCGTTGCTGCCAACCACCACCCCCCACCCCACCCCACCCCCCGCCAAGCCCCCCTCCAAGGTCCAGCCCCCTGCTGAGTTCTCTCCCAGGCCCACTCTACTCAGCAGCCTCCCCAGGACAGTTCCTCCATGCCCACCGAGTATCCCTGGGTCTCCTCATCCTAACCTGGCCCTCATTACCACCCCAAAGGGATTTTTTTTTTCCTTTTCTGAATTTTTAGGCCTTTGTCAAGAATGATGTTGAAGCCTGTCTCCCCCCGCAGGCTCCTTGTGCTTCCTTCTGGAGATATTTGATGCACTTTGATGCCCATGCATATTTATTCATTTCTTTTCCCCCTTTTAGTCTTTTTTACACAGACGGCATCATCTTTTCTTCTGCTACTTAGAACATCCCAGTGCCCTGTTTCATGCCTCACAGGCTAGTATCTGGGGTACATTTCTGGTTGTGGGTTTGGGGATCAACATTATCCTTTATAAACTGCCCTCCACCTGGTTCCCACTACTAGCAGCACAGGTGTCTGTGTCCCAGTGCTGGTATCTGCCAATCAGTGCCCGTTAGGTGGGAGGTGGACACTCTCAAGGGGTCTGAGTCGCAGCAAAGTCCTGAGGAGGTTGAGTTTTGGTTGCGTTTTTGTTTTTCTTTTGTTTTGTTTGAGGTTAAGAACAGGCATCTTCTAACCACAAGATCCCGGGCATCCCTCCCTTGCCCTGAACCTTCCATGGCTCGCCAGTGTCCTGGGGCAAACCCTGGCAGCAGATACTGAGGACCTCTGAGGGCTGACCTCACCGCCAGCCGGGGCCCACCCACCTGGAGCCCCAGCCCCATGGAAGGTCAAAGTCATGGCCTCTGCCTCATTCCCTAGACTCTGTGGCTTTGTCCCCCTGCTTTTCCTGATGGTGGGTCTCTACCCTTCCCTCCCCTGGGGTAGGATCGGTCCTTCCCGGGTCCACAGCAGCTTCTGGGAAGCCTACCCGACCCCTGCTCCGCCCCAACCCCCTCCTCCAGCCTCCCTCCTCCTGTGCTCTTATCCTGACCCCAAAGGTGGGAGGAGGAGGGAATGGGAGAGAAGGGTGCTGCGCTGGTGAACCGCAGGGGCGCAGGCAGGGGAGGGAGTGGCCAGCGGCTGCAGGAGAGGCGGGAAGGCGGGGACACGGTGGGATGCGGGTTATAAACGCGCGGCGGCTGAGCGCCAGCGGAGGATCCACGGAGCCCAGCGAAGCCGCGCTCCAGACCTTGTGGCGCATCCCAGGAGGGCAGCCGGGAGGAGGGTCACTGCCCCATCCCCGGGCGCAATCCCGGAGGGCGGCTGGGAGGAAGAGGGCGGCAATGCGCGCCTTGGCCACGTCCGGGCCCAATGCGTCCTGGTGGGCGCTGGCCAACGCTTCCGGCTGTCCCGGCTGTGGCGCCAACGACTCGGACGGCCCGGCCCCGGCGCCGTGGCCCGTGGACGCCTGGCTAGTGCCGCTCTTCTTTGGCGCGCTGATGCTGCTGGGCCTGGCAGGGAACTCGCTTGTCATCTTCGTCATCTGCCGCCAGAAGCAGATGCGGACGGTGACCAACTTCTACATCGGTGAGCGCCCAGGCGCTGCGCGGTGCCTGCGGGCCATTCCGGGGGTCGCCACGAGGGCGGAGTGGCCAGGGGCGCCCCTAGCGGTGCGTCAGAGTCCTCTCAGATAGGGATCTCTCCCCTGCAGGGCTCCCTGTCCTTTCCCTATTGTCCCTGTACCTTAGGCTGGAGGTCGCAAACTCTGGCGTTGGAGGGTTCCACGGTGGCCGGAGTAGTTAAAAGGGAGGTTGGAGAGTGTGGCCCATGGAGCGCTGGCCATGACACTCAAGGCAGATGTCCGATTGAAATGTGGTTCTTATAACATGGTGTCCGATGAATAAAAGGAGTGGGGGAAAGACTGCGTGGCCCGCGGGCCCCCAGTTTGCGCCCTCTGCCCCAGAGGCTCAGTTTACACATTTGTGTGATGGGGGTGCCCTACCCGGCTGAGTACTCGGTCAGTGTTCTCCATTCTATGTTGGCTGTTGGGCAACACCACTCTACCCAATTTTCAGGTAAGAAAACTGAGGCTCAGAGGGGCGGGGGCCTACTCGCAACCCCCACAGGGGTGAGCAGGGTCCATTGCTGCTTGAACAGCTATGAAGCCCGTGCTGGGGGGTGTTTGAAATATAAAAGGGTGAGCGGAGGGTGCCCCAACTTCTCTGCCCACGGATGCCGGGACCTCTCTGGGGGCCTCCCGAGCCACCCTGCTGGTCACTGGGACAAAGGCGAGGCCCAGGGGGCTGGGCCAGGGCGCTGGGCGGCTAGGCAGATGCACCCCACATCTAGCACCCGCACGTCCCCCGCCTGCAGCCAACCTGGCGGTCACAGACTTGACGTTCCTGCTGTGCTGCGTGCCCTTCACCGCTCTGCTCTACCCGCTGCCCGCTTGGGTGCTGGGCGACTTCATGTGCAAGTTCCTCAACTACATCCAGCAGGTGCGTGGGCTGGGGGAAGGGGTTCGCGAGCCAGGGGAGGAGTCGGTGTGGGCGGGGCTGGACCTCCTGCTGGGCGTGGAGGTGGGCGGGGCAGGGACAGAGTCTGGGTGGGTGGGTGGGGCTGGGGCAGGTGGAGCCTGGACTGGGTGGGAGGGAGGAAGACGGGAGCAATGGGGGTTGGGCGGGGAGTGGGGTGGCGGGTGCTCGGAGCCCTGCTACTTCTTGCCCCACCCGTCTCGGGATCCTAGGATGCATCTGCCTCTCCTGGTCTCAGTCTTGGGGGCCTCAGCCTACCCCTAATGACTCCACCCTCCCCCACCACCCTGGGCTCCTCTCTGACATCCCCCTCTCTCCTCCCCTTCAACTTGTGGGCCCTGGAGACCCTCCCGGGACAGGTCCTGCCTGTATTCGAGTGGCTGGACAGTGGGGGACCCGCAAGGAGGGCGCAGACAGGGAAAGGTCCAGACCAGGCAGGGGGGCACACGCTGGGCTCCCGGCCCTCCCAGGTCTCGGTGCAGGCCACGTGCGCCACCCTGACCTCCATGAGCGTGGACCGCTGGTACGTGACTGTGTTCCCGCTGCGCGCCTTGCACCGCCGCACGCCCCGCCTGGCGCTGGCTGTCAGCCTCAGCATCTGGGCGGGTGAGTGCAGCGCGGAGGCCACACTGGGTAGGGGGGACAAGTTTTCGTGCCCTGGGCTCACACCCCACACACACACTCACTGCTGCTCCCCCGGGCCTCGCTCCTGCATCTGGGAAATGGACGCAATGGCGTTCCCTGCGAGGGCTACTGAGGGCGCGGACACGGGCATACGCGCGCCTAGGAGGCGCTCAATGTCCGCTGCCCTAACCCTAACCCTAACCGGGGTTAGAGGCACCGGGGAGACCAGGGCCCGGGCCCCCTCGCGCCCCTCGTCCCCCGGGCCAGGTCTTCAGCCGGGCCTGTGATGCAGGCTCCGCGGCCGTGTCCGCGCCGGTTCTCGCCCTACATCGCCTCTCGCCCGGACCGCGCACCTACTGCAGCGAGGCCTTCCCCAGCCGCTCCTTCGAGCGCGCCTTCGCGCTCTACAACCTGCTGGCGCTCTACCTGCTGCCGCTGGTCGCCACCTGCGCCTGCTACGGGGCCATGCTGCGCCACCTGGGCCGGTCCGCCGTGCGCCCCGCGCCCGGCGACAGCGCCCTGCAGGTGCGCGGCTGGGTGGATGGGGGCGCGGCAGGGCAGGGGATGGGGGGATGGCACAGTGCGGGGGAGTGAGGTGCATCTGAGGGGGGTGGCGCGGGGGAGGGAATTTAAGAGGGTCAAGGAGCGGAGAGCCCTGGGTGTCGCCCCCGCCGGTCCTCCGCCTTCCCTCCTACCACCTCCCCCCCTCCCCAGGGGCAGCTGCTGGCGGAGCGAGCGGGCGCTGTGCGGGCCAAGGTCTCGCGTCTGGTGGCGGCCGTGGTCTTGCTCTTCGCCGCCTGCTGGGGCCCCATCCAGCTGTTCCTGGTGCTGCAGGCGCTGGGCCCGGCGGGCGCCTGGCATCCGCGCAGCTACGCAGCTTACGCGCTCAAGATCTGGGCGCACTGCATGTCCTACAGCAACTCGGCGCTGAACCCCCTGCTCTACGCCTTCCTGGGCTCCCACTTCCGTCAGGCCTTCCGCCGCGTCTGCTCCTGCGCTCCACGGCGGCCCCGCCGGTCGGGACCCTCGGACCCGGCCGCCCCCCAAACGGAGCTGCACCGCCTGACCGCCCACCAGGCCCCCGCCAGGACCCCGAAGCCAGGCAGCGGTGGGCTGGGGCCGCGCAGGCTTTGTGTCCTGAGGGAGCACGCTGCCCCTCTCTGAGCCCTCTCTGGGGGAATCAAGATGAGCCCCTCTGGAACAGGAGCTGCTTAAACAGCAGCTGCTGTAATTCTGCTATTAATGTCTTTATTTTTGTCCATGTTCATCATAGTGAAAATGTTTTGCGCTCTTGTACAACTTTGCCGCTATTGATATTGTAATTATTATTTCTGTGTTTCCTGAAGTTGAAGATGCTTTGCTGATGGCACTTCCTGGAACTTTCAAGGAAGCATCAGTAGACGTTTTCACACACTGCCTTGCAGTTGACTGTAAAATTGTAAGATTCATGCCATTTTCAGAGATGTTAAAAAGTGAACACGATGTGCATCTTACAATTGATAAAAAGGTGTTCTTCTTGCTACCAGGTGAGCGTCCAGAATCCTGGCTGGAAAATAATGGGTGTCATTGAATAAATAAGGCCTCCCTGGAGCACAGTGCACAGAGCTGTCTCTGGGAGACGCAGGATTAGCACTACGTAACAAACCACCCCAAAACAGAGAGGCGTAGAACAGCATCAGTGTATTACCACTCACGATTCGGTGGGTGAGTGGGCTCAGCTGGCCGGTTCTTGTGACCCATGTGGCGTTGAGTGAGTAGCCGACCTAGCAGCTGGACCAGGAAGGCCGGAGAAGGCTTTGGTCTCACTCTGGCAGCCAAGCACTCCTCCACAGGCTGCCTGGGCTTCCTCCCAACATGGCAGTCTGGGGAAAGTCAGGCTTATGCCTTGACGTAAACTTCCAAGGAGAGGTGGGAGCCGCAGAGCCTCACTCCTTCCACGTTGAATTGTTGGGTGCTGTCAGAGTCACACCCAGATTCAAGGTGGGGGGAACAGACCCACCTCTTGGTGGGTTGAGCTGCGTGTGCCTGCTGGGCAGGGGGAGGGTTAGGGTGAGGCCCTGCAGGCCTCAGGCTTAGTCACCCTGAAGGACAACCGCCCATCTCTTGGAGGGCCCCCATCCTCCCAAATTATTTGGGGACATCCTAGGTCTCCAAAGAGCCCAAATTTGCAAAGATGTTATGTGAGACGGGGAGGCCATTCCATTCTGACATAGACATTGGCCTGAAGCTCGCTTGTTCTGGTCTTCAAGTCCTGGTCTCTGGACCAGGCCGGGCATGAGGGTGAAATCTCCCCTTTGCCCACAGGCCCTGCCCACCTCCCTCCCTCTCCTTGCCCCATCCCCCAAAACTCAACTCAGGGAATGAGTGGCAGGATTTCCTGTGAAAAAGGAATTTGAAACAAACAAACAAACAAAACCAGGGAATTCCCTGGCGGTCCAGTGGTTAGGACTCCATGATTTCACTGCTGAGGGCCCATGTTTGATCCCTGGTTGGGGAACTAAGATCCCACAAGCCGTGCGGCCAAAAAAACAAAACAAAAACAACGAAACACAGTTCCAGAGGGACTCTTGGGCACCTATCTCAGAGAAATGAAAACTTCTGTTCACACAAAAACGTGTACTCATGTGATCATAGCAGCTTTATTTGTGATAGCCCCAAACTGGAAGTGACCCAGACATCCTTCGACAGGTGCACCCATGGTCCGTCCACACCCACTCAGCAGGTCTGAGTTGTGAACACATTGTCGATACACGCACACCCGGGGTGGATCTCTGGGAATGACGCTGAGTGTAGGAAGGAAGTCCCCGAAGGTTACATGATGTACCATTCCATCTATGTAATGTCCTTGAGGTGACAAAAATATGGGAACAGAGAGCAGATGAGTGGTGGCTGGGGTAGGAGATGACAGGAAAGGGGCAACATGAGGGACCCTTATGACAGAGCCACTCTGCCCCTGGACTGTGGTGGAGACACAAACCTACGCAGCTGATAGAATTTCAGCGAAAACTCACACACGAGTACAAGTAAAATGGGAAATACGAATCCATGGGTGGGATGTACCAATTCCAATATCCTGATCTCCATGTGGTACTACAGTTTTATAAAATGTCACTGTTGGGAGAAGCTTGGTGAATGGTATGAGGGAGATATCTCTGCATTAGAATCTACAATGATCTTGGGACTTCCCTGGTGGTCCAGTGGCTAACACTCCGCGTTCCCAATGCAGGGGGTCTGGGTTCCATCCCTGGCCGGGGAACTAGATCCCACATGCATGCTGTAACTCAGAGTTTGCATGCCGCAACTAAAGATCCTGCGTGCCGCAACTAAGACCCGGTGCAGCCAAATAAATAAAGAAATATTTTTTTTTTAAATGTACAATGATCTTGAAAAAGTTTTTAAAAAATGAAGTTAAAGGGTTTAAAGGGACATCCAGGAAGAGGCATCGTTCCAAAACTGCAGATCCTTGGTTTATCCTCAAGTCTGTTCAGCTGGGCAGTTTTCAGAGCCCCTTCTGGGTGCCAGGCTCTGTGTACGAGGTACCCTCTGACCCCTGCCCACACAGAGCCCCTGTCTAGCTGGCAAAGGGGCCAGAGAGTGGCGAACTACCTAGAGAGATGCAAATAACAGCAGTGAAAAAGGTTACAAAGGAGATATGTGTGCCCTTTGTGAGTAACTGTGAGCCTGACCTTGGTGGCAGTGATTCCAGCAAGTCTTCCTGGAGGAGGTGCGACCAGGAAGTGTGACCTGAGCTCAGAGGTGAGGGAAGAGCATACCAGATAGAAGGCCCAGCCGGTGCAGCTGAACTGGGAGGGGGTGAGGTGAGGGGTGGGACCCGAAGCCACAGCATGGGGATAAGCCCCGGGGGTCCGGGCGGGTCGGGAGAGGTGTTAATTCCAATTTCAGATAAATTGAAAAAAATTTTAGTATCATTATGTCCTGTGCAATATTTATTTGGGATACATTTAAAGTTATTCGTTGTTTATTGGAAATCCAAATGTAACTGCAAGTCCTGTATTTTGTCAGGCAACTCTACCCCGGAGCATTTCTAAGGAGCCACAGGAAGGGCTCGGCAGGCCTCAGTTTCCCCGTCCGACCCGGGAAGCTCGTTTACAGGTGAGACGGCGCCCCCTGGCGGCCTCCGGCGGAAGCCCCGCCCCCGGCTGCAGTCCACAGGTGCCCGGCAGGGGGCGCGCGCACCCCGCGGATGGTCCTGGCTTCCCTGGGTCCACCCCACAAAGGGACCCCAGGGCCTAGGGGTAGTCGCTCACGCGTATCGCAACCTGGACCCGCGGTTCAAAGTGTCCCTGCTGCAAAATGGGTCAAGCAGAGCCGCACTATGAAAGTTCTGGGGCTTCTGGGCCCCTTCTATGAAAAAATATTAAAAATTCTATTTTGCAGCTGCGTTGGTATAATGACGAATTACTTTAGGCTGGATTCATGACTATCTATTCCTTATAATTATACTCGCTTTTTTCTTCCTACTCTAAAAGAAGTTATAATTACATTTTCATAGACCCTGGTTCACAGGGACAAGGCAACCTGGAGGCCAGTCGGGGTTCTGGGATTTGGGGCTGGGCCCAGCATCCCCTCCAGGTCTTTCTTTTTCTTTCATTTTTTTTTGAGATTGAGATGGTGAATAGTTAACTTGCCCTCCACCTCTGTGTAGACAGACTCCAAAAATACCATGGGATGAGGGAGGACAGAAGGGAACCCATGAATTCATTCATTCAACCAACATTTATGTGTCAGGCCCAACCTCAGGACTGGAGATGCAACCAGCCGTGATCAAGGCTAAGGAGGTTAAACAACTGCAGCTGTTTTGAACAGAAGAGCCCGGATGAAGATAAAACAGGGTGATGTGAGGTTCCAGTTTGAATGAAAAGGCACAGCTGGGGAAGGGTGGTCCAGGCAGGGAATGGCCAGGGCAAAGGCCCTGAGGCAGAAATATGTTTCAGGGGGAATATATGTGGGAAGGAGGGCAGTTTGGGATCTGGGCGAATTTTTATTTTATTTTATTTTATTTTTTAATTTATTTTTGGCTGCATTGGGTCTTCGTTGCTGCCCGCAGGCTTTTTTTCTCTAGTTGCAGCGGGCGGGGGCGAGTGGGGTCTACTCTTCGTTGCGGTGCGCAGGTTTCTTATTGCAGTAGCTTCTCTTGTTGTGGAGCGCACGGGCTCTAGGTGTGGGGGCTTCAGTAGCTGTGGCTCACAGGCTCAGTAGTTGTGGCTCACGGGCTCTAGAGCGCAGGCTCAGTAGTTGTGGTGCATGGGCTTAGTTGCTCCGCGGCATGTGGGATCTTCCCGGACCAGAGATCGAACCCCTGTCCTCTACATTGGCAGTCGGATTCTTAACCATCGCGCCACCAGGGAAGTCCCAGAACTTTAAAAAGATGCCGCACCCCCCAGCCTGAATGGAGGACAGGAGGAGTGACTGTCTGAGGGGCTAAGTGAGAATCAGGCTGGTTTTTACAGGACCCCCACAAGCTGGTCTGGCCAGGAAACCTTAGAGGGCTGGGGGTCGCTGTACCCATTTCCCAGCTTGAGAAACAGAGACCAGAGCAGGGTCTGTACTAACGTAAAATCACACAGCCAGGACCCAGGTGCAACCCAGGCCTTCTGCCCGTCCCTGGTAGAGCCAGCAAATCTGGTATCAATTCCCAGCTCCCTGCTGGGCTAAAAATAGGACCCCCTTTACTAGAGGCAGCTGGGAATCCTGCAGCTCCTCACCCTTCCGGGCCAGGCACCTCTGGGAAGTTGCACCCAGCTACTTAGAGACAACCACTTCCCTCTGGGAAATGGGGGACAGAGTGGCACACTTCCTGCCCTTCGGGAGACCCCTCCCTGCCCCCTTCCCTTTGACCAGAGGGGAATGTCATCCTCAAAACCACTGTAGGAGGAATAAATTTAAATTGGCCCATTTTAGAGAGGAGGAAACTGAGACACAGGGAGGCCCATGCACCTGCCCGGGGTGGGGGAGGGGTTGCATTCTGAGATTTGGCTCTTTGGTGGAGAGGGGGCTCTCCTGCACATTGGAACTGATCTGGGGCCTGGGCCTTAAAGGGTGGCTTCCCTCTTCCAGCTCACCTGGGTCTCCAAACTCTCCCCCCTCCTCGGGCAGGGCAGTTGTTGCCCCTCTGGTGGCAGGGGCGGGGCAGGCAGCTGGGGTTGGCGGTTTAATAGCCTCAAGGTGGAGGCCTCCTTGCCACCTGCTGTCATTAGGCTACAGGCAGCCCAGGGGCTGGAAGGCTGGGTTAGCGAAAGGGGCAGGCAGACTCTGGCCCTGAGCTGGGGGTGGCTCCCTTGCACCATCCCATGGGCTTGGGAATTCCCCAGAGAGCGGATGGGGGCGGGTGATGTCCAGAGGGGGACTACCCACAGAAGATGGCAATGCTGTGCGTTGTGTGTGTGTGTGTGTTGGGGGGGGGGGCTGCCCACAACCCCCCCACCAAAGATCAGGGACTCTGGCCCCTCCCTGTGAGGGCCCTCTGGGTGGCCCCCGCCGGCCCTCCAATGCTCCCACTTGGCTCTTATCTGAGCTGGAGCCTGGGCCCCTGCGATTAGCTCGCAGGCGCGGCCTCAGGGGCTCACACCTCCCACCTGAGTCCACAACCCCAAGCCCACCTCCCCCAACCGACTCTGGGCCTCAGTTTCCCGCTCTCTGAAATGGGGACATTAAGAGTCTCTGCTACACAAAAATGTGAACCTCATCCCTTGGGCACATGGCCGCACAACCGAGCGCTCAAAACGTGGAAATTGTTGTTGAACTATTATTACCAAGAAGATAATCTTGTCTCTCCTTCTAGGTGTGGGTAGTCACGTTCCCAAGAGGTGATGGGAACCTCAGGTGGGGGTGGGAGGGTAGGGGTCAACAGGATTTCGCGAGGAGCCCTCCTAGGTATCTTGGACGCCCTTCCCCACCCCCACGCCTTTGCCAGTGCGGTGCCCCCGCGCCTGGCAGCCCCGCCCTCTCCCAGACCCCTCCCCACCGTGTAGCGCCCCCATCGCAGGGCCCTGGCTCCCTCCCTCCGACCCCGCCCCGCTCTCTTTTTCCGTCGCCGCAGCTCCTTCCTTTATCAAGTCTCTAATCCCCATTTTACAGACTTGGAAACCGAGGCACCACTCTTGGGGGGTGAAGTCTCGAGTTGCTTAGTCTAAGGGGCGGGGGTGAAACTCTGAGCCCGGTAGGTCTATCCTAGGCGCTCGGTAAGATGGGGAGGCGGGTCCCAGACCAGGCTAGCGTCCCCAAATCCCATCCAGACAGAGCCCCAACCTCCTCCCCTCCCTCTCCCCCTGGGGCGCTCCCAGCCCCGCCTGCGCCCTCGGCATCATGTACGCTCGGGCCCGCGGCGCGCACTTTGCCCACTGTCCCTAGATAGGGGGCGGGGTATACCGCGTCCCTGTTCCCCTTCCCTTTTATTATTTATTATCATTTAAAGGGGCCGCGACCTGAAAATTTCCGTCCACTCTCTCCCCTTCCCCAGCACCCCTGTGCTTGTCGAGCGTCGTCGGACGAAGCGCGGGGGGCGAGGGGGCGTCCGGGAAGGCGGAGGGGGCCTCACGAGACCCCTCCCCGCGTCCCGAGCCGCGGCGCTGAATCACCGGCGAGGTATTTGCATCTGAGAGCGATTTGTCACCCGGTGATTTGTCTGCGGGGCGGTGAGCGCGCCGGTGGTGGGGGGGGGAGGGAAGGGGCGGGGGAGGCCGCGCGCGGGGAGACTTTTACCAATCGGGTCGGTGGGGGGTGTAGACGCGGACTCGGCTGGAGACTCGGTGAGTCGGCGCGCGGCACAAACCCGGCGGTGGCCGGGAGCCAGCAGCGCGCAGCTCGCGGCCCGGGCCGGAGGCCAGGCGCGGCCGGGGCAGGGCCAGACGCCAGGCGTGGGGCATGCGCCCCCCGAGTGGGCCCTGCGCCCCCCGAGCGGGCCCCGCGCGGTGAGGCTGGGGCAGGGGTGGGCCGGACTTTTAAATCGCGCGTTCGGTCCCGGGTGGGCGCCGCGCGCCCTGGAAGCCAATGAGGGGGGTCCCCAAAGTTGGTCAGGGACGTGGGTGGGGGTCCAGGGCCGGACAGGCGATCCCAGCGGGTCGGAGTTGGTGTGGTTTTCTCTGCGACTCCCTTGGAGATCTCACCCCCTGCCATATTGTACGGGGGCGAGCGCGGGGGTGACCGGGGGTCGCGAGCGTGTGTGCCCCCTCCCAGCGGAAGGAAGTGGTCTCTATGCGCGCGCGGGGGGCTGTGGTCGGGGTTGTTTCATCTACTCCCGCTGGAATCGGTGTTTTATTCGGTAGCCCCGAGGGGAGTGGGAGCGCCGGGTGGGGAGGGCAGTTCCCTGGCGACCCTCCCCAGCCTGGATGGTTTATTTATAAAGTGTCGGCTCTGGGGCAGAAAGGGGCCCCTGGAGGGGACACCACGGGGCCCGCGGCCGGGGTGGGCTCGGCCCGGGCCCTGACTCTCTGGCGGGGATCCCCGGGAAAAGCGCCCCCTGCCCCGTTCAGTGCCCCCCCCAGACACAAAAGCGGGCGCAGGAAGCTCAGGGAGCGCGCGTTGGTCAATTCCAACGTTCCGCGGACCCCGGGCGGCCGGTTTGTCAATAATCTTCCGTTTTCAGTCGCCCGGCCCGGAGGGGTTGCCCCCCCCCATGCAAATCGGCCGCTTTCCAAGAAGCCTTTGAAATCGGACTGGGGTTTCTGTCGTATTATTTCTTCTCCTTCTTCAGTGTTTCTTTTCTCACTTCCTCCGGGCCGCCCCCTCCGGACTCTCCTAGCCCCCTCCCCAGCTTTCTGCCCCGCCCTCCCCCTCCTCTTCCCTTCGTGAAGTGAGGGCCCCCTTTCGCCACCCGTGGGCCCCAGCCTTGCACAACTCTTTAAATAACCGTGTTTTGCAAGCCCTGGGCCGAGCGGGTGACCTCTCTCTCCGGGAGGCATGGGGGGGGGAGGGTGTGGCCCCAGATCCCTCCCTGCCCCCCCCATCCAGGTCCCAAGGGCCACCCAGCACCCCCCCCATCCCCGCCCGGTCCCTGCCAGGGAATGCCTCTCCCCTAGGGTTGTCATAAAGTGGGGGTAGGGCCTGAGGACAAAGGGCTCTTGGGGGGGAGGGGTCTGGAGGGGGTGGGCGTCACCAGCTTAGGGTTAATGGCGGCCATGGGGGGGGGCCCAGGCTAGAGCCCAGGGGGGCTCCGGGGTTCCCACCTGCCCCCTCCACCAGCCCCAACGTGGAGGCCTGCCCTGCTCCCCTCCCCCACCCGTGGACCCGGAAGGGTCATTAAACCCAGCAGGCCTGTGTGTGTGTGTGTGTGTGGGGGGGGGGGGGGGTGGCTTGAGGGGGCGTGGCTTCCTCTGGCCTCTTCCTTCTGCCCCCCAAAGAGGGGGGGCGTTGCCCAGAGCGTTTCCGTGGGGAGGGGGGGCTTGTCTTGAAGTTGTCAAAGGTGGGGGAGGGGCAGCAGACCAGACTAGACACTGGGTGAGAAGTGTCCCCTCAGCACTTCTTGGGGCTGGTGGGGGGGGTGACCGCCTGTCCCCCGGGGGTGGGGGCTGGGTGCTATCCTGCTGCCTCTAAGGACAGGCTGTGCTGGTCATTCTTCAGCACTATGGCCTCTGAGAGGGTCTTTGTGCCCTGGGACCCCTGCCCCTGCTAGATACTGAGGCCCTTCGAGGACGGGTCCCTCCCTACTTTCCCACAGGGACCCCCCCCACCTGCCCCCCCCCCCCACTGCCCTTCCACCTATCCTGCTGGAAGACCCAGGCACTGGGGAAAGGGCCCCTCCCATGACTGGGGAGGCTGGGAGGGTCTACACTGCAAGACTCCCCTGGGGGGGGGGGTCAGGCTTCTCTTACCAGGTCACAGGAGGGGCCGGGAGGGCGGCCAGCCTGGTGACCCAGTGTCCGCCCGCTACCAGGAGCCTCTGGCCGCTGGACCCTCCTGTGTGTGGGACCCCTTTGCCCCAGGAGCTGCTCAGGAGCCTTTGGGGATTCATTTGTTGGTTGGAGTGGCTCCTGGACCCTCCTGTGTTCCCGTGATGTACCATCTGGGGTGTCACTGCCGGGCCTGTTGGGTTCTGCCTAGTCTGTTTTATTGGCGGCCTGGGCGGGTGGGGGTGTGGCCTGGGCTTGGGTGAGTGGGGCTGGGGTGGGACCTGCATCCTCCTGTCCTTGGTGGTGCCCAGCTGTGCCGGGCTCTGGGACATCTGCACCCAGAGCCCGCCTGAGGCCCTGGCAAGGTGGGTTGGCGGTGGTCCAAAGGGACCCCGGGCTGGGGGCAGAGCGCATTGCTTTCTGGGACCTTGGCCCCACTTGGGGTCCCAAAGGGCAGGGGAACTCCCTGAAGAAGGCACATGGGGGCCGTGTGGGAGGCTCTGACGTCACCCAGACCTGGGTTCAACGCCCAGCCTTGCCTGGAACCTGCTGTGTGTCCTCCAGCAGGGCAGCTCCGAGCCTCAGTTTTCCCCATCCGTAAAATGGGGACCATTCCAGCCTCCTTCCCTAAGTCCAGCGAGTGCCTGCTGTGCTCCCGCCTTTACCATCACACACTCGCTTCATCCCTGCTTGGGCGCAGCGAGGTGGGTGCCATTCGGGCACCATTTTGCAGATGGGGAAACTGAGGCCTAGAGAGACTGAGGTTTAGAGATGGGGTGAGAGCATGAGTGGGGGAGCTTTAGTCTGTATACAGGAGGTGCTCAATCTGGGTCGGCCGTCATGCCTGTGAGATGCCCGGAGCCCCCTGGCCGAGGCTGCACCAGCACGGCCGTGAGCAGCACCTAGAACTCAGAACCGGAACCCAGAACCCCAGGACTCTGGTGCCCGGTAGCTGGCTGTAGCCAATCAGAAGCCAGAAACGCCCTGTCCCCCTGTTTCCGTGTATGAAGCCATAATCCGAGGTCTTTCCCCTGGGTGCTGTCGTCCACTAAGTGTTTCTCTGTGGCCCAGACGGGTGGGGGCCGACTCAAGGCCCTCGGGAGTTCAGTGCGGGGTGACCCTGCTTCCAGCCCTCTGGAGGGTGGACAGAGTGGGGGCAGATGGGACGAACGTGCTCCTCCACCTCCAAGGAGGCCCCCAGGTTTGCACACTGATGGACATGGATGGAAAGGATTTTCCCAGAGGCCTCTGAGGTCCGACCTCAGTGGGAAGGAGCCCAGGCGTGGTCTGACAGTCTCTCCTGTCACCCCCAGGTTTCTGCAGACACGTGAATGAGCCACCCGCCAGCCGCCACCCCCCAGTGCCCGCTGTGAGAAGGAGGCGTCGCCTGCCTGCCGCTGGCATGCCCCGCCAGCCCTGAGCCTGAGCCCGGCGGCCCCCGCCCCTGCCCCCCCGCCACCCTGCACTGCCCCGGCTCCCCCGCGGCCCCCACACTGCAGTGCGGCCGGGCCCCCTCCCCCCAGGGGCCGCCCCCGCCGCCGCCCCGCCCTGGTGCCCGGGGCGGCCCGGCCCGCAGGGCCATGAAGCTGCAGGCCGTGATGGAGACGCTCCTGCAGCGGCAGCAGCGGGCACGCCAGGAGCTGGAGGCCCGGCAGCCACCGCCGCCACCCCCCGAGCCCTCGGCTGGCCCCGCGGCCCGTGCCAGGGCCGCCCCGGACGAGGACAGGGAGCCTGAGAGCGCCCGGATGCAGCGGGCGCAGATGGCCGCGCTGGCCGCCATGCGAGCCGCCGCCGCCGGCCTCGGCCACGCGCCCAGCCCTGGCAGCTCCGAGGATGGGCCCCCCGGCTCGGAGGACGAGGACGTGGCTGCAGAGGGGGCACCAGGGTCTCCCCCCGCACCCGGCCGAGGCAGGGAGGCGACTGGCCTCCCCGAAGGTGACGGCCACTTCGAGGGCTCCGACGATGACCTGTGAGTTGGGGTGTGTGGGCGCCCCATGCTGAGCACTTGCCATGTGCCGGTGGCTCTCAGCCCTGGGGACACAGCCCTAGAGGAAGGACAAAACCCCTGTCCTGTTGACCACCCAGGATGTACCATCCTTTAGAACTTCCTGGGGGACGGTGGACATTTCTCCACCTGCACCACCCAGGATCGGGGCCACCCGTCTCAAAAGGCTGACAAATACTTGAAGTGTGGCCAGTGCGGCCGGGATCTGTTTGTGTAGCTTTATTTCATCTTAATTTAAATGGAGCTACTCACACGTGGCCAATGGCCCCCATTGCCTGGCGAGGCTATAGTAGATTTAGTGGCGGGGACAGGTAGAGTCCGTAGCCCGGGTCACCTGCTCGGAGTGAGCATCCATGGCCCCCGGATGCGTCTCCCCGGGGTCTGATGCAGGCCCTGAGCTGGGCGCTGGCAAAACTCTGGTGGGATCCTTCTGGGAAGACGTTTAACGAGCAAAGCAGCAGGGCGATTGCAGGCTGTGATCGGAGTTGCCAAGAAAATAAAGCAGGAGTCTTGGGGAGGGGGGTGGCTGGGGCCGGGATCAACTTCGGGCAGTGGTGGGTGAAGGTCTCCCTGCGGAGGTGACAGCCTCTAGGAAGGGGAATGGGGAGTGGGGAACAGCATGCCTGGCAGAGGGAACAGCCTTAGCAAAGGCCCCGAGGCCGGAACTGGGTTGGCATTTTCAAGACCCGGCAAGGAAGCCTGTGTGATGGAGGGGACGGGAGGGGAGACGGGGTTAGCAGGCGGGCAGGGGCTGGGGTTTCTGCCAAAGGGGCACCTCTAGTTGCTCTGGGCTAATTGGGAACGAGGGGAGTAAGGCCCACGACCTAAGCTGGTCTCCCCACGGGCGTTCTCGGCAGCCAGAGCACGTGGGGCTGCTCACCCGCGTCCAGACAGGGAAAGTGAGGCAGAGGAGGCGCGGGCCTTGCTTTCTCCCCTGACCCACGCCCTGTGTCTGCCCCAGGAAGCCGAAATGGGAGGAGGAGGAGGAGGAGGAGCTGGAGGACGACCTGGGGGACGAGGAGGACGACGAGGAGGACGAGGACTACGAGGACGAGGAGGGGCTCGGGCCCCCGGGCTCCACCGGCCTGGGCCCCGCAGCCCTGTTCCCGCGCAAGGCCCAGCCGCTCCAGGCCTTCCGCGGCGACGGCGGGCCCCGGGCTCTGGGCGGCCAGGAGCGCCCGGGGGCTGGCCCGGCCCTCCCCGGAGGGGCTGCCCCCGCGGTGCCCCAGCTGCAGCCGCCAGACCACGGGGAGTGGACGTATGAGGAGCAGTTCAAGCAGGTGGGCCTCGCGTCCTCACCGGGGCTGTGGGCAGTCGCTGCTGGGGTCCTTCCGACCCGCCCCCCCGATGGTCAGGCATTCGCTTGCCGGGTGTTGGGCATCTCGTGGAAGCCACAGTGTGGGATTGTGTCCTGTGGGTGGGACGGGCTGGCCGGTAAATGCATGGATGTGGGGACACGAGGGGCAAGTTCAGGGGGCTTCATCTGCACCAGAGGACAAGCAGAGAGAGAGAGCAAGGAGGGGGTTCTGGGCAGAGGGACCGGCCCTGGGCAAGGCCGCGCGCCTGGACGAGGCTCCACGGGGCTCATGGGTGTGGCCGGCAGGCGGGCAGGGGCGGGGGCTCGGGGACACAGGGCCAGAGGCCTTGTCCGTGGCGTCGAGTCTGGTCTGTTGAGCCTGTGGCTGTGGAGAAGGGGTTGAGCAGCGGGTGGCCACGTTGGTGTGGACGGCCAAGCAGCTCCTGGGGGCTCCGGAGGGGTGGGGAGGAAGCGGGCCGTCCTGGTGCCTTCCCTGCGGGCGGCCAGGGCAGAGGAAGTGGCCGGGCGGGGGATCCTTTGAAGTTGGGCCTCGCTGGGCTGGGCAGATGGAAACCAGATGGCGGCCGGGGCGGCCGGCTTGGCTTGCATTCCAGCCTGAGGCCAGCTGGGCCCTGCCCCGACCTCCGAGAGTGGACGGTGGGGACCTAGCCTCCCAGGCCCAGCGCCCAAGCCTCATCTGAGGCTGCGGACGCACCAGGCGCATGGGAGCCGGGAGGTGGCCGTGTATGGCCTTGGGGCACCCTCCCCCCATGCTGGCTTCCAGAATGGGCAGTGGGACCCTCCTGGAAGGAGCATGAGGCCCAGCCGCCATGTGGGAAAAGGGCGCTGGGACCCTGGCAACCTTCAGAAAGCTCAGATAAAGTACAGAACTGGAAACTGGACACACAGTGTGAGAGGAACAAGCCAGGGGCTGTGATGGGAGTGACGGGGCAGGTATAAAGGCAGAAGAGGACAGTGCCCGCGGGGTGGGCACGGCCAGGGCAGCGGCCCCGAGGCAGGAGGCCAGCCTGAGGAATGGGCAGGAAGGTTAATCCCCTGCCCAGGCATCTCGGGCTGGGTGGGGCCGCCTGGCTTCCGGCTGGGTCCTGGCACGCGGGTGGCAGTGCCAAGGGGTGGGATGACAGCCAGCAGACGTCATCTCCTTAGGGCGTGGCTGGCCGCTCCCCACGCGTGGCCCCGGCTGCCCCCTCCCGCCTGAAGGCTTTTCCTCTGCGTGTGGACCCCAGCCTGAGCCAGTGCCTGGGATCAGGGGCCCCCCCCGCCTCAGTTTCCCTCCTCTTCTTGAGGAGCCGCTTGTGGCTGGGTTGCTGTCTGTCTAGTTCTGCAGATAAGAAAACAGGGGCGAGGCACTGGGGGTGGGGGACGGGTTTCCCAGAACCGAACTCTTGACGTCCGCTGGGGTCAAAATAACACAAACGGGAACCTCGTGGGCGAGTTATATTTATGGACTCACCGAATATTTGCCATCTGCGCTGAGTCCAACCCTCAGGAAGCCCCAGGCTGGGGGCCAGAGCCAGACACCTCCCACCCCCCGCCTCACAGGGTCACGGCCAGGCCAGAGGAAGGGACAGGGCCGCAGCCCCTGTGGGGTTGGGGGTCGACAGGTAGCCCTGGCCCCGCCCAGCAGCTTCTGCGTGGCCCAACACTGGCGGGAGACGGGGCTTGGGTGGCCAGGCCAGGCGGAGTCCAGGGATCAGGTGTCCTGGCCGCAAAGCCCCCTCGGCCCATCAGGAACAAAGGGCCTCCAGGGGCCATTGTCCCGCTGGTCTTTGGACACAATGATGATGTCTCAAGGACTCCCAGGGTCAGGGCACGGGTGGGGAAACTGAGGCCCAAGGGGCCCAGGGAACCCGGCTCACACAGTCAGTCTCACGCTTATGGAGCACCTGCTGGATACGCAGCTCCTTTGCTGGGCACAGATAAGGTCCGTAAACAAATGGGTAGGAAGGGGTGAGGAAACGTGACCTGGCATCCAACTGGGGATGTGGGGAGGCCTCTCGGGATGTGGCACTTGCTCCAAGCCTGGTCGGAGAAGGAGCTGGGCCCTCACACTGAGGGGTGGTGGTGTGGCAGGCAGAGGAAACAGCCCGTGCAAAGGCCCCGGGGTAGGATGCAGCTTGGCTTGTGTGTGGAGGCTAGACGCCGCCGCCCGGCTGGGCCCCGCGGAGGATGGAATTGGATTCCAAGACGGTGGGGGCTAAGGGAAGTTGTGGGCAGGCGGGGGGCTGCCCTGCAGTGCCAGGATCCTGTGCCTGCCTGTTTGTGGCAGGTCCAGCTGCCAGCACTGCCCTCCCGCCCAGCTGGCCAGGCATCTGTGCGGCCAGTGTCAACAGTGGCCCGGGCCCAGCCAGCCCAGCAGATGTCGGGGGCTGTGTTGACTCTGGCGCCTGCCCCACCCCCTTCCTGGCACGTGGCAGCCGGGCCGGCCGGCCGCCTGCTTGGCACCATCACTGCCTCTTCCTCCCCGGTCTTGGCAGGGCCTGGGCCTGACTTCCGCCCGAAAACCCTCGACAGCCGTGAAATTCTGCCGCCGGCTACAGGGTCTGGGGGGCAGCCAGGCTGGGGAGGGGCCGGGAGCAGCGGGCTCAGGGCCACGGAATCTTTCCTTGAAAGCCTGGAACCTCGCTGCCATGGGGCCCCAGGGACTCATGCTGATGGAGGCCAGCACTGGCTGGGATCGTAGTGTGTCACGGGGAGCGAATAGGATCTCAGCCTGCTGCCATCAGGTATGGCATCCTGGTGAAATCCTGGTGGTTTCCTGTTACCAGCAGGGCTGTGCCATCGTGGGATTTTAAGCAAGCAGAGTCTTAATTGCAGATCTTCAGCCACTTAAGGATTTGAATCTTTAGTCTCAATGACTCAAACGCTGGGGTTTTTATTAACAGCTTTATTGACTTGAGATTCACCTAGCACGTAATTCACCTATTGAAAGCGCGATTTGGTCGTTTTTTGTACATTCACGGGGTTGTGCAGTCAATTTTAGAACGTTTTTATCACCTCAAAAGTAAACCTTTTAAAATGTACTCTTTAGCTCTTACCCCCACCCCCTCTTCTAGCCCCTGACAGCTAGGAATCCACTCTCTGACTCTGTGGATCTGCCTGTTCTGGACGTTTCCCATCCGTGGAATCACACCCTGTGTGTCCTTCCGTGTCTGGCTTCTCTCCCTGAGCATCGTGTTCTCGGGGTCCGTCCACATGGTAGCGAGTGTCAGTGCTTCTCTCCTTTTTGTGGCTGAGTGATATTCCATTATACGCATGTACGTCCTGCCCTTTATTTACCCATTCGTCCACCGATGGACAATGGGTCGTTTCTCCCTTTGGCTGCTATGAACGTGCATGTACAAGTCGGTGCGTGAACGCGTGCTTTCAGTTCTCACGGGCACGTACCTAGGAGTGGAGGTGCTGCGTCATGTGGTAACCCTGTGTTTAACCTTCTGAGGAGCTGCTGTTCACGGTGGCTGCTCCATTTTGCATCCCCGCCAGCCACACGAAGGTTCCAGTTTCTCCACGTCCTCGCCGACGCTTGTGGTTATGACTTTGATTCCAGCCGTCCTGGTGGGGTGGCGTGCAATCTCACTGTGGTTCTGATTTGCATTAAAGGTCGGGATCTTTATTCTCCCTCCTCTCCAAGGTCGTGTCTGCTCCCCACAACTTGTAAATGAGCTCAGAGATGACAGTTCTAGCTGGTATTTGTCGCCCAACTATGTAGAGACAGCATATGGAGCGTCTCACGTGTGTCTCGTGTACCTTCATTTCGTGGTGGGGCGGGGGGCACTGCGTTTGCCCCGTCGTGCGGTTGTGGAAGCTGAGGCACAGAGCCGTCGAGCAGCTTTGCCCACGGTCACACGGGGGAGGTGTCAGAGCTGGGATTTGGCCCCAGGGTGTACTGGAGGAGTGGACAGATGGTGAGGCGCAGGGGGCAAGCCCCCCTGGCTGCAGGTTTCGGGGGAGCCCGGGTGGCCCTCTGAGCCTGGGTCTCCTCGTCTGAAATGGAGGAGGTTGGTCCAGGGCCCAACAGCAGGGTGTCAGGAGCCGGTGCCTGGACACACAGGCCCCCAGGCAGGAAAGGCCTCTCGGGGCTGCTGAGGCCTTGCTGTGGACCCCGCCCGTCCCCTCTCCCCTCCCTGGGCCTCCTGGGGCCTGTTGAATTCCCGTGGGTGTCCTCCTCCACCCCAGCGTGTGTGGCCCCGGAAATGGGTTCAAGCAACTTGGGGTGAAGCCCTGGGCCTCAGATGCATCCTCAGCAAGAGGCCGGGGTCACATTTTGGTTTTTCTTTTCTGCTCCTTTCACCTCACTTCGATTTTTTAAATTATGGAAGGTACACGTATATACATTTTTAAAGTCCTTTTTTGATGCCAGAAGTGACACTTGACACCATTCCGGTGGGGGATAAAAAGGGAAGGATTCCAGTGAGGCCTGAGACCTGCCAGCCCCCGTGTGACCTAGCTGGCAGCAGCTACGGTTTTCCCAGGCCTTTCTCTGTCCATTTACACAGAAATGTGACGCGTAAGGTATCGAAGTGTGGTCTCTCGGGGGGCTGCCAGGATCTGCCAAACGCTGAGCTGGATGCACTGCTTTTCTCATTTTTTCTCATCATTTTCACTCTGCATCTGTCTGTTTTATCAGAATGTTTCAAGTAGCCGAGTTCTTTTCAGCTGTTGCGGGTTCCCTTGTGGAGCCGACACCAACACGCTGGTCTGTTTTCCTGTTTCCCTGTTGTAAACAACACTGCAGTGAACATGTCTGGGCTCATGAGAGTTGCTTGGAGCTGAATGGGGTGGGATTAGGGAGCAGGAATTGCCGGGACTCCGGGAAGAGGTGGCAGATGGTTTCTTCATCCTACCTGGGAGCCCCCAGAGACTGGGGGCCCAGAGAGGGACACACGCACTTCAGCCCTGAAGAGTCAAGGCTGGGCTAGAGGGAAGGCTGCCCAGAGGAATGGGCTTTGGAGCTGGGGCTTTGCAGGACGTGTAAGAGTTGGCCAGATAGAGAGAGAAGGGTTAGGGCCTGCATCTTGGAACGGCGTGGCTGGAACATAAAGTGGGAGGGGTAGGGGTGGGCAGACATTAGGGCAAAGCAAAGGTGGGCTCAGAGGGGGGCCTTAGCATGGTTTAGTGCTGGGGGAGGGAGAGGGATTCTGGGAGAACCCTCTGGGCTGTACAGTCCAGGCAGGAGTGGAAGAGGCCAGAGCTACAGCCAGTCCTGCGGGACCAGGGAGGAGGAGGAGGAGAATTTTTTGGTGGAGTGTGTTCTGGGCACAGGCTGGAGGTCAGGCACTGGCTTCTGAGCCCAATGACGTTGAGCCAGTTTGCTTGGGGCAGCGTGGGCTGGGCCCAGGCCCGTGGGTCCTGCAGGCCAGCTCTGGCGCCGGGCGTCTTCCTGGGGCGCCGGGGTCCCTGGGCCCCGTGCTGGGGGCGGGACCGGTGCCAAGAAGCCCCCCGGGAGCCCAGCCCTGCCCGCCCGGGACAGCGCCCACCTCATCAAAGCCACTGCGGCTGCTGGCGTGGAGCCAGATGGGCCGTGGCGGGCACAGGGAGGATGCCGCCTGCAGCCCTGGCACCATGCCCCCGCCCGTGCCAGCCCTGGGAACCACACTGACTCAGCCGGAAGAGTCTTATCTGGCTCCGGCGCCGCCGCCCGGCTGCCCGGTCACCGCCGAGGGGTCACTGCCGCTGTGGCCTGGCCCCCCACGCCCACCGCCGCTCCCCACGCCGGTGGTCACTGCCAAGCACCCAGCCCCTCCCCACGCTTTCTAATGACACGCATGGTGCCGGAGGGCGTGGTGCCTGGCGGGCGTGGGGCGCACGTGGGGTCCAGCCCACTGACGTGGGCGAGCGCGTGTACGTCGGGACGTGGTGGCTACGTGGGGTCCCTGTGGGCTGGGGGTTCCCGTCTCGAGGGATCCTGTGTGTGTCGGGGTCTGTGTTTGCAGAGTTGGGTCTCTGGGGGCATCTTGAGACCCCCCTGTGGTGTCCGTGACCATGCGTTTGCTGGCGTGGCTCTCCCGTGTGTCTGTGTGCATGGTCTGGGGCCATGTGGACCCATCTGCGGTGTCTTGTGTGTGTATCTGTCACCTCAGGCGCCTGCTTGTGTGTCCCCGTGTCTGGAGTGTTTGTGTACGTCTGCGTGCACCCCCATGCGACGTGGCCCTGGCATGTGTGGACGTGTTGTGAGTGTGTCCTGGGGTCTGGGTGGCTGAGCTTGTGTATCCGTGTGTGTCCATCCCAGCGCTGTGCCTGTTCCACACGTCTGTACAGTGGATGACAGGTGACCCTTTCCCGTGGCTGTTTTGTGTGCACGTGGCTGTATGCTTGTGGGTCTGCAAGCACACACGTGTGTGCGTGCACATGTGCCCGTGTGTGTGAGCCTTGCGTGCCCCCCGCTGGCCCCGCTGGCCCCGTGTCTCGGGAATCTTGAGCGTGCGGTGGGGCCCATTAACCGTTAGAAAGTCACGTTGCCCCAGTCAGTGGCTTGAATCGGCGGCCCGGGCACAGGTCAGCTGCCCGCGCCCGTCCGCGTGGCTTCCCGAGCCACCTTGCTGACGCAGCCCCAGGGAGCCGCGAGGTGTGACCAGGGCCTCAGGGGCTGCAGGGGGTCCCACCGCCAGGTTCCATCCCTTCCTCCCCTCACGTGCTGTGTGATCTTGGACAGGGGTGCACCCTCTCTGATCCAGAGGTGCAGTCGGGGGATGCTGGGCAGGGCTCACCTGCTCTGTGCCTCAGTTTCCCCACCTGACACAAAGACCCTTCAACCCGCCGAGCCTTCTGATCTCGAGCCAGCACCCCCTGCGGTGACTTGGAGGGGCATCCCAGGCCCTCTGGAAGGCCCAGCGACCCCGTTTGCAGACGCCATCCACTGCTCCGGGCGGGGCCGGGGGCAGCTGGGGTTGTGGGCTGTGGGTGGGCACACGTGGGGGCGGGGCCGGACCGCCCTCCTCTGCTCGCCCAGTTGCGCTTGGCCAGAGGACAATTGGGGGTCACGGGGTTAAACGGTAACCAATCTGCCTATTGAAGGCCCCAGCTCGGGACGCAGCCTTGCCCCTCGTCAGGGCCGGCGGGGGTCTCGTGGGGCCGAGGGGTGTGGCGGGCACAAAGTCAGCTCCGCCTGCCGCCACCCCCGCCTTCCAGACAATGAGCAAGGAACAGATGAAACCCTAATTCCAGGAAGAAACCTATCGGGGGGCATGAATGGGCACGTCTGCCCAAAATCTCGGAACAGGGACCTTGTTTGGAAATAGGGTCTTTGCAGGTGTGATGCAGTTAAGATGAGGCCATAGTGGAGGAGGGTGACCAGTGCCCTTAGAAAAAGAGGAGGGACACACAGAGACAGAAAATGGCCGTGTGACGTTGGAGGCAGAGACTGGGGTGATGCAGCCACAAGCCCAGAGGCCCCCAGAAGCTGGATGAGGAAGGGAGGACCCTCCCCCGAGCCTCTGGAGGGAGCGCAGCCCTGCCTCACCTGGATTCTGGACGTCTGGGCTCCAGAGCCGTGGAAGAACAAATCCTGTGCCGAGCCCCCCGGCCTGTTGCCGCCCCAGGAAATGAATACAAAATCCAGTGAGGGCTTTGGGTCCCTGATCCTTGGGGCTCAGCAATGCCGGGCAGATTCTCATGGAGCCTCCTTAGGGGACCCCGACCGTGTGGTCCACGGGGTCATGGGACTGCTTTACGGCGCAAAGGCCAGGCTGGGCACCCGTGTGCGTGTGTGTCTGAGTCTGGGCCTTCCACAGGCACGTATGGAGCTCCTGCTGTGTACCAGCCCCATTCTGGGCACCAGGTATGCACCTGTGAACAAAGCAGACAGAAGTGGCCGCCCTTGTGGCCACGTGGCAGTGGGGGCCGGGTGGGTACAGCGGCCGAGGGCGGGCCGTCTGGGGCCATTATCTGAGAGCCAGCCAGCGGACGAGGGTGTGTCTGTGTTTGTGTGTCTGGGTCTGGCTGGACGGGCGTGTCCACGTGCGCCTGGAGACCACTCCGGGTGGTGGGACCTGCTGCGTCTGGGCAGGGCTGAGGGTCCACGTGTCGGGGTGGGAGCATGCGTCCAGATAGGGCTGGGAGGGCCCGTGTGCAGCCATGGGGCAGACCCGGGTCCATGCCACGTAGAGGTCCAGGTGGGGGGCCATGTGGTCTGTCTGGGCGGGGCCAGGGGTTCTCTCAAGGCGGTGGTGTGACTCCTAGTGTCCCTGGGGGTAGGTGTGGCATCTCTGTCCAGGCTGGAGTGGCCGTGGGTCCTGGGGCTGTGTCACATTCTCTTTCTGCCCCGTGAGGGGTCTCTGAGGGTCCCCGTGGCCACCCCAGCCTCTGCCTTGTTAGGTTATGTCCCCCAGCCCACCCCATGGCTTCCAATGTGTATCTTCCGGGCTTGTGAGGCCCCTACCCAGGGGGGCGCCCCCAGCCCCAGGGGCTGCCAACTCTGGGCGGGGTGGCACGCCCACTCCTTCTGTTCTGTATCCCCCTTTTTAGGACGAGCCCCGTTACGTTCTTCCCCGGGGCTCTGGCTGGGCCTGGGGCCTTGCTGGAGGCTGGAACCGGTGTGACTCGCCCAGGCCACCCTGCCTGGCATGGGGGAGCCGGGCCTGGAACCTGGCCGGGTCCGTCTGTCCCCAGGTCTCCGGTTTCTCTCTCTCCCTCACATCTCTCTCTGTCTCTCCCTCTGTCCTTTTCCTTTCTTCTTTCTGATCTCCACCCTCATCTACCCACCTGCCCCCATCACCCTGTAATTACTCCCATCTGCCCTTTTCCCGTGAGTGCCCGGTGGACGGCGTGCATGGGCCTGGCTGCCACCCTCTCCCGGCCTGGCGGCCCCTGTCTCAGCTGGCACCCTGCCCGGCCGACGGCCCGCCCGGCCCCTCCCTGTGTCCTCCAGCTGGTCCATGCATCCACCAACAGGGTGCCCAGTTCTTGGATGAGAAGTGGGGCCTGAGGGCACCTCTGGGGCGCGGCTTGCGGGATCTTAGTTCCCTGACCAGGTATTAGACCCGCACCCTTTGCAGTGAAAGTGCAGGTTCCTAACCACTGGACCACCAGGGAATTCCCGAGCGTTATTCTTTTCTTCGATGCCATTGCCATCTGGGGGGAGCCCAGCCAAGCTGGGGTGCAGGTGGCAGCTGCTCTTGACACCCTCCTTCTGGGCACCATTTCCCCGTCTAGAAAGCAGGGGCAGTGTCTGAGCTGGTGTTCTGTTGTCATCATGGTTGGTTACCGGTCACCGAGGGTCCTGGTGGAGGAGAGCGGGCGTGGTGGGCACCAGCTCGGCCCCCGGGCGCCCAGCGTGGGTCTCATCTCTCCTCATTCACTGCAGGAGCTGCTCCCTGGGAGGTGGGATGTTCCAGGAGCAGGGTCCCCCTCTTGCAGTCGGCGGGTAGGTTTGTTGGCACCCTGAGCCCGCTGGCCACCACGGGCAGGTTCTGTTTTGCCGTCGGCCTGGAGTCTGGCAGAGGCTCCTGCAGGTGTGCCGGGCGGGAACCCCCAGCCCTGAACCGTCCGGGGCCCCTTCCTCTTGACTCCTGGGCAGGAGGCGGGAAGCACCCCCCTTCCTTCCTGCGCTGTCTGGGGGAGGCCCGGGGACAGTGCGGACCCGGTCAGCACAGCCAGGGAGGGGCAGCGATCTCTCTTACGCTGCTGCACTTCCGTTCAGCGAACCTGGGCTGGGAGTGACGGGGACCTCGCTCCCTGGGCAGGTGGATCTTTATGAACAGCCGGACCGCTAGGAGAGTCCCTTCTGGTGCTTTCCCGGCTGCCGGCGGCTCTTCTGCAGGGAAACAGGGCTGCTTCCTTTCAGAAGAAACCCCATGGTGGGAGTTTTAGTCCCCGGGCGCCAGGCCCTGGGTGCAGGGCTCAGAATCCTGAGCCAGCGGCTAAGTGGTAGCTAGATGATGGTCCTTGGGTTTTGGGGGCCTGGGACCCCCAAACGAAATGCCCTGAGAGCAGCATGGAACGTCGGGTTCATAGTTGCTGGCGGAAGGGAGGGAGGGAGTGAAGAGGGAGAAGATTCTGGATTTTTGGCTGTCTGACTCCAAAGCATTTGCCCGGTGCCCCCTGAGTGCCAGGCGGTCTCGGGCAGGGTCCCACCCCCAACCCCACAAGGCTCTGAGGTGGTCCAGAGGGGCTCAGTACTGGGTTCAAGTCCGGCTCTGCGGCCTTCTCTCAGCACCTCGGTTTCCCTGTCTGTGAAATGGGCTCCCATGCAGATAGCAGTCTGCTCAGAGCCAGGCCTGTGGGTGGGGGCTCCCAGGTGGATGGGAGGCTGCCCGCCCGGATTTGCATGTCGTTTGCATGCCGCGGGGCAGCTGCCTTCCTAGAAGTTTCTCCTCATTGTTCCCCATCCTGAGTGCATCCTCAATGCCAGGCCTGCTGGCATCCCCAGCTGTGACATGGAGCTGGCGGGTGACTAACCTTGTCCTGCCACCAAGGTGGCTCCTCCTCCCTGCCCCCCAACCCCCCGCCCATTTTCCTGGAGCCAGACTCTTCTCTCTGCACAAACTGCTCCCATGGTTCCCTCGTCCCCCACCTGGATGACCCAGGTGCACCCTGCCCACTTCACAGGTGGGAAGACTGAGGCTCCAGGAGACCCCAATTACATGAAAGGTTGACCCAGACACAAGGGCACTTCCCCGGAACCTCACCATCTGGAAATCCAGAAAGAAGCGCCTTTAATCGTCAGCTTCGTGGTCAGGCTCTATGACTTGTTTCTGGAACTTTTATTAATATCTGTTTCGTGGGTGGGTGTGCCGTGTCTTTTCGGAGAGGGGGCACATGCTGGTTGTTGGGGGGGCGGGGGTGGCCAAGCTGGCAGATGTTTCTGCCTGGCCCAGAATCACTTCCCCAATTTCCTGCAGGCCCAGTGGGGGCCCCTGCAGCCCTGGAGCGCTGACGGGAAATGAAAGGGCCATGTGGCCCTGCGCCTGGCTGGGGTGGGTGGCCCCAGGGGTCAGGTGCGCCAGGAGGGCAACTTGTGGGAAGAGCCTGAGGTCGCCCCGTGAACACTGATTAAGCCCCTACTGTGTGCAGTAGCAAGCAAGCCTGCCCTTCCCCCATCCTGCTGCAGGGATGGCTGGCTTCAAAGGCGCCCCCACTCCCTCACCACCTCCCCCTGCCTGTGTGTGACTCCTGCTGTGCCCCTCGCAGGCCTGGGGCTCCCAAGGGTTGTCTGGGTCTCTCTTGGGCACATTGCATCCCCAGCATCCAGCACAGGCCTTAACATACAGAAGGATGGGAATTCCCTGGAGGTCCAGTGGTTAGGACTCAGTGCTTTCACTGCTGTGGGCCTGGGTTCAACCCCTGAACTAAGATCCTGCAAGCCGTGCACTGCAAACGGTGTAGTGCAGCCCAGGGGAAAAAAAAAAAAGCATACAGAAGGTGCTCAGTCATGGATGCAAAATGGATTGACCTGGCCACAGCCCCGAGGGCTGACAAGGAGGGTTCCAGACTCTGGGTGCTTCCGCCCCACCCGGCCTCCTCCCGCCAGACTTCATCCATCCATCCATTCATCCATCCATCCATCCATCCACCCGATTGTCTGTCCCTGCCCCGGGGTCTCTGGGGAGGGGGCGAGAAGGGGCAGGAGCGCACCCTCTGGGCCGGGCTGCGGAAGAGGATGGTTAAGCGGGGCTACAGCGGGGCGGCACCAGTGCCGGACTGAGACCCGGTCACCAGGTGTGCACGGAAGCCCCTGCCCGCCTCAGTGGGCACGAGGGGAGGGGCCGTGGGGGGTGTGGGTGCCGCCCCTGCCCCGCCCCCCAGCCCTGCACGTGGGCGTTTCTGTGAATGGGGGAGGCTGGTTGGCCCCCAGGGACCCGGCCCCTGCCCACCTGGGCAACGGCTGCCAGCGCTGAGTCATCGGGGCGCAGGGCCTCCCAGGGCCCGATAATGTGAGGAGGGGCTTTATCAGCTGGGGTGGGGCCGCCAGGAGGGGGACACCAGGGCTGAGCTGGGATGGAGCATGAACCAGGGGCCAGAGCCCGGTGTGCCTTCTCCTCCCTTCCTTCTTTAGCTCCAGCTGTATACTGTGCCTACCCACTGTTACCTATTCTGCCCTGGGGGCTCTCATCTGGGTGGGAAGAAAGAAGGGAAGGAAACCATCCCCAAAATAAGTACAGAACCACGTGACCCGTGACAGATGCTGGGGGAGGGGCAGGGAATGTCACTGGGGGCACTGCCTTGGCTTGGGGGTCAGCAGGAGCCAAAGAGGGCAAGGGTGGAGGAGGGGGACCCAGGTGGGGGGACCAGCAATGCAGAGGCCCCAGGCAGGACCAGGTTGGGAGCAGCGAGGGGCCAGCGCCGGGGAGAGACCAGGTGCAGGCATTTGCGGGGCCAGGACCACACCCCAGCCTGGCAGGCGGGAGGTCTGGCTTCTTCTGACAGCAACAGGGAGCCAAGGGCCTCTTCCAAGCAGGGGAGACACAGCCTGATCTCGATGTAAAGATTAAAAGCTCCCCGGACTCTCCACCCTGGGGGGCTGCAAGGAGGAAGTGTCATCCTATTGCTTTTGGGCGTTCTATGGGGGGACGTTGAGGGATAAAAACCAGCTGTGCGGGCTTCTCTGCTCTTTCAGTGCAGTTTCACTTTGCTTACAGGAGTTACAATGAATCAGTTCTTGTCCAAAGCCCAAAGAATATAGAAATAGTGAGATTCGTAATAATAGCCAAAAAATGGAAATAACCCAAATGCCCATCAGTGGTGAATGGATAAACAAATGTGGTCCATCCACACACGGGAACATCACTCAGCTATGAAAAGGGGTGAAGCCCTGACACTCCTACAACGTGGATGGACCCTGAGAACACGATGTTCAGTGAGAGAAGCCAGACACAGAAGGACACACAGTGTGTGATTCCACTGATGGGAAACGTCCAGAACAGGCAGATCCACAGAGACAGAGAGTGGATTCGTGGTTGTCAGGGGCTGGGGAGGGGGAGGGGGGTGACTGCTGATGGGGACGGGGCTTCCTTTGGGGTGATGGAATGTTCTGGAACTAGATAGGGGTTGTGGTTGCAGAACAATGTTCAATGCACCAAAGGCCACTGAATTGTTCACCTTAAAACGGTGAATTCTGTGTTACGTGACTTTCACCTCCATAAATATTTTTTTTAACGATCCAGGACCAGGTAGGTGAGATTAAGGCCCTGAGGCTCCCGGGCGGCGCCAGCCCTGCCTGACGCCTCACTCCACCGTTCATCCTTGTCCGTTCCCAGACCCCCTCCAAGGGCCAGGGTTTCAGCGGGGTCCCCATGGTCCCCACACATGGACGGTGTCTGTTCCCGCCGTTCTGGCCGTGGGGGAAGCCATCCTTCTCTGGTTGCCCGTGAGCCGTATTGGACACAAGTGCAAAAACGGGCCTTTTTCGGGACTTCCCTGGCAGTCTAGTGGTTAGGATTTGGGACTTCCACTGCAGGGGCCCCAGGTTCAATCCCTGGTCGGGGGACTAGGATCCCACAGGCCACACAGTGGGGCCAAAAAAAAGAAAAAAACCACGAGGGGGCCTTTTCCACCTGTTCCCAGATGTGGGCCTCTCCCTGCCACATTGGTGGCTGCCAGGGACAAGGTTGTTCTTCTCTGGCGCTGGGGGTTGCCATTCCCCCGAACGCTCCCGGTTTCTCCTGATTTTGTCCCTGTATCTGCCGTCCAAGGACACGGCCTCACTCCTGGAGTCCCCCTGCCGCCCAGTGGCCTCGTGCATCCGAGGTAGGGCCCCGCGGACTTTGGAGCCGCCTGGGTGTCGGGAGGGGGGCTGAGCAGACACCGTTAAGGGGGCAAAGTTCCTCCTGGGGGCCCTGGAGCGGGTGCTTTCTTTACAGCTGGGGCCCCTCGGCCTTGGGCTGGTCGCCGCCCTGGGCCCCGTGCAGGCTGGAGCTGGGGACACGGTGCCGGGGAGGGGTCTCCCGCGTGTGGGCGGCCCTGGGGGCGCCCCCTCCCCCCTGCACCAGGTCCCCCCTTGTGGTTTGATGGAGGCCACGGGCCTGTCCTCCTCTTTCAGGCTGGCAGGTGGGCCCAGGGCATGCGTGGTGCCCTGGCTCCCGAGGGGTCTGCTGTCCCCGCAGGGCGGCTTCGGGGGAGGGGGCCCCACCCTGGGGGTCATCGAGGCCTGGTCAGCAGCACAACCCACTGACCTGGCTGGGAGCTCCTCGAAGCTGGTGGTAGTGAAAATGCTCACCTTTCGCCACAAACAAGAATTTCCTGTTTGCCCCTTGCGCACTTGGGGGAGGGGAGGTTATCTCACTTTTTCCTCCCTGGCCCCTCCCCCGCCCACTACCTGACCCCGAGCCTGCCCGGCTTTATCTGCTTCCTCCTTGCAGACCGGCCCCTCCACCCTCTGCGGAAGGGTGGGTGGCGGGGTCCCTCCGCGGGACCCCCTCCTTTCCCCTCCAGCCTCCCCCTCCCACCTGGGCTGGACCCAGAGCGAGGCAGGTGGCCTTTCGTGCTCATCACCTTCCCAACGTGGTCGAGTGTCCACTGAGAAATCCATGTGTGGCATGAGGCTGGGTTGCGCCTTTGCTGCAAAGGAAACTGAGGCAGAGGCCGGGGTCAGAGGGTGAGGAGGGGCTGGGAGGGGAAGGAGGGAGCCTTGCGGAGATCCGGGAAACTGCATTCCAGAGGAGGGAGCAGCAGGTGCAAAGGCCCTGAGGTGAGGGCCTGTGCCTCTTGCTCAGAAAGCATGACAAGGCCCAAGGGGGCCGAGCAGAGGCAGGGGAGGGCAAGGAGGTGACAGGCCAGCAGTGACCGCAGGGGAAGTGAGGTCCTTGATGGGGGCAATGGGAAGCCATGGGAGACTGTAAGGCAGGGGAGAGTCTCGCCCAGGCTGCCCGGGGAAGACCCCTCTGGCTGCTCAGCAGGGGTGGGGGCTTGGCTCTGCTTGGTCTGTGCCTCAGTTTCCCGTCTGTGAAGTGGGTGGTGCTGGGGAGGGGAAGATGGACACGCGGGCAGTCCAGCCTTGGTAACTAGCGGATGCACGCCCTCCGTCGCTGGGTAGGGGCCCAGCCACAGCAGAGACCGGCGGAGGGGCGCGGGGCCTGTCCCGGTGACCCCGCCCGGCAGGTGGAAGACGGGAAGGGAGGTGTGTGCGTGGGAGCCCCCAGCCCAGGCCCGCATGTCCACACCCACATCCTCGGGGTTCTGTACCGCCTTCACAGATGCGGCTTGGGGAGGACAGGATGTGAACCCAGCAGGGCAGACTCCAAGCGCCCCCAAGACCCTTGTCTGCCCGATGCCAGGACGCAGGTGGCCTGAAGTGTGGGTTGTGCACGGACACATCTCGGGCTTGGGAAAGGATAGGGGGTCCCACCCCCATGCTGCACTGAGAAATCAAGGTCCACTTAACGAGCATTTATGAAGCAGCTGCTGGGTGCCCAATTCTAGATACTGGGAACCAAGCAGACAAAATCCCGAACACCCTACCAGGGCATGTAGAGAGGAGACCAGACCAGTGTGTAAACCCATGCGGCTTGGTGGTGCGGGGGAGTGGGGTACACAGGAGAGTCGCCCGTGATCGGTGCATGTGCTCCAAGTGAGAGCACAGGCACGCGGGGCTTCTCTCCAGGGCGATGTGGGAACAGAGACCTGGGCGACAACGGGGAAGCCCGCGGGGACAGAGCTAGGGCACAGCCAGGGCGGCATTCCGAGAGAGGAGCTGCCAGGTCAAAGGCCCGGAGCGGGGACCGCGGCCCCTGGCGGGTTTGAGAAGCAGCGGGAAGGCTGGTGAGAGGTCAGCTGGGAGCGGCCCTGGCAGGTCTTCTGGGACGTGTGGCCGCAGAGAGGCGGGGTGTCCTCAGAACTGGCGGGAGGTGGAGGTGGCCCCGTGATCAGAGCGTGCAGTGGCCCCGGGGAAATCAGGCTCTGGGGAGGGGAGAGTGGGGCAGTTTATCTGGGGCCTCAGCCCAAGGCGGGGGTGTTTCCTGAGGTTTTGCCCAACCTCCAGCCTGGGTTTGCAGCTCGGGGTATGACAGTGCCTCCTGGTCCGTCCAGAAAGGGACAGGGTTTCAGCCAGAGGGCCCAGGTGGGCCCGAGGCCTGGGCGTGGCTCAGGATGTGTTGTGGCCCAGCTGTGTGGCTTGAGAGCCTTGTGAGGACAGGCAGCCGGGCCCAGGGGCTCACGAGGGGGGCCTGGACACCACCACAGGGGGCCTGGACACCGCCCGCAGCTCCCCCATCCCTGAGGCCTGGTGGGCAGCCCTAGCCGGCTGGCCAGGGCAGGACACACCCTGCAAGGGTGCGGAACTTGGGCCCAGAGCCCCATAAAGCTGGGGCGGCCTTTACTGCCCGTCTTTGTTGTCGGCTGCCCACAGCCACAGCCATTAAAGCTTCCTTCTCTGTCGGCAGCCTGCCCACCCCCTTTATGGCCTCGCACAATGCCCTGGCCTCTCGGGGGTCTGGCCGTGCCATGGCAGCCCGCCCACCGTTTGGCCTGGGAGTTAACGGGCCCCCTACCAAGCCGGCCCGCCTCTGCCCGACAGCTGTTCGCTGCCCTGAGCCTCAGTTTCCCCACCTGGAATATGGAGGTCCTGATGGTTCCAGGAGCTCCGGGTGAAGCTATTGTGTTTATCACCCACTGTCTCTGAAAGATGGGGAAACTGAGGCAGGAGGAGCACTGGGCTCTCTTGTGGGAGCTGGGCCCAGGAAGGGGTTCATGCCGGGTGGAACCCCCTCCACCAGGGTCGGGATCTCAAGGGAGGAGATGTCGCCCCCTCGTCAGGAAGGGCTTGAGGTTCGGTGGTCCCCTGTGAGCTTCCTGGAGCGGCCATAACAAATGACCACAAACTGGGCAGCTTAGAACAACAGGGATTTACTCTCAGTTCTGGAGGACTGACGTCTGGGGTCAGGGGATGGCTGGGCCTTGCTCAGGCTCCAGGGGACGGTCCTTCTTGCCTCTTCCAGCTTCTGGGGGCTCCAGGCGTCACCCCAGTCTCTGCCTCAATCTCCCCGTGTGTATCTGTGTCTCTCCTCCTCTCATAAGGACACCAGTCACCCTACTCTGGGACCTCATCGTAACTAATGTCATCTGCAGAGACCCTATTTCCAGATCAGGTCCCATCCTGAGGTTCCGGCTGGATGGGAATTTGAGGGCAATTCCCCACAAGTCTCTCTGATCTTCTCTGCCCAGCCTGGCCCACGTTGCGGCCGAGAAAATCAGGGTTCACTTAACGAGCATTTAAGACACTCAGCCCCATTTTAGACACTGAAAACAGAACAGACAAAATCCCCGACGTTCCAGCCAGGCAGACAGATAGGAGACTGGACCAGGTTGTCAATCATGGGGATCTGATGAAGGGGCTGAGGGGAGAGGGGGGCGAGGGGCGCACACAGTGCTGGGGGCCCTGCGGGCAGGGGGAATGGGGATGGGGCAGGGGCGGTGGAGGCGGCCCAGGCGGGTGCATGCCCATGGGAAGGTCCACCTGCAGGCCCCACACCCCTCAGGCAGGGGGAAAAATGGGGCCTCCCTGGCCACCATAAATCAGTGCAGGAATGCAGCTGGCCAGCCTGGCTCTGGCAGGGTGGAGACAAAGACCCGGCCTCGACCACCCAGGTCTGGGCTCCTGGCCCCCCCGGCCTGTACCCTGTGGGCCCCACTTTCTCTCCATTACACAGATGAGGAAACTGAGGCCCAGAGAGGGGCGAGGTGGCTGAGGGGTAGCCAACCCGAGGACCCTGCCTCCCCAGGCCCGGGGATGTCCCATACCGCAGGAGCTGGGCATCAGTGTGTTCTTGGGCCCTGATGACGGATTATCCCAGCCGGGGCTAATTGGTGGTTTCAAGGCCCCACACAGTCCCACTTGCTCTGTGTCCAGGTGGCCATGGGGACTGCATTCCCCAAAGCTTAATTTGAAGCCTACTATCTGCACTGCCCCCCTCGGCAAATTCCCCTCCCAACTTTGCTCTCTAATTATCTCTGCTGGCTTCCCCTGCCTGCCAGCACCTGGGAGCTGAGGGTTGAGTCTGGGGACCCCCTGCCCCGCTGATAGCCCAGACCGAGGCCCTCTCCCCGCCCCGGTGACTGGTGAACCCAGGCAGCAGGTGCGCAGGAGAGAGCCTGTGCTGAGTCCCCAAGAGTCCTGACTCCCCGAGAGTCCTGACTCCAGGCTCAGGCCTGCCTCTGTGCCTCAGCTACACAATGGGCCGCCTCTCAGGAGCACATGTGTGTGACTTGGTGGACCGTGCTGGACGTCCACCATCCTCATGGTGGCGATGGTCTAGGTGGGATAAATTGTGCCCCCAAAAATTACACATTCAAGTCTGAGCTCCAGGTACCTGTGAACGGGACATGATTTGGGAATCAGGTCTTTGCATATGTGATTAGTTACGGGTGGAGATGAGGTAGCCCTAAAGCCAGTGAGTGATGCCCCATAAGAAAAGGGGGATTTGGACACAGAGACACAGGGAGAAGCCACGTGAAGACAAAGGCAGAGGCCGGGGTGATGCAGCCACAGGCCCAGGACACCTGGAGCCCCAGGAGCTGGAAGAGGCGGGAAGGATCCCCCCAAGCCGCCCCCCGCCCCAGCCTCTGGAGGGAGCACAGCCCTGCCACACCTTGATCTCAGACAGCTGGCCTCCAGAGCCGGGAGAGGATAAATCTGTGTGGTTTAAGCCAAGTGTGCGGTCAGCTGTTACGGCCGCCCCAGGACAGGTATCTCAGGGTCCTTGTCTGACAGTGGCGGGGGCAGGCCTCAGGAGATGTTTGGACTGTGGGGGCCGGGGGTCTGGGGCCGGGACCCCTCGGTTGGCCCTCCGTGCCATGTGGACGTGGCACCCGCACCCAAGCTCTGGCACCAACTAATCCATCCCCTCCCTGCCGTCGCAGCTCTACGAACTGGACGGGGACCCCAAGAGGAAGGAGTTCCTGGATGACTTGTTCAGCTTCATGCAGAAGCGAGGTGAGGCCTGCCCGCCGGGAAGTCCCGGATATGAGCACGCAGGACGGGGGGCCCTGCTGGCCACTGCCCGGGGCAGGTGTGTCAGCGAGGCTGTGAGTGAGTTCTCTGTGGCCGGAGGCATCCAAGAGATGCCTGAGGGGGGAGACACAGCCCTGCCATGGTGGTGGGGGAGGTCTGAGAGAAGTGGCACCATCCTGCCATGGGTATCTGACAGTAGACACAGCCCAGCCCTGAGAGTCTGATGGGGGAGACACAGCTGTGAGAGTCTGAGGGGTAAGTCCTTGGGTGGGGGGGGGGTCTCAGGGCCCCAACCCAGAACTGACAGTCCAGGCTTTCTCCCTTGCTGCTGAGACCCGGGCGCAATGGGGTCCTGGCTCCCCAGATCCCCCGCAGCGGGGCTGCCCTCTGTTTGGGGAGCAGGGTTGGATTCCCAGTCAGGCAGGCGGGCGGGCACTGGGTGGCAGGACAGAAGCTCCCCACAGGCTAGAGCCTGGCCTTCCTGCCGCCACTGGTGGGAGGTTTGGGTCCAGGCCCCTCCCTGCTCCGAACTGGGGCCTCAGTTCCCCCATCTGTAAGGTGGGCCACCAACATTCCCCCCCATGTGGCAGTGCCCCAGATGTGCTGAGTGCCAGGTCCACAGTTATTATGCACCAACAGTGTACCAGGCCCAAGCCACCTGTATTCCCCTACGCCCTGGGGTCTGGGGTGAGGCGGATGCCAGACGCGGCCTTGAGAACAGCGAGGCGACCAGGGACGGAGGCCAGGCCTGGGGAGCAGGGACTGGTCTGGGTGGGTGTCCAGGTGGGGAAACAGACGGCCCAGACGCTGGGGGACGTCGGGGGCATTCAGGGTGAGCCAGGCCCAGGGAGGATGGGGGAGGAGGGCACCCAGAGGGTCCCCAGGGCCCTCCCTCAGCTCAGAGCTGCCAGCCAGCCAGGGGTCCCAGGAGCACCCACTGCGGGTGGGGCTCATTTCCTTGATACCTCCTCCCCACACACCCCCCCAGCAGGGTTATCACGACCCCCACTGTTCAGGGAAGGAAACTGAGGCCTGGAGAGGGGAGAGGGCCTCTGAGCCACAGAGGCAGGAAGGGGCGGGGCTGGGGCGGGGCTGGCGGGGGTGGGTGGGGCGGGCAGGGGAGCTGCATGGGCTATGACTGTTGCAGGGGCCAGCCAGGCGGCTTCTTTGTCCAGGGCCCCTGCCTGCGCCTCCCTGCCAGCAGCTTCTGTAAACACAGACCCAACCAGGCCCAGGCCGGAAGGGAAGGAGATGAAAGGGGAGGGGGCTGCGGCCTCCACGTTAACCCCTCCTGTGCCAGGGGTGGAGGAATCCAGACCCAGCCAGGCCTGCTGCCCCCCCCCGCCCCCCCCCACCCCCCCATGTGGTCAGAGAGATCGACCCACCCTTTATCATCCTGTCCACACCTACCTGAGCCCCCCACTACCCCTCCCCCCACCATGGGGCTCCAAGCTCCCAGGCCCGGAGCCCACCCATTTTGCCCCAGACTGGGCTCCCGGTGTCCTGGAGGCACAGAGGAAGTATGGTGAGCTGCCCCAGAGTGGTGAGGCTGGGGTCCTCTGGGGGCCCCAGCTCCTGGCCACACAGGGCTTCAAGGGTCTGTGTCCAGCCCTGTCTCCCTCACCAAGCCAGGTGCTCCTGGAGGACAGGAAGCAACAAACTCCTATGCAACCCTCAAAACCCAACTCCAAGGCCCTCTCTTCCCTACCTTCCTCTTGAACCCTCCCCTCTATAATTGGAGTCGGGGGCTTTGGGGCTGAGAATCTGGATACCATGTCCTGCATCCCATAATAAAGTAGTCTTTCCCCCACATCACAAAGTAAAAACCTCCAACTGGATATCTCCCAGAATTCTCTGGGGGCTGGACATGGAGGAGGGGTCCTGCCTGCACCCCACCCTCCTGCAGTTTCCTTGATGACCTCTCCGCCCTTCCTTATCGCCCCCCCCACCCCCGCCTGCCTCCATCAATGCCTCTCTGTGCTCTCCCAGCCCCGCTCCTTCTATAAACATCCGCCGCCTGGCTGCCGAGCCAGGGCGCAGGGTCCCAGGAGGAGCTTTGATGTGATTCCTTCTTTTTCCCAATGCAGAGCCTAAACCAGCGTCCTGGGTGGGCCGGGTGGGTGCTGTGGGCGCATCTCTGGGGCTGGGTGTGCTGCTGACACCTGGCGTTGCTTTTCTCTCTCCTTCCTGGGCTGGAAAATGAAGTGGGTAGCGTGGGGGTCTGAGGCCCATCTTCCTCCACCCACTCCAGGAGGTCTTCATTCGTTGGGGATTTTGCAACCCGGGAAGGGCCCAGCAGTGGCCAAGGTTGGCAGGAGGTGGTTCCGGGATGTCCAGCTTGTAGAGGGGGGACCAGGAAGCAGGGTCCTGGGTACAGGGCATTGTCCACGGTGGGGGCAGGGAGCAGGAGCCCATCCTGGAGCTTCCCTTTGCCATCTCTGCAGGGGCGGCAAGCATGCCCCCAGGGCTGGGATGGGGGCCATCAACCTTCACTGTTTATTGAGCACCTGCTGTATGCCAGGCTGGGCGCCGGGGGACCCCATGTGAGCAGGACAGCAGGTGGGGGCCACAGACAGTAAACCCGCACTTTCACTGCCAGGGAGAGAGGTTTAAGTGGGGGCTTCTCCACCCTCAGCCAGGATGGTGCCAGGCAGGCTGAACTGAGACCTAAGGGCTCCCACGGCTGGGGCTTCTGGGTGACAGGGAGATGGCGTGTGCAGGGGCTTGGAGCATCAGGGTGGGTGTAAGATGGGAGCAGGGCTGTCTTTAGGGAGGAGCCCCCTCCTGAGGCTGGGCCACCCCCAGCCTCCCTCCCTCCCTCCCTCCCAGGTCTGGCCCACCTTCCCACTGTCTAAGCTGCAAAGTGGATTAATCAAGCCCTCCCTCCCCCACTGCAAAGCCCCCAACACAGCAGAGTTGTTTTGGAAGCTGTCCTGTCTGTAGGAGGAATAACAACGGCTGTGTTTCTCATGCTGGGCCCCCAGGTTGGCCCTGCAGCTCCCCCCTCACCCACCCAGGTGAGAGCAGCATGAGCCCAGATCACTGATGGAGAGACTGAGGCAGAGCTGCCTCCTCAGGGCTCTCGCAAGCAGGGGTCTCACCCGGGCGACCCTGCCCCCAGGGGACACTGGGTGACGCCTGGGACAGCTGTGGTTGTCACACTGGGGGCTTCTCTCCTGGCATCCAGTGGGTGGGGCAGGGAGGCTGCTCCACCCCTCACAGCGTCCGGGACGGCCCGCAAGAGAGTGAGCCGCCCCAGGTCAGCTATGCCAAGGGGACCCGCTCTCACCGACGCGTCGGGCACCACCCCAGGTGACAGCACCCCCCCTCCCTGCAGGGACGCCCGTGAACCGCATCCCCATCATGGCCAAGCAGGTGCTCGACCTGTTCATGCTGTACGTGCTGGTAACGGAGAAGGGCGGCCTGGTGGAGGTCATCAACAAGAAGCTGTGGCGGGAGATCACCAAGGGCCTCAACCTGCCCACGTCCATCACCAGTGCCGCCTTCACACTGCGCACCCAGTGAGTGCCCGCCCGCGGCGTCTGGGCAGGAAGGACCCAAGGCAGGGAGGAGTGGGGGGGGGGGTGGGCGGCCAGAGCACAGGGTGGAGGGTGGAATGTCCTGGCTCTGAGGCTATGCAAATTGAGTGTTGAAGGAATAGCAGGTAGTCGATGTGGGGACGGGGATGGGGACATGTCACAGGACAGGCATTGAGACAGAGGGAACAGCACAGGCAAGGACCACGGCTTGGAGGGCTGCCGGGTGCTTCCGGGCAGAGCTGCGGGATGGGGATGGGGAGGGGGAGCTGGTGCTGCAGCAGGGCTTGGCTTTATGCAGACCCCAGAGACATCCCAGGTGCCATCCTGTCCCCTTGCCCCTGCCCGCAGGTACATGAAGTACCTGTACCCCTACGAGTGTGAGAAGCGTGGCCTCAGCAACCCCAATGAGCTCCAGGCGGCCATCGACAGCAACCGGAGGGAGGGCCGGCGCCAGAGCTTTGGGGGCTCCCTCTTCGCCTACTCACCGGGCGGGGCCCACAGCATGCTCTCCTCGCCCAAGCTCCCTGTGTCCTCCCTGGGCCTGGCCGCCAGCACCAACGGCAGCTCCATCACCCCAGCCCCCAAGATCAAGAAAGGTGAGGGCTGCATGGGGCCTGGGGCCTGATCTTGACTCAGCTTCAGCCTGGCAGTGTGTCCCAGGGAGGGGGCCGCCTTTTCCCCTCCCTGGGTAACCGGGATGATAGACCCCAAAGTTGGTGTGTAAGAGGGCGGCCAACCTGCTCGTGCTGTGCCTGTGGCAGACATTACTAATCAATTGCCATTTTTCCAGCCCCAGGTCCGTAGCAGGCAGACATCACTAATTAATTCATTTCCCCTGAACCTGTGCCCTCGGCAGACATCACGAATCAATAATTTTTTCCTCCAGTTCTATGCCAAGGCAGACATGGCAAATCAAGCCCAATTTTCCCATCCTATACCCGTGGCAGACATTACTAATTAATCACTGTTTTACTGTAGCATTGGCCCAGTCCACTTGCCTGTGGCTGGTGTTTTTATTTAATTAATTAATTTATTTATTTGTTTGTTTATTTTTGATTTTTTTATTTTTTATTTATTTTTTGGCCACACAGCATGTGGGATTTTAGTTCGCTGACCAGGGATCAAACCTGGGCCCCCTGCATTGGCAGGCAGATTCTTAACCACTGCGCCACCAGGGAAGTCCAAGGCTGATGCTTTTCATCGCTGTCGTTCTCTCTAGTCCCTTGCACGTGGCGGACATTACTAGCTGATCACTGTGTTCTTTTCCCTTTGAGCTTTAGAATCCTCCTAAACACACTGACCCACCAGACACCAAGGGTGTCGTGTGGGTCATCAAATGGACTCTTTAACCACCCCTGAAGCTATTGCTAGGTGCCCCTGGGCAGCTCACTGCCCCTTTCTGAGCCCAGCTTTCCTTACACGTAAAGTGGGGGAAATTATGCCTTCTCTGTGGGGGTGTTGGGGAGCCTTCAGTGTGTAAAATGCCCAGCGTGCAACAGGCCTGGGGTTGCAGGTAGCTGGCAGCCCCCCACCCCTAGTCCCCATCCATGGCAGACATCACCAGCCGATCACAGTCCCCTCTTCCAGCAAGTCTCTGAATCCTCGCTAACACAGAAGCACCAACAGCACATGTGGTGGCCCAGCCTCAAGCAGGTCGGTGCACCTGTCCGAGGTTCCGTTTCTCATTTGCCACATGAGCTGTGACTCCCTACTTCCCAAGCTTGGCCCGGGGATCCAAGGTGATCCTCACAGCGCCATGAAAATTTGGGGCTGGTCAGATCTTAAGGTGAATGGGGTCTCACCAGTGTCAGCTCCCTCCGGCCTCTGTGAGCCTCAGTTTACCCCCCAGCCTTGGGGAGTTGCAGCGATACCCGTGAATGTCATTAGGCAGCTGCTGCATGCGAGGTCCTGTGCTGGAGCTAGGGAGGACGGGGGCGGATAAGAGAGAGGTTCGGACCTAATGGAGCTACTGAGGGGGCCAGGAAAAGCTGGTTCTGATGGGTCCCAGGGGCTCTTTTCAGCTGAGAGGGAGGCAAGCAGAAAGGGCTGCAGAGACTCCAGGGCAGAGGGCCTGGCAACTGCAAAGTTTGGAGTGGGGACCCTCCTGGAGAGGCAGCCCCAGGCCACCAGGGATAGCCACGGGAGGGAGAGTCAGAAGAGGAGACAGTGGGACCAGTGGGTGGGAACCACGGGGACGCTTGTTTCAACCACAGGGCAGGGGAATGGTTAGGAGCTGGTTCTGGAGTTGGGCTGCATGGATTTCATTTCAGCTCAACCTCTCTCCAGGTCTGTGGCCTCAGGAAAATTATCCATCCTCTCTGAGCCTTGGTTTCCTCAGTGGTAAAGTGGAGAAAAGGGTGACTAGGTGGTTATGGGATTGTTGAGACGGTTCACGTTAAGTGCTTTAGACAAGACATGTGGTGAGCTCTTGTCGTAACTAGTGTTATATGTAATATGTGCTACTGTGGTCTCTTTATAACACTAATGCTAAATACTACTATGATACTGTCACTGTAACTAGTATTGTCACCATGACCTATATTACCATTATGCTGGTATCTGATGTCAGCCTGATACTAGAAAGGATCTTATAGCACTTGTGTCTTTTCAAAAACCTGTCCACTTCCCTGGAAAGGAAGTGAGCACCCCATCGGTGGAGGTATTCAAGGGGGCACATTCCTACCTTGGGTGGGAGGTGGGGAGTGGGCCACCTCTGTTCCATTCTGGCCACCAACCCCTCTTCTCTCCTGTCCAGAGGAGGACTCGGCCATCCCCATCACGGTCCCCGGCCGCCTGCCAGTCTCCCTGGCGGGTCACCCTGTGGTGGCAGCCCAGGCAGTAGCGGCCCAGGCGGCCGTGGCGGCACAGGCAGCCGCCCTGGAGCAGCTCCGGGAGAAGCTGGAGTCTGGGGAGCCTCCTGAGAAGAAGATGGCCCTGGTGGCAGAGGAACAGCAGAGGCTCATGCAGCGAGCGCTACAGCAGAACTTTCTGGCCATGACGGCCCAGCTGCCTATGAGCATCCGGATCAACAGCCAAGGTACCACCCTGGCGCTCAGACCCTCTGTGCTTCCTGCATGCACACAAGGGCCTCGTAGCCACCATGTGTAAAGAGTGCTTACAGATCAATAAGATAGAAAGGCAAACAAACCAGTAGAAGAAATGGGCAGCTGTGACTCATAAACTCATAGGAAAAACTGTTCAACGCCATCTAGTTGGGGATCTGCAAGTTAACGAGGAGATACCATTTTTCACCCGTCAGAGTTTGATAATATCAAACGTTGGTCAGGATGTGCGGAAATGGGCCCCATCGGTCCTGCTGGTGGGAACGTAAATAGGTGACAACTTGGCAATCTCTTTTAAAAATAGAAAATGTGCTTGCCCCATGACTGGGTGATTCTGCTTGGTATCTAGAGCAGAACTAATGTAGGGAAACAAGGAAACACAGGTTTTCAAGGATGTTCACTGCAGTTATTTGCATGAGGTCACTAGTGTGTCCATCAGTAGGGGAATTCATGAATCAAGTCTGGAATACTTTGTGGTCATTAAAAAGAATGACATGGGGAATTCCCTGGCGGTCCAGTGGTTAGGACTCTGCGCTCTCACTGCCGAGGGCCTGGGTCCAATCCCTGGTCGGGGAACTAAGATCCCACAAGCCACGTGGCACAGCCAAAAAAAAAAGAATGACATGATTTGGGTGTGGGGACACCGCTTAAGACTTGTAATCATGCTGTACACCTGAAACTAACACACTGTAAATCAACTATAGTCCAGTAAAAATTATAAAAAAGAAAAAGAAAAAATACTTGTAATCAAGAAAAAAGCAAACTTGAGACAAATTCATTCTTATTCAATAAGTATTTATTGAGTACCTACTGTGTGCGCTGCTGAGAGATCCTGTCCAGCGCTTCGTGAAGCTTCACGTCTGGTGGGTGACCCACGTGACCCAGATCATTGCATAGGTGGGTTTATGATTACAAAGGGTGGTTTTTCTTCTTCCCGCAGGCTCCGAGAGCCGCCAGGACTCGGCTGCGAACCTGACCAACACCAATGGCAGCAACAGTATTAGCATGTCAGTAGAGATTAATGGAATCATGTACACAGGTAGGACCACCCAGCCCCCATGCCCACCTTGACCACATCTCTCCCTCCCGAGTCCTGGTTGCCGCCCCCCCGGGGGGTGTGGCTTCTTGAGCCCAGACCTCTTCCCTCATGAGACTCAAGCGAGATAGTCTGTGTCCTATACTTAGCACGGAGCTCAGCACAGAGTAAGTGCTCAGAAATACATATCCTGTGTTATATATCTTATAGCAAACGATGTTTCCAGGTTCCTTCTAAAAAAAATGTGATCAGACCCATGGCTCCTATAGACCACCAGGTGGCGATGTTGACACAGAACAGCTCGGTTGCTGTAAAGACCCCCCCCCCCAATGGGGGGAGGCTGAGGAGATGGTGGTGTCCTGGAAGCCGGGGGTAGGGGGGCGGGCACGCTCTTTACAGGGGGTCAGCGCTCAGGAATCCCTCGCACCTGTCACATGATCTTTTAAATTCTCCACGACTTGTCTCCTGTCCTTGCACCAGGAGTGCTGTTCGCCCAGCCGCCGGCCCCCACGCCACCCTTGGCTCCCAGCAAAGGCGGAGGTGGCAGCAGCCGGGGAGCAAACAGCGGGACCAGCAGCAGCGCGGGCAGCCAGGCGGGGCCAGCAGGGTTGTCTGCACCCCCCGCATCTTCTACCTCAAATAACTCATTGCCTTAACCGCTACACTCCTCACCCTGGGAGCCCACCGGACGGGGCAGGGGGTCCAGGTGGGCCAAGCAGGGGCCGGGATGGCGGGAGATACGGGTGGGGAGGGGAGGTATCCACAAAGGAGCGACAGCTAACGCCAAAAAGAAAAGAAAATATATATATACATATATATATATATATATATATATAAAGAAAATTTAATAAAACAGGGGAAAACCAAGGAACACTTGAATTACTCAGGTTTCGGACATTCAGAGAGATGAATTGTGAGAGCAGCAAAGGAAATGAGAAACAAGAGAGGCAAATGTCTCCTAGGGCTTTCCTGCAGCCCTGGTGGACCCACGTGGACTGGTGTCTAGTTTGGACAGGCCAATCCTGTTTACCTCATACATCCCTGCACTGTGTTTTTTCATTTTTATCTGTTTTTTTTTCCCTTTTTTTTTTTTTTTCCCCCTCTTCATCACACACTCACCACACCCAGCTCCTTGAGTTGAATGAAACCCCTGAGCCAAGATCAGTTGAATTTCTTTTCTTGTTGCTTACGGGAACTTTTTTTTTTTTTTTTAAAGAAATAGTGAACTTCAAAGTCTGTAGGGTTTTTAAGAGGTTTCGGGGGTTTTGTTTTGTAAATATTCTATTTTATTCTTGGGGGAGGAATCAAACCTAGGAAAAGGATATATATATCTATATATTTGTGTTCATTCAGGGAAACTGGACTTGAAAAAGCAAAAAAAAAAAAAAAAAAGAAAAAAGAAAAAAGTAATACCCTTTTTATTTTTCCCATGACTGATTTGGGTTCGGTTGTGCATTTCCTGTGGCGCAGTGGGCAGCTGGCGGGCCTAGGACACTGGATCCCTGGGCTAGAGTCAGCAGAGCCGATCAACTCAGGTGCTGTGGGCCGGGCTGGGGTAGGGGCTGCGTGCCAGGGGTCCGCGGGGAAGGGGAGCAGGAATGTTGAATGGTAGACATCACCGTACTTGTTCTTACTTCATGCGGGGCTCCTCAGTCAGGAACCCCAAAGTCTTAACTCGAAAGGAGAAAGTGCTGGGAGGGGGTTCACCTGTCAGCCCCAGGCTCCTGTCTCAGGGATGAATACGGCCTGGGGACTCCCTTGCCTGAAAGGGCTGCTTTTGGAGACTTGTCCATGCCGGGGGACAGGGGTGAGCCGGCCTTAGCTCAGGGCAGGGTTTCTGTGGGGCCACGGCACTCTGAACACCACCCCTCCCCCCAGCATTTTCATCTCCTCCACTTTGTCCCTTCTTACTTCCTGGGGGCCCTGCAGTAACTAAAGGAACTAAATAGAAGCCGAGAAGGGGCCGCGCCCCTCCCTCTGTGACCCCGTCCCCCGGGTCAGAAGGTGGGCATCGGGTGGGGCACAGCTGGGGGGGCATTAGTTCAGGGCTGGTGAAGGTCTCCACCAGGCGAGCTGCACATCCGTCCTAAACCCAGGCGCGGTTTGGGGTCCCGGGGGACCAGGTGGTGTTGGGTGGGGCCGTAGCTCCCACAAGGTAGCGCTCTTTCACGTTCCTCGGGGTGGGGTGGGAGGAACTCAGCTGTTCCCAGGGTGAGCCTGGAACCTCTAATTGGGCCCAGGGAGCCCGGCCTAACGAGCCCGGAGCGGGAGGGCACCGCAGGCCGCCTCCCGCCTCCAGACCCAGGCGTCATCTTGTTGCCTTGCAGACCGTGAGGGTGGTCCTGAGCTCACCCCCACCCCAGTCTTTGGGAGGGAGCCCGTTTCCTTGGTATATCTCAGGGTCGCTGACGCTCCCCACCCTTCCAGGAGGGGGTAGCGCTGGGCGCGGGGCTTTCTTCCTGCTTTTCCTTCTGGAAGGTTCTCCCCTCCCGTCTCTCACTGCAGCGGCACAATCATTGTGGGAGGGAGATCCTTTTGTCCCCAGACACAATCTGCTCCCCTCTCGCCATCACCCCCCCTTCTCCCTCTCCTCTCCCCCCACCTGACCGCAGGAGCGTGGGAGGCTGCCCTCTGCCCCCCCCTCCGCCCCCCATTCTGCCGGCCGCGTGGGGGGGGGTCTCTGCTGCGAGTTTCTTTCTACCTCAGGTCTGACTTTTGATGCCAAAACCCCCGCCCGGCCGCCCACCCCCACCAGCCCCCAGCTCAGGGTCCCACCCCCGTGCGTCCTGTTGAGCATCCACGTGTGTCTGGGGGAGCGGGTGTCCTGCAGGAGAGGCGCCTTCCCCCGGGTCTAACTCAGGGTGTGCCTGCGGTGCTGGGCGACGCTGATGATTGTAGGGGACAGGGTGGGGGGGTGTGGGCCCAGGATGGGGGGAGTCTACCGGCCGTGGAAACGCGAGGGGGGCCCGGGGCCAGCGGGCGCTCAGCCCCCAGGGGGCCCTGCCTTTGCCTGGGGTGCCCCCATCAGCCCCCCACACTCCCAACCCCGCCTGTCAGTGGGGGTTTCTGGGGTGCCGCTCAGTACCCCTTATGCAAACCGGGACGGGGATGGGGGCTGAGTGCTGTTCATTCCAGAACAGGTGGGGCTTAGCAGCATGCTGAGGGTGGGGACCCCCAAACTCAGGGTGGAGAGGAGCTCCAGGGGCTCCCCTGCTCTGGAGATGCTTGTGGATGGGCTGCTTCTAGAACCTTCCTTGTGACCTCCAAACCGGCCGCAGGGCTGTAGCTGTCCGGCTGGGGGGCGGGCGGGGGGCGGGACGGGGCATGGGGTGGCGGGTTGGTTTGTAATAGTTGTGTGTTTGTACAGTCACTTTTCTCACTGTTAGCATTTTTGCCCACTACCATCCTTTTTTTTTTTTTTCCCCCTTAATTTTGCTTCTGCATTTTTTCTTGGCAAACATGACTTCAGCCTTTCATTCCTGACATGTGAAATTTCAGTTTCTCTGGGGTTTGTCAGAGGGCGTGGGGACCGCGCCTGAACTCAGGTTAAAGGGAAAAAAAAAACTTCTAATAAAAAGATGTAAAACTACTCTCTACCTCTGGCCGGGCCCAGCCTGTCGCGCCCTGGCCGCGGCGGGGCAGCCTGTGACGATTTATTTCAGTTTTTGCAGGACATTCAGGTATTAAAAGGGAGGGGGAAAAAAAAAAAAGACCAAAAAAAGAAAAAAAGAAAAAAAAGGTGTGATTTTGAAATTTAAAAGAACACTGAAAGTTTACATTTTATAACATTATTATGCAGATTGTATTTAAACTTCAGAAATATTTAAGACAATTGTAACCCTGTAAAGCTGATGAAATATTAAAACAAGACAAAACACTTCTGACTTTTAACAGAGAACGGCTCCTGTGGTGGTTTTTTGGGCGTCGCCCCACCCCCACCCTGGGTCCTGGCAGCAGAAGGCACAGGGCCTGACCCAGACGGCGTCCAGCAGGGACTGTGCCCCCCAGGGGACACTGGGCCACGTCCAGGGATGTGTGCGCTCCTGTCATGGAGTGGGGGGGGCGGGGGGCCCACAGAGGACGACCCTCCCCCATGTCAGCAGTGCTGGGTGGTGTCACCCTGACCTTCTGTGGGTGAGATGCACGAGCTGCCCCACGCCCACTGGGAGCAGCCCAAGCAGTCTTGGCCGTGACAGGGGTCCACTCTGCCCCCCCAACCCCCAGCCTTCCTGCTGTGGTTCAGTCCACATTTCTACACTTGACTTGTGGCCCCAAGGAAAGCAGACCAAGGAGCGGGCTCAGCCCTGGGGGCAGTTTGCAACCCCTGGGCTCAGGGCACGTGGAAGGGAAACCCCACACAGGCAAACCAGCACAGCAGGATTTTCTGGGCATCCATTCCTCAGCCACCTCTCGCCCCCACCCCCTGCCCAGAGGACGTGACGGGCTCAAGGTCAGCGTGGCCGGATGGTGGGCAGGGCGGGCCTCCTGCCACCTGGCTCCCCTGCCACCTGCTCCAGCCACGGCTGGCCTGGGCCGGTCCCTCCCGCCGGGGTCAGCCCCCAGGTCTGCTTTGAGTGAGGAAAAACAACTCACTCCTCCTGTTGCAGATGCCTCCCTGTGGCCCATCCACGTGGTTCCAGCCTCTGCGGGCCTGGGGGACCAGGAGAGGTCAGAGGACAGGGGTCAACCCACCTGCCCCTCAGAGCCCCCTGCCCCCCCAGGGAGGTAAAGGAAAAGTGTTTTTTTGTTTTGTTTGTTTTTTTGTTTTAAAAAGGCCCATTCAGCAAACTGGATCGGCCTGTCCAACATCTTCATTTCTCCTCTGAAGAGGCCCAGAGATGGGGCAAGAGGCCCTGAGGTCACACAGCCCTGGGGCAGGGGGGAAGCAGGGAGTAGGTCGGGCCCCGCCACCTCCTCCCCAGCCTCCCAGATCCCTGAGGAGCCTCCCGTCTGCTGGGCCTCCTGCTCTGTGCTTGTGAGGAGGCCCAGGGAGCCTCCCAGGTGAAACTCAAAACCATGTCTGATCAGCGGAGCTGCGGGAGCCCACCAGAAGCCAAAGGAAGGTTTGGATGAAAGGACGCCGGAAAAAGAAGAGGGTTTTCGCTTGAGTCATCCGCCTTCCCCTCCACCATTAGTGCACTTAACGGGGCGGCCCCACAAAGGCCAGGGCTGCTGGGTTTGTTCTGGGTCCCCGCCGCCCCAGGTGGGCAGGGGGTGAGATGGGGCAGTGTGTACCCTGGGCCTGCAAACAGGAGGCGCTCAGTACATGTGTAGGGAATGAAGAATGCGGGGCTTAGACCCGGAGGGGTTGTGCAGACCTCTGTGCCTCAGTTTCCCCGTCCTGCTCCCGCCGCCAGCCTCATGCCCTCCAGGCCTAGGATTTAGTGGATCTAGGACCAGGAGCCAGGCTGGCACCAAGGAGGTCTGGTGGCTGGGTGGTCCGAGAGGCCCCCAAAGTGTGGCTTTTGTCCTGCCCTTCTGACACAACTGGTCTGTCCTCATTCCGGAACCAGGCTGGGGGTGGGGTGACCTCTGACCTCACACAGCAGCCTGGCCGAGCTGGGTCCCCCCGGGAGGGGTGGAGGGGAAACAGGAGGAGTGGAGAGAGAGGCCTGGGAGGGGGCCGGGCCAGCACTCCAGCTGCCCTGCCCTCCAGCAAAGCCCGGACTGCCCCTGCCTGAGTGTCCACAACAGCGACTTCTGTTTGCACAACTGGTCCCCCTGCAACCGGAACCTGCAGGGCCCATCCTGCGTCCTGGAACCTGGGTGCTTGGCAACTTCCAGGCCAGACCTCCGCAGATGAGGACACACACCCAGGGCTCGAATCAGCATCCCTGATTTGCACATGGGGAAACTGAGGCCCAGAGCTGTGCAGTGACCTGCTCCGCTGCTCAGAAGGACCAGCTTCAAGCCCTGAGTTGGTGGTTAGAAGAAGGCTACCTTGGTCCACCCCCGGGGGTCGCAGAATGTGCCCATTCTCAAATGGAGCTCCACAGAATGCCCAGGATTCAGGATTCAAAGAAAGATGTGGTTTTGGGAAAACAGTATCTGAAAAATGTAAACTAGCATTCAAAGTGTTTCATTTTTCTTATTCACAGTAAGAAAAAAAGTTTGAGGAACCAGGGAGGGAGCATCAGCCGGTTCTGGGGGTGGAAATCAGGAACAGTTGGTTCTAGCTCCAATCTGTCTTTGGACTAGATGGTCCTTGCCTCAGTGTCCCCTTTTGGCAGCTTCTGGAGGTTTGGACACCCAGCTCTCCTCAATTTACAAAAGTTCTTCAGTTTCACATGACCTCCCCCCACCCTCCGCCGGGGATAAAATAAAATCCAGGTCCCCATATCCAGCTTCCCCCTCCATGATCTGCCTCAGAGCCTTTGCACGCACCTCTGCCCCTCTTTCTCTTCAGGTTGTTAGTTCCCGCTCTAAGGACACCTGCTCTGGGAAGCCCCTCCTCCAATTCAGGCAGGTCCCCCCTGACGCCCCTCCTCCCGGTTGCTGCTTCTTGCGGTGGCCCCTGGGCTGGGAGCAACTCCGACCGGCATCCCGGTCGGTGGCTCGAGCCTGCCACCTGGCGGCCGGGCCTAGGGCTGCGGAGCCCCAGGCTCCGGGCGCCGTTCCTCCTCCAGGAAGGCCCCTCCTCCGCTCTCCTCTCCACCATCCCCTCTCGGATGGCAGAGCGGGTTGGGGGACGCACCCCGCACCCAGTCTCCCCAACGTTGCTTGTGGGTACGCCGCCCAGGACAGCCATGAGACCGTGACTCCTGAGCGAAATTCCCCCTTTTCAAAGGTTAACAACTAATACCACATTTTAAAATGCACTGTTTGTAGACGTGGCCTGCGGCCGGCAGCGGTGACGCGAGATTGTTGGGTGCTCCCCAGACAGAGCTCGCGACTTGTTCGACCCGCACCAAGTTGCCGAAATAAAGATGTGGATTTTGTGGCCCCCGAAGAAGAGAGGTCCAGGGGGAGGCGAACGATGGATCCGTGAATATGCGTCTAACTACGTTTTGAACACCAGCTACCTGTTATGTTAGGTGCGTAGTCTGTTTTACGTGCAATGTCTCATTCGGGCCTGTGAGGTCGGTATTCAATATCTGCACGTTAAAAATCATCATCATCATCATCCGAGAGGTTGAGTGCTTGACCAAAAGCGCCCACTGGAAATGGCCAAGCCAGACCTCCAGGCTCTGAAGCTACTAACTGCTCTCAGGAGACTCTCGGCCTTGGTTTCTCCATCTATTTTTGGAAGAAATCTCCTTCCAAGATCTCTAACCAGGCGGTGCGCCCCTTGATTCTCCGCGGAGCGGGAAAGAAGAGCCCACCTGATTCACAGGGCGGCCCCCTCCCCGAGTCCTGTGCGCACGCTCAGGTCGGCCAGCCGCCGGGAGCCGGGCAACGTGGGCACCGCTCTAGCCGGCACGGCGCAGTCGCCCGCGTCTCGCTGGTGATGACACATGTCCGGGGCGGTGGAGAAGGAAAGATGGCGGCGCCCATGGAGGTGGCCGTGTGTACCGACTCAGCGGCCCAGCTGTGGAGTTGCGTCGTGTGGGAGCTGCACTCGGGCGCCAATCTGCTCACATACCGCGGCGGCCAGGCCGGGCCTCGCGGCCTGGCGCTGCTCAATGGCGAGTACTTGCTGGCGGCGCAGCTGGGCAAGAACTACATCAGCGCCTGGGAGCTACAGAGGAAGGTTCGGCGGCGCGCGCCCGGGCGCCGTTGGCGGGATGCGCGGGGCGCACGGGCCTGGGGTCGGAAGAGGGGGGCGGTGGGGGCCGCACGGGCCCTGAACCCCGGTGGGAAGTGGGGAATCCTGTTAGGATGCTCTGCGCACGCGCGGGTCTGGGGGCTTTTTGGGGGGGGAGGGAGCCGCGCGCCCGGCGTCGGTAGGAGCGGTTAGGGCGCTGCGCGCACGCGCCGAGCTGAGGGTGGGCTGCGGCTTGGAGGTGTGGCGGGCGGGCCTCTGGGCAGCCAGCGGTGCGCACGCGCACAAGGAGAGCTGGGTGTGGGTCCCTTGGGGGCCCCGCGCTGGAGCCGGCGTGGGGCGGGAAGTGTAATTGAAAGGAGTTTGCCTTAGGGGTTCCGTGGGTATCGTGGGCTTGGAGGGTGAAGGTCCAAGGCCTGGGGGAGCCCGCTGAGGGGGAGCCCGGAGATTCGTGTATTTATCACCTCTAAAAAGACGCTTATTTTTTGCCATTAGGGCCCACGGTTTCTTCTACAGAAACTTCAAAATGCAGCCCCTGAAGCTGCTCGCCACCTGTTTTTGCCAGCTGACATCTCTTTCGGCAAGCTCTGTGTTCTGGCTCTGCCTGGTGTGGTCCACACACAAACTCGAGAAGTTGTTCCATTTTAGACATTTAGAAACTGACGCTCAAGGTCCCAGGCAAGACTTCAGGGGATGCAGGACTGGGACGAAAGCCTAGTGGCCAGACGGTTCCTCTGACCCCCAGTCCAGAGACGCACTGTCTTGCCTTTTTTTTTTTTTTTAATATTTATTTATTCGTTTATATGGCTGCGCCAGGTCTTAGTTGTGGCAGACGGGATCTTCGTTGCCGCGTGCGGGATCTTTAGTTGGGGCACGCGAGATCTAGTTCCCTGGGGACCAAACCTGGCCCCTCCCCCCCTCCCCCGGCACTGGGAGCACGGGAAGTCGCAGTGCTGTCTTGCTTTTCAGGAGAATCCACAGGCCTCCACCTCCACCCCCGCCCTGCAAAGCCTCAGCTGGAGCAAATACCCCCGTTCCTGAACCATGGATTTGGTCAAACCACCTCTGTCCCCAACTCCTCTTTCTAGTACTCCTGGACTTACCAGCTGTCTGGGTGCCCCTCCCACTGGCCTCACTTCCCCCTGCTCCCCCATCAGGCATGAAACTCAGAAGCTTCTTCTTTGTCTAGGACCAGCTTCAGCAGAAGATCATGTGCCCCGGACCGGTCACCTGTCTCACCACGTCGCCCAACGGCCTCTACGTTCTGGCAGGGATCGCAGAGAGCATATACCTGTGGGAGGTGAGCATAGGAGCACAGAACCGGGGTGGCGGTCTCAGCCCGCGGGCTGCCAGCTGAGATCACTGACCCAGTTGTCACCGACAATCTGTTACTTTGGGGGGGAAGCTCACCTGACTTCCTGCGTAGACAGTGCAGGATCTGAGGCAACAAGATAAGGCCTTTCGTGACCTCGGCACCGGCAAAACGACCTTCCTGGCTGCCCCAGAGATCAGCAAAGAGAACCGACTGTTCTCTGTGGACTGTCCGAGGCCCGAAGAGATGAGAGGGAGCTGGTAATCTCACCCCGGGGCTCTTAAACCTCAGTATGTGATTCTGAAACTAAGAGGCCTTGCTCAGGCGCAGGGAGAGAAACGGAGGCAGGTCGCCCTGTGGTAGAAATCCTCCCTCTGCTCGCTGCCAAGCTGGTGCAGGGGGTGTGGGCAGACGTCAGCGGCCCGTCCACCGTCAGCAGACGTCTCAGGTGGTTGGCCTCCTTGATGGGGGACACTGTGTGGTCCTGGCTCCCCACCCTCTTGGAGAATTCCTGGCCAGCGTGAGCTGTGGCCACGAGGGGGCGCCCCACGGGGCCGACCGAAGGCTGGCGTGCAGGCTGGGGGCTTTCTGACGCCTGTATCCTCCTCTGTGTGTAGGCTCTGTCCTTCCTTTTGCGGGGCGTGAGCGGCTGTGTCTGTGTCCAGGTGTTCCTCTTACAGAGACAGTGGCCACTTCACTCCCACGTCACCTCATCTGAATTGATTACGTCTCCAGAGATTATGTCCTGTTCAAGGGAGGTCACAGGTTCCGGAGGTTGGGCGTGGACACGTGTGTCTGGGGGACACAGTTCAACCCACGGCAGCATCTGTGCCCCCCGCCAGCCAGCTCGGAAGATGGTGACTTGCAGCTGTGGCTGCAAGGATCAGCCCTGGGTCCAGCCGATCCTGGAGAGACCCTCCCTCACCAGCCCCCCTCGGCCTTGTCCCCTCGCTCACACCTTCCCTGGGGCTGTGTTATCTCACTGGGGACAGGGTGGGAACAGGTGCTGGCAGGACCCAAGGGGACACGACCCCCCAGCCTCCCTGTTCACTTCAGAGCCGCAGGCCAAGCCCTGGTGCAGGGGGCCTGGGGTGGGCCCTCCGTGGGCCCTCCGTCAGGGCTCCCCGTGACCCGGTGCCCTTCCGCCTCCCCAGGTTTCCACGGGGAACCTTCTGGTCATCCTGAGCCGCCACTACCAGGACGTGTCGTGCCTACAGTTCACGGGGGACAGCAGCCACTTCGTCTCGGGGGGCAAGGACTGCCTGGTGCTGGCTTGGAGCCTCTGCAGGTAGAGCCCTGGCCCTGGTGGCTCCCCATCCGGCTGTAGTCTCTGGCCGGGCAAGGCCTTAACCATGAGGGCGGGGAACCTGCTGTGCAGAGAGGCCAGGCCCCGGGGTGGGAAGGGGCTCCGGGTCAGGTAGGCTGGTGCCAGGAGGATGGGGCCCTGGGCAGCTACCCAGGACTTTTATTCGGGTGAGGGAGCCTGGTTACTGCCCGGAGACAGGGTATAAAGGCGTCGAGATGTGGGCCGCCCTCCCTGCTGAGATCCGGCTCCACCCCCACCCCCAAGCGTGCTGCAGGCAGACCCCTCCCGGACCCCCGGACCCCGGCACGTGTGGTCTCGCCACACCCTCCCCATCACAGACCTGCACTGCGGCTTTGGTGGGCCCCTGGCCCGGGTGGCCACCGCCTCGCTGGACCAGACAGTGAAGGTAGGGCCCTGCCCTGACCCCTGCAGTGGATCTGTGAGCTGAGCCCGGCGGCTGGCGGGTTCCTGGCCCATGGGAGCCAGAGCATCATCTTCTCCCGCTGGCTGGTGGGTCCAGACAGCTCTTAATCCCCCGCTGCCTTCGGCCTCAAGGACGTCCGGGGGTGGGGGGGGCAGTCCAGGCCTGTGTCGGCTTGGAAATTCCCACTTGACCACTGCACTTGGCAGCTCCTGGCCAAGCCTCAGGGGATTTGAGGGAGTCCTCAAGTCTTCGTCCCTGGTTGGGGCAGTCCAGGGCTGACCTGGTGGTGGCCTGGAGGCTGCAGTAACTGAAGCCGGTGGTGGCGAGGGGTCCCAGCGTGAGAACCAGGTCCCTGAATCCCCAAGACCCCCGTGGTGACAGCTGTTGTCTGAGGTTCCTGTGGCGTCCAGAGTCTCCCGGCCAGGCGCAGCCGCTCTCAGACCCATGCCCCCGCCCCCGCCCCCGCCCCCGCCCCCAGCTGTGGGAGATCTCCTCCGGCGAGCTGCTGCTGTCTGTGCTCTTCGACGTGAGCATCATGGCCGTGACCATGGACCTGGCTGAGCATCACATGTTCTGCGGTGGCAGTGACGGCTCCATCTTCCAGGTCGACCTCTGCACCTGGGTGAGTGGGCGTGGGGGGCTGGGGGGTGCATGGCTTGGGGCTGAGACGCAGCCGTGCCCTGTGCTCACCGGCCCTCCCACTTCCACAGCCTGGGCAGAGAGAGAAGAGCTTCCAGCCGGAGCAGGACCACGGGAAGGTGTTCAGAGGGCACAGGTACGGGGATGGGGTCGACCAGGAGGTGGGGGGGGGGTCATTGCGCCACCCTCCCCCGGGTGCCAGGTGATCTGTCTGTCCCCAGGAACCAGGTGACCTGCCTGTCAGTGTCCACGGATGGCAGCGTGCTACTCTCGGGCTCCCACGACGAGACGGTGCGCCTCTGGGATGTGCAGAGCCAGCAGTGCCTCAGGACGGTGGCTCTCAAAGGTGGGCGCGCGCGCAGCCCTCCTGGAGGCCCTGGGCCCGGGGGGCTTTGCCCTTTCATCCACACCGCGGGCAGCCCAGGGCTGGAGCAAGGACCCAGGGTTTGCCTCGTGGAGGGTGCGGACGGGAATGCACGGGAGTGTCAGGGCCAGGTGGGTGGCTGGAGGAGCGGAGGGTGGGAGCCCGGACCCATTGAGGGTGGGTCCCGATCGCCGTTTGCCCGCCCCAGGCCCCGTGACCAACGCCTGCATCATGCTGGCGCCCATCAGCATGCTGAGCTCTGACTTCAGGCCCGGCCTGCCCTTGCCCCACTTCAACAAGCACCTGCTGGGCACGGAGCATGGGGATGAGCCGCGCCACGGGGGCCTCACGCTGCGCCTGGGCCTCCACCAGCAGGTATGTCTCACCCTCAGCTGGGACCCCCACCCTTGGGCCTCAGCCTCTGCGGTGTGGCTCTGGGTGCCCTCAGGTCGGGTCCTGGTGGGGACCTTCCACGTTCTCCTCTGCTGAAGAGGCTTCTTTGCCCTTGTCGTTGAGGCCAGCCTGATGGCTGGTCCCTGACCTCAGGAAGCCCTGGAACCTTCCAGAGAGGGAGCGGGCCACGCACAGGGTGTTGTTCCAGGGGCCGATCAGGACCCAGAGGTTGTGCACGTGCAGCCACCTTCTCCAGCTGGGTGGCGGGAGAGCTCACAGCCCCAGTGCCCATGGGACCCCCTTCCATGACGGCCTGCCTGCCCCTCCAGGCCCCCGGGGCCCCTCCCTGCCTGTCCTCAGCGTGGCTAGCCTTGCACACTGAGGCCGGGCTCTGTCTGCTGTCTCTGCGCCTCGGAGTCACACGAGCCTTCGGGGCTGTCCACGCTCCTCTCGGCGGCCTGATGGATGGCTGTGCCAGGCTCCGGGCTGCTGGCCCAGGGCAGCGTGCCCAGACGGGGTCCAGCGGGAGACAGATGGCCTCTGGGCAGCAGCAGGGTGCATCATCTCACTGGGCTGGAGGCTCTAGCCGACTGTTGGGCTGCTCGTCCCTCGAGGCCTGATGGGAGTGGCTGGCTAACGCGACCCTGTCTGTTCCAGGGGTCAGAGCCCAGCTACCTGGAGCGGGTGGAACAGCTGCACGGGGTGATGTGCAGCACGTTGGAGAAGGTGGGCGGGGAGAGGCCCCAAGATGGGGGAGGGGCGGGGCCCAAGATGGGGGCTTGTCCGGAGGGAAGGGCGGCAGGGGGCCTGGGCTGTGGGTTGGAAGGGATGTGCCCCCGCCCCACCCTCCGTCATGGACGGTGGGGACAGTGGCCGTCAGTGCCAGCCCCGCCCCGCTGCCTGCCGGTGGGATGTCTGAGGCCCCCTCCCGCTCTGAGCACTCTGCCGCCCCTCCCCCAGAACGTGCTGGGTGGCCAGGACCAGCTGCGGATCCGCGTGGCAGAGCTGGAGGACGAGGTGCGGAACCTGCGCAAGATCAACCGCGACCTATTCGACTTCTCCACGCGCATCATCACTCGGCCGGCCAAGTGAGCGCGTGTGCCCGACCCCGGCCAAGTGAGGCCCAGTGAGCGCGCGCGTAGCCCGGACCCACACCCGGACCTGCCCCCTGGGCTCCCCCCAGGACCCTCCCGACTGGCTGGCAGACCCCGAGGCCCAAGGCCCGAGCCCATCCTCTGCCGGCGTCCTATCATTTGGATTTGCCCACCAGGGGCCGTGGTCCAGTGTTGACCCGCTGTCCTCCCGTGATCTGCCATGTCGTGTTGGTGCTGTGCCGTGTCTAACAAAAGACCTGAAATCCTGCCTCTCGGCCTCCTTGTGCCCACGCTGGGCTCAGGACCCCGGTGGCGGGACCTGCTTCAGGGACCTCACCGTAGTCATCACAGGGTCCGAGTTTCAGATCTAGCGTCGAGAAGCCTGGTTTCTCACCTCTTCACTCACCTGCCGCCCCAGTGCCTTTCCATGACCCAGAGGCCATGCCACCCGTGGGACGGGACAGGGACATTCTGGGAGCTGCAGGACGAGGTCCCCAGGGGCAGGAGTGACTCAGGGACAGAAGTGCAGTCACACTGGTCCCGTCCCCCCAACCTGGGTCAGGGCAGCTGGCTCTGGGGTGGCAGCCAATTCTGGGCCAGGGTCATCTTGACCAGAACCTTCTTGGTGTCAGGGGCCGGAGGGAGGCCAGGCCCCACCCCCACCCCCACTGCCAAGGGGAGACAGGGACACCACCAGCTGGGACCTGGAGCCCAGCCGAGAGGTGGGCCCTCAGGCTGCCCATGGAACCTTCCAGAAAGCTGCCCCCAAATGACAGTCTGCTTAATGGTCCAGGAAATCCACATGACTTAGCAGGTGCTGTAATGACCTCGGCTGGGGGCTAGCTCCTGGTTCATGTCTTTAGCTAGTGGGCATCCCCGCTGGGGCTCTGCACCCACCCTCATGGCCCACCTTGCCCAGGAAGCTGCCAGGTGAAGAGTCCTGCTGGCTGATAGGGTCCACATTGTAGGTGCAGCCCCTGGGCCCCTGGTGGATCCCAAGAAGTGAGGCGGGGTGGGGGAGTGGGTCGCGAGGCAGCTCATCAGAGCAGAGGTGGGGGTCGGAGCTGCGCCCTCCTCCCCAGAGCACCCAGTGCTGTTTTCCTGTCTGCAGTCTGCGCCCAGTCCGTTCTCACCCCCTTGGTTTCCAGAGGGTCCAGAAGATTAGGAGAGGGCCTCAGAATTTGGCTGAGATTCCCCTGGGGCCAAGGGCCACCTCACCTGCCCGGGCCCTGCGTCCCCGGGCCCTGCGTCCCCGGGCCCTGCGTCCCCAGGCCCTGGCCCTGGTGAGGGTCCCTGGCAGCCCTGGTGCTGAGCCTGAGGCCTGCTGCCCTCTGCCTGGGACGCTGCCCCACGCCCCCAGCTGTCTGCAGTTGCCCCGTGATTCAGTGGCTTGGAAGGAGAAGCCAGTTTTTGAGGCCCCAGTGTTGCTCTTTGTCTTGTGGAGTCCCAGGCAGGAGCTGGCAGGTGGCCAGGAGACAGGCTGGGGATCGGCCAATGTCTGGCAGCCACCTCCCGGGCTCTGGGTTTTTCCTTGGGGAGCAGGGGTATTGTTCTCATTGCCCTGGACCCTCAGCTGCCGCCTTGGGTCCTGGGGTTCCTCCTGGCTCATCTGCCAGACCCATGGCTGGGGTGAGGGTAGGCACCCCTGGGTGGGGTCCCCACCCCTGGGGCTGTCACTTTGATGACTCGGCCCTGAAGGGGGGTGCCTGGTTGGGCCTGGGAAGATCCTCCAGTTGACACGCAACCGTCTTTGCCCGCGCTGTCCCTGCCACCTGTCCTTGCGGGCCTGCAAGGTCTCCTGTCCCCCTTCCGCGGGCCATGCCGAGAGAGTTCACAGGAGGTCAGTTGGCGGGAGCTGGTTGCAGAGAAGGTCGCTGGTGGGCCGTGAAGGCTGGAGCCCGTTTACCTCTTTCCCTGAAATCCCCACATGGCCCTGGGCAAGCCACACCTGGCCCCGAGGCTCGGTGTCATCTGTAAAAGGGAACACACACCTCGGCCTGCGAGGAGCCTTCAGGAGCTGGTGTGCAGCTGAGCAGGTGTGTGACAGGCTCCAGGCACACGGCCAGCAATGCTGCTGTTATTGTCCTGTCTGTAAGAATCTGTAGAAGCACAATTTGACCCTGAATCCTGGGCCATCACTGCCAGAGGGGCAGGTGCAGGCGGCACCCAGCATTCACAGATGACTCCAGCATGTGTGCTGAGTTTATGTGAGCTGCAGTGACATACCGCCTCTCACACACCAGGACAGCTGTTATTTAAGAAACAAAACGTGTCAGGAGGCGATGGCGAAATCTGAGCCCTTCTGCACTGCTGGTGGGAAGGTGAAATGGTACAGCCGCTGTGGCCAATAGCCTGGAGGGTCATCAAAAAATTACATGTGGAATCACCATATGCTCCAGCAATCCCCCTCCTGAGTGCATCCTCCAAAGAAATTAAAGCAAGAGACTCCAGATGTTTGCACGGTCGTGTTCATAGCAGTGTGATTCACAACAGCCAAAAGGTGGAGACAACCCAAGTGGCCATTGACAGGTGATAAACAGAGTGTGGTCCAACCACACAAGGGAATATTATTCAGCCTTAAAAAGGAAGGAGATTCTGACACCTGCTACCACAGGGATGAACCTTGAGGGCATGATGCTCAGTGAGAGAAGACAGATACTGTCTGATTCCACTCACGGGGGTCCCTGGGGGAGTCACATCCACAGAGACAGGAAGTAGATGGTGGGGGCCAGGAGCTGGGGGAGGGGGTGGGGAGTCGGTTTCATGGGGACAGAGCTTCAGTTTGGGGAGATGAGGAAGTTCTGGAGGTGATGGCGGGAAGGCTGTGCAACGTGAGTGTGCTTAATGCCACTGAGCTGTGCGCTTAAAAATGATTAAAATGGTGAACTTTACATTATGTATATTTTACCACAATTAAGGAAAAACCTTGCCTGTGTCCACTTGTTTGATGTGCACGGTAGCTGGGAGGTCAGAACTACTACCATTGAGCTTGTAAAGATGGGAGCTGAGGGACTTCCCTGGTGGTCCAGTGGTTGAGACTCCGCCTTCCAATGCAGGGGCTGCCGGTTTGATCCCTGGTCGGGGAGCTAAGGTCCCACGTGCCTTGGGGCCAAAAAACCAAAACATAAAATAGAAGCAATATTGTAACAATTTAATAAAGACTTTAAAAATGGTCCACATCAAAACAAAACTTGAAAAAAGAAGCTGGGAGCTGAGGCGCAGAGGCCAGGGCGCCCAGCGCAGGTCATGCAAGTAGTGGGGGAAGGTGAGGTGTAACAGCAGGACCCGAGATGGGGCGGCTTCAGGGGGTTACCCCGTGAGTCCCAGGGGGGCCCAAGGCGCCTTCGAGTGCTCGCGTACCTACCAGAACCAGCAGCCAGTAATGTTTGTTGACTGACTGACTGACTGCTGAGGGCCACATTAGGGTGAGGAGGTATCCCCTCCCAAGGGTGGGTCCGTTTCTGGGGACTCATGCTGGCATAGGGACCTTACCCCAGGGTGGGGTGAGGCCCAGGTGGTCCCTGAGGACACTTCTTAACCTGGCGCCTCACCCAGAACAGTGGCGGGGGGGGGGCCTCCCTGGTATGACCCTCCCTGTCCTGGGATGCCTGGCCAGGTGGCTGGATGAGGTGGCCTTGTCACCTGGAAGCCAGCCACCCAACTCTCATTAGTCATCTCAAAATTCCATTCATGCTGCTGGCTGGTACTTGCATTTTTCTTCATCTAATGGAGTTTGTCCCCTGCGTCTCTAACACTGGCTCCAAAAGGAGATGGTTTCTTGTGCGTGAAAAAAATCAACTGAGTGTAGACGCGTTCCTTAGAGCTGGAATGTTCCATGCGCAGCTGCTGCCCTGTGCCCTGCGGGGTCTGGGGAGAAGCCTGGCTTTCTCCACTCCCCCACCTGGGATGGGAGAATTCCACGCAGGGTGCTCCTGAGCCCTTACTTGACCGGTGGTTACTGAGCGCCTCCCACAGGCCAGGGCCACAAGAAGGTCTCCATGGCATTTGTCTTGGGGAGGCCCAGAGAATGTAGGAAGAGGCTGGGGGATTGGTAGGCGGCGGGGAGCTAAGGAAGGTTCCGGGGCAGCAGAGAGTGATGTAACCACGCGTTCTTGTCTGAGCAGTTGCTCAAAGCAACAAGCAATTATAGAGTGCCTGCTGTGTGCAAGCACTGGAGACAGCAGTTAACGAGCCAGACCCGCCCCTGTCTCCCAGAGCTGGCCACTGAATAAAGCAAATAAAGGGACAAAAAGACGATGGCGTGAGATGGAGTTCACGTAGGCAGGGATGAAGGGGGTGTTCTGCATCTTTCTGGGTGACGAGCTAGGAAAGTTTTTCCAGCAGGGGCATTTGGCACTGGGTCTTGAAGGGTGAAGAGGAATTCTCTGGCTCAAGTTGTCTGCCCGCAGCTGGAGGGCAGGAGACCTTCCCCACAGGTTCCCATCAGACAAGTCTGCTTCAGTTTCCCTGGGGCGCCAACGATGGTAGAGCACGTGGACGGGTTGGTCTGGGTAGACGCTGCTCCCTGGAGGAGGAGGGTGCAGCTGGGTGACTATGGACGCACACTGACCCCTTGTGGGCCTTAGTTTCCCTGACTGAGAAATGGGAACCGTTGCCAGGCTGGAGGGGGGATGAGGGAGGGATCCAGGGGTGAGTGTGGGCACCAGTCTTGATGCAAAATCCCTCCCTGCTGCTAACGTCGGCTTCCTCATCTGTAGAGTGGGCACAGAGCCAGGAGGAGCAGTGGTTCGATTCCACACCCCACCCCAACCCCCGCCTGCTGTGGCCATCTGAGCCTCCATTTCCCGCCCTGCGTAGTGGGACCCACGCCTCGCTAGTGGGCTGCGTGGCACTGGGGGACCGGGAGGGGGGAGGGCGGACGCAGGTGGGCGGGCTCGGGCAGGGAGGGAGGCGTCGGCCCGGCGGGGGCGGGGAGGGAGCGGCGGGGGCGGCCGAGGTTCCGCCTCCCGTGGTGCTACCCGCGGCTCCGCCCCGCGGCGGCCGCCGGCAACTTTGGGATGGAGTTTGTGCGGGCGCTGTGGCTCCGCCTGGCGCTAGCGCTGGGGCCGGGGCCCGCCGGGGGCCACCCGCACCGGTGCGGCGTCCTGGCGCGCCTGGGGGGCTCGGTGCGCCTGGGCGCCCTCCTGCCCCGCGCGCCCGCCGCCCGCGCCCGCGCCCGCGCCCGCGCCCGCGCCGCCCTGGCCCGGGCCGCCCTGGCGCCGCGGCTGCCGCACAACCTGCGTCTGGAGCTGGTGGCCGCCGCGCCCCCCGCCCGCGACCCCGCCTCGCTGGCCCGCGGCCTGTGCCAGGCGCTGGCGGCACCGGGCGTGGCGGCCGTGCCTAGCCTTCCCCGAGGCGCGGCCCGCGCTGCTGCAGCTGCACTTCCTGGAGGCGGCCACGGAGACCCCCGTGCTCAGCGTGCTGCGGCGGGAGGCCCGCGCTCCCCTCAGCTCCCCGGTACGCGCGGACGCCGGGGTCAGGACGTGCGGGGACCCGGGGTCGGGATGGGAGAGACCCTGGGACGCTCTTGGAGCGCGGGGCCCGGGGGTCCGGATAGCTGAGTCCTTGGGACACGCGGGCCTCAGAGTCTGGACCCTAAATGCAAGAGTCCGGATGCGGGGAGACTCGGAGTCCGGATGACAGAGGCCCAGGGACGGCCCTCGGGTTCGCGGAACCTGGACCCCTGAACCCCGGATGTCCCCGGAGATCAGGGACCCGGAATGGGAGGCGGGAGCCCAGGGGCGCAGGGACGTAGAGCCACGGAACCCCGCGGCTCGGGAACCCCGCGGGATGCCTCTGGACCCCAGATGGCGGATCCCACAGGACGCTTCCCTGGGCTTTGGCGGTGGAGTCCCACTAGGAGCGCGGCCCCCTTCCCCGGTCAGGTCAGAGGGCGCCTCCGGATTCCCACCAAGCAGGGCCGCGGGGCTGGGATGGGGAAGCGGGTCTCCCTGCTCGCTCTCCAGGGGCTGCAGTTTCAGGGGCTGCGGCTGGAGACTTTCCTCCTGCCAGGATCCTACCAGAGGCCCTCGAGACCGAGGCTACCCACACCCCACAGCCTCCTTGATGGCCTTCTCAGGTCCCCAGGGCCACCCTGTCTCTCCTAAACCCTCCATCCTCCTCCACCCTGTCCTCGTTCGTCCTTGGAGTTTATTCTCTTTTCTTAATTACACCCCCAGGCTGGAATTTGGGTCCGAATAAGTAGAGAATGGGACAAGGAGGAGAGAAGGGTGACTGGCAGAGTTCTGGGGACCCTGTTGTGCCCCAGGGAAAGAACCCCCTCCCAGGACCAGCAGGGGGGGCCCAACGCTGGGACATGGGGTCTGGAAGGGGGCCTGCCTCTCTCCAAACCCACCTTGAAGCCCCCTCAGGCCTTCCTTCTCCTGAGGGCGGGGAGACCCTGACCCTAGAGGAGGCCCAGGTCTCATTAACCCCCCTCTGTCCTTGACCCCCTCCCGGTGGGAGGGATGCAGGACCCAAATCCATGCCTGTGGCGCCCTCTGCAGCCGGATCCAGGAACTGCACCCTCTGCAGTTGGACCTGTCAGGCTTTGGGGGGTTACTGGCTTGCCCCGCCGCCCCGCAGGAGACTGAGCAGCAGCCCCCAGCCTTTCCCCCTGCACTCAGCACCCTGTCCCCACCCGAACAACACCCTGCCTACATTAGGTGTCTGGCAAAGCTCTCTCGTCCTTCCCATGCTCAAAGCAAATTCAGGAGAACTTTCTGGGTCCCTGAGCGCGGAGGGGGGGTCCCTCAGTCCCTAGCTTGCCTGGTAAGTCTGAATAGAGATGGGGTAGTGGAACTGGGTTTTGAAGGATGTGTAGGAGTTGGCTGTCATAGATGGGAAAAGGTATTCCAGCTGGGGAATGCAAAAAGCCTCAGGGTGACTGGAGCCAAGAGAACAGGCCCTGAATGTCAGGCCAGGGCCGGACTTTGTGCTGATGGCGATGGGGAGCCACAGAAGGGGTTAGAGCAGGTGTGGGGCTGGGAAGAAGCAGGCACAAGGTCCAGTTATCAAGGTGTCGTGCGTTTATTGAACATGTACAGATGGGGTGGAAAGAGTGTGGTGGGACACTGAGTTTGCCAGCCCTAACTGTGACCACCCCTTTGCCAGAACCCCTTCCACCTGCAGCTGGACTGGGCCAGCCCCCTGGAGACTCTGCTGGACGTGCTGGTGTCCGTGCTGCAGGCGCACAGCTGGGAGGACGTTGGCCTGGTGCTCTGCCGCGTGCGGGACCCTGGTGGCCTTGTGGCCCTGTGGACAAGCTGGGTGGGCCGGGCTCCGAAGCTCCTGCTGGAACTGAGCCGGCCAGACCCGAGTGATACAGGGCTGCGGGCCCACCTGGCCCCACTGGGGGTGCCCGCGGGGGGAACGGCCCCAGTCCCCGTGGCCGCACTCCTGGGTTGCAACGAGGCCGGCGCCCGGCAGGTGCTGCAGGCCGCACCCCCCGGGCCCCGCTGGCTGCTGGGCACGCCGCTGCCCGCCGAGGCAATCCCCACCAAGGGCCTGCCGCCTGGGCTGCTGGCGTTGGGCGAGGTCGCTCGGCCCCCGCTGGAAGCCGCCATCCACGACGCGGTGGAACGAGTGGCCCGCGCGCTGGGCAGCGCGGCCCGCGTGCAGCCGGAGCGTGCCCTCCTCCCCGCCACGGTCAACTGCAATGACCTGCCACTGCCCGGGCCCGAGTCCTCCGGCCGCCTCTTGGCACGGTGAGCAGGGACTCTGCTGCAGGAAGCCGCGTCTGCCGGTGCGGCGTGAGAGGCGACATTATCGGGCATTTGCTGTATGCCAGGCGCTGTGTCCATCTTGGGTGGAAGCAGAGCCCAAGAAGGGGATTCTGCTGGCGGGCGGGCGGGCGTGTGTGTGTGTGTGTGGTGTGGTGTGTGTGTGTGTGTGTAGTGTGTGTGTGTGTGGGGGTGTGTGTGTGGTGTGTGTGTGTGTGCCTTTGGGAGAAGCGGGAAAGGAGGGAAAGGAACAGGTGAGGCTCTGCCTGACCCGGGGAGCCCTGGAGCGGGGGCAGCACCCCGCAGCAAGAAGGCCCCACCTGGGCCTCTCAACTGGGCTTTGGGCTGGGCCGTCGCCCCAGCCCCCAGGGCGTGGGTACCCCGGCTGGGAAGGGGATCTGGAGTGGGGGGTACAGCAGCATCCCCCGTGGCCCGGTGTGTCTGAGGCAGGGCGATAGGTCTCACCTCGGGGGAGGGATCCCTCCGCCGCCCTGATGCCACCCACCCCCACCAGGTTCCTGGCCAACACGTCCTTCTGGGGCCACACAGGGCCGGTGTGGGTGACCGGCTCCTCGCAGGTGCACATCTCCCGGCGCTTCCGCGTGTGGAGCCTCCGCTGGGACCCGCGGGGCGCCCCGGCCTGGGCAACGCTGGGCCGGTGGCAGGACGGACGGCTGGTGTCGGGGGGGGGGGGGGGGCGCGGCCGGGCGGCTCCCACCCCCGCCGGGCGCCCGGGCGCGGCCCAAGCTGCGCGTGGTGACGCTGGTGGAGCACCCGTTTGTGTTCGCCCGCGAGCCGGACGAGGACGGTCGGTGCCCGGCGGGGCAGCTGTGCCTGGCCCCCGGCACCAACAACTCGGCCGCCCTGGACGCGCTCTTCGCCGCGCTGGCCGACGGCTCGGCGCCCCGCGCACTGCGCAGGTGCTGCTACGGCTACTGCATCGACCTGCTGGAGCGCCTGGCGGAGGACGCGCCCTTCGACTTCGAGCTGTATATCGTGGGCGAAGGCAAGTACGGCGAGCTGCGCGACGGCCGCTGGACTGGCCTGGTGGGCGACCTGCTGGCCGGCGGGGCGCACATGGCCGTCACCAGCTTCAGCATCAACTCAGCCCGCTCGCAGGTGGTGGACTTCACCAGCCCCTTCTTCTCCACCAGCCTGGGCATCATGGTGCGCGCATGGGACACGGCGTCGCCCATCGGCGCCTTCACGTGGCCGCTGCACTGGTCCATGTGGCCGCTGCACTGGTCCATGTGGCTGGGCGTCTTCACCGCGCTGCACCTGACTGCGCTCTTCCTCACCCTCTACGAGTGGCGCAGCCCCTTCGGCCTCACGCCCCGCGGCCACAACCTGGGCACCGTGTTCTCCTACTCCTCCGCCCTCAACCTCTGCTACGCCATCCTCTTTGGACGCACAGTGTCCAGTAAGACGCCCAAGTGCCCCACGGGCCGCCTCCTCATGAACTTGTGGGCCATCTTCTGCCTGCTCGTGCTGTCCAGCTACACGGCCAACCTGGCCGCCGTCATGGTCGGGGACAAGACTTTTGAGGAGCTGTCGGGGATCCACGACCCTAAGGTGCGTGGCCGTGGGGTTTCAGGGGTCAGAGCCTGGAGGTCACCCCCGCCCCCAGTCCCCACCCAGTAGAGGGCGGCCATCTGCTCCCGCAAACTCATGTTGAACCCAGCTGGGACAAAACAGGCGAGGCTGCTGGTGAGAATCAAGAGAGAGAAACAAAGTAGATGGTGTGTGAATTGGTGATAAAGTTCCAGGGAGGAAAATTAGGGTGGGGACACAGGGAGCACTGGGGAGGGATGATTTCTCAAATGGGGGTCAGGAATTCCTCTGGGAGAGGTGATATGTGAGGGACTTTTATGTAGATATCAGGGAGGAATATGGTAAGCAGAGGAGGCAGCCTGTGCAAAGGCCCTGGGACAGGATTGTGCTTGGCAGGTTGGAGGAACAGCAAGGAGACCTGTGTGTGGCTGGAGCAGAGTGAGTGAGGGGGAGAGGGGGGAGAGGGGGGAGGGGAGAGCAGGGAGGGGGATGGGGCAGGTCATGCAGGGCCTGCACGTGTGGGAGGACCTGGGCCTCCACAGAAGCCCCATTTAGACAGAACTTTCACCAGGAGTCCTGGAGGGCTGTGGGCAGAGCAGGGCATGCCCCAGCCTACATATTTTTCTCTTTTAATGAAAAAATTTTAATACTCTGGAGTAGGAAGCAAGGCCCACCATGAGTGAACCCATTGCCCGGCTCCAAAGTCAACTCCTGACCAGTTTCGTCCATGCACCAGCCATAGCCGCTGGATTACCATGAGGGAAATCCCAGGCCTCCTGTCATTTTGTCATGAGTATTCTGGGAACTTAAACATCAGGCAGCCATTTTTCTCAGTTGTCTTTTTTTTTTTTTTCACGGTTTGTTTGAATCTGGATCCAAAATGTACAGACCCAGAGGAAGGTAGAAACCTCCTTGTTACCAAACCAAACTTGGGTCCAGTCACCTGCAGGCAGTAAAGCCAATCTACTGACACAGGGTCCTGGTGAAGGAAAGCACAGTGTTTATTGCAGACGCCAAGCAAGGAGTCTGCACAGCTAGTGCTTAAGACCTGAACTCCTGGATGGCTTTCAGGGAAAGGTTTATTTTTGTTTGTTTGTTTTTTAATTTTTATTTAAGTAAGTATTGGGGAAAGGTTTTTAAAGACAGGGTGAGGGAGGGGGGTTGTGGGGTGTGTGACTAGCTCCTGGATGTTCTTCTGATTGGTTGGTGGTGAAGTAATTGGGAGTCAACATCATCAACCTTCTGGTTCCAATCAGTGGGGTCTATGTGCTTGTGGGCAGCATGCAGTTAACTTCTTCCACCTGGTGGGGGTTTCAGTATCTGCAAAAGAGCTCAAAGGATCTGGCTCAATTTTTTTTTTTTTTGCCATGCCACATGGCATGTGGGATCTCAGTTCCCCAACCAGGGATTGAACCCATGCCCCCTGCAGTGGAAGCACTGAGTCTTACCCACTGGACCGCCAGGGAAGTTCACTGGCTCAGAATATTATCTACAGCCCTTGAGAAGGAATTAAAAGTCCTTGACTTTAACGGCTAAACTATTATTATTATTTTGTCTTGTTTGACTGTTTTCCTTTGTTTCTGCATTTTCTCATTTCTTTGATTAAATTTATTCTTTGGAACTCGGGGAAGGCCTAGGAGACTAAAGTTTTTCCACAGACAAGAGGCAGGCAGAGGACTGGGTGGGGGTCTGTCCCGGGAAGGCCCCATGGGGCCATCTTGACACTCCATCTTTTTGTTCACTAGCGATTTGTTTGTTGGAGAAGTTGTTTTTTCTCCTGCAGCATCTCCCAGTGTTTGGATCTAGCTGCTCTCGTCCCCTGCTGCTCCCCCACCCCAGCGTCCTCTGTTAAACCAGTAATGAGACCTAGATGCTTGCTGTCCCATGGGCCAGCCACTCTCCACATGTGGCTACTTTTTTAAAATAATTTTTTAAAACAGTTTTTTTTTTTTTTTTTTGGCTGTATTGGGTCTTCGTTTCTGCGTGCAGGCTTTCTCTAGTTGCGGCGTGCAGGCTTCTCATTGCGGTGGCTTCTCGCGGAACACAGGCTCTAGCGCGCGGGCTCAGTAGTTGTGGTGCACGGGCTTAGTTGCTCCCTGGCATGTGGGATCGAACCCGTGTCCCCTGCATTGGCAGGGGGATTCTTAACCAATGCACCACCAGGGAAGTCCCGTGGCTACTTTTTAAATTGATTTAATTGAAAGCACTTAACAGCCACTTGAGAACAGCACAGGTGTAGAGCATTTCCTTCCCCAGAAAGTTCTAGATGGCCCTGCTTGCCTCAGGTCTGGCTTTTCGGAAGTGCTGTAGCCCCGACAAGGAGGCCCTGGTCAGGTGGCCTCAGCAGCCACTCACGGTTTGCTTTAGGGAGGTTGCACAAACAGTGGGCGGGCCGGAGAGCCCAGGGCTGAGGGGGCAGCGCTGGTGCAGGAGGAATGGGGGATGGGGGCCTTGGGTGGGGGCTGCGGAGGGGCGAGCACCGGGCAGGTCCAGGGTGTCCGGAGGGCAGTGCCCATAGGATCTGCAGGTGGACGGGACGTGGAGATGAGAGACGCAGAGGCGGGCAGAGGAGGGAGAGCGACTGAGGTGGGAAGGTGTGGGGTGGCTCGGGAGTGGGTCTTGGACGCGGTGAGCTTGGGGTTCCCGGGGGACCCTAAGGAGAGACGCAGAGGGTGCGGCGGTGGCGGAAGTGTGGAGTTAAAGGCCTGGAGATGGACGTGCGGGTTTTAGAACATTTTCAACTGGGTGGTGCTGCCCCCAGGGGACACGGGGCCATGTCCTGGCACATCTGTGGTTGTCAGACTAGGGCAGGGGGCTCCTGGCATCTAGGGGGTGGGGCCAGGGATGCTGCTCCACACCCCACGGAGCCCAGGACGGCCCCCCAGAGGTGACGTGGCCCACGTGAGCCGGGCGAGGGGAGACGCTGGTTGAGAGCCCTGGGCCTGGGCGCTCCGGGCTGGCGGATGGAACGGGGGTGGGGGAGAGCCGGGCCGGGATCAAGGCCCCACCCCAGACGCTGACCGGGCGCTGGCCCGTAGCTGCACCACCCGTCCCAGGGCTTCCGCTTCGGCACCGTGTGGGAAAGCAGCGCCGAGGCCTACATCAAGAAGAGCTTCCCGGAGATGTACGCACACGTGCGGCGCCACAGTGCACCCACCACGCCCCACGGCGTCGCCATGCTGACGTGAAGGGGGCGTGCGGGGCGGGGGGCGCGGGGGGCGCGCGGGGCGGGGCGGGGCGGGGCCAGGCGGGCGGGGATGCTCACCCCGTCGCCCTCCCGGGCAGAAGCGACCCCCCCAAGCTCAACGCCTTCATCATAGACAAGTCGCTCCTGGACTACGAGGTGTCCATCGACGCCGACTGCAGACTGCTGACCGTGGGCAAGCCTTTCGCCATCGAGGGTGAGCGGCCCCCGGGACCAGTGATCTGCGGGCTCCAGGCAGGCGCAGCTCCTGTGGGTCTGCGTCCAGCCGGGTCCCAACCCAACGCCCGGACTCCCCCAGGCTATGGCATCGGACTCCCCCGGAGTTCGCCGCTCACCTCCAACCTGTCCGAGTTCATCAGCCGCTACAAGTCCTCCGGCTTCATCGACCTGCTGCACAAGTGGTACGAGATGGTGCCTTGTGGCAAGCGGGTCTTCGCCGTTTCAGAGGTAGGGCAGGCCCGGGACGCAGGGAGGGGTAGACGTGGGGGACTCTGAGCCTGTGTGGTCCTTCACCAAGGTGACCAACCCCTGCTCGTTCCCAAGACTGTGTGTTTGCCTGCTTTTCTGTACCCTATTCATCCTCCAAAACCCCAGTTCCAGTGGCCTTTCTTCCATGACACCTCACCTCTGAAAATGGAGCCCTAGCCTTCCAATCCAGCTCCACAGCCCCAGGCCCTTCTCACTGGCCCAACCTCTGCCCCCACCCCCGTCCAAGGCCAGGGCTCCCCAAGGGTCTGCCATGACCAGGAGGGGTTTTGTGCCTGCGTCCTGCCCACAGACCCTCCAGATGGGCATCTACCACTTCTCTGGACTCTTCGTGCTGCTCTGCCTGGGCCTGGGCAGTGCTCTGCTCAGCTCGCTGGGCGAGCACGTCTTCTACCGCCTGGCGCTGCCGCGCATCCGAAGCGGTAACAAGATGCAGTACTGGCTGCACACGAGCCAGGTGAGGAGCAGGGGCTGGGGGGGTGGAGGGAGGGCGGAGCGCGCGCAGGACGGCCTGCCGCTGACCCGACCCCGACGCGACTTCTGTCTTGGCTCCTAGAGAATCCATCGCGCCCTCAACACGGAGCCGCCCGAGGGGCAGGAGGAGCCGGAGCCGAGGTAAGGGGCCCTGGGGGCCGCTCTCCACCCCAGCAACTCCCATCCCCGCCCTCCAGCCGACCAGTGGATCTATACCACCCGCCACCCACGGCCTCCTCAGGGACCCTGACCCTAAAGGGCAGAGTGGGACTGTGGGTAGGACGCGGCTGCCCAGACTCATCCGTCCCCAGGGGTCCCAAGGAGCCGCAGCAGGACACTCTGGCCGCCCCCGCGGGCCCCGGGGGGCTGGACACAGGTGCGCCGGGCCTCGGTGAGGGGGCGTCGCGCGCACTTCCTGCTGGAGCCGGCCGTGGCCACCGCCGCCGCTCCCGTTGAGGATGCCCCAGACGCGGATGTGGATGCGGCCGGGCTGCCCGGGGGCCCCGTCTCGCTCTGCTCCAACGCCCGCCCGCCCGCCGAGCTGTTCTCGGGCGCCCCGCGCCCCGGGAAGCTAGAGCAGCTGGAGCAGGGCATCGCGGGCACACGCGAGAGGCTCCGCCAGGCGCTGGTGCGGCGCGGACAGCTCCTCGCCCAGCTCCGGGACAGCACCCGCGACGGGCCGCGCAGCTGGCCCCAGGCTTCCGAGGAAGCACCCGTGGCCCCCCGGTGACGCGGGACCAGGCCCTCCTCCACCTGCAGCGGGGGCTCCGAGGGGCTCCGCCTGGCCACGGGGTTGACCCCGCCCCCTCCCCGCACACACAAACGCTGGCTGGACGCTGTCAACAGTTTATTCTATATACAAACACCATTTTGTACACTGCAATTAAATAGAGTGGAATGAGCCGTCTTCTGCATTCCTCACCGCGTAACTGGGTTGGGCCACCGGCCGTCTCCTCACCCCGAGCAGGGCGGGACCCCGGCACCCCCCGTGGCCGCCTTCAATGTTGGTGCCTGGGCGCGTCCTGGGCCCAAGCTTCGCCTTCCCGGGGCCCCAGCCTGGCCGTGTGGGATGGCGGTGGAAAGGCACTGCACACGAGGGAGCACCAGCTGAGCCGGCCCCACTCATTTCACCTTGCTCAGAGGCTTGCCCGTTTTGCCCCGGGACAGCTCGCTCCGGACCTTTCACCAACCCCTTGCAGAACCTTCCATGGAGCCCCCGTCCCTTCTCCCACCCTGGCTCATCGGCCGGTCTTAATTCACTGGCTGAGGGGGCCCACCACAGACAGGGACAGGCTGCAGGCAGGCCCCACGCCCTGGGGGAGAGAAGCCTGCCTCCAAGCAAACCTGATGGACTCCGATACCACCTAAGGCAGGCTGGGCAGTCCCAGAGCCACTGGGGACAGCCTCCCTGACCCCAGAGGGCTCCAGCCAGGTCACACCCAGCTGGCCTGGATGGCCAGGGACAGAGGCGGTCAGCTGCCCAGGGCTCAGGAGCCGACCTCTGAGGGCGCATCCACTGGAGCCGTGGACGCAAGGCTGGGCCCACTCACCCCAGAGGTCTGAGGGGCTGTGTCAGACCCTGGGGAGTCGCCTGTGGGGGCACTGTCCTGGGGGGCCCGAGGGAGCGCCCCGCTGGGGCTCAGGGGGCTGGCCGGCCGCCGGTCCAGGAGAGAGGCGCTCAGGCCCGACAAGAAGGAGGCGTCTGTGATGATGGCGGCCGTCTCTGCCATCCAGCCCAGGTCACCACTGGCTGCTGCAGCTACCGAGGCCGCCGCGGCCACCAGGGAGCTAGGTGCCTCAGCCACGGGCCCAGGGCCTCCGCCACCACCCTGCAAGCCAGGGCCCAGGGCAGGGGGCTGGCCGGGAGAGTCGGGCATGGCGGCCGGGGTGCCTCCGTTGTTGTTCAGGTCGTCCGGCAGGGCCGTGGGGCTGCCAGGGCCCAGAGGGGGAGTCTGCAGCAGCATCTCCTGGACGCGGATCTGCTGCAGAATGGCGGGCAGCTCGTAGTGGTGGAAGAAGTAGATCATGGAATGCTGGGGGGCAGGCACCAGGTCAGGCGAGGCCCGAGCCAGAACGCAGCCTCCACAGAACCCCCAACAGGCTGGCTGGACCCCGGGGTCACCAGTCCCAAGGGCAGCCCGCCTCACCTGGATGAAGAGCCAGGAAGTGACGAGGGCCAGGCTGCTGTACTGCCCGTTGAAGCGGTAGTGGTAGGCGTAGAAGGCGAAGTGGTACAGGTAGAAGAACCTGCGAGGGGCACAGTGAGGCGCTGCCCACCCGGCTGCCCCCCCCCGGACCACACGGACCCCGGTGCCCACCGAAGCCAGTGCCGCTTGCTGGTGTTGGTGTGGCAGCAGATGGCATCATACTGGTCGGCCAGCCACACGATGAGGATGATGTAGAAGGCCGTGGTGGTGTCGTTGAAGAACTCAGACATGATGGCCTCCATTCCTGTGGGGAGATGGGAGACTGCTGGTTGGGGCGGGGACGGGCAGGCGACGGGCCAGGGCAGGGGGCAGGGCGTGGGGGCACGGGGTCCTCACCCACGAGGGCCAGGATGACGGTCAGCAGGGGCGCTGCGGGGAAGGCGATGGCCATGTTCATCTCCAGCATCTGCAGCAGGTCCACTGCGGGCAGAGGGCGGCGGGCGGGCAGACCGGGTGAGGCGCCCGGTTGGGGGGTGGAGGGCGGGGGAGGTGGCCGGCGGGGAAACTCACCAATGAAGACGAAGATCTGGTGGTGGGAGTAGCGCAGCAGCATGGACACGCTCAGGGTCTGCAAGCAGCGCAGCGTGAGGCCTGGGGCAGCCGCCTCGCCCCACGCCCTCCGGCCCCCGCCCCGCCCACGGCACTCACGAAGATGACCATGATGACGAAGGCGGCCAGGTAGGACGTGCGGGCCATCCACATGCTCACGAAGCGGTAGTGCTCCCCGGACACCACGTTCCGCAGGAAGCCTGCGCGAGAGGCAGTGAGCCTGCGCCCCAGACCACCCCGGCCCCGCCCCGACCCCGCTCACCCGGTTGGGCCCCGCACCCTTGTTCTCCTCGTTTTCCGCCAGGCCCTTTACACTGGACATGAGAATGTCGTCGTAGCCCAGGAACTCAGCCAGCAGCAGGCGGCTGAAGCGGTCCCCGAAGCACTGGTCCCGCATGGGGTCTGTGGGCAGGACCGTGACAGGGGTGTGCACCTGGCCAGGCCCCCACCAGCCCCAGTGCTGCCGGAGGCCCGGGGAAGGCCAGATCTCCATTTCTGGGAGTGGAGGAGCCCCTGCCGCCCCCGACCCGAGCAGTGATGTGCGCGACAGCCCCAGAGGAACGGTCAAGGGATGAAGCCTCGGGAAGCTTCCCGCAGCTGGAGAGCAGGGGCGGCCCCCAGGCCCCAGAAGCCAAGTGCTTCTGGGTCACCCCTCCCCCAGAGCCTCACTGTGCAGGTGACACTCACCCAGGGTGACCACCATGACTGGGATGCTGAGCCGCTGCCGCGTGGCCTGCGACAGCCGCAAGAAGCCGTACTCCAGCGAGTACTCCACGATGTACTCGTCCTGCGGCCACGCTGTGGGTGGGACAGGCCTGGTCAGTCTGCGGAACCTCTCTCCCCTGGGAGGGGCGGGGTGACCGCAGCCCACCGGGGGTACTGGCCTTTAGCCCCAGTGAGCAATGAGTACCTCTTGTGGGCGTCTCAGGAAAGGGGAAGTCTTGGCTGTCGTTTAGGGCCTCGGGGCCACCTGGTGGCTTGAACACCTTGGGCTCGATGTCCAGCTCAAACTGCAAAGAGGGAGGCAGGGGTCAGCAGGCCCATGGTGCCAAAGGGCCGGGCCTGGAGGCCTCTCCCTCACTGACTGGAAGCAGATGCGCCCCTGTCCCATCAAAGCCCCGACCCCCAACACTGAGCTCCCTGAGAGCCTGTCTCCGGGTGAGGGTCTGGGAGGGATGCGGTCCCCTGCTGAAGTCTGCACCAATACCCTACCCACACCAATCCCTGACCCACAAGACCCTGGCCTCTGGCTGCCCAAGCACAGCCCTCCCTGCGGGCTGTGGGCCCCACGTGTCCACTGGCATGCCTCTGCCGACGGGGCGCTGCATCACCAGGATGCCCAGGGCCCCCTTAGAGCTCTCAGCCCAGAGCCTTCTTCCCGGCTGTATCTGCCCTTGGCACCCCCAGAACTGGGCCAATCCCTTTCAAGTGACAGCTGGGAAACAGCCCGGGGTCCCAGTCGGCCCTGAGGCCGCGGGAGCGGGAGCGGGAGCAGACAGGGAGGCCTGTGGCCCTGAAGGTCAGGAACGCTTCCGGCAGCCTGTCCTGCACAGACTGCGTCACCAGTTCCTCTGTGCCTCTACATGGCGCTGCCAGCCAGCTCACCTTGATGGAGCTGTTCCCAAACATCTCCATGGTCAGCTCCTCCTCCTCGTCGTCCTCCTCCTCCAGCTCCAGGCCTGCCGGCTCCGCAGCCAGCCCAGGGAAGCTGCCGCCGCCACTGCAGAACTGCAGGAAGACGGGCGCGCGGCTCGAGTTGTGCTGCACCTCCACGCGCAGGATGCCGTCTCTCGGCCACTTGTCCCGCACGTGCTCCAGACAGTTGATGGGCGAGCGGGAGAAGACGATGTGGATGTAGGCCAGGACGAAGAGCACGAACAGGGCCTGGGGGCAGGGGGCAGTCAGCAGGGAAGCTGCCTGAGACCCCACAGCCCAGCCTGGAGGACCCCACCCGGCATATCGGGCTGCAGACAGCATGGCTGAGCTCCCCGGGGGACGGAAGGCTCGCCAGCCCCTCCGGGCAGCCTGGGTCCTGTGACTGCCCGAGTGAGCCAGGATGAGGCCTTCCGGGCGCCTGCAGGACCCGCACCCAGGCTGGGCTCAGGCCCACCCAACAGGGGCCCAAGCAGAGCATGTGGTCCCATCACCCAACTGCCCCAGGAGAAAACTCCTGACCTCACCAGCTAAAAACGGCCTCCCTCGCCGGCCGGGCGCCCTCTGCACCTCTCCCGGGCCAGCCTGAGCCGCTGAACACAGCTGACCCTCTTGGCCAGGCCAACGGCCCCATGGCAGGGCTCGTTCTGTCCCCTGAGGCACGGTTTCCCCAGAGTAACACAGAACAGCCCTCACTGCACACTGGGGGGATCCTGACACAGGGCCACATCTTGGGACGTCTGTGGTCATCGCAACTGGGGGGCTCCCGGCATCGAGTGGGCAGGGCCGGGGAGGCTGCTCCACACCCCACAGCGCCCAGGACGGCCCCCCACAGAGAACGTCCCAGCCCCGATGTCCACAGTGCCGAGGAGAGGCCCTGCTCGACGTCACCCCAACCCCCTGCTCCAGGAGCCCCCGTCTGACCGCTATGTTTCTCATGGGGTCCTGGTTGGCCAAGTGTCACCCTTCCGGCCTGGACGCCACGTCAAGGGCATCACTCCCGGGGTGAGTTCCCTGTGTGGTACAAATGATCGGGGGGAACCAGAGTACGAAGCCGCTCCTTGTCCTCTGTCAACGATGATGCTCAGGGGTGTGGTGAACTGCCCGTGGCCACGCGGCCACCGGCAGGGCCGCCAGCACCTCGTCCTCTCCACGCCCTGCCATGAGCACCATAGGGTGGTGCCAGCGCTGGCTGTGGACCGCCCGGCCTCCTCTCTGGAGCCTGCCCTGCAGACTGGGCACGGGCTGGGTCAGCAGAGCACCCGCTCCTGTCCTGACGGGGTGGGAATCAGAGCACTGCTGATTTAAGCAGAGACAGACTGCACATCCCACGCCCCTGGGGTTCAGGTCACGGCAGACAGATGCTGAGCTGAGAACAGAGCTGGGACCGCGCCTGGGGAGGAGGCGCCAGGGAGGCAGTGGGGAAGGCCAGCTGAGGCCCCCACGTCTGCAGAGCCTCCCACAGGCCAGCCTGCGCCAGGGCCCTGAGACATGGCCACAGGCCAAGCGTCGCTCGGGACCCCCAGCACCTCTCCCCAACGTTGTGTCTGGGGACCTGGGAGCTGGTGACGGGAGTCACGACAGTGTGGGACCCACAGCACAGCAGGGTGAGGTCAGAGACCTAACCCACAGCCCCAGTCGTGCTCTCTGGGCCCAGATGTCCAGCAGGAGCCGTGTCTGGGACATTGTCTGCTCTGGGCCATAAGGACAACGCTGTACAACGTGCCGAGATATCACAAAAAGCGCTGACACACAGGGTGGCCCGATGCCAGGAGCTGCCCGAGCACTTCCCCTGGAGACACACGTGCCTGCCATCACCCCCAGTTTGCAGATGAGGAAACCAAGGCACAGAGGCCACGCGGCCAGGAGGGGTGGAGCCAGGAGTTCAACCTGGAACACATACCAGGCAGGGCCAGCTGGGCCCCAAGAGCAGGGGCACTTGAACGGACCGGGGGCTGGTGGCACCATGACCTCGCTGAGTGGCCCCCATGCCCGCACTGTCACCCTGGCGCCCTCTCCAGCATCCCTCACCAGGGTCTGCCCCATCACTGTCCTTATCTGTGACCTGAAACCCCAGGTGGGGTCCATCGCCCTTGACTGAGTGCGTGGGTCCCCGGAGGTGGGCCAGGACCCTCTCACCCCCCTTGACAAGGCCTGCCCCGGATCTGGACTTGTTCCCCCACTGTGGAACGAGCTGGCTGCCCAGGCTTCCCTCGCTCTACGACCTATCATCAGACACACAGGGCAGCCCTACCCACGTGGGGAAGGCAGGGTGCACTCAGCAGCCCCTCCCACCTCGCTCTCAGGATTTCAGGAGTCTTGTCCAGGGCCTTTCCTGCCCTCTGCCTGCCAGCTGGCCTGGCCACCTCACAGGCCCTGGGTGCTCCAGCCCCCCAACCTCTGGCACCCTGTGACCCCCATGCTCCAACTCACCAGCCACACGGCTGCACCGTCCCGCCAGCTCCAGGGCCTCTGCATGCGCCGTTCCTGCTACCCCCCTCCTTCCTCGCAGCCTGAGGCTGCCTGATGTGACACAGACCCTGCCCTGCGGACTGCCATCTCTCCCCCTTCCTCCTGGTCACCCCACTCATCGCTGGGCCCAGAGACTGGCACGAGGCGGTAAAGAGGATGGCAAGGGCGGCTCCTACCAGCAGTGAGCAGAGAGGAACAGGTGCCACAGGAAGAGGCCAGGGAGCGGGGCTGGGAGGGGAACTTGATCTCTGTAGCAAGAGCCCAGAAGCTGGGCGGCCGAGAGGCAAAGGAGCAGAGCTTTCTAGAGCTTGAGGCGGCCTCAGAGATCAGCCAGCCGAGCCCACCCTTTGCACACAAGGGAAACCAAAGGCGCCAGGGGTCAGGCAGGCTCTCGGGGAATGAAGGGCCTCCTGGCTGCAGCCCCGAGGAGAGAGGAGGTGCAGGGGGCCGAGGGCAGCCCGATCACCCGGCCCCACGCACCAGGGACGCGGCCTGGATGTGCAGCCCATCTGCCTGGCCAGCCCAACCCCTGGCCTGCTCCTCGGGCAGGAAGCGGCGGGACAAAGCCAAGGCCTCAGGCCAGGGTCTCAGGGGAAGCTCAGCTCCACGGGGGGCCCACCTCACACAGGGCACCCCCTCGAGCGACACGGGCTCCTTCTGAGCGTGTCGGGAGGAACAGTGCTTTGTTCCCCAAGCCAATCACGGCCTCACATGGCCTTCTGCCTACGCCCAAGCTGCCCATGGGTTCCAGGATTGGGGTAAAGGAAGGCCGACTCAGGAATCCTCTGGAGTCCCACACCCACGCCCCCGCAGGGGACGCCTGCCGCTCCGGGACTGGGGGTTTCGGGCTGGGACCCGCACCCAGGTCTGTGGGACGGCTCGCACCCCTGCCACCCAACGCCAAAGAGCTGCCGGCTCCCGACCAACCTGGCCCAGCCGGCACCCCACGTGCCTTGCCCGCCAGCTCCAGCCCCCTTCCTGCAGACGAGGAATCCGAGCTTCCTCGGACATCAGCACTCCTGGCCCCGCCCCCCCCGGGGGACACTCCGGGACGGGACACAACACAAAACAGCCATTTCTCCACTTCCTCAGACCCGTCAAGCAGCCGGGCTCGGCCCCCAGCGAGCTCCCTCTCTGAGTGAGACCCCTCCTTGGAGGGATCTGTGCTGGCCCTCCCGGCACCGCTGAAAAGCTGAGAGCTCTGCCACCCGAGCGAGGACAGGGGGCGGGTCCACGGGAGGCCCCTCACAGAGCCACCAGCAGCACCACTGGCTGGACTTTGCCACTAAGCCCCACGGCGTGACCTCAGCTAGGTCACCTTCCCCCCAGAGGTTCAGAGCGGGGAGAATCCGAGTGGGGGCCAGCAGAAGGGCCTGAGAAGAAGAGCCCGAAGAAAAAGGGGGAGAGGGAAGAGGTGCAGGTGGGCGGTCCGGGGGTGTGTCCTGGGAGGGGGCAGTGGTGGTGAGGCCCGGAATCCCACGAGTTTGGGGTTCGGGGCTAGGCCAGGCTCGGAGAGTGGGGAGGCGGTCATCCCGGGCTGAGAATCCCAGGCGGCAGGGCTGGGGGTCACGGGGCTGGGCTCCGGCCTCCGGAGGTAGGGGACGCTGGGAAGGGCGAGGCGAGGGGTGGGGTGCGGCCTGGAGGGAGCTGTGAGTTTCTGGAGTCGGGATCAGGGGCCACTAACCGGGGGAGACTCGGGCCTTCCCGGGTGGAAGTTTCTGGGCAGGGGGGCAGGCCTAAAGAAAGGGTCCCAACGGGTCGGGCCGGGCCTACGCCACCGGATGGGAGGGGCGCGCTGCCCCGGGCGGGGTCAGAAGTCGCAGATCTGGGGGAAACGGTCCGGCCGCCGGGACCCTTGAACAAGGTTCGGGGCCCCGGTCACCTTGAGCAATACGAAGAACTCGAAGAGACGACGGAAGGCGGGCGGGAAGAGGCGCGAGTAGGTGACAGCCATCTTGAAGAAGAGCGCATGGAAGAGCCGGTCGCGCACGTTGATGAGAGGATTGGGGTTGAGGTTGGGGGTGCGAGGCCCACGCGGGGGGGCTGGGCCGCCGCCGCCGCCGCCGCCGTTGGGCCCGGGCCCCGGGGCCCCAGGCGCCGCGAGCTCCGACATGCCCAGCGTCGCGCCTTAACGGCCCGCGGGTCCCCGAGGGCGCCTCCCCGCCGCCATCGGCCGTCCTCGCCACCGCCTCGCTCCTCACGGCCGCCCGGGCGCCGCCGCCATCTTCCGCCTCCGCGCCGCAGCTGACGCCAGCGAGTAGCCGCGCCGGCAAGAGCGGCCTCCCTGCGCCCGCGGGGAACGCTGGGATGCGGTCGGGCGGCCCCCGGCGGCTCCGCCCCGTGGCCTGGCTCCCGGGAAGGGAGCGCCGAGCGGCGGGGCTGCGCCTGGTGCGGGTGTTTTGCCTATCGCCCCCACAAGCCTCCGCGGCTGCAAGGCGGGCGGTAAAATTAGTCAATCTCTGAGGAATTTAGAGGTGATAAAATAAACTGAAAGGAAATACGACTGCTGGAGATGTTTTTTACTTGGAGCTCTGGAAAATTATGCCGAAGATAAGCTTACGCTAGGGTGTTCTAGCTGCAAAGTGATTTAATTTCCGGCCTTTAAATAACCTCGCTAGAAAACAGGTCTTCACTTGGTGGGAGCTGCTGCTGCTGCTCCCCCTCTACGCCGTAACTCCAGGGGAGGCCGTGCGGTGTTCCTTCAGCGTCGCCGTGTCTTTTTCTTCCCCTCCCGGCGGTAACGACCGGACAGACTTCTTTCCCTCTCCGCCCTTGGGGCCGGCTGGGGCGTTTACAGAGCTACTGGCTGTCTTTCCCTCTCCGCCCTTGGGGCCGGCTGGGGCGTTTACAGAGCTACTGGCTGCACGCAAAACAGGTTAAGCAAGCTGGTTTTCTTTGCTCTTCCACCTCCCAGCTGCGATTCCTCGACCTTTTCGGCACCAGGGACCGGTTTCGTGGAAAACAATTTTTCCACAGAGCGGGGGAAGGTTTGTTCAGGCGGTAATGCGAGCGATGGGGAGCGGCAGATGAAGCTTCGCTCGCTGGCCCGCTGCTCACCTCTTGCTGTGCGGCCCGGTTCCTAACAGGCCGCGGACTGCTACCGGTCCGCGGCCCAGGGGTTGGGGACCCCTGCCCTAGCGACTTTAGCTTTTCCTTCTGAGAACTGGGCCGCTCAGGTGGGTCACCCCCGCATCTCTCTCCTGCTCCCTGGCCGCCAGACCCCTGTCCCGGCCATTCGGGGATGACGGAGTGGACAGGCCTCCTCCAGCTAAAGTGGGGTCACGAAAGGTCCGTACCTGGCCATGCCTTCCTCTTGGCTGCCACCGGGGGCCTGCCCGCAGTGTCCCAGGGGTGGGGGCCCACGTCTGGACCACATACACGCTCACTCACTCATCTTTGAAACGTCTCGGCGCCTCCTAGCAGCCATGGTAGTAATAGGACCTAACATTCATTGAGTACCTACTGTATGCCAGGTGCTTCCACCCTGTGCTCCAAAGCAAGGCGGGGCGGGCTGCGGCAGGAAGTGTGGAAGGGCAGGAGGAGCCGGAGATGAGGGGCCTGGGAGAGGATGCCTGACCCTGGGGAAGGACACGTTCGGGGGAAATGGCTTACAGTGCCCCAGGGCCTGCACTGGGTGTTGGGGACACAGCGGTGGCCACTGCAGTCCCGGTTCCTGCCCTCGCAGAGCTCAGGGACCAACAGGAGACAGGCAGACCGCCAAGTGGGTGTCTGGTCTGGTTCCCGATGGTGAGCATCCCACTGAAGGGCACAGTCAGGGCCTCTGAGAAAGACCAGGGCATTGGGGGGGGGGGTTCCTGGCGGGGGGTTCCTATTCTGAATTGCACTGGGTGGTCAGGGAGGGAGGAGACTTTTCAGCTATGACCTGGAGCCTGAGAGAACCTTCCAGACCTACCTGACGGGTTTCATAATCCTGGGAGCCCCACTCCCTGGAGGTGGATGCGTCTACCACAACCAGGAGGCTAAAGTCATTCTCTTCCTGTTTCATAGGGAGTGCTCTGCACAGGGCATACAGTAGGCACTCAATCGATGCAAATTCTTTTTTTTTTAAATGAATTTATTCATTTTATTTATTTATTTTTGGCTGCATTGGGTCTTTGTTGCTGTGCGCAGGCTTTCTCTAGTTGTGGCGAGCAGGGGCTACTCTCCCTTGCGTGGGCTTCTCATTGTTGTGGCTTCTCTTGTTGCGGAGCATAGGCTCTAGGCGTGAAGGCTTCAGTAGTTGTGGCACACAGGTTCACTAGTTGTGGCACACCGGGCTTAGTTGCTCCGCAGCATGTGGGATCTTCCCGGACCAGGGCTCGAACTCGTGTTTCCTACATAGGCAGGCGAATTCTTAACCACTGCGCCACCAGGGAAACCCGTAAACTTTACTTTTATTGGTGTAATTTGTGTTGAAATAGGCCCGTGTGGCAAGCAGCTGCTGTGTTGGGCAGCGCCGTCTAGCGCTCACTCCCATGTAGGGAAACATGCGGTCCTGGAGAGCAAGTGAAAGTCATGGTCACAGAAAAGGAGTACAGCGGGAGGTGCGGGTGGAGAGAGTTCCAAATCTAAGCCAAAGACGCAGGGAAGAACCAGACCCCAGGCCCGCCCTTCTGGGGACAGTCGGGAATTTAGAAGATGGGCTGGATTTTGGAGGATGCTGTGGTCATCATGTGGTACCTGTCTGGGATGTGTGGGTGGCATTGGGACCTGGAGCCTGGGCTGGGGCTCACTGAGAAAGTGCTGGAAGGTGGACAGTGAACAGTCCAGGTCGAAAGAGTGTCAGGCAGAGGGCGCAGCCAGGGCAAAGGCTCTGAGGCAGGCCTGGCGCTGATCGTTAGAGGCAGAGCGAGGAGAAGCCCCCGTGTCTGGAGCAGAGTGAACAAGCGAGAGTGTGGGGCCTGGAGGACACCTTTGTTGAGGGGGCAGTGGGCAGCCATGGAGGATTGGGAGCAAGGGAGGTTCCTGACCTAACAGGCTTGAGATTTTATTGTTACTTTTTTTTTTATTTTGGCTGCGCCGGCTCTTAATTGTGGCATGCGGAATCTTTAGTTGAGGCATGCGAACTCTTAGTTGCAGCATGCATGCGGGCTCCAGTTCCCCGACCAGGGATGGAACCCGGGCCCCCTGCATTGCGCGAAGTCTTACCCACTGGACCACCAGGGAAGTCCCTGTTGTTACTGTTATTTTATTGTCGCTGCATCGTTGGGGCCATAGGACCCTCCGGGGTTCTCACTCAGAGCCCTGACACTGCAGGGAAGGGACCCAAGGCCCTCACCACACCTGCAGCCCCTGTGCCCAGCCACCCAGACCGCCAGGCTCCACCCCCATAGCCCAGCAGCGGAGGCTGAGGCTCTGGGGTTTCCTGCAACCCCAGGTCCTCCAGCCCCTGGCCCGCGTCCCTCTGGCATCACGGAGATCCTGCCCCAGAATACCTGGATCCGCCCCCAGTAAGCCTGCATCATTCCACACCTCGCCTACCCCCACCGCAGTCTCCCCGGGATCAGTCCAGGACAAAGAGGTGAGTGCAGGGGCGTGGGGGGGCGGCAGGGGCGGGGGGGGGGGCGCTGGTCAAGGGCGGAGGGCAGCTGCAGAGGCCCCAGACCTCCCTGCCACGTTCTGAGGCTGAGCCAAAATTCCTAAGATTTTGACACGTATTGACTCAACATGCCCTTACCTCAGCTGACTGGGGATTGGAACCCAGGCCCAGGTGGGGGCCACTGAGGTCGTAGGATTATACAGAACCACATAATTCTGTAAGTTTTAGGTCCTGGGGGAGTTTCTCAAATTATAATATTCCAAGCTTTTGGAACCCCAGGGTTTCAAAATCTGGGATGTCTGATCTGAATTTCTTGAGTTCCAGGAGGCTGAGAATCTAGACCATGGGTCAATAAGCTTTTTTCTTTCTTTCTTTCTCTTTTTTTTCTTTTTTAAGCTTTTTTCTGTAAAAGACCAAAAAGTTAATATTTTCAACTTTGCAGCCCAGAGACTACTCAGCCACAGTCTGTACACAAACAGCTGGGCGCCAATAAAACTCTGTCCAAACATGGAAATTTGGATATTATATGATTTCCAAGTGTCATGGAATAGTATTCTTCTTTTGATTCTTTAAAACCTCTTAAAAATGTAAAAACCATTCTTAGCTCGGGGGCTATACCGGAAAAAAAAAAAAAATAGCATCTGAATTTGGCCCATGGTCCAGAACAGCGTTGGGCAGTAGAAAAATCAGACAAACCATACACAGAATTTTAAATGTTGGCTCATGTTAAAGAACTAAAAGAGAATAGTTTTGGTCATATATTTCACTTCACTTGATATCTGGGAAATATGATCATTGCAACAGGTAATCGATATGAAAAATGATGTACGAGGTATTTCACACCTGTTTCTGTCCTGAGTCTGAAATCTGGCCTGTTTCCCGACACTGACATTTCCTCGGAGACACTCATATGTAGCCTGACTGCGTAAAACTGACGCTGAAAAGGAAAGTGCGTGCACACCCAAGTGGTTTCACGTATACTCAGACATTTTCCAAAAACTGGATCCAGTGTTGGTTTGTACTTTTAAATTGGAATCAATTAAAATCTAGGAAAGTGAAGCCTTCCCTTCTTTGGCCTTGCCAGCCACACCTCCAGGACTCAGGAGCCGCGCAGCCAGCGGGTTGGGGCCCAGGAGGGCATTCTCGGTGCCATCTCGGTCCCATTGGTCAGCACTGGTCTAAATGCCGAGATTCGCGTCACCCAGCACTTATGTGGTGCCTACAATGTCCCAGGCATTTTTCTGGGCACCTGGTGAATGTCAATGCCTGGGAGGTAAGCCCATTTCTCAGGCGGGAGACTGAGGCCTGGAGGCGTTGGGGGGCTTGTCCATTTCACCAGAGGGAAGGCAGGCAGGTGGTTCTAAAGTTTGGAATCATCTAGGCTCAGTCTTCTGTGGTTTAGCTCCTGTCCAGCCCTGCAGAGGCCCCACAACTGCCTGGCGCCCCAGACATGGCCGGCCACTGCACTGGAGTATGCCTGTTTCGGTGGGTATCAGCGGGCATCACGTGCAACTTCCCTGTCCAGAGGCCCCCAGCTCTGGATGGTGTCCCAAGAGAGTCACTGGTGGCCCCCCTGGACAAGCACCAGGGGTCGGGGCATGACAGGAGGACCATGGGCGTGTTGCTGGCAGCCACTGACCACCCCAGGTTGGAGTAGGTGCTCAGGGGACTGGCTCGAGCCTCCTTCCCCACAGTAACCTGGGTCCTGCCCACCCCCGTGCCCCCGCGGGACCTGCAAGGGGTCCACCCGAACCGCCCTCTGCCCCCACAACTCCCCACCTAGACACTGACGAACCACCCCGTTCCCACACTCCACCGCACTGTCTCATTGTTGACCACTGGTTCCCATTTTCACACATGAGGAAACACACCCAGCAGGGAAGGGACTCACCCAAGACCACCCAGCTAGGACTTGAACCCTGAAGAAAGCCTTCAGATAGATGGAATGGGAGACGTACAGTCAGGGAAAGTCAGTAGATATCCAGGGAGTGGGGTGCCAGGGAGGAGTGCTCCCAGGGAAGGGCAGGGTGAGTCATCTCTAAGCCCTCACAGAGCCCAACCAGCGACTTGTCAAATGTGTCAAACTCCTACTTATGCTTCAAAACCCCACATCACACATCCCCTCCTACATGCCTCTTTCCTTCACCCCTCCAGTGGAGCACCCACTCCCTCCCCAGTTTCCTCCACCGCAGGTCCCTCCTTCTGTCCTTTACCTGCTCGCATGGAGCAGGGGTGCCTATGCCTGGGTTTGTCTTCCCAGGGATGGACAGGGCCAGAGCCAAGGTCTCCTGGGAGCCAGTATCGCCTAGCAAGGGGCTGGCCCAGAGGCCCCGTCAGGGAGCTTTCGATGAATGAATGAATAGGTGTGTGAATGAATGAGTGAGTTACTGAAGAAATGAATTTATTTATTCTATTATTAATTTATTGATTTATCTGTACAAGCAGGCAGCTCCTATTGAGTGCCAAGTGTGTGCCTGGCCTGGTTCCCTTGGCAGCCTCAGCCCTACCCCCAAGGCATCTCCTGACTTCAACTCTCTGTTGTTTCAACCCCTACCCATTCCCCACCATCCCTCAGCCCAGAATTGAAGGCCCCTTCACATCCCCTACTTCCCCAACCTATCAGATTGATCTCTACACGCTTTCAACCACTGACGGTCCCTCCAGGTCTTTGCATGTTCTGCCAGGAACACTAATCCCTTTTGGACTGGCAAACTCCTACTCATCCACCAAAGCCCCAGCGCCAATGGCCCCTCCTCTGAAGAGCCTGCCCTGGTTCCCTTGCTAACCATCCAGCTAGGAGAGTTCCCAGAAGGGGGCCTAGACTGGGAGGCGCCTCTAAGTGGCAGAGAGGGGGTTCCTCATTAGTGTCCCAAGGGAATTAGGGCCCCATCCAACCATTCCCCGCTGCCATCATCGTGCAAAAGGGTAAACTGAGACCCAGAAAGGGTGAGAGAACCGCCTGGGGGCTCCCAGCAGGGAGAGGGCAGGGGTGCCGGGTCTCGGCGGTGCGGGGCCCCGGTCCCTCCCTGCCTCAGTCTCCCGTGGGTTCAGAGGGGGCGGAGCCCTCCGGGCGGCTGATGACAGGGTGCTGCGCCGGGGCGGGGGTCGGGCGGTTGAGGGGCTCAGGAAGCCCGCAGCCGCAGGAATCCGGCGCCGAGCGGCCTTATAAGGACATGTGCGCCGGGCGCCAATCAGCGGCGGGGGCGGGGCGCCGGGTCCGCGTCCCCCGCCGGCTCGCTTGCCAGCCCGGCCGGCCGTCCGTCCCGTCCGGTCCCTTCCCGTCCCTTCCCGCGGCGCCGCGCCCGCCAGCCATGAGCTCCACGCAGTTCAACAAGGGGCCCTCGTACGGGCTCTCGGCCGAGGTCAAGAACCGGGTGAGTGAGGGGCGCACCCCCGCCCCGCCAGCCCAGCCCGTCGCACCCTCCGCTGCTGCAGGGCGGGCGCCCCGCCGGACCCCCAGCGTCGGGGGCGGCCCTCCTCCTCCCTAACCTCTGGGGGGTGCCCCCGACGCTCCCCCAACTCGGCGGAAGCAGTGAGGTGTGTGCTCTGGCAGCCCCCAACATCTGGGAGCGGTTGGGTCTAACCCCTTCCGCAGCCCTGCTCCTCCAGCCCTCCCCCGCCTGAAGCCCCCCGTCCACCGCTCTCAACCCCCCAGCCCTGGGCCCCTCCAGAGCTTCAAGGCCTGAGAAGGCCCGAGGGAACCCCAGCGGCCCCCTTCTCATCCCCCTCCCCCACTTCTGCTTTTGGGGCCACTTAAGCTTAGGGGAGGGGAAGGGGGCGGGCCGGGTGTTTGTGAGAAGCCCGTTGCCCCCCCCAGGAATTTCCCGACCTCTTACACCTGGGAGGCGGGGCACCCAGGGGGAAGGTGGAGTTGAGGGGGCCCGCCCTGCTGTTCCCGTCCACATTCTCTTTGTCCCCGTCTGACAAACTTTAAAGGGATAGCAAAGGCGTCCGCAGGACCCGTGGGGTCCCCTGAATGTGACCCTAAGATGTGGGTTTTGTAACTTGCAAACGCGGGCTGGGACCTGGGGACACACTTTTAAAGGAAGCACTTGTGGTTCTGGCTCAGAGAGAGGGGCAGGCACTTCTGCAAGGCCATGCAGCAGGGTCAGCGCACCTAGGGAGAGAGGAGCAGAGGATGATCCCAGCCCTGAGGGAGGTCCTAAGCCTCACCCGCAAGGGTCATCCAGCTGGAAGGGGAGTTTGTCATCCCTGTCCGCCCGACAAGCACACACCGCCACCTGGGAGTGTGGTCCCACAGCGGCAGCCGCCCTGCCGGGAGCCTGCCTGGGCACGCCGGGGACACAGCCCTGCCAGCCCCCAGGCCCCTGCCCGGTCGGCACTCCAGGGCCTGCAGACACGGGGGAGAGTTTCCGCATCACCTCTGTGAGCCCCGAGGAGCCTCCTTCCAGCCCGTTTGGGAAGTTGAGGGACCGAGCATGGTCACTGGGCAAGCTCCTCATGATTCCCCCTTAAACACACAATTCCCCACTCCAGCAATAATGCCACGGTGAGGAGGGGGGTGTTTACAGGCCCCACCCAGCGCCAAGATGGTCTAAGACCCCTGGTTTGCACACGGGGTTCAGAGACATCGCTCAAACTGCCCAGAACCACACAGCTGGCCAGAGGCAGAGTCAGTCAGGACTCACACCCAGACCTGCCGCAGCCACTGCCCCATGGCCACTGGTCCTCCTGGCAGTCCAGGCATCTCCCCTGAGGCAGCAGGAAGTGGGTGAGAGTACAGCACCCCAGCGAGGTGGGGGCTGCTTCCTGCGATGGAGTGTGTGGAGCCAGGTTGACATCTGCCCTGTCGGGGATGAGGTCAGAAGGCTTCTTGTGACCAGCCCTCAGTTTGCAGGTCTGGAGAATGGGCGGGCCACCCCCGAATTGGAAACCAGGTTCCTGTGGCTTCTCAGCCACACCCCATCTACTTTACCAGCTGCTTGAGAGGAGGAGGGGGACCCGGGGCCCTCTCTGCCCAGCCCCCCAGGCCTCAGTCCCCCACCCCCCTGTGGCCCGGAGGCAGGCTGAGGTCCAGTGTATCCCTCTGAGATCCCCGGCCGGCTGGGGGGCCTGGACCACTGGGAACAGCTGGTCCCGATTTAGCAGGGAGGCAGCGGCTGCATTCCTGGCAGTTTGCGGTGGGGAGGAATGTGCTGAAGGCTGGCTGGGCAGCGGGGAGGAAGGCAGCCGCTGCGGGCGGGGCTGGGCCAGGCGCCTCTGCTGGGACGCTGGCCCCCTGGCCCCTGCGAGCCGTCAGGGACGGGGCCCAGCTGGGCAGGCGGGCCAGGCGTCCAGACCAGCCTGCCTGCTTCAAGCTCGGCTCTCGTAATGACACCCTCTGCTTCCTCCAGCCCTGCTGCTCCCTGGCCCGCGGGAACCAGAGACCCGCCCGAACCAGAGACCGGGCACATGGGGTTAGCAGGCCAACCTCCCGCCTTTGTGTCCCCTGTGCTTTGGGCGGCTCAGCCCTGGTCCTGCGTCTGGGGCTTTATATTCAGGAAGCAGGAAGCGGCGCCCAAGTTTGGAAAGCCTTATGAAAACAATTCAAACATAAATGGGGAAACGGAGGCACAGGGTGAAAACTTTCCATGGTCATCGGGGAGCTGGGGGCAGAGCTGGGAGGAGGACTTGGGGTTGCAAAGGTAGCTCTGGGTCCCTTTGCCCTCCGGGTGTGTGGAGGAGAGGAAGAGAGAGAGGCAGGGACGGCGTGAGTAAAGGTGGGCAGGGGTCTGGGGTAGAAGCCCACCCAGCTGGGCAGCCAGGTCCTCAGCTTCTTACCACCCCTCCAGGGAGCCGCCCTGGGGCTGCCCGCACACCACACCGTCCTGGGTCTCCCTGGGTGCTGTGAGATGCTGTCGTGGGGAGCGGGGAGTGTTGTGTCTGGACAGCAGTGAGCGCTGATGCAGGACCATGAGCATCTTTATCCAGAGACAGCCTGAGCTGGACGGCGCGGCTTGTAGTGAGGATGGAACGGATTGTAGTGAGGATGGAACGTAAGCTAGGAGATAGATCATATGGCAGAAGGTGGAAAAAAGCTAGAAAGAAAATAAAGCGGGGGTGGGGGGGATGAGGAGGGCTGTCATAGCCAGGTGGTCAGGGAGGTCCTCTCCAAGCTACAGCTGGAGTGAAGGGAGGGACCCAGCTGTGCAAACATCTGAGTCCAAAGTGACAGCATGTGCAAAGGCCCTGAGGCAGTAACCGGCCCTGTGGCCAGTTCAAGGGGCAGAGAATGGTTTGGTGGTTCCTTAGTAAGTTAAGCTTAGGATTATCTTGTGACCCAGCAATTCTACTCCCTGGTATATACCCAAAAGAACTGAAAACAAGTGTTCAAATAAAACTTGTAAATGGATGTCTATAGCAGCTTGATTCACAAGAGCCAAAAGGTGGAAACAGCCCAAATACCTATCAGCAGGTTAATGGTTAAACACGTGTCCCTCCACACATGGTAACATCACTCAGCCATGAAAATGGGTGAAGCCCTGACACTCGCTACAGCGTGGACGGACCCTGAGACCATGATGCTCAGTGAGAGAAGCCAGACACAAAAGGCTACACAGGGTGTGATTCCATTTATGTGAAACGTCCAGAACAGGCCAATACACAGATACAGAGAGTGAGTTCATGGTTGTCAGGGGCTGAGGGCAGGGAGGAGTGGGAGGTGGCAGCTTATAGGGACGGGCTTCCTTTTGAGATGACGGAATATTCTGGAACCAGACAGAGGTGATGGTTGCACAACCTGGTGAGTGTACTAAATGCCACTGATTTATGAGCTTTAAAATGAGCTTTAAAATGTTGTGTGTTTCTCAACACAATTTAAAAACAACAGAGAAAGGCCAGTGTCTCTAGTGCTGGGAGACCAGGGAGGTGGCAGACGTGGGGGCAGATCCTTCCGGGGCCGTGTTGGCTGCCCTGTGGGGTTTGACACCAGTGAAAGTAGATTAGCCCCGACGATTGTCAGTGAGAGATTTGGGGTGGTTTATCTGTGCTGATGGGAAAGGGTCTGCTTGGGTGGTGTGGGGACCTCCAGACCCCTCGGTCTTTTCTTCCCCTGGAGCCCTGGGCCCTGCCCCATTAGGAGCTTCACTGGGCTCCTGCTGGGTATGTGCTCACGCCAACACTGTGCCCTCTGCCCTCTGCCCCTCCAGCTCCTATCCAAATATGACCCTCAGAAGGAGGCAGAGCTCCGAAGCTGGATCGAGGGACTCACTGGCCTCTCCATCGGCCCCGACTTCCAGAAGGGTCTGAAGGATGGGATCATCTTGTGCACGTGAGTGCGTGTATCCGCATATGCTCATCACCCTGACTGTTCTGCACAATGAGGTCACGCTCCACGTGCTGTGTGACGCCTGCTTGCTTTTCCTGATGGGTCTCTGGTCTTTCTTGCTCTTCTTCCTTTTTCTTGTGTTACTGCTTTGTCTAGGATCTCTAACAGGGAGCATCCTCTCGGGAGAGCCTATAACATTTCTGGAAGACCTTCTTTGCTGCGCCCTATTCAGCCATGGTTCAAACATTCCATGGTTTGCACCTTAAAAATGTTAGTGGAAATTCCCAGATTCACTCCCCAGATTCAGTGGTTCTGGATTATACTCCCAGCGCTGGTTATTGTCATTCTTTGGCATCTTTGCATCTTTGGTGGGTGAAGACTGGATTGTAAGAGGGGAAACTGAGGCCCTGAGAGAGGCAGTGAGGTTGGCCAGGAAGGCATGAATTAGTCTCTTGGGTCTCTGAAGTTCTCCTACACTAATGGAGGTTCCCTTTTCCCCACCATCCCATGTGTCCCCCCCCAGACTCATGAATAAGCTGCAGCCAGGCTCAATCCCTAAGATCAACCGCTCCATGCAGAACTGGCACCAGGTGAGGCACGGGGGGGTGGAATGAGGATGGGGCTGGGGGACCCCATCTGACGGGTGGGTAGACCGAGGCCCCTCACTATCCTTTTCCTGCTTCCTCCCAGCTAGAAAACCTCTCCAACTTCATCAAGGCCATGGTCAGCTACGGCATGAACCCTGTGGACCTGTTCGAGGCCAACGACCTGTTTGAGAGTGGGAACCTGACACAGGTGCAGGTGTCTCTTCTCGCCCTGGCCGGGAAGGTGAGGCCCAGAGAGGGGAAGCAATCTGCCCAAAGTAACACAGCGAGCCAGGTGGGGATTTTCAGATGCTGTTCGTTCATTCCTTCACAAAGATTTCTGAGCACCCACGAGGCGCCGGGCACTTTGGATCCAAGGGTGACCAAGGCAGACACAGTCAACCCCTTTATGGGCAGACAACGAACAAATCTCCATTTTTTTATTTACAAAAAATTTTATGTTAGAGCATTTTTAGGTTCACAAGAAAACAGAGTGGAAGGTACAGAGACTTCCCGTCTACCCCCTGCCCCCACTCATGCACACCCGCCCCTACTTTACATAATCACTGAACCTCCGTGGACATCTCGTTAACATCCAGAGTTCCCATTAGGGTTTGCTCTTCAAATCATTGTTTTACAAATTATAAATCGTGAGAAGTGCCTTGAAGGAGAAGAAAGCATAAGGCCGATGTCTAGGGTCTAAAACAGAGAGCAAGACGGCTGGAACAATGTTTCAGGAGGAGGAGGTTTTCACGTCAGGGAATTGTGTTCTGAACGGTGCTTTCAGAAGCCGCCTGCGGCTGCCACGTGGGTAGTGAGGTGGGGAGACCAGGGAGGAGTGGGGGACAGGCGTCCAGGGGAGAGACGATGGCCGTGGCCTGGCCCAGTGGCTGGGGCTGGGTAGAAGGAGGTGATGGAAGGTGAGAGAGATAGGAGGTGATGATGCCCCCTAAAATTCTTGGCCTGTGCAGCTGTAAGGCTGAGGCTGCCATTGCCTAGGGAGGGAAGGCTGGGGGCCACAGGGCTGCTGAGCCCGAGGTGTTGGGCGGCTGGTGCGGGGGGCAGGTTGCAGCCAGATACCTGGGCCTCCCCTGGGCTCACACACCCCGGGCCTGGCTGCGGGGACCCGGCTGCCCCTCCCTGATACTCCCAACCCCTCTTTCCCCCCAGGCCAAGACAAAGGGGCTGCAGAGTGGCGTGGACATCGGCGTCAAATACTCGGAGAAGCAGGAGCGGAACTTTGATGATGCCACCATGAAGGCGGGCCAGTGTGTCATCGGGCTCCAGGTGGGTGCGCGGCTGCTCCAGCCCCAGGGTTCATGGGTGGTGGGCTTGTGATGCGACCCAGGCCCTGTCCAGCCTGGTGGCCCCTCAAGTTCGGGGCAGGGTCTGGAGGCCTGGTGGGGACAGCCTGACCTCTCCCACCTGCGTCCCTGCAGATGGGCACCAACAAATGTGCCAGCCAGTCAGGCATGACGGCTTATGGCACCAGAAGGCATCTGTACGACCCCAAGAACCATATCCTGCCCCCCATGGACCACTCGACCATCAGCCTCCAGATGGGCACAAACAAGTGCGCCAGCCAGGTGGGCCTCCCCAGTCCCCCCGGGCCCCCACCCACCTTACCAAACCCTGAGGGCTCATCCCTGTCGCTGAGAGCATCTCCCGCTGAAAAGCCCACTCTGGGTTTCCCTCCTACCCCTCTGGCCGTGCCTGCTCTGACTCTGCCTCAGCCTGCTGTGTGTCCCAGGGGAAGTTACTAATCAGCTCTGTGCCTCAGTTTCCCTCAAAGTTTTGCCCAGAGGCCCATCCAACTCTGATATTTTTAGACCCTGCAGTTGTCATTTTTCCTGCTATGTTGGTGTATCAGTGTGATGCTTTTGGAGCATTCAGGTCCTGGCAGGCCTGAGCCCCAGCCTGGAGAGCTTCCTGGCTGGCAGGGAGAGCTGGACCCAAACAGCAGATCAACTCAGCACAGAGTCAGAAAAGAGAGGGTTCTGAGCAGGGCTTGGAAGGATCCGTAGGAGTTTGCACTGTGAGTGCAAAGACAGGGAGGTGGGAAAAGGTGTGGGAATTTAGGGGAAGTTCTCTGGGGCCTCTGTTTCCCCTTTTCTTCCTTCCCTGATGCCTCTTCTCTCTCTCCAGGTGGGCATGACAGCTCCAGGGACCCGGCGGCACATCTATGACACCAAGCTGGGGACAGACAAATGTGACAACTCTTCCATGTCCCTGCAGATGGGTTACACGCAGGGCGCCAATCAGAGCGGCCAGGTCTTTGGCCTGGGCCGGCAGATATACGACCCCAAGTACTGCCCGCAAGGCCCAGCGGCCGATGGGGCTCCAGCGGCTGCCGGAGATGTCCCAGACACGGGGGAGGCCCCAGGGTACCCCCCCTACTACCAGGAGGAGGCGGGCTACTGAGGCGCCCATGCGGGCTGTCTCCCATCATTGCCCCATCCGAGTTTTTGGGTTTTTCTGTGTTTTTGTCTTGTTTTTCTTACATGCCTGAGTGCTGCCAGCTGAAGGTCTGGGGAGAAGGGGTGAAGGCCATATCCAGATGCATGTGGGGTGGGGGTCCCCGCCAGGGCACCTCCAGGCATGTTTCCCAACAGGCTTTGGGCCAAGCTGCAGGGGAGAAAGACGAAACCCGGGCAGGGAGGGGGACCGACCCCAAGTGGTTTCCGGTTGCTTCTTCCCTTCTTCTCTTTTCTCTGCCGATCACTTTGTGGTTTCTGTACCCACAGAAGTTTCAGGCCGTTTTAGTGAAATGAAAATACTTTTTTTTTCAGGGGAATGGTAGGGGGATGGTGGAGGGGGCTACTGGGAGAAGGTCAGGCCACAGTCCCAAAATATTTTAGGCCTTGTGAGGTACTGGATTTCCCTAGGACCCTCAGACCACCAACCCTGGCCCCTCCCAGGGGCCCAGTGGGGACACTGAGGCCCAGGCAGGATAGTGCAGTTCTGAGTGGTTGAGGCAAAGCCAGAATCCCCCATACTTGTCCCCACACCCCGCCAAATACTGCACAGGGACCCCCAACTGGACGCCCTCCCAGGGACCAGACCCTGCCCAGGAGCCCTGGGACCAAGAAATAATGTGAAATACCGACTGTGGACCAAAGGAAATAAAACCTCTTTTTCAGAAATGAAGGTGCTGGAGTTGGTGCCCAAGACAGCCTGGAGGACAGTGCCTGTCTTGGATCCCTTCTGGGGCCCTGGGATCTGGGGGTGGGGCAAAGGGCAAACCTCTAAGTAGGTCCTCAGGAAGGCTTCATCCAGCCTCCAGGCCTTTGTGCATTTACTTGTCGCGGAGTTCCCTCCTGGCAAACTCCTACTCATCCTTAAAGCCCCAGCGACGACAACAACAACAAACTCCTTTCATGGAGCCCTTCCCACCCTTCTCACCTTTCCTAGCACCTTCAGAGCTGTGGATCCACACACTTGTTTCGTCAGGATCTTGTGAAATATACCCAATTTTCTGGAGGGGAAACATCTGGAAGTTTCTTCCAAATCGGGGTCACCATCGTGACCCAAGATTCTAATCTTAGAATGTTGAGGGCCCCCTCCCGCTTCTGCCATCGCCTGGCCCACTGTAAGGACCGAGGAATGTTTGTGGAATGAATGAATGAACAAATGATGGCTCTAGTCGAACCCCCGTTTTATGGATGGGCAAATGGAGTCCCAGAGTATTAGGGCGAGTTTGACTAGGACTGGGGTCCCCCCAGGGAGAGTGGGGAGAAAGGGACCTCCTGAGACCAGGAGCTGCGGTATTGCAGGCGGCTATGCAACGTGGGAAGACAGCCTGGCCGGTGTGTTCGGAGGCCAACCCGCGTGGGGTGAGCCGGGCGCCCCTCCTCCTTGCGGTGCTGCAGCAAGAGGCGAGCGATCCCTTTAAGAAACCCGGCTCGGCGCGGCCCAGCTGTGACCCCGCCTCCACCGTCGGCGCGCGCGGCTCCGGCTGGCCCGGCCTCTGAGTGGCGGATATGGCAGCCAATGGGAGCGGATGGAGCGGGGCGGGGCCTGGCCGGGGCGCGGGCGCCGGACGCCAGGTACGGGTCGCTGCCGGGGTGCCGCGCCCGCTGCGAGGGCTCCTCTTAAAGGAGCCGCTCTCCCCAGCCGCTGTCGGGCGGAGGGAAGGAGGCAAGAGCTGGGGGCTGGAACGGTGGGAGTGTCCCGGAGAGAGAGGAAGGCCCTGAGACTCGAGGATGCGGGGGTGCGGATGGGTGGGAAGGAGGCAGATTCCGTGGGAAATCAGGGGTGAGGCCCGACTCCAGACACTTACTCACCTTCACTCGCCGGGGAGTGTTGGGCGCGGCAGAATTGATCACTTAAGTCTCCACAGGGAGGTATGTACATCAGACTCACCAACCTACACCTGCAGCCCCTCTCCCCGTTAGTACGCCGCTAAGCTCTCTGCCCCGTTTTACCAATAGAGAAACAGAGTGGGACCCCGCAGGTCCCACTTGTAAAGGAGAGTCCTGGAGTGAGGGTCAGAGGTCCTGGGTCCACTCCCTGCCCCTCTGTCGGCCTCAGTTTCCCCATCTGTACAATGATGAAGTAAGCCAGGCTGGACAGTTCCAAGCAAGGGACAGGATCAGGAATCGCTGGTTCCAGGCGCCGCCCCTGCTCTTTACTCATTTTCTGGATCTTGTGGGTCTTCTGAGCTGAAAAATACTACATGAGGGGAGGGCAGAGCTGGGGCCCTGACTCCAGCTGGGTAACTTGCCTGTCTCTCTGGGGGCCTGGGGTGGCCCCTCTTCCAGCCAGTCGTGTAAAATACTCGTTGCTATTATCATTGGAGAAGAGTGCGGGGGGTGGGGGGGAGGGAATCCTTCCCCGGGTTAGGGATGAGACTGGGGGACAGGACCTGGAGGCCCCACCAGTGGGGATTAGGGTGGAGCCCGGTGAGGAAAGAGTTAAGCCTAGGCTCCGCCCCCTGCAGGATTAATTTATCGCCTTTGGGCCCCCAGCTGCAGCCCTGGGCCCCGCAACCAATCAGATGCGAGGACGGATTCGGGCAGGGCTCCCATTGGCTTACTTACTCCGCCCCTCCGGGGAGACAGGAGCCCCTTTAATTAGCGCGTACTGTTTGCTCGGCTCTAAGCAGAGCTTCCAGGAACCCTGCGCGATTGAGAGATGATGAGGTTCAGAGAGGGACCGGGAGTTGCCAGCAGCCACACAGTACGTCCTCAGCCTGACCCCTCAGTCCTGTCTCCTGTCCATTCCCACCATGGCCTTCTGGACGCAGCTAATGCTGCTGCTTTGGAAGAATTTCCTGTACCGCAGGAGGCAGCCGGTAATGTCTGGTCGGGTGGGCCGGGGCGGGGCGGCCCGGGTGCCCCCCACGGTCCCCCACTCCCCCCCGCCTGTTCTCCCCCCGCAGATGCAGCTCTTGGTGGAGCTGATGTGGCCAATCCTTCTCTTCTTCATCCTGGTGTCCGTACGCCATTCCCACCCCCTACTCGAGCAGCATGAATGTAAGCCCCCCAGCGTCCAGCACTTTGGGGTTAGGGTTAGGGTTAGGTTTAGCAGTGGTCACCCTGTGCACAGGGGCCCCAGTGAGAGTCCGGAGCACAGACCGGGCACTCGAATAATGGCTGAGAGGGGCACTCTGTCCCTGGGGCTGTGACCACGCTGTGGACTCAGGCGAGAAGCCCACGTCCGGCGTCCCCGCAGGCCATTTCCCCAACAAGCCGCTGCCGTCAGCGGGTACCGTCTCTTGGCTCCAGGGCCTCATCTGCAACGTGAACAACACCTGCTTCCCACGGCCCACGCCCGCCGAGGAGCCTGGCATCCTCAGCATCTTTAGGACTCCCTGTAAGCCAGCGGCAGCCAGAGCGGCCGGGTGTGTGTGGGTGGAGGGCCGCCCAGCCACCGCCTCCCACCCTCTCTCTGTCCCCAGGGTCTCCTTTGAGATGCCCCCGCTGTCCTGGGGGGCCCCAGGGCCCACAGGATGCTGGCCAGCCTGAGGCAGCTGATGCCCACGCTGAGGGCTGCATGTGGAGCAGGAGCAGGTGAGAAGGCAGGGCCCGTGGCAGGCAGGGCAGGGCCGGGCTCTGAGCGTCCACCTGCCTCCACTTGCTGGGCTGTGAAACAAGCACGGGGTGGGGCGTGTCTCGGGTTAAGCTTTGCCTAACCCTGGGCTTCTGTGCTTTACTCCCTCAGCCTGGCCTCGGCTGAGTGACCAGCCCAAGGAGGGACCGTCCCTGGCCACTGAGCTGCAGAGGACACTGCTGCAAGGGGTGAGGTGGGGCAGGGCAAGGCCAGCTGGGCCCCAGGACACTGTTCTCATGGAGTCCCGCCCTGCCCCTCGTGGGCCAGCCTCCAGGCCTTTGCCTGGGCCGTCCCTGGTGCCTGGAATGATATCCCTTATACTCCAGCCCTGAGACCTTGAACAAGCCCATGTGCCTCTAGCAGCCTCAGTTTCCCTGTTTGTAAAATGGGGCCTATGATATTATGGACCCCCTGGGAACTTGGCAAGGTACTGGACCCCTAGTGAGACAGCAGTGAACGTCGTTGTCACCTTATCATCTTTCTCCCCTGGCGTTTGTGCTGGGCCAGGCCCAGGAGTCCTTAGACAGCCTTGTGGAAGCAGCAGAAGACCTGGCCCAGGAGGTAAGAGGCCCGTGCAGCCTCTACCCCAGCCAGGAAACTGGAAGGGTGGGCTGCCTGGAAGGGGAGGGCAGCCCCAGGCACCTATTCTCGGTAGGTTTTGGGGGGCACTTGGGCAGAAAGAGAGGGAGAGGGTGCTCCTGGCGGAGTCCCCTGCCCTGGTTAAGGCTTGGCGGTGGGACCACGTGGAAGGGAAGCCTGCCCGGGCCCTCTGGTGACCCGTCTCCACCGCCTGGTGCCGCCCGGCCTTGTGGAGCTGTGGGCACTGCTGTGGAGACCCCAAGGGCCAGGTGGCCCCCTGGAGGCGGTGGCAGAAGCCCTGTGCAGTGCCAGGGGGCCCAGCAAGCCGGGCGGGCCCTCCCTCACCTGGTACGAGGCCAGTGACCTGAAGGAGCTGGTGGGGCAGGAGCCGGCGCGGGCCCTGCCACACCACAGCCTGAGTGGCCGAGCCAGCTTCCCAGCCGGGGAGGTGGGGCTGGAACGTGGGCGGGCGCAGGGCCTCATGGTGCACCCCTTGGCGCTAGGCTCCACCCGCACTGAGCTGATGGGGGCCCTGGACGCCCACCCCCTGTTCCGCCGGCTCTGGGGGTGCCTGAAGCCGCTGGTCCTGGGGAAAGTAGTGTTCAGCTCATGGCCCAGGTGACGGTGGGAGGGGTCCCAGGTCCCGGCCTCAGACCAGGGCGGGGAGGGCCAGGCCAGAGGGAGGGCCCTGACCAGGAGACGGGCTGCCCCTGGGCTGGGTCCGGGAAGCGGGGTCTAGAAGGGGTAGGAGTTTGCCAGGTTGCAGGCAGTGCTCAGAGGCACAGGATGCAGCAGAGAGGAGGAAGCAGGAGGGGTGGGCAGGGGTCCTCAGAGGAGGGAAGGGTCGTGAACAGGCAAGGTTGGCATTAGACCTCGGTGCCTGCCTCCTGCAGGTGAACTGAACCTTCCAGGGGCTGGCGCTGTTGAAGGGCATCCAGGAGGTGTGGGAGCTGCTGGGCGCCCCGCTCTTGAACTTCGCAAATGACAGCGCCGGCCGTCGCTCGGCTGCAGGTGGGGCCAGGACGCGGGGCAGCAGAGGCACGCCCTGCTGAGGATTTGGGCAAAGGGCAGGGCCTTCTGGGCAAGGGTTTGGAGCTGGGAAGTGGTATCCACGGTGAGCTCCGGCCGCAGGGATGGGAAGAGGGGTGACAGGCCCTGAATGCCCGAAACAGACTCCCACCTTCCCCGACACCCCCTCAGAGGCTCCTGCAGATCAAAGGAAGAAGGCAGCCAGGAGCTGGAGGCCAGGACCTGGGGGAGGCAGGCTCTTCGTGCCTTTCTGAACCCCCGAAGTGGTGGCTGCAGCTGGCAGGAGGCCCATGCTGATGTGGGACACCTGGTGGGCACACTGGGCCGTGTGATGGAGGTGAGGGGCCGCCCACCTGGGGAAATTTCTCTGAGGGGAGGGGCAGCCCTGCTGTGGGACTCCTAGGAGGAAACGCGGCTCCACCCTCAGGTCCAGGGGAGGACCCTGGGACCTCGGACCCACGCCCAGGCCCCTCCGCAGTGCGTGACTCTGGACAAGCTGGAGGCTGCGCCCTCAGAGGCTGCCCTGGTGGAGCGGGCCCTGGAGCTGCTCTCCGAGCACCGTTTCTGGGCCGGCATCGTCCTCCTGGGGCCCGAGGACTTCCCGGACTCCTCTCAGTCCCCAGGCCCTGGCCATGTGCGCATCAAGATCCGCATGGACATCGATGACGTCACAAGAACCAATAAGATCAGGGACAGGTGGGGGGCCTTGTGGGGCGGGGCAGAGGGAATGGGGATGCCAGGGAGCATCCCACCTACCATAGACCTTGGTAGGTGGAGCCCAAGACTCCTTAGACCAATTGGGGCCTGCGGTGGGTGGAGCCTATGGTGTGAGGGGCGCGGCCAAGGGCTTGGCAGGTGCGCGGCCCAACGCCTCGGCTTCTGGGATAAGATTAGAGCTGCTTGGCAGGTGGGGCTACATGCGTAATTGAGGCAGGTGAGGGTGGAGCTAAAGTTGTGATGGGTAGGTCCCAGCCACTCCCATACTCCCATCAGATTTTGGGACCCCGGTCCGGCTGCTGACCCGCTGATGGACCTGCGCTACGTGTGGGGCGGCTTCATGTACCTGCAGGACCTGCTGGAGCGTGCAGCCATGCGCGTGCTCACTGGAGCCGCGCCCCGCGCCGGCCTCTACCTGCAGCAGATGCCCTACCTGTGCTACGTGGACGACGCGTGAGCGCCCCCTCCTCACTCATTCACTCAGATGCCAGATCCCGGGTCTCAGGGTGCGGCCAGGGTTCCGTTTGGAATATTCACGCAGTCAAGGCTGAGAACTACAGTTTAGAGGGACCACTCCCCGTGACTTGTAGCGGGAGGAGCAGGGATTCCTGAGGGTCGGGGGTCTCCGGGCACTGGGAGAACGTGGCCTAACAGCCGGAACCCTGAGGCGCCATCAGGGGTCTGATGATAAGGGAGGATAAATGTCCTCGGCGGGCCTCACCTTGGGATCCCAGGGCGCGCACCGTCGTGCCAGATGGGGGCAGCGTGGGGTCTCCGGCCTCCACCCCAGCTGCCCCCTGCCCCAGGTTCCTGACGATGGCCTGGATCTACTCGGTGGCACTGACCGTGAAGGCTGTGGTGCGTGAGAAGGAGATGCGGCTGCGCTGCACGATGCGTGCCGTGGGGCTCAGTGGCGCCGTGCTGTGGCTGGGCTGGTTCCTCAGCTGTCTCGGGCCCTTCCTTCTCAGCACCGCGTTGCTCGTGCTAGTGCTCAAGGTGGGCGCACCCCGGCCTTCCCGGCTCCAGAATAGGTGCGCGTGTACGCGGGAGGGTAACAGGCAGGGGGCGCCTCGCGGGGTTGCGCGTGCCTGGGGGAATCCGTGCGCTCCTTCCAGCTGCCTTTGCCTCCCTGCAGCTCGGGGACATCCTTCCCTACAGCCACGCGGTGGTGCTCTTCCTGTTCTTGGCGGCTTTCAAGGTGGCCACGGTGGTCCAGAGCTTCTTGCTGAGCACCTTCTTCTCCCGAGCCAACCTGGCAGCCGCCTGCGAGGGCCTCGCCTACTTCGTGCTCTATCTGCCCTACGTGCTGTGCGTGGCCTGGCGGGACCAACTGCCCGTGGGCGGCCGTGAGGCCGCGGTGAGAGCCGGGTCGGGTGGGGTGCGGGGGTGCGAGGCACCCTCAGCTGCCCTTGCTTTCCACCCACCTACCTACCTGCCCCAACCCGCAGAGCCTTCTGTCGCCCGTGGCCTTCGGCTTCGGCTGCGAGAGCCTGGAACTGCTGGAGGAGCAGGGCGAGGGCGCGCAGTGGCACAACGTGGGCACTGGGCCTACAGCCGATGTCTTCAGCCTGGCCCAGGTCTCGGGTCTTCTGCTGCTCGACGCTGCGCTCTACGGCCTCGCCACTTGGTACCTGGCGGCCGTGTGCCCAGGTGGGCCGTAAGAGGTGCACAGGCGCAAGGGAGGCTGGGCTGAGGGGCGGGGCCCAGGATGGGGCGGGGCCCAGGATGGGGCGGGGCCCAGGATGGGGCGGGGCCCAGGATGGGGCGGGGCCCAGGATGGGGCGGGGCTTAGGGGTCTGGAAGCCGGAGGTGAGAGGGTGGGGATTCCTGGCACCTGAGCACATGCGCACAGGTGGCTGCGTTTGAGGGCTGGGCTGGGCTGGGCTGGGCTGGGCTGGGCTGGGCTGGGCTGGGCTGGGCTGGGCTGGGGCGGGTGGGCGGGGCTTCCTGATTACCTCCTACCTGGATGCCCTAATCCCAGGGGTATGGCCCGCAGCCGGTGCACTCCAGGGGAATGGGCTCAAGGGGTAACTGAGCACCACTCCCCACAGGCGAGTACGGGATCCCTGAACCGTGGAACTTTCCTTTTCGGAGGAGCTACTGGTTTGGGCCTCAGACCCCCAAGGGCCCCGACCCGCCCCCTGCCCCACAGGACCCCAAGGGTGAGGCCCGACAGACCTTAGCAGCCACTTCCCTGTCTGGATCCCCAGGCCTCCCCAAAACCCAGGTTCCCGCGGATCACAATCCTCTGGACACCCCCAGTTCTCCAGGCCCCCTGAGGCTCCCCTAACTCCTACAGACCCCTGCCCCACAAGTCTCCCACTCCACAGACCAGCTTGAACGGCCTCCAGGGCCCTGGGGGCTCCCATGGCTGAGTCTGCCCTCCTTCCCCAGTGCTGGTGGAAGAGGCGCCCCCTGGCCTGATTCCAGGGGTCTCCATACGGAGCCTGGAAAAGCGCTTTCCTGGCAACCCGCAGCCGGCCCTGCACGGGCTCAGCCTGGACTTCTACCAGGGCCTCATTACCGCCTTCCTGGGCCACAATGGGGCTGGCAAGACGACCATGCTGTGAGCAGCCGTCGCTCCCCTCCCCCCCAGTTCCTCTCTTCCCGCCCCCCAGGGCCTCAGCTTGCACACCTGTTCAAGGGGAAGGACATCTGGGGTCAGAAGGTCCCTGTCTGTACAGTGAGGGCAGGACACCCCCCTCCCCAGTTCACTTTGGATCCCCCCACCCCAAGTTCACTTTGGATACACAATAGGTAGGCGATAAGTATTTTCTCTGAGCCTCATTTTCCTTCCCCTGTAAAATGGGAACATAATACTCTTTCGGTCTGGGCATACAGTAGGTGCCCTATATGTGCTGGTGCCTCTTCTCTGGGAACCTCAGTTTCCCCCTCTGAAGGAGCAGCTGCTCTGCGATCCCTGCACCCCCAGGTCCATCCTGAGCGGCCTCTTCCCACCCACTGCTGGCTACGCCTGTGTCCTGGGTCACGATGTCCGATCCAACATGGCAGCCATCCAGCCCCACCTGGGAGTCTGCCCACAGTACAGTGTGCTGTTTGACATGTGCGTCTTAGTGGGCCTGGGGCATGGCAATGGCGGGCTGGGTGCTCTCTGGGCCCCTGCCCACCATGGTAGCCACCCTGTCTTTTGCCCATGGCCACAGGCTGACCGTGGATGAGCACGTCTGGTTCTATGGGTGGTTAAAGGGTCTGAGTGCAGCTGCCATGGGCCCCGAGCAGGACCGTCTGATGTAGGATGTGGGACTGGTCCCCAAGCGGCATGCACAGACTCGCCACCTCTCCGGTGAGCCCAACCTGGGGAGGAGCCTCTGGGTCTGCAGAGATGAGGATGGGGAGTGGGCTAGGGCTTTATCCTGAGGATGGTGGGATGCCAGAGGAGACAGGAACCGAGGTCCAGGTGGGTAGGGAGAGGCGCAGGGAGAAGGGAGGTAGGCCTGCCCAAGCCTGTGGGTCCTGCTGAGATCCCAACCCCTGTCCCAACCCAGGTGGGATGCAGCAGAAGCTTTCAGTGGCCATTGCCTTTGTGGGTGGCTCCCAAGTCGTTATCCTGGATGAGCCCACAGCTGGTGTGGACCCTGCTTCCCGTTGAGACATTCGGGAGCTGCTGCTCAAATACCATGATGGTAAGAATTGGGGGTGGCATGAGGTTCCCCTGGATTCTGCTTGAGAGGCCAGAAGATGTTTCTGACAGAGGTGTTGGGGGATGGGGTTTTGAGGGATGAGTAGGAGTTCACTGTATGGGGCAGAGACCACAGCTTCAGCAGCCTGATGGCATGAGTGGGTTGGGTCCCATGCCCAGATCGCACATTGATCCTCTCCACCCACCACCTGGATGAGGCAGAGCTGTTGGGAGACCATGTGGCAGTGGTGGCGGGCGGCCGCTTGTGCTGCTGTGGCTCCCCGCTCTTCCTGCGGCGTCACTTGGGCTCCAGATACTACCTGACACTGGTGAAGGGTCCCCCAGCCCTGGCCACCAGCAAAAAAGTGAGGGCTGGAGCTGACCTCCGACCCCTGGCCCTCAAGGCTCTGGCCAGCCCTGATGGCCATGGCAGTTGGTGCCCCTCTGCCCGCAGGGTGACACTGACTTGAAGGACAACATGAATCCTGGGCAGGAAAGGGAGCCAGGTAGCCAGGCCAGCACTGCCGGTGAGGGCTGGGGTGGGAGAGCCAGAGTGAGGGGCTGGTGGGTGGCAGTGGCTTGGTTCAGGGCAACAGAGCTTCAAAACCCCGGGCTTGACCCCTGACCCCGGGCTGAACTGACACACGGACCTACTCCTGGACTCCGACCCTGGGTGAACTCTGGCTCTGACCCCGGGTCAAGTCCTGCCCTTGGGTACCTAATCCTGACGTCCTCTGCCCTTAGGGACAGGTCCCTCATGGGTCACCCAAGCCCCTTTTCCAGGGGGTCAGGGATAGGAGGGGCGGGGCAGGAGCCAGAGCTGCCCACGCCTCCAGGGCCCCTGACATGCCCCGCTGCCTGCCCAGGTGTGGCCCAGCTGCTGGCCCTGGTGCAGAGCCACGTGCCTGGGGCACGGCTGGTCAAAGAGCTGCCACATGAGCTGGTGCTGGCGCTGCCCTACCAGGGCGCCCTGGATGGTAGCTTCCCTGAGCTCTTCCGCGAGCTGGACCAGCGGTTGGGGGAGCTGGGACTGGCCGGCTTCAGGATCTCCGACACCAGCCTGGAGGAGGTGTGGCTCCTGGGGGAGGTGTGGGGTTGGCAGGAGGAGGGCTGCCTGGAGGCGGTGGTGCTTGGAAGGATGAAGAGGAGTCTGCCTATTGACAGCTGGGAGTCCCATGGCAGAGGCAGGGCACATACAGAAGCCTGGAGACTCATGGACCCTCCGGGAGGCCTGGGGACCCCCAGTGTATGAGGGGTGGTGGCTCTTGAGTCCCCCTCCCTCCCCTGTGTCCCCAGGCTCTGAGCCCCCTGCTTTGTCTCCCCAGATCTTCCTGAAGGTGGTGGAGGACTGTGCTGTGGACACAGGCCCAGAGGGTGCAGCCGCAGGTCCCTGTCCTGATCCCTCACCCTAGTCCTGACTTTAGACCAAGTCCCCATTCCTGGCTGACGTGGCCCAAGGCATAGCCCTGATCTCCATCCCTGATTCCTGACCCCTCTATTGTGAGCCTTGATGTTAGCCCAGACCCCAGGCTGAACACTAACCCTGACCCTGATCCCAACACCGGTAACTCCGCAGATGGTAGGCCCAGGCAGCACCCATGCTCAGGCATTGCTCATCTGGACACGACTGCAAGGCTCCAGATTCCGCCAGAGGAGTCAGTCCTGGAGAATGGGGGGCCGGGTGAGTTGTCCCCACCCGGCCCTGTGGCCCCTCCTGGTCCCCAGGGCATGAGCACTGACCCTCCCATCCCTCACAGCGGGATCTGCCCCCGAGACACAGGCCTTGCAGGGCTCTGGGCCAGACGCCGCAGGCCGTGTACAAGGCTGGGCGCTGACCCACCAGCAGCTCCAGGCCTTGCTTCTCAAGCGCTTCCTGCTTGCCCGCTGCAGCCGCCGTGGCCTGTTCGCACAGGTGAGGGGGGCCAGACACCCAGGAGGGCGTGTGGGGGACCCTGAGTGCTTGTTCTCCACTCTGTGACCTAATTCAACAGCCTAACCCCAGGTGTATCTCCCACTCTGAATACTTTTATTGAGAGCACTGGGGAGCCATGGATGGTTCTAGAGCGGGATCAGGGAAGGGTGCAGGCAAGCTTGGAGGGCAGACCGGGAGGGCAGCTGATGGGCTGGTCCTTCAGATTGTGCTGCCTGCCCTCTTCGTGGGCTTGGCACTGGTGTTCAGCCTCATTATGCCTCCTTTTGGATACTACCCGGCTCTGCAGCTCAGTCCCAGCATGTACGGCGCCCAAGTGTCCTTCTTCAGGTGAGTGCAGAGGAGAGGGGCCTGGTGGTGGGAGCGCCAGGGGCCTGTGGGTACAGCCCTGACCTGCGCCCCCTTTGCGCAGCGAGGATGCCCCAGGGCACCCTGAACGTTCCCGCCTGCTCGAGGCGCTGCTGGAAGAGGCCGTATTGGAGGAAACTTACCTGAAAAATAACTCCAACAGGTGAGGGCCCGCCAGCCTAGACCTTTCTCCTCTCTGGCCTCAGTTTCCCTATCTGGGCTCTGGCCAGTGGGCCTCAGGGTGCCTCGGGTATCCCCCACGCCTGCTTGGGAGCTGGGCGCCCCCACATTCCAGGAGCCCTGGAAGCCGGGTGCCCCAGCCCTGCACCCACGCCCGCAGGGCACCTGAGTGCACACAGCCTGCCGTCTGCCAGTTCTCGGTGCCCGAGGCTCCTGCAGATGTGGCTAAGGTCTTGGCCAGCGGCAACTGGACTCTGGAGTCTCCGTCCCCTGCCTGCCAGTGCAGCCAGCCTGGTGCCCACAGCCTGCTGCCCGACTGTCCTGCTGCGGCCGGCGGCCCCCCACCTCCCCAGGCACCGACCAGCTCGGGCGAAGTGGTCCAGAACCTAACAGGCCGGAACCTGTCTGACTTCCTGGTCAAGACCTACCCACGCCTGGTGCGCCAGGGGTGAGCACTGCCCTGGACTTGGCGTGCCCGGCCGTAGCATGGGTCCTCAGGTGAAGGAAGTGTCTGGTCCTGGGGGAGGTTGGGGAGAGGGGGATGTCCAGCCTGGGGTTCCCGGCTGGGGCCTCCTGGGAGCCCCCCATGCCTCATCCTTTTTATTTATCTCACCCGACTCAACTCCCCAGCATCTCTCTGTCTCTGTCTCACTCATCTTTCTGTCTGTGTGTCTGTCTCTCTCACAGCCTGAACACCAAGAAGTGGGTGAACGAGGATCAGGTGAGGAGTGTCCCCTGCCTGGATTCCATTCCTGTGCCCTCTGCCTGCCTGCTGGGGGACCTGCCACCCCATCCTCCCCGACCCTCAGCTGCCCCTCCTCCACTGCCTCACAGGTATGGGGGTTTCTCCCTGGGGGGCCGAGACCCGGGCCTGCCCTCGGGGCTTGAGGTGGGCCGCTCTGTGGAGGAGCTGCGGGCACTGCTGAGCCCCCAACTGGGGGGGGCCCTTGACCGCATCCTGAACAACCTCACAGCATGGGCTCTTGGTCTGGACACTCAGAATGGCCTCAAGGTGGGAACTGGGAGTGGTGGGCTGGCGCTGCTGGGCGTAGGTCTGACCCCAGCACGCTGACCCCTTGGCCCTGACCCTACCACAGATCTGGTTCAACAACAAGGGCTGGCATGCCATGGTGGCCTTTGTCAACCGAGCCAACAACGCTCTCCTACGTGCCCGCCTGCCGCCAAGCCCCGCCCGCCATGCCCACAGTATCACCACGCTCAATCACCCCCTGAACCTCACCAAGGAGCAGCTGTCTGAGGCCGCGCTTTGAGTCCCCCAGCTCTGTGTATCCCCCCAGCCTCAGTTGGTTTCTCTGTTGTTTGGGGCAGTGGGAGTTGGATTTACGCTCTGCCACGCTCTTGCTGTGTAAATGGGGAACAGGAACTGCCCCTCTCCGCTCCCTAGTCCAGGGTAATGGGACATCATCAGGCTCCATGGGCTCCAGTCTCCCCCAGCTGCCTGCACATCCTCGTCACATCAACTTTTATTCTACTAGAGACCTGGAAAACCTCTCCCTGCCTAATGACCCGAAATGGCTCAGGCCATCTCCCCCATCCGTGCCCAGCCCTGAGGACCTCTGTCCCATCAGTGGTGTGCACAATTCCCCTCTGAACAGCTCATGTACCCTCGCCTCCAGGATGGCCTCCTCAGTGAACGTGCTTGTCTCCATCTGCGTGGTCTTCGCCATGTCCTTTGTCCCGGCCAGCTTCACCCTTGTCCTCATCGATGAGCGTGTCACCCGAGCCAAACACCTGCAGTGTGTGGGGGGCCTGCCCCCCACTCTCTACTGGCTCCACAACTTTCTCTGGGACATGGTGCGGGGACTGCCTGGAGGGGTGGGGGCCCCACCACCACCACTTGCCACTGCCCCTTCTGGCCCTTTCTGGGCAGGGACTTGTCTAGGATGGCCCAAGTGAAGTCTTGGGGATTGTGGGAGACCTCATGTCCTGCTACCCAAAGCACAGGGAGGAGGTCAGGGTGGGGTACAGTGCCGAGGGTGCCAGTTCCCACCCCTGCACACTGAGGGGGGAAACTGCCAGCTCCAATGTAGTGTAACTACTTGGTGCCAGTGTCCATTGTGGTGCTCATCTTTCTGGCCTTCCAGCAGAGGGCGTACGTGGCCCCTGCCAACCTGCCTGCCCTCCTGCTGCTGCTGCTACTGTATGGGTGAGGCCCCTAGCCCTTCAGGGCCTGTTCTTACTGACCCCCCCCCAAACACTGTTGAGGGAGATGGGGCTCTGTAGCAGCTCCTAAGGAGAGGGTATGGAGCTCTGAAGTGACCCCAAGTGTGATCTAATTCAGTGGTGTGCCGCGGTGGCCTTAAAAGCTCATCTTGGCCTGATCCATGTTATAGAGGCCTACAACACAGAATTAGGAAGGCAGATCTGTATTCCTTTCAGGGCTGCTCAGCCCCTGTCTGGCAGTAACAGTGGCTCCTGTTACCCCTCAGCTGGTCAATCACACCGCTCATGTACCCAGCCTCCTTCTTCTTCTCCATGCCCAGCATGGCCTACGTGGTGCTCACCTGCTTCAACCTCTTTATCGGCATCAACGGCAGCACGGCCACCTTTGTGCTCGAGCTCTTCTCTGATCAGGTGGGACCCGACAAGGCTGGGCCTCGGGCTGGGGTTGGACTGGGTATCAGCCTTGGCCCCTTACCCACCTCCTTCTTCCTGCCCCTGAGTAGAAGTTACAGGAGGTGAGCTGGATCCTGAAATGGGTTTTCCTTATCTTTCCTCACTTCTGCCTGGGCTGGGGGCTCATCGACATGGTGAGGAACCAGGCCATGGCTGACGCTTTTGAGCGCTTGGGTGAGAACTTCCCTCCAGGTGGGGAAGTGCCAGACGAGAGTCAATTCTATAGGGTAGGGACAAACAGTAGCCCCCAGGAAGAGACCTGGAGGTCTTAGGTGGCCCCCAAGGGCTGGAGGGCCAAGTTAGACATGCAGCAAAGCAGCCATAAAATCTAATTCCATTTGGTCACGTCGTAAGAGGTCTAAGGTCCTAAATAAGGGAGGTGGTGATACCACTGTTTTCTTTTTCTTTTCTTTTTTTCTTATATATATATATATATTTTTTTAAATAAATTTATTTATTTATTTATTTTTGGCTGTGTTGGGTCTTCGTTTCTGTGCGAGGGCTTTCTCCAGTTGCGGCGAGCGGGGGGCCACTCTTCATCGCAGTGCGCAGGCCTATCACTGTCGCGGCCTCTCCCGTTGCGGAGCACAGGCTCCAGACGCGCAGGCTCAGTAGTTGTGGCTCACGGGCTTAGTTGCTCCGCGGCATGTGGGATCTTCCCAGACCAGGGCTCGAACCCGTGTCCCCTGCATTGGCAGGTGGATTCTTAACCACTGTGCCACCAGGGAAGCCCTATGTATATATTTTTAATAGATTTATTTAATTAATTAATTTATTGGCTGCGTTGGGTCTTTGTTGCTGCACGCGGACTTTCTCTAGTTGCAGCGAGCGGGGGCTACTCTTCGTTGCGGTGCACGGACTTCTCACTGCGGTGGCTTCTCTTGTTGTGGAGCACGGGCTCCAGGCGCACGGGCTCAGCCGTTGTGACTCACGGGCTCCAGAGTGCAGGCTCAGTAGTTGTGGCACATGGGCCTCATTGCTCTGCAGCATGTGGGATCTTCCCGGACTAGGGCTCGAACCCGTGTCGTCTGCATTGGCAGGCGGATTCTTAACTACTGCGGCACCAGGGAAGCCCCGATGCTGCTGTTTTCCATGCCAATTAGACTCCAGTTGAGTGGCCTATTCAGCTTGGTCCTTTCCCTTAAGAACCCAAGGTGACCTGAATGGGGAGAAGCCCAGAAACCAAACCCCTAAAATGACCCAATCCCTCCTTCATGTCCTCACAGGAGATGGGCAGTTCCAGTCACCCCTGCGCTGGGAGGTGGTCGGCAAGAACCTCTTGGCCATGTTGATACAGGCCATCTTCCTCCTCTTTACACTCCTGCTGCAGCACCACAACTGCCTCCTGCCACAGTCAGTGGGGACCACGGAGGGTGGTAGGGGCTGGGACCTGGCTTTGGGCCCACTCATGTCTCTGTCCTCAGACCCAAGCTGAGGCTGCTGCCCTCCCTGGGAGAGGAGGATGAGGATGTGGCCCGTGAGCGGGGACGGGTGGTACAAGGAGCCACCCAGGGGGACGTGTTGGTGCTGAGGGACCTGACCAAGGTGGGTGCAGAGTGCTGGGGTGGGCGGCTCCCACTGGCCCACCCACCTTTCTCATGGACCTGCATCCCTCCCAGGTGTACCCTGGGCAGAGGACACCGGCTGTCGACCGCCTGTGTCTGGGGATCCCCCCTGGTGAGGTAAGTCCAGGGTGGAGGTCCTGGTGCAGGGGTGAGAGGCTGCCCTACTGTGCACCCAGTGCTCTTTACTGTGTTTGTGCCTATCTCCTTCTACTGAACACCTACTGTGAGCCTGTTGCCCTTTATTGAGCACTTACTGTGCACTTTTGTTGAGTACCTACTGCCTGCCAATATTTGAAGTCCTATTTTGAGCCAACAAATCTCATTAAGCACCTACTGCATGCTTACATTTATTGATCCCTACTGTGTGCAATAAGGTATTAATAAGATCCTAGTGAGGACAGATTTATTATTGAGCATCTATTGGGCTCCCATACATGTGCCTGCTACCTTAATCAAGCACCTACTATGTGCCAGCACTTATTGAGTACCAGTTGTATACACTAAAGCATTACTGAGCCCCCCTTGTGTGTACCAAAAGTGTATTGAATGTCACCTTTGTGATGATCAACTTTTATCAAACCAACAGCACTTATTGAGCCCTTACTATATATGTATCAAGCACTTGCTAACAACCAATATTTAGTAGGCACCTGCTTTGTACCAGTTCACATTCAAGCAATTGCTTTGTGCAAACTTTTCTGCTGTGGGCCATTTACTGGCCACCTACTAGGGACTGGCACATACCTGTGCACACATGTGGTGTGTTAGTGTTGTAGTCACTCTTTAGCAAGTGCCTACTGTGTGCAGCCAACCTCTCCACCTTGGGCTGACTGCGCACCCAGCATGAATTCTCACCATGTGCCATTGCCATCAGGTACCCACTGCATGGCAGGAAACATTCTGAAATCTCCTGCCTCGATATTTATGGAGCACTGGCTGTGACCTTTATAGGATACCTACTGCGTGCCAGGATTGATTAAACACATGCTGTGTGCCAACCAGAATTCCTGCTATGTGACAGCTTTATGTCTACTCACACACCCCAGTGTCTGCCCCAGGGGTCCCCTTGTCCACAGCCCTCCAGGTGGAAACTGAGAAACCCACCCCCAGAAATCAGAAATGCTGGGACAAGTGTCCAGGCCTCTGTGAGTACCGTCTCTGGGTGTACCCGCAGTGTTTCGGGCTGCCGGGCATGAACGGAGCGGGGAAAACGTCCACGTTCCACATGGTGACCGGGGACACGGTGCCCAGCGGGGGTGAGGTGGTGCTGGCAGGCCACAGGTGAGGGGCTCGGGAGCCCTTGTTCCTCCCCACCCCCACCTTTGCATGCACGGACCGGGTGGGGCTTGAGTCCCTGACCCCCACACCCCTGCAGGGTGGACCTGGCCCTGAGACACCTTCTGTCCCTTACCAGGGTGGGTGGGCACCCTGAGACCCCTGCTTGCCCCCAGCATGGCTGGGGCCCAGCTAGTTCCTGAAGCTCCCTGTTCCCCATCCCCAGCGTGGCCCGGGAACCAGCCGCAGCTCACTGTCGCATGGGCTACTGCCCTCAGTCGGATGCCATCTTCGAGCTGCTGACCGGCCGCGAGCACTTGGAGCTGCTTGCACGCATGCGCGGTGTCCCGAGGCCCAGGTTGCCCAGGTGACACTCCCCACAACCAACCCCTCCGGTCTCTGCCCCCAACTCCGCCCCTGGACCGCAGCCTACCCTGGTGCTCCTTGGCCACACCCTGAGTCCAGGTCCACCCACGCTTGGTCCTCTGGCCCCGCCCCTGCCCTCCCCCAGCTCCTACATACTCACTTGGGTCTACCTCCCCTTCTCACAGTCCTCCCTGCTTAGGGACCCGCCCCTTCCCTCCTTGACCCTTCTGGCTATGGCCCCGCCTACTCAGTTCTGCTTTGGGCTTCCTGGTGGCTTCTTGCCCTGGGCCAGGTCCTGCCTCTCCCTTACTCTAGCCCTGCCCCCAGGTAGCAGTCCCGCCCCTGTACTCACTCTGGCCCCACCCTCTTTAGTTACCTTCCACCCCCTTCCTCGCCCGAGCCCCTCCCACTCACCCTGCTCCCCCATGCTCACTCTGGCCCCCCATTCTCTGACCCCCACTATCTTGGCCCCCCTGCTCACCCTGGTCCCCCTACTCTGACCCGCCCCCCCCCACATGCTCACTGTGCTACTCCCACTTCGTCCCGCCACAGACAGCACGCTCGGGCCTGGGGCGCCTGGGCCCCCCTCAGCATGCGGACAGGCCCGCGGGCACCTACAGCCGTGGCAACAAGCGGAAACTGGCGACAGCCGTGGCTCTGGTGGGGGATCTAGCTGTGGTCTTTCTGGTATGTGAGGGGGAGGGCAGGGGGGGTGTGCGCAGAGTAGGGGCGGGACGGGGCCGCGCTTAAGCATCTCCCTGCTCCCAGGATGAGCCACCACTGGCATGGACCCCGGTGCACGGCGTTTCCTCTGGAACAGCCTTCTGGCCGTGGTGCCGGAGGGCCGCTCCATGGTGCTCACCTCACACAGGTGGGCCCCAAACCGGACGCCTGGGTCTGCGGGTCCAGGTGCTCCAGCCTGGGGAGAAAGGTGGACCAGGCCCGAGCTAGAGGCTTTCAGAGCACAGGGTCACAGGGGATGGGGTGGTCCTCCCTTGGGGGAGGATGCCAGGCCTGAGTGGGAGAACACACGGAGGTGGTATCCGGCCCGGGGAACAGAGCAGTCTGGGCCCGACAGGAAGTGTTCGGAGCACAGGGTGGTCCAGAGCTGGAGGGTGAGGGTCCCCAGCAGGAGCAGCCCAGTGCCCGGCACCTCCCGTCCAGGCCTGGCCAGAGCTCACGGCTCTGGGCTCCCACAGCATGGAGGAGTGTGAGGCGCTCTGCACGCACCTGGCCATCATGGCGAACAGCGGTTCCGCTGCCTGGGCAGCGCGCAGCACCTCCAGGGCCGGTGAGTGGGGTGAGGCTTCAAGGCCTCGGTTCAGGCAGATCCGGGTGGGGGTGTAGGTGGGGCCGGGGGGGAGATCATGCGGGGCCAAGTTGGCTCTCAGCGGGGAAGAGACAAGGATCATGGACTGTCCAGGATGAGAGGGGGAATGAGATCTGATGGCTGAGGGTGGGTCCATGGGCAGAGACACGAGAGGTCTGCAAGTGGGCGTGGCCGAGAGATTGGACTTGGGCGTGGCATTGTGTGGGTGGGGCCTGGGAGAAGCAGGGTTAGAGTAGGGATGAGCATGTAGGAGGGGCGAGGACGAGCAGGGGTCGGGGTCAGGTGTGTTGGGCAGGGGATCAAGAGGAGCCAGGTATAGGGGTGGGGCCAGGAGAGAGCTGGAGGGTGGTGTGGGTGGGTCTTAGGGAAGAGTGGGCCGCGGGACTCCACCCCACCCCACCCCACCCCACCCCACCCCACCCCACCCTACCCCACCCTAGGTTCGGGGCTGGCCACACGCTGACCCTGCGGGTGCCCGTGTCTCAGTCCGAGTCGGCGGCAGCCTTCGTGGCAGCCACGTTCCCGGGGGCCGAGCTGCGGGAGGTTCACGGTGGCTGCCTGCGCTTCCAGCTGCCTCCGGGAGGGCACTGCGCCTTGGCGTGCCCCTTTGGAGAGCTGGCAGCACGTGGCACAGAGCACGGTGTGGAGGACTTCTCTGTGAGCCAGACCACGCTGGAGGAGGTGACCGCTGCCCCAGGACAGGGCTGGTGGTAAAGGTGGGGATGGGGGCCAGACCCTCAAGCTGACCTCCCCTCCTGTTTCCTTGGGCTGCCCACCACTAGGTATTCCTGTACTTCTCCAAGGATCAGGGAAGGAGGGGGACGAGCAGGAGGCAGAAGTGGGGGCGGACCCTGTGCCAGGCCCACAGACCCGCAAACTCATCACCCAGTTCCTCGATGACCACAGCGTGGCCAAGACGGTGCTCTGAGCCTCCCTCTCCTCCGTGGAGCTGGTGGGAGGCCCTGGGAGTGACCAAGGCAGGGCAGAGGGGCTGGAGCCGGGACCCAGACTCCCTGAGGGGTTGCTGCCCTGGAGGAAATAAAGAGAAGTCGTGGTGTGAAGCCCTACGCACGTGTGTCCATGCGTCAGGCTGCATGCTTGTCCCAAAATGGCTCTCCATGTCTGGATACCGGGCCTGGCACCCGAGTGTGTGCAGGAGTTGGTTTGTGGACACAGATGCAATCTCTAGGGTGCAGGTGAGAACCCAGCTACAGCCTACTGGACTCCCAGCTTTGAAGCCCTCTGTGGTGGGCTGGGGCGTGTCTCCCTGCAGGTTTGCCCTTCATAATAGCCTGGACAATGGTCCCGGGGCCCCTAAGTGCCCACGTGGTTCTGGCGCCTGAGGGCGGTACCTGTGAGTCGCTGGTCATGAAATGGGCGTGCTGTCAGGGCTCAGGAATGTCTGGAGCAGCTGGAGGAGCCCAGCAGGGGTGACCCAGACCTCAGGCCTCCCAACCAGGTCAGAAGCCCACCAGCCAGCCAACCCACCAGCTGGCCCTCACCCCCTGATCCTGGTCTCCAGAGCAATGAGTGGTGGGCAGAGGTTCCTTAAGGGGCTTCTGGGTGGGGTCTGTGGATGGACTCGGGCCTGGAGAGTCAGGTTTGCCATGAGGGGCTGTGGCCTGCATGCCCCGTGCCCAAAGATCACACCTGAGGTCAGTGGGGGCCAGTGTTGGGACTCTGGAAGGGGGCGGGGGGAGGAAGATCTGGGGAGGGGAGAAGGCTCAGATTGGGGGGCTCGAAAAGAAGAGGTGGTCATGGGAGGAGGCAGGAAGCTGTACACACCGCCAGCGCTCCAGATCCGGGGGCCCCACCAGGGAATGGAGGAGGCGGCGTGGTGACCTCAGAAGTGTTAGCAGCCCTGCTGCTGGCCAGCTGTCCCGTGGTCATGGTCGGTGCGTGTCCCTGGAATGTAGAATGGGGGGTGAGGGGCGGGAGCTGGGCTGAGGGGAGGAGACCCACTATGCCCAGCACTGCCCAGGGGCCCTGGGGTCTGCAGGGGCGTCGCCAGAGGACGTAGGGCAGGCACATCCGTGAGAGGTGGGAGGACTGGAGGGCAGGTGTCTGTTTCCAGGGGTATCCGTTGCATCTGCGGAGCTGGGTGGCTTCTGATCATGTGTCCAAGCCTATGTCCCTGCGTGTCGTCGTGCTCCCCTGTCTGCACTCCTGGGTGCATCTGGGTGTGGCCGAGTGGGGGGGTCAGCGTCTCTGCAGTCCCCGTGTGCCCGCCAGGGCCTTGCCCGGGGCGCCAGTGCCAGGCAGGGGCACCTCGACCAACGTGCGTGCGTGCGCAGAGCTCCTGAAAGCGGAAGCTGGGGGCGGAGCCTGAGACCCCACCTTCAAGCCCACTGAGCGGAGGGGCAGGCTGAGGCTGGGGAGGGTCAGGGGCGGGTCTGAGTCACCGCCTCCGGAGGCCTTTTCCTGTGGGGGGAAGCGCCCGCCAATGAGGGCTGGGCCTGTCACGTGGGCCTGACAGCTGGGTGGGGGGTGGCCAGCGACAATGTGGTCCCGAGGCCACTGACACCAAGAGCTGCGGCGCTGAGACCCCCGGCCCGCCCCCCCCTCGGGCCCCTCGGGCCACTTGGCCTGGCCACAACATGTTCTCCAGGAAGAAGCGGGAGCTCATGAAAACCCCTTCTATCTCGAAAAAGAACCGGGCGGGAAGCCCCTGTCCGCAGCCCTCGGGGGTGAGTGAGCCTCTGCTGGGAGCTCGGAGCGGGCGGGGATCTTGGAGCAACACGCGGGCAGCAGGGGGACCGGGGGACACCCTGCGCTCGGGCCGGCGGGGCAGGGCCGGGCAGTGCCATGCTGGGCCGGCGGCGCGGGGCTGGAGCCAGCTACAGCCCTGGGGCTGGACTGCAGGGGCCATGCAGGACGGGCTGGGATCCCCACGTTCAGCTCATGGTAGGAGCCCTTGGGATGGCCACTGCACGCCCCACCCCGTCTAGGGCTGCCTGTGGGGTCCAGGGAGTGTGGGTGCTCTGGGTCCAGGACTCTGTAGGGTGAGGGCTCAGGGAACTTGGCGCCTCCAGGCACCGTTAGATGTGAGAGCTACAGCCCAGCCACTGGGGGAAGGTTTAGAGCGAGCGGAGGGTGCAGCGAGATCCATGGGGTGGGCCTCATACAAAGCTGGCCTGTGGTGTCCGCGGGACTCAGGGGCCTAGTGGACCCTCAGAGTAAAAGAATCGAGGAGGTGTCTTTACCAGTGAGTAGGTGTGTCTGCAGTAGCCTCCCCTGAGGGGGGCTAAGGAGACCCTGGACCTCCCTACCCGGCCCCCCCCCAGGAAGTGGGGTGCCCCTCCCCCACACCCTGGCTGTGGTTTGGGCAGAGGCCGTTGTTTGTGAAAGCTCTGGGGAAGAGGATGTTGGGTAACAGGTGCGGGAGGGGCACAATACCAAATCTCAGCCCTCTGACCTGTGGCCTTTGACCCCCTGTGGGGTCAGGCTGAAGACCCTCCAGAGCCCCACTTCACTTCTGGGAAAACTGAGGCAGGGCCCCAGTGGGAGCACCTGCTCTAGCGGCTCCCCCCACCCTCCCAGGAGCTCCCCAGGAGAGATGGGGCTGATGCAGTGTCCCTGGCGCCCAGCCTGGAACCACCAAGTGTGGCCTTGAATGCCAAGGCCACGGGCACACTCAAGAGGCCCACCAGCCTAAGCCGCCATGCCAGTGCTGCCGGCTTCCCACTGTCCGGAGCCAGCACCTGGACGCTGGGCCGTGGCCACCGCAGCCCACTGTCAACAGCCAGCCCAGCTGAGGGACCCATCCAGGGACCCTGCCCCGACACTGTGGAGGACATCTCCCACCTGCTGGCTGACGTGGCCCGCTTCGCCGAGGGCCTTGAGAAGCTGAAGGAGTGTGTTCTGCGTGAAGGTGAGAAGTTGCAGAGACACCGCGGTCTGGGTGGAAGGCAGAGTTGGACACAGATATCCCAAAGCCTGTGGGGTCGAGGCAGGGTGGAGGGAGGGATTTGGGGAGGCTCCGAAGAGGGTTGTAGGGAGGGCTTCGTGGAAAAAGCCATTGCAGCTAGGGTTCTGAGGGATGTATAGGAGTTTGGCGGCAACCAGGAAGAGGGAATGTCATGTGCACAGGCTCAGAAACATGGAGTGGAGGTGCATTTGGGGGAACAAAGTTCGGGTGTATGAAGTGTGTGAGGGTGGAGGCATTGAGAATGGCAAGCAGAGGGACCCTGGACGTTATCCTGAGGGTGGTGGGGAGCCATAGAAGGTGTTAGAGCAGAGGTGGAACAAGGTCAGATCTGCATGTTGGACTGAAATGGACTGGAGGCAGGCTGAGGTCTGGACAGAGAGAGATTCAGGACGGACAAGGGGCAGGACCGGCATGTAAGCTGCAGGAGTGAGCGGTCTGTGGGATGGCAGTTCCGTTTTCTCCACGCGTCTGCTGACAGCCCAGCTTCCTGCCGAGTTATTTTCATCTGCTTCCTGTTTGTCCCTGGCCGCCAAGGAGGGCACTATGATCTCTCCTGCCAGAAACCGCAGTGCCAGGGCCATGCTAAACACTCTGGCCTGCTCCCCACAGGTGCCTATTTTACAGATGAGGAAACTGAGGCCCAGAGAGGGGCCCTGACTCCTGGCTCAACCAGCCAAGGAGGGGCCAGAGCCCGGATTTGACCTCAGACTGGAGAGAGACCTCAGCTTTGCAGGCGCTAATGGGGGGCTCTGCTGGCCCGGCCTTTGCTGGGTCGGGGGGTGTCAGCCCCCAGGGTTATCTGGTCCTGGGGTGGGGCTGGAGTTGTTTCCTGGGGAAACTCTCTCTAATCTCGGTTCCTTTCCGATCCTGGCGCTTCCTTGGAGGCCAGACCTGGGCGGGGGTGAGCCAGTGGGCGTCCTGCAGGAGGATGGGCCAGGGCAGGGGCACCCTTCTTTAAACCTTGGGGCGGCCCTGGGCCAGGGGAAGGGCCTGGAGCAGAGAGCATGTAGGTTTGCATCCTGCTGCTGCCCCTGCCAGGCTGTGAGACTGGATCAGCTGTCCCTTCTCTAAGCCTCTGGCATTTCATCTGTGAAACGGGGCAAAGATACTCCCTGGGGAGTTGCTGACTGTAACCAGATGTCCTCAGCTCACAGTAATTGTTGTGGGGACAGTGAGAGGGCTTGGGGACCCTGTGCTGTCCACCTAGGAAGCAGTGGGTGGCGGGATCCACGTGGGCGGGGTCTCCCCGCACCTCCCCACGCCCTGTACCTGGGCCTGTTTCCCTGCCTGCCCTTGGCCGGCCCATCCCAAATCGAATTGCATCTCCCTGGGTCCCAGACTCCTGCTACCTGAGGCTGGGGAGCTAGCAGGACGCCGGGGCAGAGCTTTCCTCGGAGGGGGGCGGGTCTTCGGACCGGCCAGAGCCGGTTTGCTTGCGGAGGACCTGGCACCAAAGACCCCGGACCAGCCAGTTGCCTAGCCCGGCCTGCGCATTCACGGTCCCTGCGCCCTGACGGCTGCGCCATGTGTATCTGTGGGACGGTGCACCCGGCGCTGGACGAGGCGCCGGTGCGCTGCCAGGCAGGGCCCCGAGGTGAGGGGACCGTGCGGGGTGCGGGGTGCAGGGCCTGGCCAGGAGCACGTGGCACTCGGGGCATTTGCTGCCCGGGGCTTGCCTTGGCCAGTGCTGAGCTGGGCATGTCCAGGCTTCGCCAGAGTCCCACCTGCCCAGGTGGGTGTGCTGCGGGGACACAGGTGGCCGAGGCCCAGGCGACACGAGGGGCCTGGTGTGTGGGAGGAATGTCCTGGGAAGGGGCGTGGCCCGGCCTTTCCTCAGCCGGCCTTTCATGGATTCCGCAAGCTCCTTCCCGCCTCCCTGAGTTGGCCTCGGATTCAGGCAGCAAATCCTGCCTGGTGCTGAGGCACTGGGCTGCACTCGGAGGAATTTGGGGCCAGGGACTCCGTGGGGGTCTCCCTGTCGGTGGCATTCAGTGGGGGTCCTCAGTGCTGAAAAGGGATCAGACACCTATTTTCAGATTACATTTTTTTTTAATTTTTTTTATAAATTTATTTATTTATTTATATTTTTGGCTGTGTTGGGTCTTCATTGCTGCACGCGGATTTCTCTAGTTGCGGTGAGTGGGGGCTACTCTTTGCTGCAGTGCGCAGGCTTCTCGTTGCGGTGCTTCTCTTGTTGCGGAGCACGGGCTCTAGGCACACAGGCTTCAGTAGTTGTGGCACACAGGCTCGAGTGCAGGCTCAGTAGTAGTGGCGCACAGGCTTAGTTGCTCCACTGCATGTGGGATCTTCCCGGACCAGGGCTTGAACCCGTGTCCCCTGCATTGGCAGGCGGATTCTTAACCACTGCGCCACCAGGGAAGCCCCAGATTCCATTTTTAAAATTTTTAATTTATTTTATTTATTTATTTTTTTTGAGCATCAGGTACCAGGCACAGAGTCAAAGGCAAACAGGTGCGGGAGATATCCTCCCAGCTGGTGGCCAGGTCCCTCCTGGGTCTCAGGGTTGGCTCATTCCTTCCCCATCCATACATTCCTTTGGCTTTGTTTCCACTAGATGGTGCGTGTTCTGCCCACACACAGCACTTTTTTCCAATTAAGAACATCTGAGGAGGGCATTTAAAGCCACGTTTGAAGATGCAGATCTGACCTTGACTCTCCTTTGCTCTAACACCTTCTATGGCTCCCCATTGCCCTTATGGTAAAGCCAGGCAGGGTCCTTCTGCCTGGCATTCTCATGCCTTCAGAGCTAGTGGAGATGGAAAAGCTGCGTGATCCTTGAGAAACGACTTCTCCCCTGTATGCCTCAGTTTCCTCATCTGCAAAATGGGGGTGATGACAGCACCTGCCTCATGGGGTGGCTGGTCGGGAGAGAGTGAGGTAACGGGGTGTTTAAGCCCCAGTGCCCAGGCAGGCAGGGCTGGGAGAGAGCTGGACAGAGCCCTGAGAGTTTGGGGCAGGGAAGGGGCCAGGTGGGTTGCCTGGAGGAAGAGGCACCAGGACTGCAACTTGAAGGTCAGCAGGAGTTTGTTTTCTGGAGGGATGAGGAAAGGGTGTTCTGAGCAGGACTGTCTAGACTGACATCTGGCCTTTGATGACCTGGCCAGCAGTCGAGAGAGGGACAGTTCCTCACACCACCGCCCCCACAACGAGGTCACACACTGAGCCTCAGGCAGTTACCGTCTCCCACCTTGGCCTCAATTTCCTCACCCGGGGACAGGAGCTCTGAGGAGGGTTAGGGTTAGGTGGTTAGGTGGGCAGGCTTTCCCTCCCTCCCTGCTCATACCCACTCTGCCTGGCAGACCTCCTAGAGGCCCGCCGGCCGCTTGCCCATGAGTGCCTGGGTGAGGCCCTCCGCGTGATGCACCAGGTCATCTCCAAGTACCCACTGCTGAACACCGTGGAGTCGCTCACAGCTGCCGGCACCCTCATTGCCAAGGTCAAAGGTCAGCCAGGACAGGGCAGCAAGGGCTGTCTGGGAGGGCTTCCTGAAGGAGGGAATGTTTGAAGTGGGTTTTGAAGGATGCATAGGAGTTTGATGGGCACAACTCCAATGCTCCCCCTTCAGTTAGTTGCACGGGTGGTCACCTCCCAGACTGGGCCAACCTCTCTCGTCCTTGTCTGCCCCCAGCCTTCCATTATGAGTGCAACAATGATTCAGACAAGCAGGAGTTTGAGAAGGCCTTGGAGACCATCGCAGTCTCCTTCAGCAGCACGTGAGTGTGGGGGTGGGGAAGGGTGGCGGAGGGTGGGGACCCATGTGCCTCTTGACACTTGCCCCCTGACCTGCAGTGTGTCCGAGTTCCTCATGGGTGAAGTGGACAGCAGCATCCTCCTCTCAGTGCCCCCTGGGGACCCGGGCCAGGTGAGCAGGGATGGCCTGGGTGCTGCACGGGGTCAGGCTGGCAGGGCGGGTGAGTCCCCCCTGCCCGCTCTGTGGACCGTGGTCTCCCGCTCTGTCCAGGGGGGGCGGTGACTGTCTCCTGCAGGGTGGGCATCAAACAGGACCCAGCCCGGACTGGACTCACCTGTCTCCCTCTGGTACAGTCCATGGAGAACCTGTATGGACAGGGGAGCGAGGGTGCCCCGCCCAGCAGTGAGGACTGTGATGAGGGTGAGTTCTGAGCCTAGGGGCAGAGGGCTGAGGACGGAAGGGTGGGCTGGGCTGGAGCCCGGGCTGAGGGGTGTCTGTCCCGCAGGCTGCCTCTCCCCGGAGGCGGTGGACACGCTGCTGCAGCGCTGTGAGGGGGGTGTGGACGCCGCGCTGCAGTACGCCAAGAACATGGCCAAGTACATGAAGGACCTCATCGGCTACCTGGAGAAGCGGAGCGCGCTGGGTGCGAGCTGGGGCCCTCGGGGCGGCGTCTGGTTGGAAGGCCCCTCCCCTCACGCCTGCGCTCACACCCCTCCCCGCCTGCAGAGACGGACTTTGCCAAAGGCCTGCAGAAGATCGTCCAGAACTGCAGACAGAGCGTCATGCAGGAGGTGGGGAACTCGAGGGAACGGGGTGGGGTCCCTCAGGCCTGGGTGTGTCTCGCCCCTCCAAGATGGGCCAAAGGAAAGGGGTTTCCCATCTCTGCAAGGGCAGCTGAGGGAGCTGGGGAGGCGGCAGGGCTTCCACGAGGGCGCCTGTCCCACCCCCGTGACTGCCGGCCCCACCCCCACAGCCGCACATGCCCCTCTTGTCCATCTACTCGCTGGCCCTGGAGCAGGACCTGGAGTTCGGCCACGGCCTGGTGCAGGCGGTGGGCACGCTGCAGACCCAGACCTTCGTGCAGGTGAGCTTCGCCCTGGAGGGTGGGCGGGGTGGAGGGTGCCCGGGTCCCCATCACACCCGTCTCCCCCCTCCAGCCCCTGAACCTGCGGCGGCTCGAGCACGAGAAGCGCAGGAAGGAGATCAAGGAGTCTTGGCACCGTGCCCAGAGGAAGCTGGTACCGCGGGGCGGCAGGGCTAGGAGGGGGCAGGGCGGGCCGGCTCGTGCACGCGCAGTCCCCTGGTGCACACCCGGGTGGTCCTTTCCCGAGTTTTGCGGACACCCGACAGAGGGCCCTGTGCCCGCGTGGGGCTCACTGTGGCGTCACAGGTTGGAGTGGGTCCTGCCTCCCAACTGCTCCAGCCCCATTATCCGCAGCTGCAGCAGGAGAGGCCCTGGCCTGGGGCCCCCATCACTGTCACGGGTCAGATGTCCGGAGGGACCGGGTCACCCGTGGCCGCCAGGAGCAGGTCTGGGTTAGAGGGAAACTGAGGCTCTCTCAGGTCTGGTGGGTGCTCCAGGTTCCTCCATGTTGCTCTTTTCCCACCTCTCTTTTGGGCTGTTCCAAAGGCACTAGCAATCTTTTGCACTGCTCTTTAGGCCTGCTAACAGGGTCTGCGGTGCACAGAGCCCCCATGGCCCCTGCTCCAGCTAGTGGTGTCCTGTGGCACATCTGGCAAATGAGCCTCTCCCCCCTTTTCTACACCTGATGACAGCTTGCCGAGTACCCTGTTCTGCTTCTGGCCTTTTACACTCGCCTCCATATCCAGCGACTGGCCCCATCTCACTCCATGTGAAACTCCTCCCTTTTTCTCAGCTACAAGTGCTCAGCTGCAGAGCCACAGGGCTTAGTTCACTAAATCCCTACTGATGGACAGTTTAGTTGTTGTTGAGCTGTTGTTGTTTCAATCACCACTGCTGTGACGAGCTTGTGCCCCTGTTGCTCAGACATGTGACCTAGCATTTATCTCAGATCAGTGCCCGAAAGGTAATGGCTGGGTCACAGATGTCATGAGCATAGAAGCTGACCTCCCGAGCCACAGCCATGCTTTTCCTCTTCTGTGAGCTCTCAGTTCATATCCTTTGCTCACCTCGGATTGTATAGTAGCCTGTTTCTTATTGACTTGCCAGAGCTCTTTACATATTAGAGAACCCAGCCCTTGATGAGATGTGTTACAAACTCCACCCCCAGTTTATTGTTTTGACTTTTGATTTAACCTGTTGCCTGTTTTCCCAGTTGAAACCCATGATTGTTAGTAGCAGTCTTTTATGGTTTCTGGGTTCTGTGTCACGCATGGAAAGGCCTTCCCCATGCTATGTTTATTTTAAGAAATTATCTCATGGTTTCTCCTAGTACTCTTGTGAGCTCTTTTCTTTATGTTTAAGCTTCTGATCGTGTAGACTGTGAGGTGTGGCCCCCAGAAGGCCCACTGGGTTTTGACTAAGTGCTCTTCCTGCCAACCCTGAGGGTGCCTGACTTCCTGTCTGAGCGGCCTCACTGTTCTCATCTCTGAGACAGGAAATGAAAGAGATAGAAGCACAAGTCGCTCTGGCGGGTGTGGGTGTAGGTGTCAAGAGGATGATGTAGTTGGTGTCTCCTTCAGAGCTTAGCTGTGCCTCAGCTTCTCTGGCTGTGAAATGGGCATGCCAGATGCTGGCTCCTCCCAGGGTCGCCCTGTAGGTGTCATCTCCTATTCTTCCACCACTGGTTCTTGGGCGGGGGCCTCTGTTTGCTTGACTGGCCATAGGATTTTGGCCCAAGGGATGTGGGTGGCAGAGGTCCCTAACGCGGTCTCTGACTGATGGTGCTGGTCTGGTTCCTCCCATGTCCACAGCAAGAGGCAGAGTCCAATCTGCGCAAGGCCAAGCAGGGCTACGTTCAGCGCTGCGAAGACCACGACAAGGCCCGCTTCCTAGTGGCCAAGGCGGAGGAAGAGCAGGCGGGCGCTGGCCCAGGTGCAGGGGGCGCGGCCTCCAAGACCCTGGACAAGAGGCGGCGCCTGGAGGAGGAGGCCAAAAACAAGGTGAGGGCGGGTCGGGGGGCAGGGGGTGCAGGACAAGACCCATGGCATCAGGGTCTGCCGCCCTGTGCAGGATTGCCCACCGCCGGGCCTTTGTCTGGGCTGTGCCTCCTGCCAGGAATGCCTTCCTGTCCTTTTGTGCCTGGCTGATTTCCGTGGGGGGCCTGAAGATGCCCTGAGGGCTGAACCGCGGGCTGAGGCCTCTCTGGGCACCCCACCCCGCCCCCGCCCCCACCCCCACCCCCACCCCAGGCGGAGGAAGCCATGGCCACGTACCGCACGTGCGTGGCGGATGCTAAAACGCAGAAGCAGGAGCTTGAGGACACCAAGGTGACGGCACTCCGGCAGATCCAGGAGGTCATCCGGCAGAGCGACCAGACCATCAAGTCGGTGAGCGCTGTGCTCCCACCCCCGCCCCCGCCCCCGCCCCCGCCCCCGCCCCTGTCGGGGTGGGCGGGGCGGCTGCCCGTCCAGCCTCAGGACCTCCAGCACTTAGGGCCCCTCCCACCTGCCTGCCCGCAGGCCACCATCTCCTATTACCAGATGATGCACATGCAGACGGCCCCGCTGCCTGTGCACTTCCACATGCTGTGCGAGAGCAGCAAGCTGTACGACCCGGGCCAGCAGTACGCCTCCCACGTGCGCCAGCTGCAGCGCGGCGAGGAGCCAGACGTGCACTACGACTTCGAGCCCCACGTCTCCGCCAACGCCTGGTACCCCGCCGTCTGCGCATGCCCGGGGGAGCTGGACTTCCCTCCTGAGGTGGGGGCGGGGGCAGTGAGCCTCTGTGACCCCCATCGTGGCCCTTTCTTTTGGCTGTTGGTCCCACCAGGTCCCCGGTCTTGCGCGCCCGAAAGGGCAGCTTCAACGTCAGCGATGCCGCGGTGGCGGAGGCCGCGGGCTGCCCCCCGCAGGAAGGTGGGCTCGGCGACGGGGAGCTTGCCAAGGAGCGCAGGGGTGAGTGTACGGCAGGGGTGGGCGCGGCCCCCCTGCAGCCCCCTTCAGCCCTTCACTGGGGACACCTTCGCAGGTGGGCGCGGACACCAGGTGCACAAGTCGTGGCCGATCGCCATCTCAGACTCTGACGCCAGTCTGGACCCCAGCCCTGGCTCAGGTGAAGGGGCCTGGCCGGTGGCGGGGGGCTCACAGAGCTGCCGCCCCCGCCCCCGGGTTTCAGCGGGCTCATCGTGCAGCCGGGGGCCCTCGGGGGAGTCTCTCACAACCCCTGTTTTCTGCTCAGGGGACTTTAAGAAGTTCGAGCGCATGTCTTCCAGTGGCACCATGTCGTCCAGCGAGGAGCTGGCCGACCAGGAGGGCAGCACAGGCGCATCAGCCTTTGACCAGGGTGAGGGGACCCCTGGGCGGGGCAGTGGGGAGAGGGGGGTTTGGACTCTCTCTGTGCGCCTGGCCCTGACCTGCCTTGGTGACACTGACCACCTGCCCCCGCCCCCACCAGATGACCTCAATGGCATGGCCCCGGAGCTGCCTGTGGCCATGCCCAGAGGGCCCTTCCGCCACGTGGGGCTGTCCAAGGCGGCCCGTACCCACCGGCTCCGGAAGCTCCGCACGCCGGCCAAGTGCCGGGAGTGCAACAGCTACGTGTACTTCCAGGGCGCCGAGTGTGAGGAGGTGAGTGGTGGTCCCGGGGGAGCCAGGCACCTGCATGTGCGCCCTCAGGACCGTGCCATGCAGAGCGCTGGAGGGAAGTGAAGCCAGGAGCACTTGCAGTCTCCTGGGGGAGAGCATCCCAGGCGGAGGGCTCAGCCAGTGCTGAGGGAAGCAGAAGGCGGTGGGAGCAGCCCAGGCTGCACTGGTGGCAGGGGCACGTCTCCCAACCAGGAGGGGTGAAAGCTGCCCTGTAGGGGGGTGATGAGAGCAGCGGGGGACGCGGTGGGAGGGGGAGCCGGGGGTGTCTGCGTGGGGCTGGGGCGCCAGGAAGGTCTGCTCACTCCTCGCCCGCCCCCAGTGCTGCCTGGCCTGCCACAAGAAGTGCCTGGAGACCCTGGCCATCCAGTGTGGCCACAAGAAGCTGCAGGGCCGCCTGCAGCTCTTTGGCCAGGACTTCAGCCAGGCCGCCCGCAGCACCCCGGACGGCGTGCCCTTCATCGTCAAGAAGTGTGTCTTCGAGATCGAGCAGCGGGCGCTGCGCACCAAGGTGACTGCCGCAGGCACAGCTGCAGGGGCTCCGGCCGAGGGGCCACACAGGGAGGGGAGGGGCGTGGGCCCAGGCTGACTGCGGGCTCCCGCAGGGCATCTACCGGGTCAATGGGGTGAAAACGCGTGTGGAGAAGCTGTGCCAGGCCTTCGAGAACGGCAAGGAGCTGGTGGAGCTGTCGCAGGCCTCGCCCCACGACATCAGCAACGTCCTCAAGCTCTACCTGCGCCAGGTGAGACAGATGGGGACAGAGCAGAGCAGATCCTGAGCTGGACCTGAGCCTGGTGGGGGGCGTGGCCAGCTCTGAGCAGGGTTGTGGTTGCTAGGCCAGGGGCATGGTCAGTACAGGGTGGGCGGCACTGGTGCCTGTCAGGGGCGGGGCTGCTGCTAGGGGCGGGGCCAGTGCAGGACGGATGGCATGGGGCCAGGCCCACTGACTGCCCCCACACCTAACCCGTCACCCTGCAGCTGCCTGAGCCGCTCATCTCCTTCCGCCTCTACCATGAGCTTGTGGGGCTGGCCAAGGACAGTCTGAAGGCAGAGGCCGAGGCCAAGGCGGCAACCCGAGGCCGGCCAGATGCCACCGAGAGAGAGGCTGTGGCCGTGGCCATGGCGGGCCGGCTGCGGGAGCTCCTGCGGGACCTGCCGCCGGAGAACTGGGCCACGCTGCAGTACCTGATGCGGCACCTGCGCAGGTGAGGGCTGGCCAGGCCGGGGTCAAGGGCGGCGGGGTCCCGGGAGCCACTCACACCTGCTCCTGCACTCCGGCCCCCAGGATCGTGGAGGTGGAGCAGGATAACAAGATGACACCAGGGAACCTGGGCATCGTGTTTGGGCCCACGCTGCTGCGGCCCCGGCCCACGGAGGCCACCGTGTCCCTCTCCTCCCTGGTGGACTACCCCCACCAGGCCTGCATCTTGGAGACCCTCATCAGCCACTACAGCCTGGTCTTTGAGGAGGAGCCCGAGGCGGCATCCGGGTGCCAGGTGAGGGTTTTCCACCCTGGGTGGGGGTGCAGGGCTCTGTGAGCATCATGGGGCCGGGAATCTCGCTCACCCACGGGGGGATTAGACAGGAAGAAGGGCTGGGAGATGTCTGGCTCGGATGGGGCCAGAGCCCCGTCAGGGGCACCCAAGGCATCTTTTAAGCAAAGAACTGGATGAAGTGTGGGTTCAGATCTGTGGACGGAGCCCCAGGCAGTGCAGAGGCCCTTCGGCCTCCCCCCGCGTCCCCTGGAGCTCACATCAGAACGCACTAGACCCGACGTCCTGCCCCTTCTCCCATTTCCCATCTCTGCACCGCCTACAGCACGTTCTCTGGGTCCAGCCTGCTGCTCTCCTCAGCCGACAGGCCTTGTTTCTGCAAGTCTGTTCGCTTCCAGGCAGCATCAGCTCCCACGCTCAGTCCCCACTGTGCATCTTTAACCCCTCATCTGGTGTCTCTGGCTGTGGAGGTGACACGCCTGGGTGTGGCCTCAGGACAGTGGCTCCCACGCTGGTGTCCATGCAGGGCCTGCCTCAGACTTTCTGGCCAGGGCCTCTGCCCGCTTTGGACGAGCTCAGCCTGCTCGTGACTTGGGATCCAGGGGCCTCACGTGCTCGGCTGCAGCGGGTGTTAACAGTTTTTAGGGTTTAACAAGACAGAAAAATGGAATGTGGGATGGCCGGAACCGTGGCGCCCCCTGACCTCCGTTCCGCCTCTGCAGGATGTGACGTCCAACCAGGGGGCCGAGGTGGTGGTCCAGGAGCCGTACCCGGAGGTCAGCGGGGGCGTGGCCTTCCCCCTGCCGGAGGAGGCTGAGGATGGGGGCCTCGGTGAGCAGTGGGCCCAGGCGGCAGATGACACAGTGGGTCCACCTCAAGGGCTGCATCCCGGTTTGTCTCCCGTGGAGACCATGAGTATCACCTGCTTTTTCACTGTCTTTAACGTGTTACAAACTCTTGCAAAGAGACACCCTTTCGAGGTGTTTTTGCCAACGCCGAGAAATGGGCACCCCGAAGTGGAAACGACCCCAGTGTCTGAGACCCTGCACCTCCGCCTGACCCGGGAGGGTTCTAAGCAGGGAGCCGGGCCTGCTGGGGGGAGGCGGACGCCCAGTCCTCCACCCAGTGCCCCCCACCCTGCTCACAGGCTGTCCATCTGTCCCTCTCTCTGTCTGTCCCTGTCTCTCTCCCTTGGACTTCCCAGAACCCCACGCTGCCTCCAATGACTCCGACTCAGAACTGGAGGAGGCCTCGGACCTGCCGTCCCCGGCGGGTGGGGCGGCCCTGCACCGCCTCGGCTTCCTGGAGAAGCTGGGTGGCGAGGCGGGCGCGGAGGGCAGCCGGGACAGCCGCAGCGGCAGTGAGGAGCAGCTGGGCACTGCCACCGGGGAGGGGGAGGATGGGCCCGGGCCTGGGGTCTGGGAGGACCTCGGGGAGGAGCCGGCCCAGCGGCTCGCCGAGCACAATACCAACCAGTGCAACAACGTGGCTGCGGCCCGCCTGCCAGCCGTGAGGCTCCGCGGCGGGCGGCTGGCAGGGGGCGCAGGCTGGGAGAGGCGGCCAGAGTTCGTGTAGCTGGGGCAGCGGGCAGGTCTGCTCCAGGCTCCTGTCCCTGCAGACACGTTACCGAGAGGCCTCTCCTTCCGCCCACAGCGGCAAGGGCATCACTGGCCAACTTTTCCAGAAGCTTCTGCCCGCGCTGCTCCGCACACCCACCAGGCCCCACTCCGCTGAGCTGGGGGATTCTGCTCTTGGGGTCGCCCAGGCTGTGATGGAGGGACCCTGCCCACCCTGGCGCTGGGCCGTGGAGGCCACACGGCAGCCGGGAGGAGGGCTGGACGCCTTTGTGGATGGTGGGCGGGCGGCCTCGGGATGCCCTGGCTTTTACGGAAAACTGGGTTTGGATACCTGGGGCTGAGGAGGCAGTGAAGTTCCAAGATGGAGTTCTTTGACAGGCACACTCCTTTTGCATAAAATAAAGTCTTTAACCTGAGCCTGTCTTCTCTGGCAGCAGTGGCCTAGCGACCCAGACACACAGGGCACTGAGCGCCGTCCCCAGCTCCTCGCTGGGCTTGGGGGCCAGGGAGCTGTGAAGAAGAAATTCCACCATGAGGCAGCCCCGTCAGGCGCGGGAGCCCAGGTGGCCGTGGGGACCAATTCCCACGGACTCCTGACTCGGGCCGCCAGCCCCCGGTGGCTCCCGAGCACTGAGGTGCGGCTGCTGTGCTGAGGAGCCGCAGCTGAAATCTACTTGCACCAAAGGCCTCAGGAAGACAGCAGCCACCACGTGGAACGGCACAGCGAGGAAGAGGCGAGCACCCCTCACCCAGCTCAGAGACCCCAGTCGGGTTTATCCCGGAGGGCTGGGGCCGGCTCAGCAGAGACCCAACTATTCATTTGAGGAATTAGATGGAATTCACACCCAGTCATGGGTGAAAGCTGCTGGGCCTCCACTCCTGATACAGAACAGCTCACCCCGAACTGCAGGCCCCCACACCCAGGCTTAGATAAGACCCGCTGTGGCAGTCAGGGCGCTTCCTAAGAGTGAGCGGGAAAAGCAGCCAGCAAACCACCAATGTGTTTTGCAAACAGAGATAATGGGCCGGGGGCCACACCCTCTCGGTTACATGTGGCCTGTGGCCACTTCTGCCCTGTAGAGTTGAGCAACTGTAGCAGGGCCACCTGGCCAGCAAAGCCAACATATTGACCGCCTGGCCCTTTACAGCAAAACTTTGCTGACCCCGATCTACGGTTTTTAAAAAAACGGTCCGAAGAATGAGCAAATCTATTAACATTTCAGAGTGCTCAGCAGGACAGGTAACGGCAAGAAAGCATCTCACTGTCAGGTGCCAAAGCATCTCTAAGGAGCCTGGCGGATCATGCCACACAACTTCACAGGTTGCACCACTTTCAGACAAGGGCTGGCCCAGGCTCACAACATGTCCTGGTGGCCGGAGTGAGGGGCTGGGGGGTGCTGCGTGAAAGCCAGCCCCTGCCTCCAGACCCGGGGGGCCCCACTTCCTGAAGCCCCGAGGCAGGCAGGCGTCAGGACCAATCTCAGGGCCTCAGAACAGGCTGTGCGTGGTGGCGCAGGCAGGCGGAACCGGTGCCCCAGCAACAAGCAGGGGACCCCAAAGGGGAGCTGGTGCCGCTGGATGGAGGGCATAAGGGGCGTCTGCACCTCGCACCTGAGACCCCGCACCCGGGGACAGGTCTGTGCCCAGCCGGGAGACCAAGCACCCTAACCAGGAGCAGAAAGAATTTTCAGGGAATCAGTGAGTTGATTCTAGAATTCATTTGGAAGAATCAATACTCAAGAACAGCCAAGACAATTTTTTTAAACTGTAAATTATACATATTTACCATTTTTGCCACTTTAAACCGCACAGTTCACAGGCACTAAGCACCTTCACGTTGTCGTGCAACCATCTCCACCATCATCTCCAGAACTTTCTCATCTTCCCAAAGGGAGACTCTGTCCCCGTGAAACCCTGACTCCCCAGCCCCTCCCCCACCATCTGCTTCCTGTCTCTGTGGACTTGATTCCTCTAGGGACCCCTGTGAGTGGAATCGGACAGGATTCATCCGTCCGTGTCTGGCTCCTTTTGGCCAAGATGGTTTTGGAAAATGATGTATGTCTATCTGGGGGAAAGGGGAGACCTGTTCTCCTGTCAGATGTACTATAAAACGAAGATTTTAAAACCTAAATTCATCAATGGAAAAGAAGAGGATCTCAACACAGACCCACGTGGATCTGTGTGTTCACTACGAGAGTGGCAACTCAAGGCAGTGAGGAGAGCACCTCTGGTTCTTCACTGAACAGTGTCAAGACCGCTGTCTGGGGGACAGTGACAGCCCCAAGTCATACGATGCCCAGAAGTAAATCCCAGGATTCGAGTCCTATGTATAAAGGCTACAAGGGGCAAGCTAAGAAATACAAAAAGTGGGAAAACATTTTTGTAAAGCGTATACCTAATAAGGGACCTGAGCCTAGAATATATAAAGAACCCCTAAAACTCAGCAGAGACAAATAACCCAGTTAAACAAGGGGCAAAGGACCTGTGCACAGACACGTCTCCGAGATGACCTGCAGGCGGCCGGCGAGCCGGGGAAAGGTGCTCACCACCCTCAGCACCAGGCAAGTGAATCTGAACCACAGCGACTCACCCCCGGGCCGCAAGAACCAGCGTTGGTGAGAAGGGGGAGACGCGAATAGGCACCCGGGCAGCCGCGGCAGAGACAGCCTGTCTCTCCAAAGGAAACAAGAGCTTCTGCAGGACCCAGCAATTCTACTCCGAGGCACACCCACAGCCAGAGAAATAAACACAACCACACCACCTCGTACCTGGACGCCCACAGCAACATGCCGCACAGTCGCCAACAAATGGAAACAGTCCGTGTCCATCAACTGAAGAATGAACACGTGTCCCTCCACACACAGGAGCATCACTCAGCCATGTAAAGGGGTGAAGCCCTGACACTCCTACAACGTGGACGAACCGTGAGAACACGATGCTCCATTAAGAGAAGCCAGACACAGAAGGACACGATGTGTGATTCCACTGATGGGAAACGTCCAGAACAGGCAAATCCACAGAGACAGATTCGTGGTTGTCAGGGGCTGGGGAGGGGGTGGGGGTGACTGCTGACAGGGACAGGCTTTCTTTTTAGGAGGGTGGAATGTTCCAAAATAGACTGTGGTGATGGGTGCCCGATTGTGCATGTACTAAGAATCATGGAACCATACACTTTAAATGGGTGAACTGTACGGTATGTAAATCCTACCTCAACGAAGCTATTAAACAAAAACACAGAGAACTGCGCTTAGCCTGGGTAGGAGGCCTCTGAAATTAGTAGAGGGAAAAGGGGGTAGTTTGATCCCAAACTTCTATGCAAGAAAAGCACCAAAAAGCAAAGCTGAAGGTGGCACTGGAGCCCCTCCCTCACAGCTCCACCAGGGGGAAGTGGGCCGAGACCCCGTTGAGGGGCCAGAAGCCCGAGCAAGGCTGCTCACAGCAAACCGGGTAAACATTCCACCTTGGTCTTTCAGACAAGTGAACTTATTTACTCAAGATATTTTTAATTCTTTAAGATACCCAGCATTCCGTAGCAATCGGTCTCACTCCCCGCTGCCCTCGGAGCTCGCAGACAGGCAGCATCAGGGCCACTGTGGGGGGGACACGGCGACGGAAGGCCGGGAGGAGCTGGGGGCCACCCTGAGGTATCCTGTCCCCTCCCGAGGCACCGTCAGGTGGGATCCAGGGTGGGGCTCAGCGTCCAGGAGCCCAGGAGAGGCCACGGGGACCCTCAGGCCAGGAAAGGCAGGCCCAAGGCGGGCCACCCTGGGGCCCAGGGGAGCAGAGGCAAGGTTCCCAGGAGGAACGGACTCCCCCGGGCAGCCGGCCACCACGCTCCCGGACTGGTGGGTTGTCACAGACCATCTTTCCGTCCCCCGGGGGACTTGCCGAGAGAGAGGGGGCGGCCAGCAGTGTGACCCGTCTGTCGCATGAGCTGGGTGCGCAGGCTGGATGTGAGCTCCCTCCAGAGCACGTAACAGGCGGGGCTCGCTCACAGGGCTGGGACGGCTGCCCACACCCGGCCCTCGGCGCCCTCTCGCCTCATCTGTCTGTCGGGCCGCTACTGTACCAGCCGGTAGGTGATGTACCTGCCTGCGGTCTCGCTGGGCCGGATGATCTTCACCACCTGCAGAGGCAGGAAAGCAGGTGGGCTGGCTCCCGGGACCCGGGGTCCCTCCTGCCCTGCTCAGAAGCCTGGGCTCTGAAGGGGGCTGGAGGTGGGCCCAGCTCCTCCCTGGGAGGGGCTTCTCACCTGCCCTCGCTTTATCCCAAAGTAACGTGCCACGGGGTCTCCCGCCTGGATCCTGGGCAGCTGGTTCTCTCGGAGTTTACTGAGAAGCAGGTCAGGGAAAAGGCCTCGCTGGACTGACTGGGGGCGTTGTGGGGAGAGGTGTAGGGGAGAGGAGCCGGGCCCGGCCGGGGGCCAGAAAGGATACTACCGGGCCAGCAACTCCGTCACCTCCTCCTTGGTCATGACAACGTGCTCTGGGACCAGCTGCGAGAAGAGAACCTGGTCTCCACAGGGCTGCGACAGACCCCACAGGCCCTCCAGAGGAGGGGTGCGGCGTGGGCCCCAGGCGTCTGCGCAAGTCCTGACTCCACACTGGGACGGGGGCCCTGGAGCCTACACCCCTAGCCGTGCAGATGGGACGCAGGGCACAATCCCGGAGCCCCGAGGCTCCTGGGGACATGCAGATTCCACCCACCCCAAGCTCCTGACTCTGCAGGCTGGGTGGGCCTGGGAACCTGCCCTCCTAGCAAGGCCCCAGCTGCTCCTGGCCCAGGGTTCACACACTGAGACCCCGCCCCACCTTCTCTCCACCATGAAGGGGCTCCCGGACTCGCCTCCCCAAGACCCGGATGTCCGCCGACCCTGAACAGGTGAGGGGCCTGGGGGGCAGGAGGTGGGTCTCCAGTCTCGTCCCCCACCCCTACCTCATGCTCCGTGATGTTGATGAGCAGCTCCTGCTGCAGAAACTGCTCCAGGATGTACTTGGGGGCCATGTCGACCAGGGACTGGAAGAGACGCCGACCCTCAGGCACAGCCGAGGCGGCCACCCGCCCCCTGCGCTGGCCCCGGGCCCACCCACCCCGCCCTTCCTCGCAGGCAGCTGGCACCCGGGAAGCTGTGTGGGTCCCGCGTGACACATCAGGAAAACCCACCCCAGTGGGTAGGGTTTCCACTTGGGGAGAAGCCCACCCCGCCCCTCCCAGGCATTCAGCACATTACCGAGGCCTCAGTCTCATTGCAAGAAGCGTGAGGGCCCGTCTGTCAAAATGTTCCCAGGGTTGCCGGGAGCTGGTGCGGCAGCCCCTCCCTGGACCCCACATCCTGTGTCCCCTTGTCCGCACGGGGACAAAGGTGCTCGCCAGCTGCCCATCCCAACCACCAGCCTCCACTCAGGCCAGTCCAACCCACAGCCGGGGACCAGAGGCGGCGGGCACCCACCTGCTTGGCGGAGGGCGTCATGCCCTGCTGTACCACGATGAGGGCCCGCGTGATGTTCTCCTCCTGCATCCGCTGGCAGTACACCTTGATGGTCTTGATGCCCACCTTGGGCTCCTCTGCAGACCGAGCACAGGCTGGTGGACGCTGGGTCCCCCCCCCTCCCGGGTTCTAGCCCACCCCTGCCAAGGTGCTGCGGTGCCGCTCCCCCGCTGAGGCCTCGGCCTCCCGTTTGCAGAGTGAGAACCGGGCTGCCGGTCCCAGAACGGGGCGCTGGCTGGCTGCATGTCACGTGGGAGCTGAAAGGTGCCCTGGGCCCTGGACCTAAGGGACCTCTTTCTGGAAGTGGGGTCTGGGAGTCTGGGTCTGCTCAGTGCCTCAGCGGTTCTGAGGTTCGGGAAGTCCCAGACTAAGCAGTTTGTTTAGTCCGGGGGCCCAAGAGACCAGGGCTGGGGTGTTCGGAGGTGAGTGGAGGCGAGACGACCCGGGGAGCACGGTCCCAGCACGGAGACAGCCCACCCAGCTCCTCGCTGCCAGCACTGGGGGTCCTCACGGTCTCGGCAGCGCACAGGGCCTGGGGCCTGTCACGAGAGAACGGCTGGACCCTAGGAGCCCAGCAGGTCGGCGGCTGGGGCAGCCCCGGAGTCCGTGTGCAGCACGTCCGCTGCCTCTCGCCGTTCTCCTCACACCCCACTCCACCGACCGGCAGTGCCCTGTCCCCGAAGTCCCTCTGTTGGAATCCTGACCCCCAGGAACCTCAGAATGAGACTGTGTTTGGAAATGGGGTCTTTAAAAAAGTAATTACGGTAACACAAGGTCGTGAGGCTGGGGTCCTTAAGAGATCAGGACACAGATACACAGGAAGGGACGAGCATGTGAGGACACAGGGAGAAGACGGAGGTCTACACACCAGCGAGAGGCCCCCAACACTGGGAGAGAAGCACTGTCTGTTTATGCCCCTGGTCTGTGGGGTTTTGTTACAGCAGCCGTGCAAACTAACACAGGCAGGGACCTCAACCCTGTGCCACGGCCCATCTGAGAGAGCAGGACACCCCCACTGTCAGTAAAGACCAGGAAGTGAGGTGGCCCCACCCCCGAGATGGCACCATGGGAGGCACGTGCTTAGGCACCAAAGTCTACAATAAATACGCTTCACACACAGGGTACACGCTTCTTAAAAGTGCCACCTAGATTCATCCCAGGGTCACAAGGATGGTTCAACATATGCAAATCAATGTGATACACCACATCAACGAAAGGAAAGACAAAAACCACACGACTGTCTCAACAGATGCAGAAAAAGCATTTGATAAAATTCAGCATCCGTTCATGATAAAAATTCTTATGAAAGTGGGTATAGAGAGAATATATCTCAACATAAAAAAGCAATTCATGGATCCGCAGCTAAGACCCGGCACAAATTACCCATGACATTTTTCACAGAACTAGAACAAATACTCTTAAAATTTACATGGAACCATAGAAGACCCAGAATTGCCAAAGCAATCCTCAGAAAAAGAAAAAAGCAGGGGGCATAACTCACCCAGACTTACAATAATACTACAAAGCTACAGTTTTCAAAACAGCATGGTATTGACACATAAACAGACATGGATCAATGGAACAGAATAGAGAACCCAGAAATAAAACCCACACAGCTATGGTCAATTAATCTTCGACAAAGGAGGCAAGAATATACAATGGGGAAAAGACAATCTCTTCAGCAAGTGGTGTTGGGAAAGCTGGACAGCCACATGTAAATCCATGAAGTTAGACACTCCCTCACATCATATACAAAAATAAACTCAAAATGGCTCAAAGGTTTAAATGCAAGACATGAGGAGACTTCCCTGGTGGTCCAGTGGTTAAGAATCTACCTTTCAATGCAGAAGACGTGGGTTCGATCCCAGGTCAGGGGACCAAGACCCCACATGCTGCGGGGCAACTAAGCCCGCGCACCACAATAGAGGGCTCACGCACCTTAGCTAGAGAGCCTGCGTGCCGCAAACCACAGAGCCCACGCGCTCTGTAGCCTGCATGCCACAACTACAGAGCCCACGCACCCTGGAGCCTGCATGTCACAACTAGAGAAGAGAAAACCTGCATGCCACAACTAGAGAGAAGCCTGCGCGCCGCGCTGAAGAGCCCGTGCGCTGCAACGGAAGATCCCGCATGCCTCAATGAAGATCCCACATGCTGCAACTACGACCCGACGCAGCCATAAATAAATAAATAAACAAACAAATAAATCTTAAAAACAAACAAACAAAAACAACTAAAAACAGAGTTGCCATATGACCCAGCAAGCCCACTCCTGGGCATATATCCAGACAAAACTATAATTCAAAAAGATACATGCACCTCAGTGTCATAGCAGCACCATTCACCATTGCCGAGACATGCAAACAACCTAAATGTCCAGAGGAATGGATAAAGAAGATGTGGTACATATATACAATGGAATACTACTCAGCCATAAAAAAGAATGAAATAATGCCACTTGCAGCAACATGGATGGACCTAGAGATTACCAAACTACGCCAAGTAAGTCAGAAAAAGACAAATATCATATATCACTTATATGTGGACTCTAAAAAAATGATACAAATGAGCTTATTTACAAAACAGAAAGACTCCCAGACATAGAGAACAGATGTGTGGATGCCAAGGGGATGGGGGGTGGGGGAGGGATGGATTGGGAGTTTGGGGTTCACAGATACAAACTATTATATGTAAGATGGATAAACAAGGTCCTACTATATAGCACAGGGAACTATATTCAGTATCCTGGAATTAAACCATAGTACAAAAGAATATGAAAAAGAACATATATATATGTATGTATATATATTTATAACCAAGTCACTTTACTGTATAGCAGAAATTAACACAACGTTGTAAATCAACTGTACTTCAATAAAATACATTTTTAAAAAAAGTGCCACCTGGGTCTGTTGAACAAGCATTTTCTGCCCACCCCTTTGATTCAAGGCACTGGGGTGGGCCCCCAAGGTGCTCATGACCCAACATGGCCCCCTAACCTTTGGGGCTTTAGAGCCAGGCTGCCTCAGTGTAGGACGTGCAAAGACAGAGGAACACAGGGGTCCTGGGACACCCTTGGTGGTGGGGGGGTTGTCTTCACTCAACCCGGGGCTCAGAGGGGGTTCCCAAAGAGGAGGCACTTGAGCTCAGTCACCAGGGACGGTGGATGGACACTGACCAGGCAGGCGAGGGGGGAACTGGCAGGGACAAGAAAGGGCAGGAGTCCTGCAGCAGCGCAGGAAGGGCAAGCGCTGGGAGCAGAAGCTGGGCTGACGGGTGGGGGCAGGGAGGACCCAGGGGCCCAGCTGGGAGGCCTGTGATAACCTTGATCGGAGAAAAGGGTTGAGGAAGAGAGAATGGGGAAGGTGACCGAGAAGAGGAAGCTGGAAAAGGAGTCCCCACAGCAAGGAGGGCGAGGGGGCAGAAGGATGAGAGCAGGCAGACTCTGGGTCACAAGGCAGGTGGCTGCTACGAGCTGGCCCTGAGCTGCCCCTCACCTGGGAAGAAGACGAACATCTGGTCAGTGGGGTCATCGTTGTGGGCCACCAGCACCGTGAGGTCTGTGCGCCGAGGCCGCCCTTCACTGGGCTTGTCCCCAAACTGGGCCTTGAACTCCTCCAGCGTCTGGTCCAGCTCATCCTGGGTCACTAGGTAGCCACGATCGTGGCACAGCTGCGAAGAGAAAGGACCAGGTGACCCCAGGGCGGAGGGGGTACGGCAGCAAGAGCTCGGGGTAGGCGAGGCCACTGCGGAGGAGACCGGGACAGAGCTGGGACGTGAGGAGGGCTGTTGAATGCAGAGTCAGGCCCCAGGGTCTGGGGCAGACAGGGACAGCTGGCTGGGAGGGTGCTGCTGGGCTGGCTGGGCAGACGCTGGTTGGAAAACCAGGCAAAGGCCTGAGGGTCAGCAGTTCTAGGTCCCGCCTCAGAAACTGGGGCTCTTTGAGTGTGTGGACTAGATGAGGACCCAGAGAGAGAAAGGAAGGCTGGAATCGCTACCCAGCCCAGCCCTGCCCGCACCCCCTTTCCTCGGCCAAGTCTCCCTCCAGAGCCCTGGGTCTCCTTTCCCAGGGGCCCCCGATACTGTCAGCCAGAAGCACAGTTGCTCCGGCCCTGTCTTTGGGCAGCTCTGCAAAGCGGCAAAGAGGCTGGGGGCCACCACCCGGCCTTAGCCCAGCAGGATTCCTGGGAGGGTGGGTGCTCTTGATCAAGGCCGCAAGCCTCCGTGGCATCACACTGGTCCCCTCCCACGGGGTGGCTTAAAGAACGAGGCACACAGAGAACACTGGTATGACTCGGACCCGGACCGAGTAATTCAAAGTTGGTGGCTGAGACATCTAAGTAGCCACCAGACAGCGGTCGTCCAGCCCACCAGGGTTCCTTCCACCCCCACGACCCCGGGATTCTGCGTTATGCACTTGAGGTGGTGCCGATAAGACAGTCTGGGACCTGGGACCTTTTGCTGAAGCCCTTGCACCTGGGCAAATGTCTCCTCCAGCAACAGAAAACCCAGAAACTATAGGTAAGGAACTAGAAATAACTACGCACATGCGCAGTTGGGGAACCAAGGACCAAGATACAAAAAGGCCAAGAACCCAACTGCCACTTCTGAGGAGCCAGGAGCAAAAGCAGGGTATTGGGCATGATCCCTGCACACAGCACCACCAAGGGGGTGGGCAGACCCCTCCAAGCCACCCCTCCGGCCTGACCCCTGGACCCGCCCCCACCCTCACCCCATTTAAGGGACCAGCTCGCCCTCCTTGGAGCAAGGGCACCTGTTGCTTGTTTTCGCTACTTCATGCTGCAGCACAAACTCCAATAAAGCCTTGCCTGAATTTCTCGTCTGGTCGACTATCAATTTCTACTGATTAAGAAATTCAAGAACCCCGGTGAGTAACATCAGAACCTTCCATAGACACAAACACGCGCCGGCCTAGCGTCTGCCGTCCTCCCTCTCTCCAGCTCGAGCGAGACCCTGACCCCCTCCCGGGGGGCTCTTGGACTCGCGACTCCGTCCCCCGCAAACCCCCGCCCCGGGGGCCCCGCCTGAGCCCGACCCCTCCGCTCCAGCCGCGCGGCCGGGGGTGGGGAGGCTCATTCCTACCTCCAGGCCTCGCACCCGCCGTCCGCGCCCCGGCTGCTGCGTGCCCGGCTCGCCTGGGGGAGCGAGGTTCGCTCTCACCGTGTTCGCCAAGCGCGCTGCTCACCTGCATGATGGTCTTGCGGATCTTCCACAGCCGGTACGTCTCCTCCTCGTCGTCCATGGCTGCCGCCGCTTGCACTCACTGCGCCTGCGCCCGGCAGGACCGGCGCCCACTGCGCCTGCGCCGAGCCCCGGTCAGGCCCCCCCCCCCTCACGTCGCCCTCCCCTTGCAGGGCTGTCGCCGGCGAATGCCTGAATGCAGCGACCTTCGGGAGCGGCAGCGCCAAGGGCAGCCCGAGCCTTACTAAAGCGATGATTGGCTGCGCGAGAAGCGTGCGACCAGCACCGCCACCCGCGCCTCGGAAGTTCTCGCGAGGCTTTGACCGCAAGGCCCATCGGGAGTTGTAGTTTCCGCTCAATGCCCGCCTGGAAGGGCCGTTTAGAATCCAGAGAACAGAGGCGAGGTGTGGGCGGGGAAACTGAGGCCTTGACGGGGTTAGGGGTCTGCTCAGCTCCCTAGGACCGTCGGGCGGCCTAAGAGGCGCTCCATGAGTGTTTGTGCATCCAATTGTAGGGGGTTTTCTCAGTTGGCTCAGGCCTACATGCAACTTAATGCCCCCGAGCCTCAGTTTCCCCTCTGTACAATGGAAATAAAGTGTCCCCATTTTAGAGGGTTAGCTGGGGATCTAAGGAGATGGTCGTACTTGGGAGGAGCTTGGAATAGTTCCTGGTGCTCATGAAATGCTCCCACCTCTGTCTTCCCCTTCTGCTGTCCCATGAGCCCCAGCCCAGCCCCTGCCTGGATACCCCACAGCCCCCAAGACTGTGCATGTTTTTACAGTCCGCATCTGCCCCTGCCCCCGAGTTCGTACAGGAGGTTTGTCCACCCCTGCCGAGCCCAGTGCCCCTGCATTGGTAACTTCTCATTCAGTAATGCATTCATTCAATGATTCAATGTTTAATGAGCAACCACAGGGACAGTGAACAAAACAGGCCAAGCGCCCTTACATGCCAGGGAGAGACAGCACAGAAGCAGTGAACATAATAAGTAAATGAGAAAGTATGTTAGACGGTGACAATGCTGTGGAAGAAGAAATAGAGCAGGCTGAGGGAGACGGGAGGTTTGCAGTCCCAAATGGGGTCAGGGAAGGGAATTCCCTGGCGGTCCAGTAGTTAGGACTCCGTGCTTTCAGTGCCGAGGGCCCAGGTTTAATCCCTGGTGGGGAAAACTAAGATCCCACAAGCCGCTCGGCCAGAAAAAAAAAAAGAAAAAAAAATGTGGTCAAGGAAGTTTCCAGCAAAAACCCAAAGGGTGAGAGGGTAGGAGCCGTGGGGATGTCTGGAGGAAAGTGTATCAGGCAGGGGTGCAGTGTGTGCAAAGGCCCTGAGGCTGGACCATGCCTGGTTGTGTTGGCAGCAAGGAGGCCGGTGGTGGGGGAGGGGTGGGAGAAGAGGTCAGAGGGTCAGGTGGGGCAGATCCTGGGAGGCCTTGCTGGTTGGGTTGAAAAGTTCAGGTTTGCAGCCATTTTCAGCATCTCCATGGGGCAGAAGCAGGGAGACCAGGGAGGGGGCTGGGGAAGACCGTCCTGGCCAGAGATAGGTATGGCTCCAAGGGAGGGGCGAGCAGCGGGCAGGTCCAGGGTGTCCGGAGGGCAGTGCCCACAGGATCTGCAGGTGGACGGGACGTGGAGATGAGAGACGCAGAGGCGGGCAGAGGAGGGAGAGCGACTGCAGTGGGAAGGTGTGGGGCGGCTCGGGAGGGGGTCTTGGACGTGGTGAGCTTGGGGCTCCCAGGGGACCCTAAGGGGAGACATCCAGGGGGCAGTGGGATACAAGTCTGGAACTCAGGATGAGCTTGGAGTGGAGCCAGACGTGGGTGTTGTGGGTGTACAGTGGAGACAGGAGCTGGGAGCCTGGATGAGATCACTGAGCAGATAGGATGCCAGGCACAAGGCTTGCCTACCTTGTTCAGAGGCCGGGAGGAGGGGAGGGAAGAGCGGAAGGTAGAGGGGTGTGGCCACCTGGGCTCCAGTCCTGACTGTGTGACCCGGGCACGTTACTGAACCTCTCTGTGCCTCGATGTCCCCCCCAACTTGTAGAACAGGGACAAGAACAGCGCCCACTGCATAGGTACTTGGCTGATGATTGCAGCGCTGGCAATACTTAAGTGCTTCTTAAATAGAATAGAGGGACTTCCCTGGCGGCGCAGTGGTTAAGAATCCGCCTGCCAACACAGGGACACGGGTTCGAGCAACTAAGCCTGTGCGCCCCATCTACTGAGCCTGAGCTCTAGAGCCCGTGAGCCACAACTACTGAAGCCCGTGCGTCTAGAGCCCATGCTCCGCAGCAAGAGAAGCCACCACAATGAGAAGCCCGCGCACTGCAACAAGAGTAGCCCCCGCTCGCCGCAACTAGAGAAAGCCCAGGCACAGCAACGAAGACCCAACGCAACCAAAAATAAATAAGTAAATAAACATTAAAAAAAAAAAATAGAGGGTGGGTGGAAGCCAGGTGTCCATGAGCCCAGTGAAGCAGCTGTTGGAAGGAGGAGGGACGGAGCAGCCATCAAAGCAGGTCTGAGGATTGAACAGGGGATTGGCCAAGGGGACACTGTTTGTGACTGCTCTCAGAGGGCAGATCCAAGGAGGGGGCCCGGCTGGGGGAGACGTTTATGGGAGGAAAGGTATTGGAGATGTGGATGTAGCAGGGGGGACAGGGAGAGGGTCCAGAGTGGGTTTAAGACAGGACAAAGGGTGTCTGTCTAGGTGATGGGCAAATCTGGGTGGGGGAGGGGGCAGAACTGCTGGAGGATCCAGAGGGTGGCCTAGACGGTAAGAGGGGAGGGCCCAGGTGCGAGTGACAGGGGACATTAGGTAGCCTTGCTGTTCTTGGGGGCAGGGAAGAGAGAGGAGAAAGGGCTCACAGTAGCAGGCGGGCCCAACCCCAAGGCCCATGACTCAGAATCCTGCCTGTGACCGTGTGGCCTCAGCAACAGCACATGGAGTGGCAACTTTCTCCTTGGAACCTCGCCACCATGCAGCCCAAGTGGCAGAGTCCAAGGTTCAGAAATCAGGCCACTGGGCTTCCCTGGTGGCGCAGTGGTTAAGAATCCCGCCAGTGCAGGGGACACGGGTTCGAGCCCTGGTCTGGGAAGATCCCACATGCCATGGAGCAACTAAGCCCGTGCGCCACAACTACTGAGCCTGCGCTCTAGAGCCCGTGAGCCACAACTACTGAGCCTGCGTGCCACAACTACTGAAGCCTGCGCCTAGAGCCCGTGCTCCGCAACAAGAGAAGCCACTGCAATGAGAAGCCCACACACTGCAACAAAGAGTAGCCGCCGCTCGCCACAACTAGAGAAAACCCGCACGCAGCAACCAGGACCCAACGCAGCCATAAATAAATAAATTAAATAAATAAAATTTTAAAGTTATATATGTATAACTGAATCACTTTGCTGTACAGCAGTAATTAACACAACTTTGTAAATCAACTATACTTCAATAAAATAAATGTCTAAACAAAAAAGAAATCAGGCCACCACCCTCACACTCCTGGGTGGGGATGTGAGATGGGCCAGTGGCTGTGGGAAAGTCTGGCAGCTCCTCAAACAGTTACACAGAGTTACCATGTGACCCGGCAGTTCCCCTCTGAGGTGCGTACCCAGCAGAAATGAAAACATATGCCCACACAAAAACTTGTACAGCATTACAAAGCCAAAAGGTGGAACAACCCATCAATGGACAAATGGATAAACACAATATGGTCCATTCATATAATAGGATATTAATCCGCATGAAAAGGAGAGAAGCACTGACACACACTACAATGTGGATGAACCCTGAAGATGTGATGTTCAGTGAGAAACACCAGACACAGGAGGCCACATAGTACATGATATGAAACGTCTAGAACAGGCAAATCCACAAAGCGTGGATTCATGGTTGTCAGGGGCTGGGGGAGGGGGCTGGAGAAGACTGGTAATGGGGACAGGGGGTTACTTTTTGGGGTGCTGAATGATATAAGCCAGTCACAGAAAGTGAAGTACTGTCTGATTCCACTCATAGGAGGTCCCTAGAGAAGTCAAATTCATAGAGACAGGAAGTAGACTGTGGTGGCCAGGGGCTGGGGGGGGTGACTACAAATGCGGACGGGGTTTCTTTCTGGGGTGATGAGAATGTTCTAGAATTAGATAGTGGTGATGGTTCCACAACATTGTGAATATACTAAAAATGACTTAATTGTACACTTTGGTTAAAATGGTGAATTTATGTTATATGGATTTTAACTCAATTAAAAACATTTTTTTTTTCTAAGAAGAAATCAGGCCTTGGTTCTGGAAAGGCCTCTGGCTGGTGGGCAACTCAGCGTCCCCACTGGGGGACACAGGCACTTTGGCCACCACAGGGAGCCTCGCTGGAGCCTTGAGACTTCCCCAGGATTCCACTGCTCCTCTGTAAAGTGGGGAAAGTGTGGAAAAGCGGTGAAACCCAGGCACAAATCCCTACCAGAGCCAGTGGGACCACAGTGGGCAGCTCATCCTGCCCAGTTCTGCTCTTATTGTAACTGGCCTGAAGTCAGGAATGGGGTGAGGCCTTGCTCCATCTCTCCCCCTCGGTGGGCTCCAAGGGGAGGGAAGGTCGCCCTGAGCTGTTTTTCTGCAAACCCTCAAGTAAATAGCCAGCCGGTGGCCATCTTCACGACAAAGTTACAGATCCCAGCTGAAGGGAAACTGGGAACAGCTGAGGCTTCCCAAGGGCCACTCAGACTCACCAGGGTGGCCTGACACCCAGTGTTGCCAGGGGGCGTAAGTGAGGGGGGGTTTCCTGAGAAGGAGGCACCCAGTTGAGATAATGGGAGCTCCCAGCCAAGAAATGACTTCAGAACTCGCCGGCCCCTCGTGACCAGGCTGAGAGGGAGAAGCACGTGAAGGCTATTGGGCAAGGAAGGAATGTAGCAACCTGGCCCCGGGGATCCTGTCCCCTTTGCCACCGAACTCGGCCGTCTAAGCCCTGGGTTGGCCTGGGTTGGGGCAGAGGGAGGGGGCTCGTTGTCTCCCCCAAAGGACCCCAGCCCCGAAAGCCCTGCCCCCAAAGCCTCTGCAGAAACGTTCACCGGGAGGGTCCAAGAAGGAGAGAGAAGTTCACGGGCGGCACAACACCCTCCTGGCCGCAGGTCAACGTCCAGCCACGGCTGGGGGTGGGGGCAGCCAGGCCGGTGTGGAATTCCGTGACTCAGGTCCCGAGAATGGGGTGGGTCTGCTCTCTGGGCGGTGGCCAAACGCCTGAGCCTCGAGTGGAAATGAGCTTGGAGCCAAGCCAGCGGGAGCCCCATCCCGAACCGCACGCTGTGTCACGTTGCAAATGACAACAGACCCCTCTGGGCTTGCGCTTTCCTTGCTAAACACACACCTGCGCGTCCTCCAGGAGAAAGGGGGGCGGGACCACAGGGTAACTGCTAACGGCCCTCCCCAGGGCTCACGTGTCACTTATATAAGCAGCTAAGGCGGCGGTGTCCAAGGGCGGCGACACTCGGCTCTGTGCTGACGGCGCACCCTGCAGCAGGGACGCCGCCATCCGGGGCTGTCGCCGCAGGTGACCCCCAGGCCCTCGCAGCGACACCGCAGCCCGAGTGGGGGGACTCCGACACCCAGCGTGGTTTTATTTACATTAAAAACAAAACCCAAAAAACAGTTTTCAATGAGCTGGGGCGAGTTTTCTGAGAGTTCGAGCCAGCCCCCTCCACTCCTTCCCCACCCCTCCCCCTCACCCCCGCCACGGGTTTCCAGTAGTATCTCAAGTTGTTGGGCATCCCTCAGTGTAGATAACTGTTCGTAAGCCTTCACGGCACCGCTGGCGTCGACGCTGCCACCCGCCCACCGACGAGCATGCGCAGTCACAGCGACAAACCACCGCCGGGCCCCGGCCCCGCCCAGCCCGCCCCCCGCCCCCACCCCGGCCTCCTATTGGCTGGCGCAGGCACGCGTCTGCAGAGCCTATGCATCCAGCCAATGAGAGCGCTGGTAGGCGTGGCCTAGGGCGGGGAGGCGAGGCGCGCCGGTGCGCGTCCATTGGTCGGCTCGGCGAGGGGAGGAGCGCTGCTTCCCGGGGATATCCCGCTGCCGCCGCGATGAGCTTCAACCGCTTGTGTCGTCTGTTGAAGCCAACGCTTCTCTGCGGGGCCCTGGTAGTGCCCGGCCTGGCCAGCACCATGGTGAGCGCGGCGCCACTGGCCGTTGGGCGGGCCGTTGGGCGGGCGCGCGGCCTGCCTTCCGGCGCTCGGGGCCGCGGCGACCTTGGACGGGGGGCGCCGGCCTCGGGCGCGCGGACAGCACTCGGCGCCCCCCTCCGCGGCCGTCGGGGCCGTGGGTAGCGCGCGGGCCGGGGTCACGGTCCGAGTCTCGGTGGGGTGCGGGGGCCGCGTCCGGGGGAGCCAGGGACAGGGCTGGGCGGTCGGGACCCCTGGGTGGGCGCCCCTGACGCACAAAAGCTGCAGCGTCGGGGCAGCTGGGGGTGGCGTCGTTGGCCACTGGAGCCCCGCCTGCGGCCCGGAGAGCGGGGGTGTCCGACGGGGTGGAAATCCGGGATCACGCGCCACGGGGCCTCACTGCGCCTCCCCCGCCCTGCGCGCCCCGGGGCCCCGCGCGGTGGCGTCACAGAGGAGCGGCCCAGCGCCCTTGGCTACCGGCCCTTTGTCCCCCGGGCGCGGCGCTCGGTGGGCACAGGTGCGGCCGGAGACGGGCGGGCATGGGCCGCGCAGCCGCCGGCTCCCCAGGTCGTCGCAGGCAGCGGCGCCGAGCCTCCCGGGGGCGGCGGCGCCGCCGAGCCCCCCGGAGGCGGAGGGCTCGAGCGTGCTGTCGCAGGAGGGCGCGCCCCCGGCTTCCGCCGACTCCCAAGAGCCCTGGGCAGGCGGGGACCGCGGCCGGGGAAAGCTTTGGCTGCGGCAGCGAGTCCCAAGACCCGGTGCGCGCGGGGCCCCCACATCCGCGGGCGGCGTCCCCACCCACTGGGGTACCTGGCGGGGTTCCGAACACTTCCTGGGTCTCAAGTGTCTCCGGTCAAATGTGCCCTGCTGTGCAGGGGAGCGTGCGCCTTTGAGGAGGAGGAGCCTCCCCTTTTACTTGCCCCAGGGCTCCGGTTTTCCTCCCTTGGCACCCCGGGCTGGGCGAGCGGGCCGGTTGGCCGCGGGCTCCAGGCCCTGAGGTCCGCCGGCCACTCGGCACGCCCTTGCCTTGCAGTGCGCGTCCCGCGACGACTGGCGCTGTGCTCGCTCCATGCACGAATTCTCAGCTAAGGACATCGACGGGCGCATGGTTAACCTGGACAAGTACCGGTGGGTACCTGCCCACTTGGTGGAGGGAGCAGGGAGAAGGTCGGGGCCATGACCTGACCGCCTCATCCCGCCTCCAGGGGCTACGTGTGCATCGTCACCAATGTGGCCTCGCAATGAGGCAAGACAGAGGTAAACTACACTCAGCTGGTCGACCTGCACGCCCGATTCGCTGAGCGTGGTTTACGGATCCTGGCCTTCCCTTGCAACCAGTTCGGGAAGCAGGTGCGTCATGGCGGGCCCTGGATGTCCCTGTGTGTCCCTGTGTGCGGGCGTGGGGAGAGGCTCTCTCTGTGGAAGCGGGAGCCAAAGGGGTACAGGCTCCTCTCCACTCACCCCAGCACCCCTGTCTGCACAGGAGCCAGGGAGTAACGCCGAGATCAAAGAGTTCGCTGCCGGCTATAACGTCAAATTTGACATGTTCAGCAAGATCTGTGTGAATGGGGATGATGCCCACCCACTGTGGAAGTGGATGAAAGTCCAGCCCAAGGGGAGGGGCATGCTGGGAAAGTGAGTTGGGGGCCAGGGCGGGGGTGGGGTCAGGATGGCTCCCCAGGGGCAATGGGGGGTCTGCAGCTGCCACGGGATTCCTCACGATCTCACGCTTCTCTTCTAGTGCCATCAAATGGAACTTCACCAAGGTAAGTGGTGCTGGGGGCCTGGGGGACGGGGACAGACCCAGTCACAGCTGGGCTGCTTCGAGGGTCCCTGGCCCTGACCTAAATGGGGCGGTGCATGGGGACTGCTGGCTTGCCCCAGCCCCATGGTGGCCTCGGGTCCTGACACGGCCTCCCCCATAGTTCCTCATTGACAAGAACGGCTGTGTGGTGAAGCGGTACGGTCCCATGGAAGAGCCCCTGGTAGGTGTCTGTCGGGGAGCCTGCCTGGGAGGGCCCTGGGAAGAGGCGCCCCTGACCCCCTTTCCCCCGCAGGTGATAGAGAAGGACCTGCCGTGCTACCTCTAGCTCCACAAGTGTGCTCCCCCGACCCGAGCCTGCCGCCTGTGCCCCTCGGAGCCTTCCACCCGGCGTCCATGATGGTCTGCCTGAAAACCAGCCCCTGGTGGGGCAGACCCGAGAACCCGGCGTGCACCCCTGCCGGAGGAAGGTCCCTCGGCCCGGCTAACGGCTCGGCAACCCCACCCCCTGCTGCCTTGTGGGAATAAAACACACAATACAAATTGACTTGCTTGTTGCTTTTGCTTACCTGGGGGGTGGGGGGTGTCTCGTCCCAGGCCCCTCTGGGCTCAGGGGCAGGTATAGTCAAATCCCCAGGCTGGGGCGGGGGGCGCGGGGAATGTGGGAGGTGGAGTTCCCTCAGGGTTCAGAGGGCTGCACCCGCCCTGCTGCCCCAGCTGCTAATCTCAGCCCAGCCAGGGCAGAGCTGATCCTGGCGGAGATGCTGCCTCCTGACTGGCCCACTGCTCTAGGTCTGCGGGGGGACCTCGGTCTCCTCCAGTGTGCCCAGGTGGGAGGGTCAGGCGACCTGGGCCTTGTGGGCCTGCCTGCTGGAGGCCCACTGCACCTGAGCTGGGCGTCGGGCCCAGCTGGGCACCAAGCCGGCCTCGCGGTGAGGACGCGGAGTCTGCACCAGGCCTGCCCACGGGCTTCACCCAGCAGAGGGAGCCCCCCCAGGAGGGCTGGTGGGCACAGCCTGCCTGCCTGCAGCTCAAGAGAGCCATCCTGGTGAGAGTGGGGGGGAGCACAGCTGTAGAGTGGCCGAGCCGCTCTACCAGGGCCTGCTTCTACCAGGGCCCACCAGTCCGCCTCCCCCCTGGGGGCAGCCCCCTCCCACTTCCGGGCCAGAGGCCGGGCACGCTCCCCACAGCTTCCAGGAAGGGCCTGGCGTCCAGTCCTGCCTTCCCGACTGGGCCCAGCTCTTGGGCTCTCCTGTCCCCAGGCTGCCCCACCTGCCTCAACCAACAAACACCCCGAGGAAGACCTGGAAAGAAACCAAGGCAGAGCCCTCAGTCCTGAACACGGGGTTCTGAGCAACGGGCCCCTGAGCAACGGGCCCAGGCAGCTCACGTCTCGGCGGGCAGGAGGCAGCAGTGTCTGCTCCAAGACGCCTGGGGCCTGGTACGGCCGGTTCAGAGGCAGCTGGCCTGCTATCCCGGTGCCAGGACTACGCAGTGGACAAACAGCCTCTTGGGGCGGGTGTCTCCCCGAGCCTGGCCCCGGTCATCCAGAAGGCCAGGCGCTGTGGGTGGGATAAGGCAGCAGAGGGAGGGCCAGCAGCCTCCCCGGACCACCGTACGCCCCCTCCCCCCGCCCCCTCCCCGCCGTCCCTGCAGGCCAGAGCAGCAGACAGCCTGGGAAGTAGTGAAAAGGCAAATATATTTAAAAAAGATCTCTTTACATATATACACTTGAATTCATTATAAATACACATAGAAACCAGGGGGCCACCCACCAGCTCCGCAGGAGATTCCAGGCCCTGGGAGAGGTGGCTGGGCAATAATTTAGGGCACAGAGAGCAGGGAGGGGGTTGCATATATTAATAGAAGATCTGCCCCATGGAGCCCCCCAGAGGCGGTGGGGCCCTGAGCACCTGGGGTTTCCTGAGTTTCCAGCTCTTGGGGCCACCCAGTTTTGTGGATTTCAGGGATCCAGGCCTGACCCGGCCTGGTAAGGTGGGTGGGGTGGGAGCCCCAACCCCGGCCTGGAGGGGGGCAGCAGAGGACAGAGGCACAGAGGAGGCCCCCCACCCCCAGGCCCTGCCTGGCCCCTAAGTGTCCTGAGTGGGGCCTGCGCATGGCCACTGCCCACCAGGCAGGGCTCGGAGGGCCCCCCCAGGGCCGGCAGCGTCTCGAGGGTCTGCCCAGGCACCGGTGGGAAGGCACTGCAGTGGAGGCCTCGGGAGGCCGGACGAAGGGCCCCTGGCCCCGCCTGCTCCTCTCAGTAGTCCGCTCACCACCCGCTGCCCCGGTGTAGACAGGGCGCCTATTATAGATAAATAAGTTTCGTGCGGGAAGGATGCCTCGGGGCCTAGGAGTTGGGGAAGGGGGGGCTGAACTGGATGACGCTCTGCCGCTCGGGGCCCCCACTGCCCTCCGGCGCGCCTGCTGCCCCCCTGCCGGCGCCCAGCGGGCCGGGGGGCTCAGGGGGCGGCGCGGCGTTGAGGGAGCGCAGCATATCCTCCAGCACCTCCTTGAAGTTGATGTCGCAACCCTGGTGCAGGAGCGCCGCGGGGTCAGCCGGGGCATCGGGGGCACCCAGCAGCAGGCCGCCTGGGCCAGGGACCGGGGCCGGGAAGGCGAAGGGCGAGGGCGGTGGGAAGGCCTGGGCCGGTGGACTGTACGTAAGGTCCAGCACCTCGCCGGGGCCACAGGGCAGCGCGAGCGGGCGTGGGGCCGGCGGCAGTGCGGGGAGACCCCGGGCGCGCGCCTGCTTGCGCTTCACATCGGCGTCCATAAGCTGCAGCTCCTGCAGGACGCGGCGCACGCAGGCCTCGGGGATCTTGATGCCTGCGGGGTGGGGGTGGGGGCGGGGCCGGCGGTCAGGGCCCGAGGGGCGGGGCGGGGCGCCCCCCTCCCCCGCCCCACCCGCGCCCACCGCTCACCAACTTGCTTCTTCTTGTCCTTGGTCTTGAGGCGCACGATCTGCAGGTAGCTGCTGCTGGTGACGTCGGCCATGACGGCGGCGATGCGGCCCCACACGCGCAGCAGGGCGCCGCACAGCATGTAGTGGTGTCGCAGCCTCAGGCCCTGTGCGCAGTCCTTGCCCTCCTGCACCAGCCGGCAGTGCCGGTTCCTGCGCGGGGACCACGGCTCAGACCAACTGCTGCACGGGCGTGGGCGTGGGCGAGCCCCCCCAACACCCCCCCCTCCCCCCAGGCTGCCCTGGGCCCTCACCACGTGGTGTGGCTGCAGTGCGTCAGCGAGAAGGTGTAGCTGCTCTCCCAGTGCTCTCTGGCCTCCTCCGCTGTCACCTGCGGACACAGCCGGTTGAGCCCCTGGACTGCGGCCTGTCCGCGCTCCCCAGCGCGCAGGCGGGGAACAGGAGATCTGAAGGCCCCAGGCCCGCTCATCCTGCACCTGGCGGCCAGGGCAGCGGAGCATGGAGGTGGAGGGCCGGCCTGGGGTCTGCAGGAGACGGGCGCGCCAGGGGCACAGTGGGGGCGCACTGCGGGGCCGTCGGGGCCTACCCGGTGGAACCTCCGGCACAGGCTGTCCAAGGTCTCCAGCTGGCTCTGCCGCCCGATGTTGGGCTTGTACACGGTGAAGAGCTTGCCGCGGTTCTGCTGGGCCAGGAGGCAGCTGGGCTTGTTGCCGCGGACCTGGGTGGGGGCGTGCGTGAGGCTGGGGCTGCATCGCATGTGCCGGGCAGGGGTCCCCACGGTGTGCGGGCCCGCGCGGGCCGCCGCCCTCCCCTCCCAGCCCACCGGCCGGGGTCCTGCCCGTGAGGGGGCGCTGGGGGCTTGCTGGGGGGCCCACCTTGTAGGAGAGGTAGAAGCCATCGTGGGTGCCCATCAGCTCCAGCGACCGGGCATAGGCCTCCTCCCACTTCAGGCCGCGGTCCACGCTGATCTGCGGGCACGCGGGCGTCAGGGGGGGTGGGGGTGAGGGGTGGGGGCGGGGCGGGCGGGTGCAGCCACTCACCTTGTAGAAGACCACCTGCCCATCCTGCGGGTGCCCGGGGGCCAGGAACACCTGCTGGCTCTCCTCGTAGATCTCGTCAATGCCGGGGGCCAGGTCTGGGGAGGGCGAGTGGGGTCAGCAGCCGGTCTGGGGGCCGGGCCCGGGGGAAGGGCATCCCCAGCGGGGCTCACCCAGGATGCCCATGTCGTATTTGCCCTCCTTCTTGTCGGCGGCGATGAGGTGGTCGAAGGTGTCGGAGAAGTACTGGAAGAGCGTGTTCTGCTTGTGCACCTCCAGCCCCAGGATGCGGTTGAGGAACTTGCTGATGGAGCAGTCTGCTGGTGACAGGGGGCCTCAGGCTGCGTCAGGCCGGCCCTCCCCGTCCGCCCACCCGGGAGGTGCGGGGCCGGGGGCGTGGGACTCACCCTTCTCCACGTCCAGGCAGCCGGACCGGGACTCGCGCCCGCCGATGCCGACCGACAGCAGCCCCTGCTTCATGTCTGTGGGGAAGGAGAGCCTCGCACGCCTGCCCGCCCCACCCCACAGGGGCTCCCCCTCATCACCCGTGTCCCCCTGGGGTGTGTGGGGAGGGTCCACCAGCTCACCGCGGAAGAAGACGGCGTCCCCTCCAGGGTAGCCCTGGGGCAGCGGCACCTTGCTCTCTGTCTGGCTTAGGATGGTGGTGAGGACGCAGCTGAGCGCCCGGGCGCCGTACTGTGGGGAGGGGTGAGGGCCGCGGGCTGCGTCAGAGGCTGGGGCACCCCAGGTCTCGGGGTCCTGGCACCCCGGGGACCCTCCTCTCCTGGGCCACCCCCCCTCGGGTACCTTGTTCTCAAAGTTGTACTTGCTCAGGTCACGGGACTCGGTGGCTCGGCGGTCCCCGTGGGTCAGAGCCCCCTGCCCAGGATGGGGAAAGCGGTCACACGTTGCCCACGTGTTGCTCCTCCCTGCGCCCTCCGCCCTCCCCAGGGAGCCTCCCCGCCCAGCCCCCCGCCCAGCCCCCCCGGCCCCCCCTGCCCCCCGACTCACCAGGCTCTCCAGCCGCTTGGCCACGATGGAGGCAAACCTGCGCTCCCCGGCCAGCTCCGAGATGAGGAAGATGTACTCAGGCGCAGAGACCTGGTTGGAGCGGTGGGTCCGGCCTGGAGGCAGAAAGGGCTTTTAGGGACCAGGCAGGCCCCGGGGTGGGGTGGCCTGGGGCGGGGGCGTGGCTCACCAAACTGCTGGATGGCCCGGTCGGCGCTCCAGGGCAGCTCCAGTGTCATGTGCACCCTGCGCCGCTGGTTCGGGACCCGGCGGTCGGCTTGGAGGGAGATGCCGGAGCTGGAGGCCTCTGAGATGATGGCCACGAGCTAGAGGGACGTGGACGGGGACAGGTCTGCGGGGCGGCAGGGCAGGTAGCCTGCTCCTCCTCGCCCCGCACCCTGTGTGCCCTGGGTCAACTGGCTGCATTTGGGGTGACCCACACAGGAAGTTCAGACGTGTGTGTCCGTGAACATGTCTCCGAGGGCTTAGAATGGAATCTGGACCATCCCGGGTCACCCCTGGAGTGTCTGCCTGGCCTGTGGACATCAGCTCCCACGGGGCAGCCCAGAGAAGCGGTGGGCCAGGCACCGACACACGGCATGTGCGACTCGGGCTGAAGGCAGGGCCGGCCGGGGGGGCGCTGTGAGGGCCCCACGCAGGCACAGAAGCAGAGCACACACCCCCACACACGGCTGGTGGTCCTCCAGGCAGCCGCTCGGGACCCCTGTGCCTCCCGGCCCACGCGCAGCTGCACAGGGGTGCCCTCCAGGCACAGCCCCGCACCCCACCTTCTCTCCGCTCATGAAGCGCTCCTTCTCCCTGAGGTTCACATGGTCGATGGAGAGGCCCTGCTCCGCCCGGGACTCGAAGGCCACTGTCCCGTCGGACCTGGACACTACGCGGCCCTTCCTGCCGGTCATCTGTGGCCGTGGTGGGGGTGAGGGGACAGGCTGTCAGCCGCCGTGGTCGCCCAGGGGCTGGTCCCCGTGGGCCTCAGTTTCCCTATCCCCCCACCTGGGACCCTGGGGCTCTTGGGTGTGTGTGGCAGGGGGCTGCCAGGACCCGGCCTCTTGCCAGGCTCGGGTGCCCACGGGGCCATAAGCAGGAATGTTCACTGCATCTTCCCAAGTTTTTTTATGGCAATCCAGCCGCCTGGGCCAAGATGAACCTGAGGTGGCACCAGAGGAATGTCCCAGGAAAGAGCACAGGAACACAGGGGGAAGGAAGGACGGGAGGGGGAACAGGGTGGGGGACGGGGTCAGGGGTCAGGCTTGGGGCTCGAGAGCACACCCAGACCCCGGAGGCCCGGGCTGGGAGCCCTGGCCCAGGGGGGCGTGCGGGGGAGGTGGGTGTGGAGCTGGGTGGCAGTGGCTGAAGGGGTAGAGCAGGACACGGGACGCTGAACCCAGCAGCCGCCCCCCCCACCCGCCACCGCCGAGCTGGCCACCAGGGGGCACCAGAGCTCACCTCCGCCACGCACTCCGGACCCCCAAGCTGGTCAATGAGCTCGTCCAGGGTGTTGACGGGCAGCTCCCGGCCCAGCGCCCGCACCTTGGCCAGCAGGTCCTGCTTCAGCCGCTCCACCCGCTCCAGGACACCGGGGCCATGCAGGTCCCGCGGTGGGGGACACAGGGGGCCTGTGGGGCCAGAGGGTCAGGGGGGACTGGCCAGGCCGCCTGCCCAAGGCCCTGTTCCCAGCCCTGGCCCTTGAGGATGACAGGGGTCTCTGGGGAGCGGGGCTGAGCCAGGGGTCCAGAACCTTCTCCCTAAGCCCCACCAGCCCTTGCCCAGCCGCACGCCCCGACCCCTGCACTCGGAGCCTGAGAAGCAGGGACGTGGGGGGAGGGCATGGGGGCGGCCACGGGCCTCACCGCGGTCGTCGGCCGGGAGCCCGATGGCGTCCACGATGACCACGTCGTCGTCCATCAGGGACTCGGGGGAGGAGTGGAAGTCGCTGTCCAGGCCGCCATCCGACTCCGTGCTGCTGTCGTCACTGACGCGGATCACGCCCGCTGCGTCACACGCCAGCCTGGGCACCTTGGCCCCGCGGCCCCGCGGCCGCCCTGCAGGGGAGCAGCCAGGAGTCACTTCCACCTGGCCCCGCGCCTTTGTCCTGGCGGCACGGTCCGGGGACAGGCCCGGGTGCCAGGATGGTCAGGGCTCAGGGCCGGAGCACCCTGCTCCATCCACCTTTGGCAGGTCTGGGCTCTGCTGGTGGCCGGGGGGTGGCGTAAAGGGGCACCTCTAACACCCCCGCCAGACTTCCTGACACGGCAGTGTGTCCTCGGGTGGTGCCTGGGGAGGCCACACGCCCACCCTCACAGGGCGGCCCTGGGTGGGTCGGCCAGAGGATGAGCCCAGGCCCTGATGGGGTGGCGGTCCAGGGGCCTACGTAACTAGGCAACCCTCCAGGACACCCGGAAGGCCGGTCCCAGGAAATGGGAGGGGCAGGACTGGGCCCCCCAAGGCTGGCCGTGTACCCTCAGGTAAGTTGCTTGGCCTCTCTGAGCCCTACTTCCCCCTTGGGAGTGGATGCTCAGTCTTTGCCTAGAGGAACAGCGGGCAGTGCATGCCAGAAGGTGCTATGAGGCCACTCCCCCGTCCCGGGGTGCTTTTAAGGGCTCCACCCTAGTCCCTGGACCAGTGTGGTTTCGGCCTCGGGCTCACTTTCACCTGGGGAGCGCGAGGCCCCGCCTTCTGGGGGTGAGGCTAGAGGCCGTGGGGATGCGCTAGCCACACCCCCATCCTGCAGCGCTGGGGTTTTTAGCTGACTGAGCAGCTGCCCTGGAAGGTTGGGGAGGGCATCAGGGGTCAGGCCACGTGGCTGTGCAGCCAGCAGCAGAGGGGGCAGCGGGAGTGACGGGCCGACCCAGATCAAGGCTCAGAAAGGAGGGAGGCCGGAGGGAGGCGGCAGGAGCAAGGGAGGAGGCCACAAGGCGCCCGAGGTCCAGGCGGGCGGCGGGCGCTTACGTTTTCGCTTACTGCCCGGTCCTCTCTCTCGCTTCCTCTTGGTTGAAGGAAAGTGCTTCTGAATTAGCGACAGAAAGACGCCTCTGAAAGTGAGAAGCAGAGTTTATTTTCACTGGGAGACCTGGAGGGGTTGGGTCCCGTGTGTGGGTTTGCTCTGGTGGGGACACCCAGCGCCAGGGGGCCCCACGGGTGGGTCTGGGTGCAGGGGCTCAGAGAAGGTTGGTGGGAGGGGAAAGGAGCTGCAAGGACATGGGGGCGGGGGGAGCGGGGGGGGGGGAGCGGGGTCCCACCCGGGGTCCCACCCACACGTGGTGGGCAATGGACAGAGCGTGGGTGGGAAGCTGGGTGGGACTCCCGCCGTCAAAGGGCCCACAGTTCTGCCCACACGCGCTGACGGCCTCTGAGGGCCGGGGGGGTGGCTCCCAGGATGGGGTCCCAGGGGAAGGGAGGTGACGCTGGGCTGAGGGGGAGGGGCCAGGATGAGGCGAGCCAGGCAAGGGGCCTCGTGCTGGGACCCTCACCCAGGGTGGGAACGGAGGCCAGGGGCTTCGGGGACCACCAAGGCCAGTCCCTAAAATCAGTGCAGTCCTTGACACGGCACGGTTCCCACATGGTGGGGTGGGTACGGGCGCCGGGAAGCCTCATTCTAAAGCCCTGGGACCCTTGGCCAGCGCCCTCCGAGTCCTGGGGTCCCCACGGTTACCCTTTCTGGCTCTACGACGCGAGCTGGGCCTAAGGTCACTGAGGGCTGGGGCCGCTCCCTAGGCTGGGAACACAGGCAGAGCCAGGCCACAGGTCGGCCCCAGGGTGGGTCGCACAGGGAGGGGTCCCCGGCATAGCCCCCACCCTCCCCCCCGGGCCGCAGGCATCACTCACTCGGCAGCGGACACGAAGCCATCAAGCTGGCCCTCCTTCTCGCCCAGCACCTCCCGGGTACGCGCCTCACCCGTGGACTGCAGCCCGATAACCACGCACTGCGGGAGTGGGTGGTGGTGAGCAGAGCCCTGCCCACCAGCCCCGGAGTGCGGCCCCAGAGGGGCCACCAGGGAAGCCTCAGGCCCCACACCCGCCCTGTCCCGGCAGCCCAAACCCAGGGCAGCCGAAACCCAGGGCGGGCCTCAGTCTCTCCCTCCTCCCACCCGTGTCCCTCGGGCTGCCAGGCCCCGACAAGCCCAGATCCACCTGGAAAGTCCACCTGGCAGCCCACAGCCAGCCTCAGCTCCTGGACCCCTACCCCCATCCTCTGCCCTGTTCTTCCTGGGGACTTGCCAGCCCAGCCTGCACAGGAGGAGCCTGGGGCAAGGCGGGACCAGAACCTTCCGGGCCTCAGCATCGCCCTCACCAGCCCCATCCTTGCAGGTTCGACCCAGCCACGCGCAGGCTCCTTTGCGATCGTGAGGCTGACACGGCGTGCCGGGTTCTGCCCACTCGCCCCTGACACAGGGATGCAGGGGGCCCGGCACAGCCCAGCTCACCTTGTCCCGGGCCAGCTCCTCCCGGGCCAGCTCCACCAGCCGGCGCACCTTGGCGGCAACACATAGGTACTTGAAGAAGCGCTGGTGGGCCGACCAGAACTGGCCCCACAGGGACTTGCGCGACTCCAGGCCGATCCAGTCGGCTGCCTGCTGGAACACGCCCAGGGCCTCGGCCCACTGCAATGACACGCCCGGCTCAGCTCACTACCACCGCCTCTGCCCGGACCCCGGCTGCCCTCGCCCCGTGGAAATGTGGGCCAGGGAAGGGGGGTGTAAGTAGAGCAACAAGGAGGCCCTGGCGATAGCTGGACGGTCGGAAATATTAAGAAACAACAAGTGTGATGCTGGTGACGCCGTGGTGGAATGGCGCTTGTGCAGCCCAGGGGCGAGTGGACACTGCCTCCCGAGGCGGCGGGGACACCCTCCCTCCCTGCCAGCGGCCTCTGACTCTCCACACTTCAGACCAGGGGTCTCGCCGGGGCGGTCCTGCCCCCAGGGGACACCGGGCCATGTCTGGGGCATCTGTGGCTGTCACACTGGGGGGATCCAGGCAGCGAGCAGGTGGGTCCAGGGAGGTGCTGCCCACCCCGCAGCGCCCAGGACGGCCCCACGGAGACAGACTGAAAACGGCCACCAGCTCTGGGTCCTGTCCTGGGGGCAACGTGCTCACGAAATCGTGGGGAGGGGAGGCGGGGACGTGGTCGTACAGTCCGTACAGAATCCCCAACTTGAACAGGATCAAGATGCTGGGCTCCTGCCAAAGACCGAGGGGGGTGGGCCAGCTGCGCCCTCCCGTCCACAGTCTGACTAATCCCCGTGGTGTCCTTAAGGGCAGACGCCGAAGGTGACAGGGGCGTAACTCCAAGGGGACACGCAGGCTGTCCACTCAGTCAGAGGCTCACCAGCAGGGCCGCCCGGTTGTAGATGTGCTCGAAGGCCGGGGCCAGCGGGATCTCCTCGATGCGGAAGGTGACGCCGGAGAAGCTGAGCTGGCGTGCGATGTACATGCCACTGACCTTCATGTCCATGGCCACGATCTCCATGGCGCCCACACCCCTGCGGGTGAACACAGGCTGCCTGGGCAATGGCCTGGGACCACATGCTAGGTTCCACCCAGGGACAGAGCGACCCGGGGAGGGGCTGTCACCCAGCACTGAGCCCTGGAGAGTGAGGAAGGGCCAGGTGCATGGAGCAGAGAGCACTTGCAAAGGCCCTGTGGCCACCAAGGGCCTGGTGGGCCTTGGAAACAGACAGAAGGTGGTCTGCCTGGACCAAGGAGGGGCCTGCACAGGAGCAGGAAAACTGGGGAGGGGGCCCTTTCCCCCCGAGACCGATGGGAAGTACTAGGCAGAGAAAGGATGGGATTTGCATTTTAAGATCTCTCTGGCTGCCAGAGGAGCATGGGCAGGGGTGAGGGTGACACCTGGCCCCCGCTCCCATCACGTGGGGGATGGGCATGGGGGTAAAGAGCACACCTCTTCTCGATGGCATGCAGAAACTCCTCGAAGGTCCGGAAGGGCGTGCCTTCGCCCCAGATACCCAGGCGGCTCATGTAGATCATGTTCCGGGGCTCAGAGGCACCTGGGGGAGGGGGGAGCCACCGTCAGCTCCTCTGACCTGGGAAGGTCGGGGGCCTCAGGTGTGGCCCCAGAAATGGCACGAGGGCCAGGAATGGGGACCTGAGCCTCTTGGGAAAGTGCCCACAGCCAGCTGGCAGAGGGGAGGCCCCTGACGGGGGTTGGTGTCTGAGAACAGGGCCTGGCAGGAGCTGGGCTGCAAACTGGACGCTTCCCCGACTCCCTCCCACACACAGCTGCGCCAGGGCAGGCATCGCTCGCTCATCAATGACCAGGCCCTCACCTGTGGCGCTGGCGTAGACCACCCTGGCCAGGGGCAGCTTGTTCTGCAGGTCCAGCACGGCCTTGCCCATCTTGGTGGAGCTGGCGTTCTTGGCTTTGTGGCACTCGTCAAACACAATCTGGGGTGGGCGTGGGTTAAGGACTGTTCTGGAAGGCGGGCCGCCCCACAGACCCACCACGACGCCCTAAGTGGTCCCTTCCTGGTTGGGGGGAACTCCGGAAGGTGCCTGGGGGGATCTGGCCATGGGGTAGGGTCCTTGGGGTGTGTGAGGCCACCAAGGCCAGAGGGAAACAGCCTCTAGGCCCCGAACAACGCGGACGGGAATTGGAAGACACAGAAAGTAATTAATGTTTTCAGGGGAAAAAGAGCAAGTTACAGACAAGTATGTCTGTCACGAACCTACCTGAAAGACAAGGTGTGAGTGCCACACACACGCGCACGTGTCCATACGTGTATAGGGGTTCGACGGAGGATTAGTGGAAACACGAGTGAGGTTAGCCTGATGCCGTCAGGCAGCCCCCAAGGTGTGAGATTAACATTGCTATTTTTTTATGCTGCTGTTGCTGAGCTGAGGTGTCACCTGACACTGGGCGCCCAGAAGCATCAGCAACCCTGCTGCTTCTTCTGGCTCATGGGAGCTCTGAACAGACTATGCCTCGTGAACAGAGGGCCCACAGGCCTTGTCTCATCGGAGGGAGTGAGCGGAGCTTCGGGAAAGTGCAGTCACCCCACTTCTGGGAACAAGGGTGAATCCCAGGGAGATAGAGCCCGAGGGTCCTCTAAGGGCCCCTGCAGAAATCCCCAGGGGAAGCTGTGGCATCTCACTGCGTGTGTGTGTGTGTGTGTGTGTGTGTGTGTGTGTGTGGAGGTGGGGAGCAGCTGGGGAGAAGGCCGAGGGGGGTTGGCCTGAAGGCTGTTACTGGTAAGAAGAATGTGTGAAACAAGAAAACGTTAACACCAGACAAGCATCAGACTCTACCTTATAGTCTTCTATACTTCTTTTCCCTACAGCTTGATGGACTTTCCTTTTTTTCTTTTTTGGCCACACCAGGCAGCTTGCGGAATCTCAGTTCCCCGACCAGGTATCAAACCCGTGCCTCCTGCATCGGAAGCGGGGAGTCCTAACCACTGGACCACCAGGGCAGTCCCTGGTGGACTTTCCTATGCTTTGTTTCCTACAGTTTGGTGGGAGCAAAAAGAAAGTAATCTCAGGCTGAAGAGCAAAGGAGGGAGACGCCTGGGGCTTCGGCCCAGTCAGGAAGGGCCTGGGACCCACAGCAGCTGGCAGAGCTAGAGCAGCGGGGCCTCTGGCCTAGCTGTGCTCTGGCTCTCCTGGCCTGCCTCCCGCCCCGCCCCCACGGAGCCTGGGTGGGACCAGCTTGGGGGCCGGACAAGGACGGGGGCGGAAGTGCTCTGCGCCCCGAGACCTCCGGCCCCGCCGCCCGCGGTGTCACAGCAAATACCACCCCGACCCTGTGGTTACGGGTCCGGCCGGCTGGAGCCAGGAGGCCGAGCCAGACGGCCAGGGGCGGGTAACAGCGGTCCCTGAGGGCGAGCCTGCACCACCAGGCCCTCCCTGCCGGGAATTCCTCCCGCGCTTCCGCTCGCTCCAGCGCCGGCCAGGACCAAGGCCTCCCGGCCCCCTGCGCTCGGCCCCGCCCCTCCCGGCCCCCTGCGCTCGGCCCCGCCCCCTCGTCGCGGCCAGGATACCACGCCGTCGAAGGCCTCCCCGCACCACTCCAGGATCTGCCGGATGCGCGTGCGGTGCTGCCCGCCTGCCTGGCTCTCCCCGATCAGGGCGGAGTAGGTGGCGAAGAGGACGCCCTCTGAGGTAGTGTTGTCGCCGTACTTGATCTGGGGAGAGGGCCGGGCATCGGTGCTCGCCGGGGCATAGCCACGCCCGCGCTCCGGGACCCCCACCCCTACCAGGCGAGGGGCTGCGGGCCACCCACCTTGCTCAGCGCGTGCACCGCGATGCCAGGGGCGGCGATGTCCCGCAGGTCGCGCTCCGCGTCGTACTTGAGATCGTTGGAGACGCTGAACCTGGGGGTGCGGGCCAGCAGGCTTCAGGAACCCCCTGCCCACCTGCCGGCCCGCCCCGCGCCCAGGGAGGGACAGCTCACCACAAGGCCTTCTTTCTGCTCCGCAGGTAGTTCTCCAGGATGATGCCGGCCACCGTGCGGCCCTTGCCCACACCCGCGCCATCGCCGATAAGGAAGCCCGCGCGCTGCCCACCGGGGAGGAGGACCTCGTGTTGCTGCGGGGGTGGGGGAGGAGACGGGGGTCAGCGTGCGGCAGGGTCAGGGTGGGCACTGAGAACCTCCCCCCACACCGGACGCAGACCTGCTGGGAGACCCCGGGATCACCTGGCAGGCGTAGGTGATGGCCTCTAGCTGCAGGGCGGAAAGGGCCCCGCTGTCGGAGGAGGCCAGGGCGAGGGTGTAGGTGATGTCCGGCGGCGGAACGCTGGACAGCGTGCTGGTCTCCACCACGCGGTCCGGGTGCTGCTTCCCAAGCTTGGCTAGAGGGGCATGGTGAGGGGGGGCAGGTCGGGGTGTGGTCTGGACAGGGTCGGGGGCGTGGCCCATAGGTGCAGAGCGGGAAGGCGGCTGACCTCTCCACTGCCCCCTCCGCCTATCTCCGGTTTTGTGCCGAGTAAGCAGCACAACCCCGATTACAGAACCGCCCCTCCGGAGCCCTCCCACAGCTCCCACACCTGCCTTGGCGGTTTAAGGAACCCTGGGACCATCAGGGATCCCGGGGATGGGCGCCCCTGGCCAGAGGACGCAGACCCCGTGAGGCTGTGCAGCCCGGTGGCCGCTGCTGGGGGTCTTCTCCCACAGGACACTCACACTTGGACGGCACGTAGTCGGCGTAGGTCTCCGCGTGGCCCAGCTCCTCCGCCTCATCCTCCTCGGCTTCATCGTCCTCCTCGGGCTGACTCTGAGACTGAGGGCAAGGTGCTGTCACGCTGGGGTACTGTTCCCTGCACCACGCCAGCCTCCCCGCCAGGGGCAGGAGCCTGGTCCACCAGCCAGCCCAGTGACTCGGAGTGATAGGGAGAGGTCCCCCCTCCTAGCATGGTGCCTCCCTGGGACCTCAGTTTCCCCATCTGTATAACGGGCAGACCATACTTCTAAGCCGGCCCAGGGCCCGCATACAGCAGGTGCCTGAGTGAGTGGCCCTCCCTGGTCCCCAGGAGGGGTGGGCAGGGGTAGGGAAGGGGCCTGGCTCACCTGGTAGCTGACGAGAAGTGGGGTGCTGGAGAGAGAGGACACAGGGTCCTCAAGGCCTGTAAACGGCCCGCTGGGCAGGAACAGCTGGAGGGGAGAGGCAGGGAGAGTAGGCATGAGCCTGCAGGCCACAGGTGAGGAGGAAGTGCCTCTATGGGCCCCTGGCCTCCAGGGGGGCTCGCCTCGCGGTCCTCAAGTCCCTCAGCTGGCCACCGGCCTCCTTCCTGCTGCCCGCCCACCTAGATCTGGTAAATACATAAGTACTAGGGATACATAAAGTACTAGATAAATAGGTACTAGGAATGCAACGTACAACATGATAAATAGAATTTGCACTGCTGTACGTTATATATGAAAGTTCTTAAGAAAGTAAACCCTAGGGGTTCTCGGCACAAAGAAAAAAATATGGTTTTTACTTCTTTAATTTTCTTTTTTTTTGGGGGGGGCACACTGTGTGGCTTGTGGGATCTTAGTTCCCTGACCAGGGACTGAATTCACGCCCTCAGCAGTGAAAGTGCCAAGTCCTAACCACTGGACCGCCAGGGAATTCCCTCTATTTCTTTAATTTTGTATCTATATGAGACTATGGATGTTCACTGACTTATTGTCATCATCATTTCATGATGTATGCAAGTCAAATCATCATTCTGTATGTACACTTTAAACTTACTGCTGTATGTCAATCACATCTCAATAAAACTGGAAGGAAAAAAAACAAAGTTTTTTTGAAACGAAAATAAAATGGAAGTGAGGTACAGGGAGGTCTGAAACCTACTCTCAATTCCCTCTCCCTTTTTTTTTTGAATTAACGAAAACAAACAGCCGCAGACGCAGGTTCCTGGAAGGCTGACTCAGGTTCCCGCAGGCAGGGCTGGCCGCAGCAGCAGTGGGCGTGGCGTTTCAGCTGCCCGCCTGGACCTCAGGTTCCCCGGGAGGCTGGGAGCCGGTAGGAGGGCCCTGGCAAGGCGAGGACGGGCCTGGGTCGCCTGCCGCACCTACTCTGGGCACTTCGTATCCCCCTGCCAGCTCCAGACTGGGCCCAGACCCTTCCCGAGGGCCCGGGGGTTTCATGGGCACTGAACCCATCAGGGCAGCTAGGCATATGCCCACCGGTGTCCACTAGTGTATGCCGGGCTCCCCGGAGCCCCTCTTCCCCCCGGGGAGCCCCTGCATCTTCTGGCCTACATGGGAGACATGAGCACCCTCGAGCGACACCCTCCTCCGTGTCTGTTCGGCCGAGGATGGGGCACACTGACCTTGTCGTGGGCGGAGGGGCCAGTGCTCACGTCCCAGATGGTGGGCACCTGGCTGAGGCTGTCGGCGGGCAGGAAGTCAGGTGTGTCTGCGATGTCCGAGAGGGAGTCCACGGACGAGGAGAAGATGGAGGCATTAGAGAGGTCATCGAGGTATGAGGAGTCCTGCAAGACAGGCCGGTTGAGGGCAGCTGTGAGGCCCAGCCACGCGGTGGACGCTGCTCAGCCACAGGAAGGGGTGACGCACCGACACTCACTACAACGTGGACGGACCCTGAGAACACGACGCCCAGTGAGAGAAGCCAGACGCAGAAGGTGTGTGATTCCATTCATGGGAAACGTCCAGAACAGGCAAATCCAAAGGGACAGAGAGGGGGTTCCTGGTTGTCAGGGACTGGGGAGGGCGTGGGGTGACTGCTGATGGGGACAGGGCTTCTTTTTGGGGCCATGAGAATGTTCTGGAACTAAACAGAGGTGATGGTTGCCCGACTCTGCGAATGCACTGGAAACACTGAATTATGCACTTCAAATGGGTCAGTTTTACAGTATGTGAATCATATCAATAAAGCTGTTTGAAAAAAAAAAAAAGGAAAAAGGCAAGTGGAGGTGAGAGAAACCAGACCCCACAGGCTCTGCGCTGGACTCTACTCAGGGGACACCGGGAGGAGGTGACGGACACCGCGTGCCTGCTCTGGCCCATCGCCGTGGAGGAGGTGACACCTGTGTAGGGATGCCAGGACGCACGGACCGCCACAGCTTCAGGAGACATCTGCTGCTGTGGAGGCTACAGTTTCTCAACCTAAATTTAAAGGGAATCGGGGGACTTCCCTGGTGGTCCAGTGGTAAAAAATCCACCTTCCAATGCAGGGGACGGGGATTCGATCCCTGGGTGGGGAACTGAGATCCCACATGCTGCGCGGGGCAACTAAGCCCGCACGCCACAACTACTGAGCTTGTGCGCCTTAACTAGAGAGCCTGCGTGCCGCAAACTACAGAGCCCACGCGCCCTGGAGCCCGCACGCCACAACTAGAGAGAGAAAACCAGCACATCACAACTAGAGAGAAGCCTGCGTGCTGCAACGAAGACCCCGTGTGCCGCAACGAAGAGCCCATGTGCCGCAACTAAGACCCGACGCAGCCGAAATAAATAAATAAAAATAAATAAACAAAGGGAATCGGGTGCAGCGCCGGGGGTTCCCGTACCGGCCTCCCTCCCTCCCAGCCCTGGTCGCAGGCATGGAGCTCCTGAGTGTGACTGGCCTGTGCTGGACGTGGGGACATGCAGAGCCAGCCCCTTGGGGCTTCTGGACCAGGGTCCCCTGCGGTGCCCCGCTGGGTCACGGTGCCCATGCCGCCTGCCACCTGGGGAGGGCAGTGCAGCACAGCCCCCCGTGCCCAGAGCTGGGGAAGGTGCAGGCCCCCCACCCCCGCCTGCCTGCCATGGGTGGAGCCAGGTGGGCTGTGGCCACAGCGGGCCCATCAGCGGGAGCATTTCCCGAGCAGGGCAGGGGCCAAGGAGGAGGGAGAGCGGCCCTCTGGGAGCCCCCGGCCCCGTGTACTGTTCACACATCTCAGCCCATCAGGGCTGTTGGAAGGCCGCGGCCGGGCGGGCTGGGACAGAGGGTGTGGTGTCCCATTAACCAGTGAGAGAAGGCCAGGAGGGCGGGCAGGGCTGACCGGTGGGGGTCTCGGGGCCCCGGGGGCTCAGATCAGTGGACTCCGGGGAGGAAGGGTGGGCCTGGGCCTAGGGTCCACCCGATGTGCCCAGCTCAGGCCTGGAGGCCACAGCTGAGCTGGCTTCTGGGGGTGGAGGGCAGGTCTCCGCAGTCCCAGGTCACCGAGAACAGGCCCCTGATCTCAGCCAGTGCCCAGTCCTGCCCCACGGCCCCTCAAGGGCCATGTTTCTGGGGCTCCCCTCCTACTGATTTGCATGGGGATCAGCCCCCCATGCCCTGGGGTGCGGGGCCGTCCAGGCAACACTGTCCAGCTTCCCCAGCACCCCGTGCTCAGATGCTGGTGCGTGCACAACCCCCAACAAGCAGGCTTGAGACCGCTGTGCGAAAAGGACAGCGGGCCTGGCAGGAAGGGGTGGGGCCCGCTCAGCTGGTACAAGGCTGGGGGCCCCCTGTGGACGCCTCCCACTGCCCAGGGTGCCCTGGCTCCGGCGGTTTGTAAGGAGGGCGCCCTGCCCGCCAGGCCCCTCCTGGCCCCTGCCCCCTGGCCGCGCGCAGTCTGGTCCCACGGAAGGGGGGCAGACCCCAACCTCCCCCCACCGCCTGCGGCTGCAGGACCTGGCGACCTGGGCAAGTCCAGGCGAGGAGATGGGGGCGTGGCAGGCAGTGTCTAGCAGGACTGGCTCAGGCCCGGGAAGAAGCAGGAGGGGAATGCCAACCCCAGAGCAGGGAACAGGTGCTCCATGATGCTCCTTGGGGCACCCTGCACCCCCATGCGAGAGCCTGGCGACTCAACAGGCCAGAGCATCCATCTCGGGGGACGCTGAGGCGGCGGCAGTGGGTCTGGCTCTGCTGACCCCGAGGCCTGCTCCCTACCCCACCCCCGGTCAGCTGGGGTCAGAGGTGGCACATCCCGAGCCTCATGGACAATGCCAGGGAAGGGTGGGCTGCAGAAGCTGGCCGCCCGGACCCCATGAAGTGACATGGGGTAGTGACCCCCAGAGACTCCGAAGGCTGGCTGGGGTGGGGTCCGGGTACAGGCGGGGACAGCTGTCTTTGCTAAAATCTCTCTGGGACCAGCGTGGCCCTCCCAGCGAGCGCTGCCGAGCCTGGTCAGGGTGACGATGACCCCGGGCCCTGGAGCCCTGAGAGGTGGGCCTGCTTCCCAAAGGTGAAACAGTCACTGGGCAGTGGGCAGGGAGCCGGGCGGGACCTCGGGGGCCAGCCCCGAAGATGGCAGAGGCAGGGGCTGAAAGGGGCGCTCAGGGGCCACCCTGTGTGAGGGCTGAGCACGGAGACCCTTCCCAGGAGGACAGCGCGCAGGTGAAGAAGCCCCCCGTGGAGGAGCCAGGAGGTCAGGTCAAGGTCAGCAGCAGAGACCCTTGGGGTGATGGCTGGGAAGGGCACCTCCCCTCCGAGGTCTCCCCTGGGGAACCCATGGCCCCAGTGAGACAACGAGAAAACACCGGACAAACCCAGACTGGGGACGTCCTGCAGGAGTCCCAGCCCGGGCTCCCCACGACTGCCCAGGGCCCCAGCCCACCCCAGGAGAGCGGGCGACACCGGCACAGCCTGGGGGCCCTGGTGCCACAGTGGTCCTGGGGCAGAGGCGATGTGGGGAAGCGTGGACTCAGGCTGAGGACGACGTATGAACACGGGCCCATCAGCTGGGACGTAGGCGGCGCCGAGGGGCTGGTCGTGGGCACACGGGGACCCTCTGAACTGATTCACAGCCTCTCTATAAATCTAAAACTGCTCTAAAAAATATAATTTATTAAGAAAGTGGGTGCTCTCTCCCCAGTCTGTGGACATCGTCTCCACCAGATGCCCTGATGGGCAGCCGGCATCGTCTGGGGGCCCCTGGATCCTCGGGGGCAAAGGGAGGTGGGCCTCACTTGGGTCCCCAGGGGGTGGGGGTGGGGCTCCCGAGGTCCCTCCCCCTCCCCACCGTGGAGGGTGGGTGGCTGGATGGGAGTGAGAGTGGACCCCCCCGGTAGGCTGCCTACCAGTGTTGGGACCTGACTCCCAGCAGCCACAGGAGACCTCCAAGATGACCCAAACCCAGAATCACCTTCCTTGGGTCCCCAGGGCCCGGTCAGGGCAGGGCTGTAGCTCCCAGGCCCTCACCAGAGCCCCCAACCCGGCAGCCTGTGTCCACCCCTCCCCGGGTTCACCTCCCGACCTGCGTCCCCACCTGGAACTCCTCCAGGATCCCAGGCCCCCGCCCTGCTCTTCCCACTGCAGGCCCCAATGCGGGGGAGCTGGCTGGTTACCCCGACAGTTCTGAGGGGCCAGGAGGGCACAGGGTCGCCCACTGTGCTTACTGCCTCTCAGCATGTCGGGGACCCTGGACCAGTGAGGAGCTGCCCACGCAGTGACTCCCCCACCTCATCTCTGCCACCGCCCAGCAGGCTGGGACAGGATGGCCCCCAGACTGGACCTGGCTCTGGGTCTGCTCAGCACCCCCTCCCAGCCAGGAAAGCGACCCCAGAAACACTCTTCGGACACAGGTCCTCTCACTGGCCCTGGGCGGGGGCCCTGAGGAGGGACGGAGGGACAGAGAGACAGAGAGACGGAGGGACGGGGACCGATCCTACCTGCCCAATCAGAGCCCGTCTCAAACCATGCCCCGCCCCGGCCCACAGAGCCACTGCCACCATCCCAGGACACGGAGCGCCCACGCGACTCCAGGTGGGACGGCTCCAGCCCCCTGCAGCCCCCTGCCCTCCCTGGCTGTCCCCACAGTCAACGTGGGTCTGCTCGGAAAACTCCAGCGGGGTCACCCTCGCTGCCAAAAAAAGCCAGACGGAGCGGGCTGGGGGAGCCCTCCCCCCGCCCCCAGCCCGGCTGTTCCCGGCGGTTCCCACGGGCCCTTCCAGCCCGGCCCCCCTCGCCAGGCAGGAGCCCAGGGTTACCTTGCCGAGGGCTGCAAACTGCAGCCAGAAGCGCAGCTGGGACATGGTGGCCGCCGGGTCCCGAGAAAGCGGTGGGAGCAGCTGCCTCATGACCGCGGGTGGCTCAGCCCGCCGGCCCTCAGCCCTCAGCCCGCCCGGCCGCATTTGCATGTTGGTTTAGTCACCGCCTGCGCCTACTTCCCCTAAGGCCAGCTGACTTTCAGGAAATGATGCCTGCCTGGTAAGTCAGGACGATTACTGGCAAAGCGCGGAGAATTACTGAACGGGGCGGAATCTACCACAGACCGGCTGTCAACAACGCCCGCCGGCTGCCACTGGCTCGCCCCCTGCCTGCCCCGGGCGCTCTCCTGGCCCCGGCCTCAGTTTCCCCCAGACCACTGTCCCCCCAAAGCACGTGCCCAGCTGGGCCTAGCAGGGACCACGGCTGCCCCTGGGATGCCCACAGCAGAGACTCGAGGTTCAGAGGTCCCCGCATCACCTAGGCTGGCTGCCCCCTTCGTGCCCCCCACGCCCTCCTGGCCTGCCCTCAGCTCCTCAGCCTGGACCTTCACTGTCCCAGAGCCCGCCTCCAGTGCCTCACAGGGCCCGCCCCAGGGCCTTTGCCCGTGCTGTGGCCCCACCTGGAGGGCCACCCCCATGGGGCCCCGGGCCCCGCCCTGCTCCTCCTCCTCCAGCCTTGGCGAGCGTTCTGGCTGTCCCCGAAACGCTGCTCTTCCCTGTTGCGTCAGCCCCTGCAACCCGCAGCCCAGAACAGAGGGCAGGACGCAGACAGGGCCAGCGGCAGGGGGCACAAAGCCCTGAGGCCCGGTGCCCGTCCTGTTTGTTTCTTTCGATCACCCCCATCCCAGGACGGTTCTGTGCGGATACGCAGCCGAGAGGAGCGAGCGGGCCCATGGGACTCCCTGCAGCTGCCCAGCACCCCAGAGCTCTGACTGGGGAGGGTCCCTGGGGTCAGGGAGACCTCGGCCCAATGCTGCAGCCCTCACCTGTCTCCAGCCCACAGCCGGCGGGGGGCGGGGGGGGGAACATGGCCGGCGGCCACTGCCGCAGGTGAGGAATGTGTACAAATGGCAACAAGGGGAGGAAGGACACGCAAACTGTCAGGCAACGGGGAAACACAACCCGAAACCAGCAGGACACACTTCACACCCGCCCGGACAGCTGGACCCACAAAGCCAGCAGGGACCAGTGTGGGGAGAAGGTGGAGAAATCGGAACCCCTACACGGCCGGTGGGGGCGTGAAACGGGGCAGCGTCCTCGGAAAACAGTCACAGTCACCCCACGACCCTGATTCCACTGCCAGGCGCCCACCAGGGGCAACGGAGACACACGTCCACAGCAGCCAAAGGTGGACACAACCTAAGTGTCCACCAGCGGATGACGGATAAACACCACATGGTCCCTCCACACATGGGAACATCACTCAGCCACGTGAAGCCTCGACGCTCACTACAATGTGGACGGACCCTGAGAACACGATGCTCAGTGAGAGAAGCCAGACACAGAAGGACACACAGGGTGTGATTCCATTGATGGGAAACGTCCAGGACAGGCAGATCCGCAGACAGAGACAAACTTTTTGTGATTAGATTTCAGCAGCAGGATACTGGTCAGGTTGCCAGCAGTTTCTAAACTTGGACTCTCTGCCCCCTGTATCTCATCACCAGATGGCTGGTCGGCCCTGTCGGGCCAGCGCGTCCAATCCGTGGGGCTGCCCGGCCGGCGGGATGCTCGCTGGTCCCTAGGCTGCCCCCTGGCTGGCCACAGAGGGGCGAGCGCGGCCCATGTCGGGACCTCCTTTGGAAATGGGGTCGCTGCAGATGTAGTCAACGAAGATGTGGTCGCACTGGAGCAGGGCGGGCCCTAAGCCAACGGCTGGTGCCCTAAAAAGAGGGAGGTCTGGACACAGACAGAGAGGAGAAGACCACGTGGAGACGGAGGAAGAGGTGGGGTGACACACCCACGCCTGGGGCCCCAGGAGCTGGGAGAAGCAGGATGGACCTTCCCCTGGAGCCTGCGGAGGGAGTGCGGACCCCAGGGCGGGGGGCCTTGGCCGTGGCCCCGCGTGACCCAAGGGCTTCCCGTGGGAAGCAGCCCTGTACCGCGCCCTGCCAGCGCCAGAAATCGCCAGGAGCCTGCTGGCGGGGTAGGCCAAGCCTCCGACCCTGTGGAAATCCGTTCGCGGAGCAGTGGACGTCGCCGACCCCTCTCTGTGTGGGGAGTTGCCCATAGTTTGCAAAGCACTTTTCTGAGCTGTGACCTCATCCTGCTTCCCAGAAGCCTGGGCTGGCAGACGGAAAGTGTCCTTATCGGGTGGACGCAGGGCCCACCTGAGATACCTGGAGGGACCCTCAGGGCGCACACCTGCCCTGCCGACTGCGACTGCGTGAGGGGGTCTCAGCCCACCGGAAAGAGCCCTCCCCGGGGCCCGGCCAAGACGCGAGGGTCCAGGGGGCCTTGGGAGGAGGGCAGCACCTGATCCCGGGGGCTGCAGCGGGGCTCGGCACTCGGGGGCAGTGAAGGAGGGCGGGACGGCCACCCCTGCAGCCAGGACCCCAGAGAAACCAGGGTGGGGAGAACCCAGAGGAGGGCCTGGAGGGGGAGGGGCAGCAAGAGCTGGAGGCACAAGGCCTCGGGGGGCATTTGGAAGGCTGGGCACCCCCCCAACCCCGACTCCAACAGGGCCCCAAACAGCCCTCCCAGTAAGAGTCAGCCACACCTGGAACACACGCTCACACTGAAGTCTACACGCACGTCCACACCAGCATGATTTATGGCAGCCGAGAGGCGGAAACGACCCAAGTGTCCATCGATGGACAAACACATACACACACGTGTCCCCCCACACACGGGGACGTCCCTCAGCCACGCAAAGGGGTGAAGCCCCGACACTCACTACAACGTGGACGGACCCTGAGAACACGACGCTCAGCGAGAGAAGCCAGACACAGAAGGACGGACAGTGTGTGATTCCACTGATGGGAAACGTCCAGAACAGGCCGATCCACAGACACAGAGAGTGGACTTGTGGTGTCGGGATGGGGGAGGGGGAGGGGGAGGGGGTGACTGCTAAGGGGGATGGGGTTTCTTTGGGGGGATGGAATGCTCTGGACTTGGACAAAGGTGATGTCTGCGCAACACTGTGAATGCACTAAAACTGCTGAATCGTATGAAATGCAAGTCACATTTCAATTAAAAAATAAAAGCCACAGGTCCACACCCCCCAACACGTACTACACCCTGGGGTGGGAGACCCCACGTGGGGCCCCTCAAGGTGTAAGGGGTGTAAGGGCCTGAGCAACTCTGTGCCAACCTGAGGGCGGGAAGGACAGTGCACAGTGGGGGGACCCAGAGGACGCTGCCTCACCAGGGGTCAAGGTCAACCCATCAGCAACGAGACGCATTGACACAGGGCCTTGAAGACAACGTGCCGTGTTTGTGGGCCTCCTGCCAGGGACGCAGACCCCCTCCCAGTGTGGGGCACCCTACAGACGCCTGGCCGGTTCTCTTCGGAGCCTCAGCGCACCCATGGGTGTACAGGGGTGTGGTCACCTGTGTTGCACCAGGGCTAATTTCTGCCCTGCGACGCTGGCCTCGGCTACGTAAGATGCTACGTGTAATGTGTAGGCAAGAGCGTCAGAGCCGAAATTTTCAGGTAACCCCTGGGTGCACTTCCCCTCCCACACTTGGAACCCAGGGCCCCGGCTCTGGGGGCTCAATGGGTGCCAGGTCTGATGGCCAGGACTGTCCAGTGAAGCAGAGCTGCCCCAGAGCAGGGACCGGACTGGCTCTCCACTTTCCCCAGGGCAGAGTCCCTCCGGCTAGAGATCCTTCCCAAGTACCTGGGAAATGGGGACCCCACACAGAGGCCGGCTCGACCCTCACCAAAGGTCCTGGCCTGGGCCGGCTTGTGTGCAGCCCCCAGGGAACTGCTCCCGGCCCAAAAGGGAAGTCGGGGAGAAGCTTTCTCCTGGTAGGCAGCAAGAGTCACACAACACATCTCCTTTCTCTTTTCGCTTTGGCTGCTAGGAAACTCAGAGCTCAAGTTCAGTAACCAGGAGGTGTGTTAAGGCCTGTGGGTTTCTATTCACTGCCTGCCCCCAGCCCAGCTCTGGATTCCCCATTCCAACTCCTTCTGATGTACAAACAGGAGTGAACACTTCAACGGTGTGCCATGGGCCTCATGAGGGCTTCACGTGGTGAAGCGGCTGTAATAAAACTAGAAACTTCACAGCTTAAAACAACACACGTTTATTACTTTATGGTTCTGGAGGTCAGAAGTCTGAGTTGGGTTGTCAGAGCCGGTTCCTTCCAGAGGCTCCAGGGGAGCATCGGTTCCCGCCTTTTCCAGCTTCTAGAGGCGCCGCATCCCTGGCTCGCGGCCCCTCCTGCATCCTCACAGCCAGCAGCGCAGCATCTCCCCTCTCTCTCTGCCTCTGACCCTCCCGCCTCCCTCTCATAAGGACCTTGTGGACTTCTGTGGTGGTGCAGTGGTTAAGAATCCGCCTGCCAATGCAGGGGATGCGGGTGCGAGCCCTGGTCCAGGAAGATCCCACATGCCGCGGAGCAACTAAGCCTGTGCGCCACAGCTACTGAGCCTGCACTCTAGAGCCCGTGAGCCACAACCACTGAGCCCACATGCCACAACTACTGAAGCCCGCGTGCCACAACTACCAAAGCCCGTACGCCTAGAGCCCGTGCTCTGCCACAAGAGAAGCCACCGCAATGAGAAGCCTGCGCACCGCAATGAAGAGTAGCCCCCACTCGCCGCAACTAGAGAAAGCCCGCGCGCAGCAACAAAGACCCAATGCAACCAAACATATATTAATTAATTAATTTAAAAATATATATATATATATTAAAAAAAAAAAAGACCCTGTGATGACACTGGGCCCCCCAGGGAATCCAGGGTCACCCCCATCTCAGGGGCCTTAATTTAATCCCACCTGCAAAGTCCCCTCTGCCCTGTGAGGTGACAGATCCACAGGTCCCGGGATCAGGACGGGGACGTCTTTGGGGCTGTCCCTGTGCCGGCCCCCGTGCGACGTCACTCAGTCTGAACCAGGAGCAGAGGCGTCTGTGGTGGACCCACCGGGCCAGGGCTGGGCTGGGAAGAGCCTTGAATGCCAGGCTCGCTCTGGACTCCGTCCTGGCTTGGCCCACAGGCCCAGGGTCCTGGGGGAGGTGGAGGAGGCTGACCACAGGGCCTCAGACCCTCAGCCTGGCTGAACTGTGGTCTCACATCTGTCTGACCCCACGGTTGGCAGTGAGGTGAGATTTCGTTTGAAGAAGGTTTCGCTGCTCTAAAGGGAGATCTGGGTCCAAGTCGCCCCCAGCAAGGGCAGCTGGAGGGCGGGTGGGCTGCGGCCGCTCTCAGCGAGCATCTGTGGGGTGGATGAGCAACCTCCAACACGGGGCGCGCTTCCCCACCTGCAGCAAAGAGCGGACGCGGCGCCCCGGGGGCTTCTGGGCTCGGAAGCCACGTGGACTCCTCGCAGAGCTGGGGGAGCCGCGGGAGCGGGTGAGTGGGGGGCGGAGCGAGGCCAGGCGGGCGGCCGCAGGAGCCGGGACACCCCCAAAGGCTTCATCCACCCAGCAGGGACGCCCCAGCGGGGGAGCAAGTCTGGACACGGAGCCGTGCCCAGGACACGGTGGACAGGAGGCCCGTCAGCCGCCAGCCCGCGGCCGAGCCAGAGACGTGGGGCCGCGGTGGGCGGGGAGAGGGTCCTGGGCCGTCGGCCGGGTGCCCTGGATGCTGAACCCACTGGCCCTTCCTCTCCTGGAGGCCAAGGGTCTCCTCACGGGCCGGCGGCGGGCAGAGAAAACCGCGTATGCCTCTGTAGAGGCAGGGAGGCTGCGACCATGGGCCTGCTGTCCCTGCCCCACGGCCCTCGCCCTCACCCTGGGGGACTTGGGGCTCCCGAGGGGCAGGCTCTGCTCCCGTCGCCACGAGGCCCAGCCGTATCGCTTCCTGGGTGGCCACAAAGGGTCACTGACAGGGCAGCTCAGGGCAGACGTCCAGGGTACGGTGTAGCGGGGCTGTGCCCCCCAGGCTCTGGGGTCCCCCGCCTCCCCAGCACCCGGGCTCCACCTCCCTGGCCACGTGCCTGCCCCCCACCCCGGCCCCCGCGGCTGTGTCTCCACAGGGACCCCCAGCGGGTTCAGGGCCACCCTAACTGGGAGGACCTCAGCTCCGTCTACCTAATCACACCCGCAAAGACCTGACGGCCAAGTAGGGTCTTGTCGTGAGGTCTCGGGAGGGCCTGGATTTGGGGGGATGCTGTCACCGCAGCACACACCCCTCAGTCCGGTTCTCTGCCCGGTCCTGCTGCTGCCCCGGTGAGTGTGGGCCGGTCTGAACGGCCCTGGCCTTGGTCCAAGTGAGTCCAGCAGGTCTGCACCGGCCCGTGTGTGCCATGGCCTCCCTCGGCCTGTCACCTGGTGGGGCCCATGAGCCCCCACTTTACAGAAGGAAACTGAGGCTCAGGGGAGCTGAGCGCCTGACACCCCACTCCCTGGCGGGCCCACCTGGATGCTTCCCAAACTGAGCGCCGAGGCAGCCCAGACACAGAGGCCAGCACAGAAGCTGCCGAGGGTTTCAACTTTCCAAGGGAAACCCGGCGCCACTCAGCCCCTGTTGCCCCCACTTCCTGCCCCCGGGTCGGGGTCACCCCACAACATTGCTGGGCTCCTTCCCGCAAACCCCCTCTGAGGCTCTCAGGCTCGACGGCTGCTGTGCGGGACAGAGGTGTGGGACCCACTTGTGAACCCCGCGGACAAGGCTGCAAGGCGGGGTCCGCCTGACTCCCTGGGGGCTGAGCTGCCTGGCGTCCCCCAAAAGATCGAGGTCAGACGTCCTCCTTTCCTCCAACTCGAGGGGTTCACGTTCGTCAAGCGGCTGCTGTTTCGGGGACATAAATGCTCACTATGCTGTTTCGACCTGATTGGGCGTCACTCCGGCCTTGGGGGGGCGCCGGGAACGTGGACCCCACCAAGGCGCTAGGGCGCCCAGATGGAGCAAGTACAGGTCTGGGCGAGGCAATCGGACGCTCGAGATGTGGCCCCATAACCCGCAGACGGGCAGGAGCGCAGCTGGGCCCCCAGCCTCGGTTACGTGACCTCCGACCCGGCGCCCCCGTCTGCTGCGGGGAAGTCACACCAGCCCGTCCCCCAAACAAGCCCAGTCCCCCAGCACTGACACCCCACGTGGGGCACGGCCCAGCCGAGGTCTCCTACCTGAGGAAAGTCGCTGCTCTTTGGCGGGAAGCTGGGGGTGGCGGCTGCAGGGCCATAGCTGGTGTCCATGCAGGGCTGGCCCACAATGAAGGAGGAGTTCATGAACTGGCTGGAGGCGGAGAAGGAAGCTGAGCCAGCAGGCGTGACGGGGGCACTGCCTGCCCACCCCAGGTGCAGGACAGGCCGGCAGGAACAACTCCGGCGCCTCAGAAACTCCACTCAGGAGGGGCCCACGCACCCATGTCTCTGGACACGGCTCCCCAGAAGAATCTCGAGGCTCTGGCTACGTGTGCTTCCGTGCCCTTTGCATAGGCCATTCCTTGGCCTGGTACCAGGCGTGCTCTCTTGGCAAACTCCTACTTACCCTTCAAAACCCAGCTTGCTGATGCCCTCCATGGGGAAGCTGCCCTCCCGGCTCCTTTCACCCCTGAAGTTTCTCACCACCACCTGGTGTCCCCTCCACAGTAGAGCCCTTCCTGGCCCCCTCGTCCCCACTACCTCTGCCCTCTTCCCTGGAGAGTTCTCGCTAGACAGACCACAGCAGGTCAGTCTCAGCTCTCCCCATGCGGCCAGGGCCTGGCCCACAGCCCTCCTGACTGAGAGCTCTAGTTTTCTTTAGCCCATGACTGCGGGATGAGGAGGCAGAGCGAAGCCCCTGCAAGGGGGGGACCCCCCCAGCAGGACGCAGTGTGGCTGGGCACTTACTGGCTTTCGCTGGAGAAGGCTGGGTATGGCGTGGGCGAGAAGCTGTTCCACCAGGGGTAATGCAGCATGGCATCCTGAGACAGAGTGGCGGGCGTCAGGGGAGAGGACAGGAGGGCAGGGTCCCTGGCCCTCCTCCCCCCCATCACCCCCCCCACCGCTGCACTGCCCTGGGGCAGGCTCCAGAGAGCACTGAGCCCGCCTACCCAGGGGCTTCCCAGCTGGGTCACCGGTGCCTCGGTTTCCCCGTGTGCACGGAAGAACCCACCCAGAGGGCTGTGGTGAAGAGGAAGGCTTTGGTCAGTACACAAGCAGCGCTGGGGACCAGCTGGGGAGGGGATGGTGGGCGTGGCCACGACTCTGGACTGGCAGGGCCCCCAGAATCCCTGCAGGGCCTGGGGAGCCCAGGCTGGACGCCTGCGTTCTAGAAAGTGGAGGAGGGGACCCTGTGTAAAGCAAGACAGCAAGAGTCCCTCCTGGGCCAGCACCCATGAGCGAGACGCGCAGCCTGCCAGCGGGTGGGTGGGGGAGAGGGGCAGGGGACTTCTCAGAGGGGCGGGGGCTGAGGCCAGGGTGACGGGCTCCCACCAGGACCGTGGACGGCCCTGTCCCAGCCAGACTCTCGCAGCCCAACCCTTCCAGGCAGGTCTGAAGCCCGGCCTTCTCAGAGCTCCCAGAGGCCAAGCCCGTGTGGCCCAAGAGTGAGGCACAGGCAGGGGTTCCGGGGAACCTGCTTTAGGAAACACCAGGGGGAGGGAGGGTGGCTGCAAGGTGAGCCTGAAGTCAGCAGGGGAAGCATGTGCCAGGACTGGCTTGAGGGGTAGGGCTGTGGACACTCACACCCTCTGTAGAATTGGGGTGCTGCATCCCTGTCCTAAACGGGCCGCTGGCCACGTGAAACTCCATCAGGGAGGTCCGCTGGCTGCAGTTGCCGTGCCCGCTTGTGCCAGCCCTGGCCACACAAGGCCCCCCCCTGGGGACTCACTGACCTAGTACCGGCCCAGAACCAGGCTGGGGGGCTGGGACCGCCCCTCTGTGCCAAGGGGGTTGCCAGACCCACTTTCCATTACTGTGCCCCCAGCCCTGGGCTGCCCACAGGGCCCCGCCTGCTTCCCCACGGTCCAGCTCAGAGAAGAGGCATGAAGGAGATGTGGTGAGATGGTATCGACTGGTGGAGGTCCCTTGGCCTCCAAACTAGAGGCCAGTCCAGGCTCTAGTCTGGGCCCAGAAGGGGGCAGCCAGGGAGGGGGGCACCGAGGGGCCCCTTGCTCACCAACCTTCTCCACCTGCACCCAGACTGGGCCTGGGGCAGTCCCTGTGGAGCTCCCAGACCAGGGGACCCCCCAGGTCCTTGAGGAGTTTGAGGCCTCAGGCTGGGAGGGTCCCTTATGACTTTGTCTACCCAGCACCCCAACCTCCTCCCCCAGCACGTTGCTCTGGCAAGGCTGCCAACCAAGGACATCCAGCCCCACCCCACAGGGGTGGTACAGCATGGCCAGCCAATCAGAGCCTTCCTCGGGATTTTACACTTGCAGCCAGAGGGGTGACTCCACCTTCACAGGGCAGGCCTGTGGGACCTGATTAGTCCAAAGATGGGCCCCTTCCCCAGCTAGCCAATCAGAGCCTGCCTGGAGACAGAGGCTGGCCCTCTTCTGGGAAGGAGCAGGCCCTGGGAGATTAGCCAGAAGCTTCCTAGGCCATGTGCAAACTGATGAAGGAAGATGATATTCCTGCTAGGGCAGAAAGGGCAGCAGATAACATAGGGCTGCCAGATAAAAAACAGGAATTGGAATTTCTGATAAACAAAAGATAATTTTTAGTGTAAATACTGTGTGGAACACACACGTACTAAAATTTTATTTTTGTTTATGTGAAACTTAAATTTCACCGGACTCTATATTTTTATTTGCTAAATCTGGCCACCTTAGGGACACTGACAGTCCTGGGGGCATGTCCCTGCCAGGCAGCCCTGGGGCCAGCTCCACTCCCCGCCTGCTCCACCCTGGGATCCTCCTTACAAGCTTGGTTCAGCCAGGACACAAGAGAGGAGAAGTAAGGAGCACGGTGCCAACACTGATGCCTGCAGCCTACACAGGCTGCCCGGGCTTCTGGTCACTCTTGGGCCAGGCCCAGTGTGGCCTGAGGGGCAACCCCCACGTTCGGTGGCCCGAGAGGAACAGGCTCTGTGCACTGCCTGAGCCCTGGAGGGCACCGGGGAGCCTGCCCTGCTGGCTCTGACTGCCCGGGGTGGGGCTTGGAGCCAAGGTCGGGCTCCACGCGGCACCTCCCTTGTAAAAGGGTCCCTATCTTGTTCCAAACATCCCTCCCCCAATTCCAGTGTCTGAGCCCCTCTGGTCCACACGGGCTGTCCAGACAGAGCTCATGTCCTGGTCCTCAGTTGGCTTCCTGGGTCACCACCACGGGACATGGCAGGAGCCCATTCCCTGTGGAACAGCTCCATCCTCTGCAAACCCGCCCGAGCCGGGGCTCGCTCTGACCCAGGAATTCTATTCCAGAAACACACCCCCAGGGACTCATCCGGGGGGGGGGGGGAACGCGGTGGCGCTATTTATAGCGGCAGAAAAAACTGGAGTCACCCCAAAGGCCCAACAACAGGAAAATAATTAGGCAAATGATGGGATGCTGAGGAGGAGGAATCCTGAGGCGTTGTAAGAATGACAAGCGCGTGCTCCAAGCCCGCGAAACAGGGCGACATAGCACCCGAGGAAGGAGCACACTTTGTGCCGCGTGTGGGATGCCACCGGGGCATCCGAGAGCCTCAGGGCGGGCGCGGGCGGGCAGAGGCTTGGAGGGAGGCGGGGGCTGAGGAGGGCAGGGGCCCCGTGGGCACAGCTGGCCTGGCACACGTGCGCCCGGGACCCTGGCCGGAGGCTCTGGCCATCAGCCGAGGCTTGGAAGCTGTGGGCGGGTCTGCAGCTGTGACCCGCTTTTGCTCCCTCCCTGCCAACTGGCAAGGCCTGCTCGATGTGGCTTGGCACTGTGCTCTGCCCCGTTAGGGTGCCTTGTGGGCACAGCCGGGCACGGAGTGAGTCCTGGGTTTGCGTGCACCTCCCAGCCCCGTCTGATGCTACAGTCTGGGGCCTGGGACGCCCCATGACGGCTCTGGACCCTCAACCCGGAGCTCCACTTGGGCCCCGAGGCCCAGGGCCCGGCTTCTCCCAACCCCAAGCTGGATCCTCGCGCTCTCTCCCCATGCAGGTGTGCGCGTCACTGCCGCAGCCCACGCGGCCCACTGGCGCCCGCACCCCATCTGGTCTCCCCACCCGGCAGCTCAAGTCTCCGCACCGAGAAGCTCGGCTTCTTTCCTTTTCTGCAGAGAAAGAGCCCCCGTTTGGCTCCAGGGCTGACTCGCTGGAGGATTCTGGACACTTCTCTTCGCGAGGCCTCTTGTACCTTCTGTGATATGAGGAGGCCCGGCCCCTAGGGTCGTTTTACCACTCACGGTACTCTTATAGCAGCCATCAGAGCTTGGAAGCAAGCGAGTTGTCCCTCAGTGGGTGGAAGCAACCGTGGGACATGCGGACGATGGGAAGTTGTTTAGTGCTAAAAAGAAATGGGCTATGAAGCCAGGAAAAGTCTCGGAGGAACCCTAAATACACATCGCTAAGTGGAAGAAGCAGATCTGAAAAGGCTACACACTGTGATTCCAACTCTGGGACATTCTGGAAAAGGCAGGTCTCTGGAGCCGGGGTTAGGATCAGCAATGCGGGGCTTGGGGGGAGGAGGGATGGACAGGTGGGGACCAGAGGGGTTTTAGGGCAGTGAAACTACGCTGTGTGACGCCGTAATGGTGGATGCGGGTCATCTGACATCTGTCAAAACCCACAGAACATCCAACACCAAGAGTGAACCGAATGTCACTGTGGCCCTTAGGTAATGATGCTGGGTCAGCACCGGCTCCCAGTTTGGAACACAGCACACCCACGAGTGTGAGATGTTAACAGTGGGGAAGTGTGGAGGGGAGAGGTGTACAGGAACTTGCTGTGCCATTTTCCTGTAAACCTAGAACTGCTTAAGAAATAAAGTCTCATAAAGTAAGAAGAAAGAAGCGATGAAGCAGAGCGGACGAGTGTGACCTGCCGCAGCGGTCGAAGCCCTCGATGTCCCGCAGGTGAGGGCAGGTGAGGGCAGCCGCCTGGGCCGAGCGTCCCCTGAGGGCCAGCCGAGGCCTTGGCAGGAGAAACCTCACGGCTAACACGTGAGGGACTCGGGGGCGACGGGAGCCCCCCGAGGGTCCTGCCTGCAAACCTGGGGGCTGGGATATGGGCTTGAGGCACCAGGGAGGAGCCGAGGGGCCGGGAGGAGACCCTGAGGGCTGGGGCTCACCTGGACGCTGGGCCCGCACAGCGGGGTCTGCAGGGGCGGCGGGCTGTACAGGACGCTGCCAGCTGGCGGAGGCTCGTGCGGAGGGAACTCCCCGTCCATGGTGGGCCCCACTGCCAGCATCGGGGGGCTCCACGAGCCGGGCCGCAGGGGCATCTATCTGGGCTTCTTGCTCCGTGGTGGCGGCATCATGACCTGGGGAAAGACATGCATGTCCTGAGGTTGCCCTCTGATTCCGACAGGGGAGGGCGCCCTCCAGGGACAGGGTCAGCAGGCTAAGGGGTGGCGGAACCCCCAGGGGACCCCGCAGATGTCCCCCCAGCCCCTCCGACTGCCCCATCCACGCGGGGGGCAAGCTGACGCTCCCAGCACCGCAGTGCTGCCGGGGTGGCCCTCCTGCTGTCTGGCCACCCCCCTCCTAGGGACACAGGCTGGGACCTCCAGGGTGAGGGCAGCCCCTTCCGGGTGGCCAGGCCCCGCCGCTCTCCCGCCCTCGTTCTCAGGCCCCTGAATAATGTTGGCCGGGGGCTGCTCCCTCCACCCACAAAGTGGGCCTCGAGCCCTGGGAGCCCAGCATGAGCCGTGGGGGTGCGCACCCACGGCTCTCTGTGCCTAGCATGTCTGGCAAAGAGGAAGCCCGGCCAGCGGGCAGCTCTGAGCTGGGGGGCCCACCGGGGCCGGGCAGCCCCATACCTCTGCCACCAGGTCAGGCTTGCCGAGGGTCTCCGGGTGGTTGGGGCCAAGCTGAGTGGAGAAGAGCCCCCAGACCCGGATGGGGCTAAGGTCGCACAGGGTCCTCACTGAGAAGGAGGGCAGACACCCAGCTGGGAAAAGCTGCAGGGGCCAACCTAGCCCCACGCGATCCCCCCCATTCGCACCCGCCTGTGGCCTGGGACCCCGGTCCCCCAGGCCCCATCGCCCGCCACGGATAGCAGGGACCCCAGGCTGGCGGAGCACGCCTCGGGGAGCAGCCCCAGGATGTTAATCACCCAGGGAGGCAGGAAGGGGAGGCGGCTGGCGCTCCCGGCCAAGCCCTGAGTGAAGAAATCCTCGGGACTTCCAGTAATCACTGCCGCACACGGGCAGCTTGTGCAATCCCGTGGGGGCGGGGAGGGCCGCCTGCACGGGCTGGGCCGCCCGTGCGCGCCTCGCCCTGCGGCCCAGAGGGAAAGGGGCCCGGGGGCCGGGCCACAGCCCACAGCTGCGTCCAGCCATTCAGGAAGGCAGCGGGGGCCGGGCCGCCCCGCTCTGCTCAGGCCTTGGGCTCCAGCTGCTGGCCGGCCGCCAGTGCCACGGCCCCCAACCTCCTGCAGGCCGGACTCGGCGGAGGAGGAGGAATGCGAGGCTGCTCTGGGACCCACGGTCTTGGTCGGGCGGACCGTCAAAGCCCAGCTCCGCGTCTAAGGGTCGGAGAACCTCCCACAACTCGGGGCGCCTGAGCTCCTCTGAGCTTCGGTTTGGCCATCGGGAGGATCGGCTGCTCGGGTATGAGCACAGGCTCATCTGGCGCTCAGTGGAGCCCAGAGCCTCCGAGATCCCGAGCCACTCCAGTGACCGCTGCCTCCGCGGAGGCCCCGGGAAGCTCCTTGATTCGTGGGAGCCCTCAGCGGATCCACCTGGGACGGAAAGCAGGCCGGCTCGCTGTGTCCCTGGGGTCCCTTGTCTGCAGCAACTGCAGGGGATGTGTCTCTGCCTGAGACCCCCACTAACCCCACTGACACCCCTGCTGCCACAGCGTCCCTCTCTCGGCAGCCACACCCTGAGCACGGCCGACCCCGGCCCACTCGCGGGCACCTTCGGGCTCTGCGGCCGCGGAGGGCAGGGCTGCTTTCTTGGGAAGCACCATCCAGAGCCCACGGCCGAAAAGCATGGGAGGGGGACCCCGGGCCGTCCCCAGGGTGCGCTGTGCCCGAGGAACCCCCACCGACAGCAGGCCAGGCCTGCGTGGCCCCCGTGGCCCCTGTCCTGAGTGGCAGCCCCAGCAGGCTCAGGCCCCACACCATCACCTGCCATCCAGGGCATCACGTTCCCCCAGCAAAAGAGGTCTGTCCCCGCAGCGAGGGCTCCATGACTGGGTGGGAGTTCCTGTAATGGAGCCTGTACGTCCTGTCCTCTCAAAGACACAGGGCGGGGGGCATGCCTTGGGGACCCCGCCAAGCAGGGGGTTCAGACCAGGACCCGGAGGGGGGTGTGGGGAGGGGAGCGACGTGGTTGCGAGTCAAGGTGTCTGCTGGGCACCATTATCCGGGATGGGGCAGGGGAGACGCGGCGCGTGACAGTGAACGTGGTGCCGCCTGGGGGTCGGCAGCTCCTCACACGGTTAAAGTCACCACAGCAGCCAAAAGGTGGACACAGCCCGAGTGCCCACCAGCGGATGATGGATAAACACGTGGTCCCTCCACACACGAGAGCATCACGCAGCCATGCAAAGGGGTGAAGCCCTAACACTCGCTACAACGTGGACAGACCCTGAGAACACGATGCTCAGTGAGAGAAGCCAGACACAGGAGGACAACAGTGTGTGATTCCATTGATGGGAAACGTCCAGAACAGGCAGATCCACAGACAGAGAGCAGTTGTCGGGGGCTGGGGAGGGGTCAACACTGTGCCCACCGCCATCCCCATGCCCCCAGGGCCACCCCTTTGGTGTCCCTGTCCTTCGATGCCCAGGCCCAAGGTCATCTCCCCGCCCCCACCTCCACAGTCTTGGCTTCCTGCTCCCCCGTCCCCCCAGTGCTGGCACTGGGGCAGCCGCCCTCAAACACCCATCCCCTCACTTTCCGACCTCTGCTGAGCAGCCCCACCCAGCCCCGCCCCGCCCCGGGCTCAGGACCCTGTCGCCAGCCCCAGAGCTGCGGAGGGTGACCTCACCACGTCCCTGGGGGGCTTCCAGCCGCCCAGGATCGACCCCACCAGGTGGGGCCTTGGGACTGAAGGAGGCCGGGTCAGAGTGTATTTTTAGACGTGAGCCCCATGACACGTGCCGCGTGGGTGTCCACAAGGTGCTCTCGGGGAGGGGCCCACACTTCACCCAGCTTTGAGTTGCAGGATTTCCTTTTGAGATCAGGTTTCGAATGAGTCATTGTAAAAGAGAAAGATCAAAGAATTGGTGGCCCAGACCAGACGATGGGGGGGGGGTGGGATGCGGAACGTGGGAAGAGGCGAGATCTGGGACAGCCGGACCCCCGGGGTGCGCCCAGCTGGCGGGTGACCACGGCCATCCCTGCCTCTTGGCTGAGCCCACTTCGCCCCGTCACCCCGGCTGGACCTCACTGTGGGGCTGGTGTCCCCAGGGCAGGCCGCTGGGTCTCACCCCAAGATGCGTGCTACTGGCTCAGCCCCCCAAGCACCCTCAGAACCGGCCGCCCGGACCCCCTGCCGGGTGGTGCCTGGGCCCCACTGGCCACTTGTTATCAGGCCCCCCAGGAACCGCGTCTCCAGGCATCAGGGACCTGCCGGCCTCCTCCAGGCCACAGGATGGCAGCCCCTCTGGCCACCCCTCCACTGGGCTCTGAGCAATGGCCCTGGGATCCTGGGACGGGGGGCAGAGTGGGGGGCTGGCGGGGACAGAGGCCCTGGTGGAATCGGGAGGCCTGGCCGGGCCCCGACTGGGCTGACCGGGGTATCTGGGGGAGGGCCGGGGTGGGGAGCTCGCTCCTCGCCCTGCTGGTCAGAGCCAGCCTGGGGTCAGTCCCCAGTGGGGGCGCCCGGAGAGGCTCCGTGCTGAAGTCGGAGGGACAGAGCGACAGGGATGCTTGGGCAAGGGGATGGGGCCCTGTCCTGGGGGCACCGGCCACGCACTGAGGTCCCACCTGGGCTGGCTGGCACCACTCGGCTATGTCAGGACCCCCAGGAGGGCACGTGCCCCTGGACAGTCACCTCCATAGACAGGCCGGAAAGGGAGGGGGAGGGGTGGGGGAGGGTCCCAAGGGAAGCCTCAGGGGCCTCCCCACCAACTGACCAGGCCAGGTACTCGGGTGGGACGCATGGGGACACAGGGCCAGCTGGTGAGCGATGGGGGTACAGGGATTTGGCGGACAGGGCCCAGTGTGCAGGAGGGAGGTGGTGGGACAGAGGAGGGATGCTGGAAAGACTGGTGTCCCCCAAGTTCACGTCCACCAGGAACCTGGGAATAGGCCCTCATTTAGAAACAGGGTCTTCACAGATGAAATCAGTTAAGATGGGGTTGTACTGCAGTAGGGCGGCCCTAACGCAAAGACTGTGCCTTTATAAGAGGGAAATTGGGACAGAGAGACACAGGGAGAAGCCATGTGAAGACAGAGGCAGAGGCCGGGGTGATGCAGCCACAGGCCCAGGACACCTGGAGCCCCAGGAGCTGGAAGAGACGGGAAGGATCCCCCCGCAGCCGCCCCCCGCCCCAGCCTCTGGAGGGAGCACAGCCTTGCCACACCTTGATCTCAGACGGCTGGCCTCCAGAGCTGGGAGAGGATAAATCTCTGTGGTTTAAGCCAAGTGTGCGGTCAGCTGTTATGGCCGCCCCCGGACACTCGGACAGGACGGGGAGGCTTCCTTCAGCCGCTTCATTCAGCAGAGCCAAGGAGCCACCCTGACACTGGGCTCTAATTCCTGCCACCCGGGGCTGGGCGCACCACTGACCAGGGCGAGGGTGGCACCAAGCGTGCGACCCAGGACCTCCACGGGTTCCCAGGAGGCCTGCGAACGCAGCAGCCCTGGGATGCTAGAGCTGGGGAGGGCCCGGCCCCTGAGCACACGCCCAGGAGGGACGGGGAGCCCCATTGTCTGGGACAAGGAGGACGAGGTGGGCCCGCGGAGAAGTCCAGGGGTCGAACTTCCAGTTCTGCTGTCAGTGGGGGGAGGATCTGCAGGCCCCCCAGCTCCCACACTTCACTGCCAGCGGGTGGCTGAAGTGACAAGCAGTCTCTTGCAAAACCTCCTGGCCTACTGGGACACAGACCAACCCCCCCCCGGCCCCCGCCCCCATCATGGGGCCGCAGCATCAGAGCCTCGGCCCCGGCCCGGTACAGTCAACACCAGGCCGCACGGAGGAGGCCCTGGGGGGAGGGCGACCACAACAGAGCCAGACCACATGGGCGCCGGCCACGGGGCACACGCACGGTGACCCCAGACGCCAACCCAGGGACGGTGCCGCTACCCCAGGAGCCACCACGGGGGCAGGCACATGCCTGAGGACAGGCCCCGGCCAGCAAAGCAGGCGGCGGGTGTCAGGGCTCCCCCCACGCATCTCGGACGGACCAGAGGCCAGGAGGGCAAGGCCAGCCATTAGGAGAAACTGCACCCCGGGATGCAGAACCGACCCCAGACCCAGGTGACACAGCGATATTTGCTGAATGTTTATGCAGAAAAGGAGACCCTCAGGCTGAGTCCCAGAGGCACCGACCCCGGGTCACCTGCACTGGCTGTGTCCGCACCCACATACCCATCCGCATGTGGGCACAGAACAGCCGGCCTGGGGTGCTCTGATGGTCCACGGCAGGGCGGGTGCTTCACAAAGCAACTCACACACCCAGAGCGGCCGCCCCGAATCTATAAGGACCTGTCAGTGCCTTACAGCCCTCAGGAGGACAGTCAGTGCCCCCCACCAGCCCTGAGGGCACAGCTTGGGGGCACGTAGCCCTTTGTATCCACCCGAGGGCCCAGCGGGGAATGGGGTTGAAGACCAGGAGCTTCCTTAGTCACAGCTGGGGATACCGAGCCTGGGTCTTGGGGCCCCGATCCCTGGTCCCCACTCCCAGGTGTGGTCCAGCCTTACCAGGGGAGAGCCCACAGGATGGAGCTCCAGCTGTGGTGCCTACTGGCCCACCCTTGCTGCTGGTGGACCTTCCAACCTACGTCCATGTGGACAGGTGTGGAGCGGCTGCCCACAGCGGCAGGGCATCTTCACGTGGGCTTCCTCCACTGGGAAGTGCCTGCTCAGGGCTTGTGGTTACTCGTGGTCTTCAAAGGCTTTAGAAGGACTTCCCTTGTGGCACAGTGGTTGGGAATCCACCTGCCAATGCAGGGGACACGGGTTTGATCCCTGGTCTGGGAAGATCCCACATGCCGCGGAGCAGCTAAGCCCATGCGCCGCAACTACTGAGCCTGCACTCTAGAGCCTGCGAGCCACAATTACTGAAGCCCGCACGCCTAGAGCCCGCGCACCGCAACGAAGAGTAGCCCCCGCTAGCCGCAACTAGAGAAAGCCCGCACACAGCAACGGAAGACCCAACACAACCAAAAATAAAAAATAATTAAAATAAAATAAAAGGCTTTAGACACACTGAGCTTGTGGTCTCCTCTGACCCCCAGGTCTTCTTCCTCTGAGTGGATGTTAAAGCCAAATCTCAGCAGGCCTGACTTCCTAGTCCTTTGACACTGATGTGCCCCAATCTGTCCAGGTTCTGTGGGGAGAAGGGTCTGTCCCCCCTGTCGCTTGCTGCTTGATGACAGGAGTGTCTCAGGCCAGCTGGCACGCCAGGTCTCTCTACCCAGCTCCTCGGAGAGTCCGGAGCGAGACAGTGGCTGGTGCTGCCCACAGCCGGGTCGCACTAGTCCCAGGTGAGTGGTCAGACCCGTCAGCACCCTCCTTGGGCTCCTTAGGTCCAGCCTGGTGCCAAGAACATCCTAAGAGACCTTCGCCCAAGCCAAAGGGCACCCGCCCCCAAATCACAGCAGATGGAGCCTGTGTCCGCTTCTCCTGTCGCGATGAATAACCACAAACTCAGGCCCTCTCCCAGGCCTGCAGGTCAGAAGTCCAGGCGAGCTCGCCGGCCCTCGGCTCTGGGTCTCCAGAGGCCCGGCTTGGTGCTGATCCTGTCGGCAGGGTGGGGCTGCAGCCCGGCTTCAGCAGCAGCATATGGAGGCCCCTTGAGCTCCGACTCAGTCCCCTTCAGCCTCCATGGAGAAAGTCCTCTGCTTATAAGGACTTTGTGATGACACTGGGCCCCCCCGGGGAATCCAGGGTCCTCCCCATCTCAGGGCCCCTAATTTAATCCCACCAGCAAAGTGCCTTTGTGTGGGGGGTGACACGTCTGCAGGTCCCGGGGCCAGGACGGGGGCATCTCTGGGGCCGTTACTGAGCCGACCCCTGAACCCAGCTAGGACACAGCCCATGAGTGAACAGGCAGCCTGGTCGGGACTGGCCTGACCCTGTGCATGGTACCACCCCACAGGTGTTGGAGGTGGTGACGCCCCCGGGGAGCCTCCTCAGGGCCACAGAGGGGCTGCGGGGCCTCGTCTGCGCAGGGATGCGGCCCGGGTCTTGCAGATGGGCTGGTTTTGCAAGGGGAGTGGCAGGTCTGGATTTTGGGGTGCAGTCCCAGCATGGGGTGCCTTCCTCCTCGTGCCCACGGTGCCGGAGGCAGAGCTGCCAGACTCTCCAGTTACAACCCAGCTCCCCCCCCCGCCCCCGCCAGGGTCCTCCTGAGCGCCACCCGACGCCCACCTGCAGGCTCACTCACCCTGAGCCCAGTGCCCAGGACGGTGGCTGAGCCTCCGGAAGGCCTGAATCTCACGGAACTGCCCCCAAATGCCCCGGCCCGCGGACATACTCCAGGCAACACCAGGAGGGCCCCGACGCCCTGTGGCACCCCGGCACCCCGGCCCGCCGGGAGTGGGTGGTGGGGAGGGTCCCACGCCCCCACCGTGCAGCTCCCAGGGCTGAGCCCCGCCCCCAAGCCATGCAGGCCACGCAGAGCTTTGCAGACACTCTGAGCGGCTCTGCTGGCGGCCCCTGCTGAGCTCCGAGCCCCCCCAACGCTGCAAGGCTGCGTCATCCGCGAGAGGTGAGGGCTGAGGGCGGAGGGCGGAGAGGCCAATCACTCAGGCTCGCCCTGCCCCTCACCACTGTCCCAGCTCCTGCGCTAGCCTTTCCTCACCGTACCTCAGGTGCTGGGGGACACCCGCTCCTGGCGCCTCCCGGCCAACTCCACGCGGGATTCTCACCCCATCCCCATCCGGCGATGAGTCACAGCCATACAGGCTCACTGCGCCAGCGGCCCCAAGACGCTCCCTCCTCCCGTCCTCCTCCATCCCGCTTCCTGTGTCAGCCTCTGACCCGGGGGCTGCAACTCCCACCCCAGCTCCCGGGAAAGGCGCCGGCCTTCCGGAATGTGGCCTGGCTCCCGCGCCAGCTGTGGACCTGGCAGCGAGGCCGGCGAGGCCTCTTTCGGTTTCACTTGGGGACTGGCTGCAATGGGGACGGAGGCCAACCGGGAGGGAGGTACCTGCCCGCAGGGAGAGGGCGCAGCCCCGGGGCGAGGCCAGCGGGGAAGGCGGGGCGGTCGCCTGCCTGGAGGGAGGGGTTGCCTGAGGACCCCAGGGAGGCGCAGGGTGACCGTTGCCCCCACTCCCGCCCCCGCTTCCGTCCCCGGCACACAGCGGGGCCAAGTTCAATGCCTTCCCTGGTGGTGTCCCTGCCTGCCGTGCGGGGGATGCCCTTTCTGCCCCGTGGGCTGCACGGGGATGGGGTGGGGGGGGGGAGCGCTGAGCCGACCCGGAGGGGACGAGTCACCTAACGGGTGAATGTGGGGGTGTCCCAGCCAATCAGGGGAACCTACAGGAGGGCCAGGGCACGGCCAGCCCGGCCTGCCACCTCCCACAGGGCCGGGCTTCAGGGAGGGGCTCCCAGGCCTCCCACCACGGCCCAGGCACCCCTGCACCAGGAGCCCACGTACCCGCAAGACCGCTTCCTGCCGGTGGCAGTCAGGGCAGAGCTGGGGCTTGGGGGCTCCCAGGGGAGCCTCGTTCACCCACCATAAGATGGGCAGACGGCACCTCCCCTGCCCTCCTTGTGGGGCTGGGAGAAGACAGACCTCCACGCTCTGGGCCAGCTGACGCCCGCTCACCCCAGGCCGCAGCACTGGGCATCTGAGGGCTCAGCCAGGCCCTGCTATCTCTCTTTTTTTTAAACACTTCTTTGTTTTATGGAGACGCGATTCACATGCCATACGCTTCACCAGTTTAAAGTGAACAATTCAGTGGCCTTTAGTACATCCACAGACTTCTGCAACCACCACCTCCATCTAGTTCCAGAACATTCCGTCGCCCCAAAAAGAAACCTCACTCCCATCAGCAGTCACCCCCACCCCCTCCCCAGCCCCTGACAACCACTAACCCACTCCCTGTCTCTCTGGATTGGCCTGTTCTGGATGTTTCCCACCAATGGAATCACACACTGTGTGTCCTTCTATCTGGCTTCTCTCACTGAGCATCGTGTTCTCAAAGTCAGTCCCTGTCGCTGTATATAAACGACAGGCCTTAGCTCTGCCCCCCACCCCAGGGGGCTGGCAAGCCCAGAGCCTCAGAAATTGCCCTCACCTGAGTCACCCGCCTGAGGGCAGGGCGGCCCCACCTCCCAGTGAGGAAGCTGGTGGCTGTCACCATGGCAGGAAGATGAGGGAAGTTTGCTGCCCTCCCCAGCCCAGCTCAGGTCGCCCATGTGGGACTGACCTGCCAGCAGCAGAGGAGAGGGTAGTTCCAAGGGACAGGGACTGGGGTTCCACTCAGGGGAGAGGGGGCCCACGGACACCAGGCCGCACCCAGGCTGGGCAGATGGGGAGATGGTGGGTGAGCAGGGCTGGCCAGGCCTGGACCGGGCCTGAGTGACCTCGCTCTCGGCTACTCCAGGCAGCCTTCCGTAACCAGCCCTCCCCGCATCTGATCACACGGCCCTTGGCTGTGGAAAAGTGGCTGGAGATGCTCCAAGCCTGCCCACTGATGGATCGCACGTACGCAAGACACACACACACACACACACACACTCATACTCACTCTCACATGTATGCACACGTGCAACACACTTGCACACATGCACACGCGGCACTCACACATGACGCGTGCACGCTCTGGCATGTACGTGCACTGCTGCACACGAATCTGCACACATGCACTCGCACAGGCGCACACTGACACGCACCCCCTGGAACTGTGCTGACACCCTGGGGGCCTGTCTCCCCACTCTGTGTGTCAGCCTCCAGATGCCTCCACTTTTTGATGACAAGAACCCACCCCCCCACCCCCCCCACCCCCCGCACAGAGAACAAGCAGATCCCCGCCCCTGGCAGCCTCTGTAAAAGCCTCACGGGTGGAGGCTGTCCTGGGAGGGAGGCGGCCTCTGGGGACTGGGCACAGTTGCCTCTTTATTCCCAGCCCGGCTCGCTCACGTGGCCAGAGCCCTGTGCTGGGTCAGCGTTTCCGGCCCAGCCCCTGCTGGAGGGGTGTCTGAGCCTTTGCTAGAACCAAGCTGGGCCAGCTGGGCTGGTCATGTTCCCAGTGGGGGCCAGCCTCCGTTCCCCTACCCCACCCAGGTCGAGGTGGTCAGGCAGCCGGAGAGCGCTGGCCCTGGGCTGCACACCTGAGGTCCACCCCGCCTGGACTTCAAAGCCAACTGCCTCTTCTGTGCTCTGCCGCGAGGCTCCCCTGGAAATCAGGCCCCTCATCTGGGCCCCAGGGCCCACCACCCCGCCGCCAAAGCGTAAACATCTCCCCCAATGCGTGCGCGCACGCACACACACACACACACACACACACACACACACACACACACACACAGGGTGGGTCCGGCTCCAGGCAGGTGTGAGCAGACATCTCACAGAGTTAAACAAAGGGCCCTCCAGCCCTCCAAAATCCCAGAGAGCCTTCCCCTGGGTCCCCATTGGCTGTCCCTGGGGACGGTGTCTCACACTCTCCAGGCTCCCCAGGGTCTGTCAGGCGCCTGCCTGCGTCTCCCTGGCCCTGGGGCATCCTGGGACCACCCTTCCCCAGCCCACCCACCCAGGGTCCAAGCAGACAGCCCTGAACAGCCACTACCCATCTCTGGGGACTCCCCTGGGAAAATCCAGGGCGTTTGGAAGAAAAGGTGCAGCTGGGCTGGCGGTGGCTTCTCCAGACCACCCGATAGCCCCAGGTCTCAGCCCCAAGGACAGGGTCCCACGGCTTCTCCTCTGTTCACAAGGGTCCCTAAGGGCAGAGCTCCCAGCACAGCCAGGCACGCAGGGCCCAGGGCAGGGACGGGAAACGCAGGGTCAGGTCCAGCCCTGGCCGCCCAGCCTGGAGGAAGGGCGGGCCTCAAGTCCACTGACTTGTCTGGAGTCTCACGCCTCTGACAGGTGGCCTTTCTTCCCTCCGGGCTCTCCGGCCCCTGGGGACCAGCCCCAGTTCCCTTGAACCTTTCCTACGGGGACAGACCCACCATGGTGGGCTCGGGGCTGGATCACCTGGCCCGGCAGCAGGTAGGCAGGTTCCCACCTAAAGTCCGTCCGACACCAGCCCCCTCGCCACACGTGGAACATTCACCCGCACCCCCCCACCCCCACCCCGTGACTGCCAGCAAGCTCCATCCCAGGCCTTGTCCAGGCCTGCCCCGCGTGCAAACGGATGGCACCAAACCTGGCCGGGCCAGGCAGTGGACAGGCAGAAAGGATGTCCAGGGCAGGCGGGACCAAGGCGCATTCCGGGAAGCAGAAGCCGAAGGGGGGCAGACACACTTCACATGCTCGGTTCTTTTTCCTTTTCCAGGACATTAACAACACGATGCTATGAGACACTCCTGCCTGGCTGTCCACGCCTCTGCTCCCCCGCCCCGGCCCCTCCCGGCCAGCGCTGGGGTGCTGGAAAGGGGCCTCCTTTCCCTATCCACCGTCACAGGCTGCTCCTCCACCCACTCCAAGTCCCGGCAGCCCTCTGCCCACCACCTCCCCCAGCACATCCTTGGGGGCCGTTTCCAGTGCCAGCTCCGGGAGACACTCCCACCCAACATGCTCTGCCAGCTCAGCTAATACCAGCAAGGCCCCCATCCCAAGGCCACAGGATCCCACCCGTGGAAACACAGGGAACGACAGCCCCAGGGTGGAGAAGCCAGGACAGGAGGGGTCCTGGGAGAGGGGACACTGAGGAGGAAGGGCAGGTATCTGCAAGCAGCCTGGGGTCAGGGGTCACCCAGAAAAGGAGGGGCTAAGGTAATGGAGCTGGAGAGTCACAAGAAGAGAGGGGTCGGGGAATGACGGAGGAGCAGTCAGGAGGGGGTCACCAACTGCAGGACAGTCACAGAGAAGTGCGGGGTCAAGGGTCACCAAAGTAAAGTCCGGGGATCACCAAGACGGGAGGGGTCAAGGGATCGCCGAGGAGGGCGAGAGGAAAAGGCTGGGGAGTCGCCTGGGTTCAGGGTTCACGCCAAGGCGAGTGTCGGGCGGGGGTCACGGAGCAGCGCAAGGTCGAGGGTCGCCGAGGAGGACGGGGTTAGAGAGAGTTCACGGCGGACGACGCGGTCGCAGGATCGCGGCGGAGGACGTGGTCGGGGGTCGCCCAGGAGGGCGGGGACACGCCACCGCGCTCCCCGCGCCCGCTGCCCCGGAACCCCGGAACTCCGGAACCCCCGGCCCGGGGCGCGGGCGGCCGCGGGGTGCCAGGGCCCGCGCAGGCCAGGGAGTGCGGCTCAGCCGGGCGGGGGCGGCGAGGACGGGCCAGGGGGTGGGGCCGGGCGCGCCTCACCTCGGACCCGGGTCCGGCCGGGCGCGGAGCCCGCGGCGCCTCCGTTTCTCCGAGCTTCGCCGCGGCCGCGCTCACTTCCGGGTTTCGGGCGCCATCTTGGGGGCCCCGCGCACTTCCGGTCATGCCGTGGGGCGGAGCCTCTGGTGGGCGGGGGGTCGTGGGCGGGGTCGTGGGCGGGGCCATCTCTCGGCGGCCCCTGAGCCCCTTGAGGCCCTTCCGCCTTAGGGAGAGGCTCGGACTCCATGGGTCCTGGATTCGAATCCCGCCCTGACTGTTGCTGGCTACCTTCGCGAGCCTCAGTTTCCTCCTCTGCAGCATGAGGAATCACCCCCACCCGCAGGCCTTTGCATGGCTGTGCCCTCCCCTGGTGCACTCCGACCCTGACCTGTCAACCACTGGGGCTCTTGGACAACCCAGATCTTGGCCTCGAAACCATCTGCAAGGGCCCTGGGTCCCCCAGTCATGCTCCCTCCCTTTATTGCCTCCCCACCGAAAGTAGTCTGCTCATGAATCTGTCTCCACCCCAGAATAGGAGTCCTGGGACCACCCCCCACCCCAACGGGGAGCCTGACACAAGGGTTCTGATAAGCCCCAGGGGCCACCAGGAGAAAAAGCAGGATCCTCTCAGGCAGGGCCACGGGGTCTGGGTGGCTCTCCTCCTGGCTCCGTCCCCGTTAGGGCTTCTAGGGGCCTGATGCAGATAATGCTGGGATTTGCCTTACTGCCAGGAACAGGGTGGGACTCAGCCCTGGCACAGACAAGCTGTGTTCCTGCGACTAGAGCCCACTGGGCCCACCACAGGGTGGGCCTGGAGGTTCAGGCAGAGCCAGGGCAGGAGGCACCACCCCCTCCCCAACAGGGTGTGCAGGAATGAAGATGCCACCATATCCCTGGACCCACCTCACCACCAGCCAGAGGCCTCCTGTACCCCTTGAATTTAGAGATCACCTCTCCACTTGCTTGTCTACTCAGTGAATTCTTATGGATGCTGCTACATGCCTGGAGACAAATCCGGGGCCCCAAAGAGGACTCAGTTCTCATCCCTGCCCTCAGGAAGCCCCCAGTCTAGGGGAAATAGGGCCAGAACCAGACACTTCCATCTGCAAGATCAGGCCTAGAGCCCAGGGAGGAGTACAGTGTCTGCCTAGGGCATCATGGAAGGAGGGGTTGAGGGGGTGTTGAAGCTGGGGTTTTGAAGTTCAAGTAGGAGTTTGCCAGGCAGCTAAACTTAGGAAATTATTATTATTATTATTATTTTGGCCGCACCGTGCAGCATGTGGGATCTTAGTTCCCCAACCAGGGATCAAACCCGCACCCGCCATATTGGAAGCACGAGTCTTAACCACTGGACCACCAGGGAAGTCCCAAGAAGGGCAAATTATAAGCTGTTCAAAGGCCTGGTCTGTTTAAAATCTGTTTGCCCTAAAAAATTCAGGCCAAGGACCCCCTATACCCAAACCCACAAGCACAAGGGAGGAGATGGGGAAACTGAGACCCAGAGAGAAGTGATTTATCCAGAGCGAGCTTCACTTTGGCATGCGTAGTTTTTGGCAATTGGGTTATAACCTTGACTTTGGAACTATTTTTTACAGCTAATGAAAAGAAATCAAATTGAGCAACAGACACTTAAGCTTCGAAAGGGTGAATAAACTGATTTACAGAGTATCTGGTGGCATTTTCCCGTTTCCGCTCACACAGCACCAGCCACACCATTTGCGGGGCCCAGTGAAACGTGAAACGCAGGACCCCTTGTTCAAAAAGCATTAAGAACTTCAAGTCGGAGACCGCAGAGCATTCAACTGAGCACAGCGCCACCCCCACCGCCCCAGCGCCAGGCCTGGGCGAGGTCCTGAGTCACACGCCCCCGAAGCTGGCCCTGTTCCCGCTGCGGCCCTCTGGGGTCGGGACCGGTATTACCTACGTTTTGCTGGTGGGGAAACCGAGGCACAGAACTGTTTCGCAGCTGGCCCAGGTCAGGCAGCGAGCTGCGGGGAGGCGTGGACTCGACCTCCGCCACGTCCACCTCAGGTAAACACAGGGTCTCTATGGGTAACTCTGCCTGAAATGGGGGCAGTTTGCTCAGGCCGTGGTGGGTCCAGCCATCTCAGCGTGGAGGAAACTGCCAAGTCTGGGGATGTCTAGGGAATTAGTCAGATTTGGGGATTTCCAGGGAATCGCAAGAGGAGGCCTGGGAGAGCAGAAGGGATGCAGCTCTGGAGCTCGAGGCATGGCTTTGGGCTGGGTGCTGTGTGACCCCTGAAAAGTGAGTTAACCTCTCTGTGTCTCTGTTTCCCACGGATAATAGTAACTATCTCCAAGGCTGTTCAGACAGCTAAATGAACAGTGCCTAGTATTAAGCCATTATGAATATTTCCAGGTGAACATCTGGATCATAGGGTCACCTAAGTGAACATTCAATAGTCAGAAATGCCCAAGGCTCCTCGTCCGGTGAGGACAGGGCTCACAGAAGGCCACAGGTCTGTCTGGTGAAGCTCTGTTTGAGGTCAAAGAGCCTCCTCTTCAAGCCCTCCTTCTGCCCCCGCCCCACGCAGGGGCCCCCTAACTGTCCCCCAGGCACCTTGACTAGGCTCGAGGAAGTAAGGTCGCCAGATAAAATGCAGGACACCCACTTAAATGTGAATTTCAGGTACACGGAGAATAATTTTTTAGTGCAAGTATATCCCAGGCAATATTTGGGATATACTTATACTAAAGAAGTAGCCTCCGTGTATCTGAGATTCACATCTAACTGGTTTGGGAGTCCTGTGTTTTTATTGGTGAAATTAAGGGACCGGACATGTGGAGACCACAGAGAGAAATGGGGCCCAAGAGTCAAGCCAGGAGGGGTCCGGGCGAGCAGCTCCCTCTCTCCGAGCCTTGGTGTTCCCGCCTGCTAAATGGGCGAGATGCTAGCATCAACATACAGGCAAGCTCACTGTGTGGGTCATTATTTTAAAGAGCAGAAAACTTCAGATTGACAGAGGTCAGATCCCTGGGGGCTTCCTTGTGAGTCAGGAGATTCTTGGGCTAACCCTCCGTTAGGAGAAATCCCCCCACCCACCCACCAGCCTCTGTTTCCCACTGGGAAGGACTCCTGGGCTAGGCCCATCTAGGGAGGAGGAGCCCGGGTGATCGGGCAGGTGAGGCGGGGCAGGTGGGCCCAGCCTGGCCCGTCCAGCCAGCGGGGGCAGAGACTAGCCACTTCCTGTTTCTCCACGTTCTGGAAAGCCCCGGCGTTCCCGGGCCACGGAGCACCTCCTCCCTCCCTGCTCCTCAGGGCCTGGGTCCCTCACCACTTCTCCTTTCCACACCCACTTCCCCCCTGCCCAGCGGGTTGGGTTCCCACCTACCCCACCCCTCCCCTCTCCCCCTCCTCCCCCTCTTTTCCCATCCCTTCTCCCACTCCCCTCTTTTCTCTCCTTCTCAAGTCCCAATCAGGCCCCCCAGGGTGCGGAAGAGGAAACTGAGGCAGAGGCAGCAAGGTCCCACAAGCCACGTCTGTGCCCCCCGCCCCCGGCCTCTGTCTCTGGTCACTTTCCTTCTTTTCTGCCCCCTCTCTCTCTGTCTTTCTGTCTGTCTCCGTCGCTGTCCCCACCTCTATCTCCGGCTCTCACGAGCCCTCCCGCCTGGAGCCAACTCCGTCCAGCCCAGCCGCCTCCCTGTACCCGGCCCACCTGCCACTTGCCCCGAGATGTCCTCAGGTGGTGCCGGCTGGCGGGTTCCAGGGCCCTACGGCTCTCTCCTGCCTGGCCTGAGCCCAGAGCGGGATCCTCAGGCCCGGGCAGGGCTGCCTCTGAGCCAGAGCCACTTCAGGGAACAGCAAACCTGTCTAACGGGTTTGAGATCCGCCCCAGACAGGCCTTCCCGCCTCTGCACGGAGCCTGGGACACAAGGGCGGCAGGGGTTAAATGTGACACCTGACTAGGAACGCCCCCCCCAGGCTGGGTCAGGGCTGGGCCCTGAGGTTGGGGAGCAGGTGGGAGGGGAAGAAATATCAGCAGTCCACCCACCAAGCCCAGAGGGGTAGAAATGTTAGAGGGAGGGCCCGGCACGTGCAAAGGCCCAGAGGAACATGTGTGTGTGCGGGGGTTGGGGGGGGACACAGGCAGTGAGGCTGGGAAGGGAGAGGTGGCATGGTGGGGGGCGTGGAAAGCTAGGGCGAGGCCTTTATCCTGGGGACACTAGGGAGCTATTGAAGGTTATGGAGCAATGGCGTGGTATGGTCAGGGCGGGGCTGGAGGTCACTCCATCTGCCACATATGTTGGAGAGGGGGGCACAGAGGGGCCACCTCTCCAAAGCTCATCTGGTGGAAAGATGGGGGCTGGAGGAGGTGGAGCTGCTGTCCCAAAGCCGGAGGAGCCAAACTTTGAATTTCTTCTTATCAAAGGCCAGCAGTGAGCCAGGCCTGAGCTGGAGAGGGGTTGGGGGAGGGGTGAGGACCCTCAGGATGTGCCCTCACCCCCAACCCCACTTCAGAGGGGAACTCGGCTTGGCTTTATCCCCAGGGCAGTAGGAAGATAGGGAGGATTTAGAGCACCAGCAGAGAGGCAGCTAGGGCAAGGGTGGGCCTAGGAGGGGGAGAGGGCCCCGGGAGGGAGGTGGGTGGGCTGCCGCAGGGGACAGAGACGAGGCTGACCGCAAGTTTGTGGCCACACGTTCATCCATTAAACATTTATCATCCTGGGCCAGGCACAAGGGATGGAACAGAGAGCAGGGCACACCCGTTATGCTCCTGGGTCACAAGGGAACAGGACACCCCTGCAGCACAGGGCACGGCCATGCTGGCCTTTCCCGGCAAGTCCCTGCAACACAAGGGCCAGAGGAGGGTCTGAGCAAGTGGACCAAGCCTCTCCTTGCCCCGGCCCATCCTCTCGGGTGTAGACCACAGCCAGCCCTGCACCCTGATGTCACCTGCGCTGGAACTTCCTGAACCTTCACCTTGGATCTGCCCGGACCCACGGGGAAATTCCAAACCAGCTGGGGCCAAGCTGACTCACGTCCAGGCCCCAGTGGCACGTGAGCGGCCAGGCTCCTGAGGGGCATTGGGGGCATTTGTAAAACCTTGTGGAATCCCACCCCCCTGCATCCCCCAAGTTGAGAGAGAAGCCAGACTCCCCAGCCCTGGGTCAGGTGTCCCCATCAGAATCTGCAGGGTGAGGCCAGGAATCTAGTTCCACTGGGTGAGAATTTGGGGGTGGCTATTGGAGCTGGTCTGGGGTGTTTGTCCTCCCCTGATGGTTGTCTCATGTCCCCAGGGCTGCAAAAATGACCAGCAGGGACTTCCCTGGTGGCACAGTGGTTAAGAATCCACCCACCAATGCAGAGGACACAGGTTCGATCCCTGGTCTGGGAAGATCCCACATGCCGCAGAGCAACTAAGCCCGTGTGCCACAACTACTGAGCCTGCGCTCTAGAGCCCACGAGCCACAACTACTGAGCCCGCGTGCCACAACTACTGAAGCCCGTGCGCCTAGAGCCCATGCTCCGCAACAAGAGAAGCCACTGCAATGAGAAGCCCGCACGCCACAACAAAGAGTAGCCCCCGCTCGTCGCAAGTAGAGAAAGCCCGCATGCAGCAACGAAGACCCAAAGCAGCCAAAAATAAATAAAAATAAAATAAATTAAAAAAAAAAAAAAAAAAAAGACCAGCAGAATGGAGTGGAGGTCCAGCAGCAGACCATGAGGTTAACACTTCCTGGGTTCAAATCCAGCTCTGCCAGTGGCTGGGTCACCCCAGGCAGTTTACTTAATCTCTACGTGCTTCGGTTTCCCCATCTATAAAATGGGAAAAATCATGGTACCTCCCTTGGAGGGTTTTTGTGAGAATTTGTCATGAACCAGTATGAGCTTGGGGACTTTATGGTAAAAATTGTTTGAAAAAACAAATTCACAGCAACACGATTCATAACAGCCAACAAGTGGAAACAAATCCAATGTACTTCAGCTGATGAATGGATACACATGATGTGTCCCTCCACACACGGGAACATCACTCAGCCCTGAAAAGGGGTGAAGCACTGACACTCACTACAGTGCAGATGGATCTTGAGAACACGATGCTCAGTAAGAGAAGCCAGACACAGAAGGACACACAGGGTGTGACTCCATTGATGGGAAACGTCCAGAACAGGCAAATCCACAGACACAGAGAGTGGGTTCGTGGTTTTCGGGGCTGGGAAGGGGGGTGGGGGTGAGTGCTATTGGGCACTTGATGTTTTTAGGGGGTGATGATAATGTTTTGAAACTAGAGAGAGAGATGATGGTTGTACAAGGTGAATGTGCTAAAAGCCACTGTCCTGTACACTTTATTTTTTATTTATTTATTTTTAAAATTTTATTTATTTATTTTTGGCTGTGTTGGGTTTTCATTGCTGCGTGTGGGCTTTCCTCTAGTTGGGGCGAGCAGGGGCTACTCTTCGTTGCAGTGCGCGGGTTTCTCATTGCGGTGGCTTCTCTTGTTTCGGAGCACAGGCTCTAGGTACGCGGGCTTCAGTAGTTGTGGCACAAGGGCTCAGTAGTTGTGGTGCACGGGCTTAGTTGCTCCGTGGCATGTGGGATCTTCCCAGACCAGGGCTCGAACCCATGTCCATGGGGCTTTCCTGGTGGCGCAGTGGTTAAGAATCCGCCTGCCAATGCAGGGGACACGGGTTTGAGCCCTGGTCCGGGAAGATCCCACATGCTACAGAGCAACTAAACCCATGTGCTGCAACTACTGAGCCTGCACCCTAGAGCCCATGAGCCACAACTACTGAGCCCGCGTGCCACAACTACTGAAGGCCAGGCGCCTAGAGCCTGTGCTCTGCAGCAAGAGAAGCCACCGCAATGAGAAGCCCGCGCACTGCAAAGAAGAGTAGCCCCTGCTCGCCGCAACTAGAGAAAGCCCGTGCCCATCAATGAGGACTCAATGCAGCTAAAAATAAATAAATAAAATAAATAAATAAAAAACATTTTTTAAAAAATCGTTCATTGTATGTCATGCGAATTTCACCAAAATAAAAAAAAAAGAAGAAGCAAAAGGCAATCAACCCTGGCAATCAAAGGGGTGATAGATGTCACAGCCAGGTCATCATCAAATCCTAAACTAAAGTTGCATTCAAATCCCAGTAAGCCTCCAAAAAAAAAAAAAAAAAACCAGTTGCAAACACTCAAGAAGTTCCGTGGCCCCTAACTGTGATCATCGGTGTGGACAGCATGGACCCTTGAAGTGATGGGATCAGAAGCCCCCTCCCCTCTATGGTCTTCCTCCCCAAGCCCATCACCCGGTCGAACCCTGAGAACAACACCAGACAAACCCCTTCCAAAGTTGTCCAGTCATCAAAAACAATGAAAGTCTGAGAAACTGTCACAGCCCAGAGGGGCCTAAGGAGATGTGACAACTAAATGTCATGTGGGATCCTGATGGAGTCTTGGGGGCAGAAAAGGGACATTAGGGAAAAACTAAAGAAATCTGAAAAAAAAAAAATGAGGACTTCAGTTGATAACAATGTATCAATGACAAATGTCATTGTCACTCATGGAAGATGTTAACGGCAGGACAAAGTGGGTGCCAGGATACAGGAACTCCCTGTACCATCTTTGCAACTTTTCTATAAATCTAAAATAAGCCTATTAAAAATAATGAAAGTGTAAGGATTGACCTGTCCTCCCACCCCACCCTGTGGAATGAAGCCCACCCAGGCTAGCCACCCGTAGCTTCCATATCCAAAACCCCCTACATGAGTCTTAACTCCAGTTTGATTAGAATCTTTTGGTTGCAAGTGACAGAAACTGCAACTGAAACTGGCACTTTTTTCTTTTAAATGGGAAATTTTGCTCATGGAACTGAAAGGTCCAGGGATAGATTTAACTCAGAGTTCTCCCCCTCAGTACTGCTGACATTTGGGATCAGATGGTTCTTTGTGTTTTGCAGCTATCCTGGGCACTGTGGGGTGTGGAGCAGCCTCCTTGTCCCCCACCCACTTGATGCCAGGAGCCCCACAGTCTTGACAACCACAGACGCCCCAGGTGTTGCTCAGTGTCCCCTGGGGGCAGGACCGTCCCTGGTCCAGCTAGTTTCAGGCTCAGCTGGATCCAGGACCCTCAAACAGTGTCACAAAGATTTGTCCACCTCTCCATCTCTCAGTTCTGCCATCCTCTTTCTTGGCTTTTTTCCTCAACAGTCTCCCCATTTGAGGGGACAAAGATGGTGCCGGCAGCCCCAGACCAAATCCCCCATCAGCCTAACAGCCCCAGCAGAAGGTCAGCACTTCTTCCTCAAGAAAAGCAGCAAAAGTCACAGGGAAGGTTTTGATTGGCCCAACTTTAGTCACATGTCCTTGTTGAACCAATCTCTGTGGCCAGGTAAGGGAAAGCCCTGATTGGCCGAGCTGGGATCACATGGTTGTATGGAGTCAGCCAATGGGGTAAGAACCCCATGATGTCAGCTAATGGGGTGTATAAAGTCAGCCAGTGGGGTAAGGACCCTCTGGACTGGATTGGAAACAGGAGGAGTAGCCCTGGGCAGTAGAGACGCCTGCTGGGCGAGGTTGGCCAGTCATCCCGCTCTGCGCTTTGGGGGGGGCAGCATCAATAAATGAATGAGTGGTATACAGTAGTGCTCAATAAATACATGCTGGATGTAAAGTAATGAATGGACCGACAAGTGGTGGAAGCTGGGATGGTCCCCACATATAGCTTGTATTAGTTAGCTGCTGCTGCATAACAAATTTCTCCAAACACAGAGGCTTAAAACAACACATGCATTGATTATCTCACAGTTTCCAAGGCTGGTGGAGCTGGGTCCTCTGCTCAGGGTGCATCACTGGTGTTGGCCAGGGCTGGGGGCTGATCGGGAGGCTCCACCATGGAGGGGGCTGCTTTCCAACCCCCTCACGTTATTGCAGGATTTATTTCCTTGCTGTTGGAAGACTGAGGGTCCTGTTTCTTGCTAGCTGTTGGCTGGAGGCCGACCTCGGCTGCACGTGGGCTTCTCCAACTCAGCTTCTCACTTTGTCAAACCCACAGGGAGGGGATGTAGGTCTGGTCGTGTATGATGTCACCTTGGCCACCGCCTGTTTGTCCCGCCTGCCTCAAGGGGAGTGGACGACACCAAGGCATGACCAGCAGGAGGTGGAATCACAGGTCACTTAAGGGTCTGTCCTCCACACAGCCTCCAGCCTCAGCAAAGAAGGACCACCATCTTGCAGCTCAGTGCCTGAGTGCAATAGAGTGAGGTTGCCTGAAGGAGTCTGCAGACTCTGGTCCGCAGGCCCGGTCCAGCCACCGTCCATCTGTATGAGGACTCTATCACCCTAAGAGTGATGTTTACATTTTGAAACGGGTGAAAAAAATCAGAAGAAGACTTCTCTTGTGACACATGAAAATGACATGAAATGCACATTTCACTGTCCGTGAACAAAGTTTCACTGGCACGGACATATACCTTCCATTAAGCATCATCTGTGGCCACTTCGATGACACAACGGACCGAGCTGAGCAGTTACGAGAGTCCATCCAGCCGCAAAGCTGAAAATGTTTGTTTTCTGGCCCTTGACGCAAAGGATTGGCTGAGCCCTGCTCTACATGGATGTACGTCATCCCTGGGCAAGGATGCAGGGACCTCTCTGAGCCCAGGAGTCCCCTCTGTCAAAAGGGGTTGGTGAGAGGGAGGAAGGACCTTGGCCTCCAAGCCAGCAAGAGGTGAACTCCGGGTCAGCACTATGATGATAACTGTCACTCTTTAGGTGGCCTGGGGCATGGGGCCTCCAGCTTTCCCAGGCAGCAGGTGGGAGAAGAAGCCACACCTGAATCCTGTGCACCTACACATGCTTGTGCCTTAGAACCACAGCACAACCTTGTGAGATCAAGGGCAACGAATAGGGCAACAGGATCCTGCAGCCTGGGTTGATGGGGGCAGCGTGTGTGTGTGTGTGTGTGTGTGTGTGTGTGTGTGTGTGTGTCAGGGTGGGGGCTTAGCCAGGAGGGTCAAGGGGCCTGAAGCCACAACCTGAATGAGTGAAGGAGGGAGTTGTGTGGACACTTTGGGGAAAAGCAATTGCAAAGGCCCTGGGGTAAGACAGAAGCTGCTCTGGTGACTGGAGATGAAAGGACAACGTGACTGGAACAAAATGACCCCTAGCCAAAGCCACACGCCCCAGACCACCAGGCACACTGGGCTGGCGGGTCCCTCATCCACCCCTAATCCAGCCTTCCCCTCCCGAGCCTCATTTTCCCCAACTGTAGAACGGGGACTAGTACCCAGTGATGTCCCGGAATTTCAGGTCTGTGCTGGCCTGGCTGTGTGTCAAGCTGGCCACCACATCTCTGGCTCCCAAAGCCCAACAATGGGCTAATGGGCTAATGGTCCCGGGGGGGAGGGTAATACTGACAGGTGTCTCCCCCACCCCACAGGTTTCCGATTCTACTAAGTGCTGCCCCAAAGCCCCAACCCTGCCATTAAGGCCAAGAAGGATCAATGTGAGGGTGCGGGTGTCAGGGAGAGCAGAGCCCTGGGCACGGTGGGGACAGATACCCCAGGGACCCTCATCTGCCAGGACCCTGCTCCCACAGGGCTGGCCGTCGGCCTTGCCCCTTCCTTGGCGTTTCCCTGGCCACCCAGGGACCCTGGATCCGAATGAGTAGCTCATCTCAGAGGTGGGCCCACAGAGGCTCAAGGTAGTAGGTCTGGAACCCCAGAGCTGGGGCTGGGAACCCGGGGTCCTAAGCAAGCTGGAGTGGTCATGGGCAGCACTGGGCAGGCTTTCTCCTCCTTCATCACCCCACTTGCTCACTCATTCACTCACTCATTCATTCATTCACTCACTCACTCAATTATTCACTCACTCATTCATTCATTCACTCACTCATTCATTCATTCACTCACTCCTTCCTTCCTTCATTCATTCACTCACTCATTCACTCACTCACTCATTCACTCACTCATTCATTCATTCATTCACTCACTCATTCTTTCACTCAAAGTTTTTGGTGCCCACAGCATCCCAGCAGATGCTGGCCCTGGTGACCCAGTCCAACCTGGTCACTTCATGCCCATCGATGGATAAACGAATAAACAAAATGTAGCTGATGCTGCTCACGTCTTAAGTTATAGCTTCACCTCCTCCCTCATTTTTTTTTTTCTGTGGTTTGGTGGGTTTTTTTGTTCTTTGTGTTTTTATGCATGAAACCCGGTTGTTTTTCCTGTTAAGTTTCCCACAGTCTAGAACTTGCTGATTTGTTTCCCTGTGATGATTTAAGTTTTCGAATAGGTAGTTCATTCCCTTGTTTCAAAACTCAAGAGTCAAAAGGACATCCAGAGGGCAGCTGCTGTGGCTCCTCAAAAAGTTGAACAGAATTGCCACCTGACCCACCAGCTCTTCTACCAGGTGCAAACTAGAAGACTTGCAAGCAGAGACCCAGACAGGTACCTGCCTGTGTGTGAGTGTTCACAGGAGCGGATTCACAACGGCCAGAAGTGCAAGTGACCCAAGTGTCTGTCGACGGATGAGGGATAAACAAACATGGTCCGTCCACACAGTGGAATATTGCTCAGCCTTAAAAAGGAAGATTTCCTGCTTCACCGTGGATGAACCTTGAGGACATGATGCTCAGTGAAATATGTCAGACACAGAAGGAGAAATACTGTTTAATTCCACTCACAGGAGGTCCTAGAGGAGTTACATCCACAGAGACAGGAAGTAGATGGTGGGGGCCAGGGGCTGGGGGAGGGGCTGGGGAGTCAGGGTTTCATGGGGACAGAGCTTCAGTTTGGGGAGATGAGAAAGTTCTGGAGATGATGGTGGGGATGTTTGCCCAACAATGTGAAGGTGCTCAATGCCACTGAGCTGTCAGCTTAAAAATGGGGAAGATGGTTAATTTTATGTTATGTGTATTTTACCGCAAAAAGGTGTGCCCAGATGAACATCCCCCTCCCACGGTGCCCTGGGTGTCCTTCCAGAGGAATCTCAGCCAGACAATACCCTGGCCTAGCCCCCTGGGGTTGCCAGGGGCAGCCACGTGGTCCCAGCTCCTCCACGTGGGCAAGTGAACCAGGGAGCAAGCCCTGGCAGCTGTCTGTCATTTCAGAAGATGTGGCCTCACTGCCCTTGGGGGGACCATTTGGTCCCACCAGTGAAGACCAGAGACTGTTTCCTGGACCTCCTAATTTTTAGAGAACGTAACGTAACGTACGTTTTAGGGGTAACGTAACATAAAATAGCATAACACATAACATAAATTTCAGCATCTTAACCATAAGGACCTCCTATGAGTGGAATCACACACTGTGTGTCCTTCTATGCCTTGCTTCTCTTACTCAGCATTTGTGTTCTCAAGGTCCATCCATGTGGTAACGAGTGTCAGTGCTTCTCTCCTTTTCATGGCTGAGGATGACCATGGATGGACCACGTGGTGTGGATGGACCACACTGTGTTTATCCATCATATGTCGATGGACACTAGGGTTGCTTTCACCTTTTGGCTGTTGTGAATCATGCCGCTGTGAACACGGGTGTGCAAATATCTCTTCGAGTCCCTGCTTTAAATTCTTTCGGGTATGTACGCTGGAGTGGGATTGCTGGGTCATATGGTGATTCTATGTTTAATTTTTTGAGCAACCTCCAGGCTGTTTTCCATGGCAGCTGCACCCTCTTACATTCCCTCCAGCTGTCCACAGGGCTTCCAAAAATTTCTCTACATCCTCACCAAAGCCTGTTATTTCTGGTTTTTTCCTTCATAGCCATCCTAAGGGGCGTGAGGTATGAGCCCCCGAACTCTTTGTTATGGAGTATTTCAAACACACAGGAGAGGAGAAAGTAGATGGACCCCCCCTGCCCCCCACATCCAGCCTCAACCAGTATCCACCCCTGGCCGGTCTTGTTTTTTCTCCAGTCCACCCTTGGATGATTATTATTTCTTTTATAAATTTATTTATTTATTTATTTATTTTTGGCTGCGTTGGGTCTTCATTGCTGCGCGCGGGGTTTCTCTAGTTGCGGCGCGCGGGCTTCTCACTGAGGTGGCTTCTCTTGTTGCAGAGCACAGGCTCTAGGCGCGCGGGCTTCAGTAGTTATGGCACACGGGCTTCAGTAGTTGTGGCTCGCAGGCTCTGGAGCACAGGCTTAGTAGTTGTGGCACACGGGCTTAGTTGCTCCGCGGCATATGGGATCTTCCCGGACCAGGGCTCGAACCCGTGTCCCCTGCATTGGCAGGCGGGTTCTTAGTCACTGCGCCACCAGGGAAGTCCCTTGGATTATTTCTTCCAACTTTTTTTTTTTTTTTTTTTTTTTTTTTAAATTTATTTATTTATTTAATTTTATTTTTGGCTGTGTTGGGTCTTCGTTTCTGTGCGAGGGCTTTCTCTAGTTGCGGCGAGCGAGGGCCACTCTTCATCGCGCTGCGCGGGCCTCTCACTGTTGCGGCCTCTCTTGTTGCGGAGCACAGGCTCCAGACGCGCAGGCTCAGTAGTTGTGGCTCACGGGCCTAGTTGCTCCGCGGCATGTGGGATCCTCCCAGACCAGGGCTCGAACCCGTGTCCCCCGCATTGGCAGGCAGATTCTCAACCACTGCGCCACCAGGGAAGCCCCCAACTTTTTATTATGAATATTTTCAAGTGTGGAGAAGAGTTGAAAGGATTTTGTGGTTAAAAACTCAAAACCTAGCTCCTACGATTAACATTCTACTATATTTATTTAGCACATAACTGAACATCCATCCTTTCCTCTATGTGGCCACATTTTTGTGCATGCCTGTGTGTTAACGTGCAACCTATTTGAATGGCAAAACCAAAACCAAAAAAATTTGGACAAAACGAAATGCTGGCAAGGATGCAGAACCACCGGAACCCTCAGATGTTGCCAGCGGGGATGCAGCCACTTTGGAAGACAGCTCAGCGGTTCCTCAAAATGTGAAATGCAGAATTGCCAGATGATCTAGCTGTTCCACTCCTGGGTGTTAACCCAAGAGAAATGAAGTCTTCTGTCCACAGAAAAAGCTGCACACACGTGTTCATAGTAGCATGACTTGTAATCACCAAAAACTGAAGACAACCCGAATGGTTCTCAACTGGTCAAAGGATGAAAAATACCCTCCAGAATGTCCGTATGAAGGAACATAATCCAGACCGAACAAGGAGTCAGTACTCTCAAGAACGCTGATGAATCGCAGATGAATTATGCGAGGTGAAGGAGACCAGGCTCCTACTGTCTGATTCCACTGCGTGACATCCCAGAGAAGATCAAACTAAGAGGTCAAAACTTGATCCGCACTTGGGAAGGGCTGGGGGACGGAGGTAACTACGGGGGGGAACCGGGGACCTTTTTTTTTTTTCTTTTTTTGATAAACTTATTTATTTAATTTTGGCTGCGTTGGGTCTTCATTGCTGCACAGGGGCTTTCTCTAGTTGCGGTGATCGGGGGCTACTCTTCGTTGCGGTGTGCGGGCTTCTCACTGAGGTGGCTTCTCTTGTTGGCAACACACACACACACACACACACACACACTCACGCACACATGCACATGGTCATGCCCGTACCCGGCTAACCTTGGCCACGATCCCCACCCGCCCCCTGGCGGCCACGCTGGCCCACACAGACCCAGCCCCTAACCTAACCACGGCTGGATTCCTGGCAGAGGCTGACCCCGTTTTTGAAAGGACACCTCTGGCTCCTGGGGGCCCCACTCCACAGGTGGGGGGCTTAGCTGGGCCCCTGGAGAGGGGTGATCCTGGGGCCAAGAGCCCAACATTTAAGAGACCCGCCAAGTGGGAGGAGACCCAGGGTGGGGCAGCTGGCCAGGAGAGGGTCCAGGAGGACCTTTGCCTCCTCGGTCCTCACGGAAGGGGTGAAGGGGGTCTTGCTATCAGAGCTGAGGGAAGCAAGGGGGTCAGCGAGGGGGCTGCGAGGGAGCGAGCAAGTCTGGGGCCCGGCTGAGCATGCATGTCTGTGTGTGACAGTTGTGCGGGATTGGGAGAAGTGAGAGGTGAGAGGGATGGGGTACACAGGAGGAGACGGGGGGCAGAGGAAAGTCCTGAGCCCTAGAGGGCTCCATGTATAACCTGGGGCTCCCTGCTGTGACCTGGGGCCCCAACATATAACCAGGAGTCCCCTACCTGTAATCTGGGGCTCCCACTCGTAACCTGGAGACTTCTATTTATAATCTGAGGCCACCCACCTATAACCTGGGGCCCCCTGCTATTACCTGGTGCTCCTACTTATAACCTGGGGTCCCCATCTCAAACCTGGGGCCCTTCATTTGTAACATGAGCCCCCCTACCTATAACCTTGGGTCCCCCACTACAACCTGGGGCCCCCGTCTATAACCTGAGGCCTCCCATTGTAACCTGGGGCCCCTTACCTGTAATCTGGGGCTCCCATCTGTAACCTGGGCCCCCCACCTAAACCTAGAGCCTCCACGTATAACCTGGGGACCCCCACCTAGAAACTGGAGCCCCTCAATGGTAACCTGAGACCCCATCCTGGGGCCCCCCACCTATATAAACTGGGCCCCACCTGTAACCCAGGGTCCTTAACAGAACCCGCAGGATGGTGAGGGTGAGAGCATGCTGGCTAAGCATTTTTCCCAGGGCTCCCGTAAATATTTGTAACTATGGCTTAGGCCTATTACTAATCCCATTTGTCACAGTTTACTGTCCCAGAGGTCACGCTGCCTCTCTAGGTCCAAAGTGTCATCCCTGGCTGCTAAGTCTTTTCTTTTTGTGGTGATTCATAAAGTAATAGTACATCTCACTTCCCATGGCCTCTTATATTTGATGACATACGGTATTGTTACTCCCCCACTCAGAGAAATAGTACAGGAGAAGCCAAGAACATCCCCCCGCCCCCAGCTCTGCAGCTGAGGCTCTCTGCTGCGCAAAGGGCTGGGGCCTGTGAGAGGGTCCCTGGAGAGCCTTAGAGCAGCCCTCACAGGGGTCTCAACCTCATCGTGCTTGGGAAGCCCCCAAACCGGCTTTGTGCTGGCCTGGCTTGGGTTTGATGCTTGCTATGAACCTTACATAAGCACGACAGCTGGGCAGCCCCAAGGCCTGCATCACCCGGAGAGGATGATGCGAGAATTCTTACTGGGCTCCTGGGGGCTCCCAGGCTGGGCACTGAGATGTGAGTGCCCGCTCCACCAGGCACCTGGTCAGGGGGCTTCGCCTCTGCAAACCTCAGTCACCTGTAAGGAGGGTGGAAGGAGGATTGTAGAACATTCCATCACCTGGAAAGGAAACCCCGTCCTCATCAGCAGTCACACACCCCCAGCCCCTGACAACCATGAATCCACTCTCTGTCTCTGCAGATTTGCCTGTTTTGGATGTTTCCCATCAACAGAATCACACTGGGTGGCCTTCTGTGTCTGGCTTCTCTCACTGAGCACCGTGTTTTCAAGTTCATCCATGTGTGTCAATGACTCATTCCTTTTCATGACTGAATATTATTCCAGTGTGTGGATATGTCATATTCTGTCTATCCGTCATCTGTTGATGGACATTTGAGTTGTTTCCACTTTTTGACTACTGTGAATCATGCTCCTGCAAATATCCGTGTACAAGTTTTTGTGTGGATGTACGCTTCCATTTCTCTTGGGCAGACACCTAGGAGTGGAATTACTGGGCCATGTGGTAACTCAATGTTAAACTTTCAACTTTTTTTCCAAAGTGGCTGCACCAACTATATGAAAGTTCCAGTTTGTCCACATCCTTGCCAATACTTGTTATCATCCTTTTTTTTTTTTGATCATAGTCATCCTAGTGGGTATGAAGTGGTTAATCTAATTGAATTTAATTAATTTATTTTTTTGCTGCGCCGCACAGCTTGTGGGATCTTAGTTCCCTGACCAGGGATCGAACCTGGGCTCCCAGCAGTGGAAGTGTGGAGTCCTAACCACTGTACTGCCAGGGAATTCCCTGAAGTGGTTAATTTTAATAACATTTATTTTAACCTAACATATCCAAAATTTATCATTTCAACATGTGATCAATATAAGTTATTGGGTGTTTTCACAATTATTAAGATATACATATATACACATATATATATGTATATACGCATATATTATGTTAACATGTTTTCACGTTAAGGCTTCAAAATCCAGTGTGCGGTTACACCCACAGCACATCTCAATTCCAGCAGCCACATTACAGGAGCTTATCAGACACATGTGGCCAGTGGCTGCCGTACTGGACAGCACAGCTCAAACTGCCAAGGATGCAGCAGTGGCCAAGACATACCCAGCCTCTGCCTCAGAGAGCTCCCAGTGTAGTTCCAGACACCGAAGAAAAACAGGTAACGGAATGTAAAAATGAGACAACTTCTGCTGGTGACAAGTGTTAAGAAGAAAATCAAGCTGGAAAGGGGTTACATTCAAGGGAATGATCAGGAGGACTTCTCAGAAAAGGTGGCGTCTGAGCTGAGATTCACCTTCATAGACTCTTTCTGCAATGGTCACCAAACATTTCCCGAGTCCCTTCCATGTGTCCCGCACATCAGGAGAGGGGTGGAGTGAAGGAGGGTGAGGCCTACAGATGCCAAAATTATCAAATACCCCCAGATTCCAAGAAATTTGGGCGTAAGCCAGCAGTCAAAAACATAGAAAATACCAAAAGGAACTTGAGTTGGGCAATGTTCCTTCTTCTTCGGTTTTCTGGAAGAGATTGTTTGAAACCAATGTTATTTCTTCCCAAAATGTTTGATGGACATTCACGAATGAAACCATCTGGGCCTTAATTGCCTTTGTTGAAAGGTTTTTCCCAGGAATTCCCTGGCAGTCCAGTGGTTAGGACTCTGTGCTTTCACTGCTATGGGCCTGGGTTCAATCCCTGATGGGGGAACTAAGATCCTGCAAGCCGTGCAGCCAAAAAAAGAAAGGTTTTTCCCTACAGATTTAATTTCTCTAATAGATATAAAACGATGTAAATTATCTATTTCTTCTTGAGTAAGCTTTCATTTTAGTGCCTTTTCAGGTGTCGGTCCATTTCATGTTGACTTTATGGGCATAGAGTTGTTCCTATATCTAATCCTTGTAATATCTGTAGGGTCTGTAGTGATATTCCTTCTTTAATTCCTGATACTGGTCATTCTTTTTTCTTGGTCAGTCTGGCTAGAGTTTTATCAATTGTTTTTTTTTTTTAATTTATTATTTTTGGCTGTGTTGGGTCTTTGTTGCTGTGTGTGGGCTTTCTCTAGTTGCGGCGAGCAGGGGCTACTATTTGTTGCGGTGCACGGGCTTCTCATTGCGGTGGCTTCTCTTGTTGCAGAGCACAGGCTCCAGACGCGCAGGCTCAGTAGTTGCGGCTCACGGGCCCAGTTGCTCCGTGGCATGTGGGATCTTCCCAGACCAGGGCTCGAACCCGCATCCCCTGCATTGGCAGGCAGATTCTCAACCACTGCGCCACCAGGGAAGCCCGGCAGGCGGATTCTTAACCACTGAGCCACCAGGGAAGCACTTATCAATTGTTTTGATCTTTTCAAAGACCAATCTTTTGGCTTCATCAATTTTCGCTATTCTTTTTCTATTCTGTTTCAGTGGTTTCTGCTCTGATCTTTATGATTTAGAAATCTCGGGCTAATCCACATGTTCTGATTAGGACTTGCTGGTATGTTGGTGTGACTTGTGGCCCCCACCCCCAAAGCCACAGCAATCCCTCTTCTGTGGGTCATTTGAGAATCTGATGAAACTCACGGATGTCCCCAAGAACAAGCACATGGGCACACTCAATTTTGCACATAGGTTTAGGTAGTTCACAGGTGTCAGGCTCAGAACCCCCAACCTGCAGCTCAAATCCGATGGCGTCAGCTCCCAACGTTTCCACTCAAGACAAGCAGTTTGTTCCGGCAAAGTAAGAATCTAGTGATAAAAAACAGAAAGGTAAAAAAAACCCAACACAGGCCTGGAGGTATTTTCAGCTTCATTAAGCCGTAGTGTTTTGCCAACTCTGTTTTTCATCCAAAGCACTTTGCTGGCACAATCCCAGCTGGGTTCTGAGTTTTAGCCCGTGAGTTTCTTTGGGCCGACTCCGCCCTGCGCACTTCTCTCCCCATCTGGGCCGAGAGATTCTTAATAAAGGCTTTTTGCCTCGAATTGGCCACTTTCGGCTACTTTTTGACCCTTGACCTCGCCTCAAACGGGGTTTCGGGGGAGAGGCCCCGACAGGCACCCACCAGGGTCGCCGAGCCACGTCCCGGCCGCGAGGGCTGCGCTCTGACCCCGCCGGTTCCGAGGACGCCGTTGGCACTCGCGACCTCCGACCCCAGCCCCCAACCCCTCCCAGGTCAGCGCCGAGGCCTCGCCTCCCCGCGCCTGTTTCCCGCCCCCTCCCCTTGACGGGCGCCCCCGTGGACCAATGAGCAAGGAGTATCCACCCCTGGGGCGGGGCCGGGCTCGAGCCAATCCCCGCTCGGGCGCCCGCCTGGGTCCAAACGGCCCAATGGGCGGCAGCGGCGGGGCTCGCTCCGGGGGCGTGGCCGGCCGGCTCGGCCAACGGGCGTGCACGTCGGTGCCGCGAGGGGCGGGCCCGCGGCGGGCGTGCGGCGGCGCGGCGGCGCAGGGCGGGGGAGGAGGTAAACAAGATGGCGGCGGCGTGTCGGGCGCGGAAGGGGGAGGCGGCCCGAGGCCCCCGCGAGTGAGGCGGGGCGCGGCGGCAGCGGCGGCGGGCGCCGGCCGGCAGTGCGGCCGCCTTGCATGGGCTGGGTCCCCGCGCCGCCCCGCCTGCTCCACGCGCGCGGCGGCCGCGGCGGGGGACGCGCTGCCCGGGCTCCGGCGGCCTCCGGAACCCCGGCCCGGGGCCTGCGGCCTGCGCCGCCTCGGCCGCCCGGAGCCCCGCGCGCCCCGCGGCCCGCGGCCGACAGCGTTCGGGCGGAGAGCGAGCGCGGGCTGCCGTTTGGGGAGGGGCGCCCGCCGGGCCCGCGCGGCCGCTCGGGGTCTCGGGCCGGTGTGCGGGCGCCCGGGCAGTGGGCGGCTCGGACGGGGCTTGTTCCCTGCGGCCGGCGGGCCCCGGGCAGCCCCGGCGCTGGCGGGAGCCGGCCGGGCCGGACGGAGGTGCCCCGCGCGCTCAGGACACGCACCTGCCGGCGTCTCGGGCTCCCCGGACGACGAGGCCGGCGGGAGACGCCCCCGAGCGGCGCGCCCGGCCCCCGGCTAAGCTCGCCTGCCCAGCTCTGGGGGCCCCGGGGCCGGCCTGTGCGGGGCTCCCGGCGCGCGCCATGGGCCGCTAGTAATGGACGGCGCGGAGAAGACTCGATCCTGCCGCATCCGTGTTCGTTCGAGGGTCTAAAGTCCCTGGAGGATGACCTAGCACTTCCCGGCCCCACCGGCCTCTCGAGGGCCCCCGTGGACGCGCCGGCCCACCTCGAAACTGCGAGGCCGGGCGGCCCCCAAACTTGGGACGCTGCGCACGCCCGGTTGCCCGGGCTCTGGACCAGGCGCGCCTCTTGAACTCACGTTCAGTACAATCGTTTCTTTTCCAAGAAGGGTTTTCCTTTTTTTTTTTCTCTTTTTTTCCTTTTTTTGAGATTTTGTTGACTTTTATTTTTGGAGAAGGGAATTTTTTTGGGGGGGGGGGACAAACGGAAGAACCGCACACCGCGAAGCTCAGAAAAGGGAATAAGGGACCGCCGGCGGGAGTCGGAGGCCTGGGGTCTAGGATGGAGGTGGCGGACCCGCAGCAGCTGGGCATGTTTACAGAGGGCGAGCTGATGTCGGTGGGGATGGACACGTTCATCCACCGCATCGACTCCACCGAGGTCATCTACCAGCCCCGCCGCAAGCGGGCCAAGCTCATCGGCAAGTACCTGATGGGGGACCTGCTGGGGGAGGGCTCGTACGGCAAGGTGAAGGAGGTGCTGGACTCGGAGACGCTGTGCCGGAGAGCCGTCAAAATTCTCAAGAAGAAGAAGTTGCGGAGGATCCCCAACGGGGAGGCCAACGTAAAGAAGTAAGTGCGGGCTTCCTGGGTGGGGGCGCGGCCTGCTGGGCGGCCCCCTCCTTCCTCCTTCCCTCCGTTTCTTCTCCCTCCATTTCTCGCTTTCTTCTTTCCGTCCTCTCTTTCCTTAAGCACCCGAGCCGACCAGCCGGGGAAGGTCGTGGGCAATTCGCTAGGGTACTTCGGTGAAGTCAGGCTAGCTTGTTGCGGTTGGGCGTCCTGTGCTCTCGGCCGATGCGGAACCCTCCTCGGAAGGGGGCGCCCCTCACCCCCTCTGCCCTCCCAGCTGTCCGGAGGGTTGAGGTGCCTGGCGGAAGGGGCCGGCGTTGGTTTGGCTGCGAGCAGTTGGGCTCCGAAAGGGGCCTGCCCGCCGCCGGCAGGTTTCCGCGCAGCGTGCGGCTTTTAGTAGGGCCGGGGACACGCGGTTTGTTTATCCTGTTGGAGGGGGACCGTACGGTTGCCAAAAATAATTGTTTGCACCGGCTTATCAGTCAGCAGGGGGGAACTTCGCCCTTTCTCACTTTCCTGGGATGTGACACAGGACACTTTGGCGACTCGCAGGCCCGGTGACTCCTGAGAAGGGGATCGACTTGTGTCGCCGCAAACTTTTTACACGGATTTTTTCAGGCGCCCGTCTGCCCTCTGACATCCCAGAGATGGTGGGGTCTGTGTGCAGACCCCCCCACCCCACCCCACCCCCGCCGCCAGGACGGTGGGAGCCCTGCCTCCGTCCCTCTTGCTGGTTTCAGGAGGGGCCACCCCTCCTTATCGCTGCTGCCTGGGGGGACCCTGCCCTGCCCGAGCCGAGGGGTTTATCTCACGGGCCAGGCGGTAGCGGGACTGGCTGGTGACCTTGGCCAGTACTGGGAGTGCTGCTCCCAGATCCACTTTCATTCCCTCCTCCTGGCCCCCCTGCTCTCACGCAGTGTGACAGCGCGCTGCCCAGCTGTTTTTGCCTGCTCTGGGATGCCTAGGGTGGTCAAGTCGGGGAGCAGGGTGCTGAGACCTGATTGGCTGTGGTCAGTGCCCCAGCTGTGGACCCCCGGCGAAGGTGGGGCCGGGCGCCCCAGGGCCAGTTGTTCAGTTCTCTGTGCCCGTCTCTTACCTGCAGGGTGGGGGTGGGGCAGGGGCCACCGGTGTCCTGGGGAGACAGGTCAGGGGACAGCGGGTGCCCTCCTGTGGGCCAAGCGAGGCCACACCTCTGATCAGATCCCTACTCCCTGCTTCTAAGTCACATTTTCTCATTAAGGCAGAAGCACGTGGGGGAGACATGGCCCTCGGGATGCCAGTTGGCCGCTGCTCCGGGTTGAGCCCCCCCCCCCGCCCCACACCTCCGCTCTCCAGGGCTGGTTCTCGTCCTCCTGGCTCTTCTTAGGCCTCATCCCTGGATCTGTCCGGGGAACGGGGTGCTGTGCTCTTGCAGCCTGGATGCACCCTCCCTCCGCCTGAGGTCAGCCTGGGTCCGTGGAGGTGTTCTGGTGCCGGTGCTTTATGCTGGGCTGCCGTGGCACCCCAGGCCCCAGCCTCTTGGGAGTAGCACCCTGAGGTAGGAGGGGTTCCCAGAGTCCGTCCCCAAGGGGCCAGGCTGGCTTCCAGCCCCAACTGATCTGTCTGGCTAGAGTCGCCCAAGCCCACCCTGCTGGCCATCCCTGGGGCTTCAGGTAGTGCATGCGTCCAGGGGCGTGGACTGGGGGCAGCAGAGCTGAGTGGGTCCCAGAACATCCGCAGACGCGCCCACTTCTGCCAAAGCATGATGTACACGTAATAAAGGCCCTCCCCACATGCAAATGCACATGCTCAAGGTCAAGTTAGGGGACGTTTGTTCACCACCCAAAGAGTACCCTCGCGCTCTGCCGCCCCACCGGAGGGTCGCAGCGTACTGGCTCCCAGTCCTCGTTTCCTGAGCGGTCAGCCGCGGTCCCAGGAGTTGTGGAGACACAGTGTCCGTCGGAAGAACCGGAGGGGAAACTGAGGCCCGGGAGGCAGAGTGGTTGGCGGTCCACAGCCGGCCTGGCAGTCAACACGAGGTGTCACAGCTGCAGGGCCTGGGCCGGTTCCTCCAGCTTAGCCCTAGACGCGTAGGTCTTCACCTCTCTGAGGCCCCTTGGAGCGCAGCGCTGGCCCCGTGCGGCCGCCTGCCGTCTGCAGCGTGTGGCGTGAGGACCTGCTGGGTATGCGGCTGCGGGTTAGAACCCACCGCGCCTCCTTCCTTGGGCGCTGTGAGGGGGCGTGCCCTGCTTGGAGGCACCCTGTTCCCTTGTCCTGAGTCCTGACAGAGCGCCCCAGGTTGGAGGCCGGAGGAGGTGAGGCCCTGGGCTCAAGCAAGGGCTGGGTGTCCACTCCCCGGCCCAGAGATCCAGGCTTCTGGGTCAGCCTTGCTGCCAGGCAGCTGCAGGGAAAACAGGCTCCTTTGTCTTGGAGAGACTTAATGAACTCAACTCCAGACTCTTCTCTTGGAGTGAAGCGTCCAGAATTTTCCAGACAAGCCTCAGGAGTCCTCTAGCTCCAGTTGGGATGGGAAGCTTTTCCTTAAAGGATACACTTTGTGTTAAAGGAGGTCCTCCCCTCTTGTGGCTTCTCCCGGGAGGGCTGCTGTGGGTCTGTGCTTGTCCCCCTCTTGCTCACAAAGACTAATTTGCTCTTATTGTAAAACACGAAAGTTCCGAAAACCACCAAGAAGTAAGACAGAAATTACTCATCGTTTTAATACTAATGCCTCTGCCACACTCCCTTTGAGCCTTTCTTTAGCATGTTTTCGTTACCTATCCAAGCACTTTTTAATGAAAAATTAAACTCCCCTAAGGATCATTTTCAACAGTAAGCTGTACCTGCTTGCTTTCCCGGTTGGCAGCAGAAGCCGCGCTGGTGCCTGCCTGGCCGGGGGCAGCCTTGGGGTTTCGCGCCCATACAGACGGTGGGCACACGCCCCTCTGACGCAACCCCCCGGGGAGGGCGGGTGGCAGATGGGCCCCGCTCACGGGATTCTCACCTGTCCCAAGATACTGTTCTTTGTGGGCTTTCATCAGCTGTTTACAAGCGTACAGTGGCCGGGGCAGTCTGTGTGCCCCACAGCCCGTCTGTGTGAGGGCAGGTCGGGGGCTGTACCCAGTGTATGCGGGGTGCGGGTGCTTGGTGAGCCGTGTGGGGCCGGCGCTGGGCGGGTCAGGGCCCTGCCAGCCTCCTTCGTTGGCGTCCCTGCCCGTGTGGCTGGGGCCCAGCAGGCCGGCGCCAGTCTCTAGGCTGGGCCTCCCTCAGCCAGGCCAGCGGTGACTGGCAGGTACTTGAACCTGGGGGGTGAGTGGTTGGGATTTTAGCGCGTGCAGCAGAGCCTGGACTTTGCTGGCCTTCGTTCCCGTCCTGAGTGGCTTCTGCCAGGTCCTGGCATCTGCTGGGGCACCGGCCCCCCGCCCCCCATTGGGAAGGATTCTTCCGTGAGGCCAGGCTGGCAGCGATAGGGCACGGCTGGTCCACTGAGGCGCCCCACACTGAACGTCCTCGTGGCCTCCCTGTCTGGTCCTTCCCTGGCCAAGGGGGTGACTGTGAGATGCAGTGGGAGCTCGGGGGCCGTCGGGATACACCCCAGGCCGGGGCGCAGGGGGTGGGGGGGGGACACTGGCTCCTCACTCAGGAGTGTTTTGGGAATCGCAGCAAAGCTGCCCTTTATCCCATGTTGACCTCGCGCTGCATGGCAATTTGTTCTTTTAACGGCTTTAATGAGACATAATTTAACGTGACATAAAATTCAACTATTAGCGGGTAACTCAGTGTCATTTAGTATTTTCACAGAGTGCAACCATAACCTCTAATTCCAAGACATCCCATCCCCTCAACAGGAACCCCGCCCCCATCAGCATTCACTCCCCCAGCCCCTGACAACCAGGAACCCACTCCCTGTCTCTGTGGATCTGCCTGTTCTGGACGTTTCCCATCAGTGGAATCACACACCGTGTGTCCTTCTGTGTCTGGCTTCTCTCACTGAGCATCCTGTTTTCAAGGTCCATCCACGTGGTAGTGAGTGTCAGTGCTTCACCCCTTTTCAGGTGATGTTCCTGGGTGTGGAGGGACGTGGTGTATTCATTAACCCGTCAGTGGACATTCGGGTTGTCCCCACTTGGTGCCTGTTAGGAATTGTGTTTCTGGGAAGCTGCGTGAGCGAGTGTTTGTGTTGAACTTCACTTTTAGTGAATTTCTCCTCATTTTAGTCTCTCTCCCGGATCCCCAATGGCCTCTTGCCATATGATTAGAAGCATCAGCAGAGAGGCCAAGGGGTGAGGGGGGTCTTGCTCAGTGTCCCTCGTCCAGAGCTACCATCGTCCCCTCCCCTGCTCTCTGTGGACCCGTCCCTGTCCCCATCGCCGTCTGGAGGGAGTGAGGTGGGTGCATCCCCGGCGGCTCTGGGATGGGCGACTGTGGTGGCAGCTCCTTTCCATTCCTCTGTGAGCTCCAGGGGCTCTTCCGTTTCCCTCGTGGGTAGTCAGCGAGTCCGTCCCCAGCAGTCCGCTCTGCTCGGGTGGCACTGTGGGCAGGTCCCTGTGACACCCGCCCTGAGCAGCTGCGGCTGGGCCGGAAGGCTCGGCTTCCTGTCACTTTACTTCCTGCATCCTGGCTGAGTGCCTGGCTTTTCCTCTTTCTTTAAATACTGTTTTTCTTTTTTTCCGGTCAGTGGTGTGCCTTGTAGGAGACGGAGAACTCAGAGAAGGTGTAGCGGCCCCTCCCCGGCCCGGTCTCTGCAGTGAATGTCTCGGGGGTCCTCCTGCACGCCCCTTTTGCCCGCTCGGAGCGCGCATCCCCGTGCCACCTGTGGGCGTGGTTCTCCTCTCTCGGAGGAGCGGGACACTGTAGCCACTTACCTGGTATCCATAATGGGACTTACACGTTTTTCTCCAGGAGGTTTCCATCACAGTTAACTGACCACATGAGCGCTCGACGCACCCACAGCGCGGGGACCTCCCTTCAGGGCTGGCTTTGTCGGCGTTGGAGTAGGGGGTGAGCTGTTTAATTGTGAAGGGAAGGGTGCTGCCGTCAGCCTCCTCCCGCACAGAAGTTTGCCCCAAAGGCAGTGGGCGGATGGGGAGGCGCAGCCCGGAAGATGGTTCCAGGCCCAGGTATCTCACGGCACAGAAGGCAGAGCCGTGGGGTTTATCCTCGCCTTGGAAGGCCTGGGGTGAGCTCCCCGGGGCCCCTGGACTAGCCGCGGGCCCCCCTCCCGGAGCTGCCACACGTGTTGTTGGCAGCCTGTGTCCGCGTTCAGGCGGGTTCTCACACTTGGATCGGCAGACGCTGCTTGAAGCCTGGCTGTAAGCGCTCCAGGTGGTGGCCACGCGTTGGCTCCAGGTACGAAGGGCCTCCTGGTGTCCACACGTGCGGTTTAGTTAGCCCCTGTAGCGCTTCTGGATGGAGAGGAGAGGGAGAGTGCCCGGAGCCAACTTCCCGGGGAGGCTGGCACGGGGTCAGAGTCTGCGCTGGGCCCTCCCTCAGCCCCCCCAGCTTGCAGCTCGCGACAGCTTGCCCCCCACGTGACACCCTTCCCCTCTGGGCCGCAGACCCCATGGCGGCTCTGGCTAGGTAGCTCAGCGGGTACTTGGCTGGCTGGGTGGACGGCAGGTGCTAAACACTGGTCTCTGAGGGGAGCCGGCTCTGCACCTGCCCCTGGGACCCCTGCCCCTGGGACCCCTGCGAGGAGGAGTTCTGTACTCAGTCCTGGCAGGGACCCCAAAGGCCCGGTCACCACTGTCATGACAAAGGCTGCTGTGCGGTGCGGCCCGGGGCGGCCACCAGCCCTCGACTGTCAGATAGAAAGGGAGGGGACTTGCCTGCGGGGGAGGGTCCTTGAGTCACCAGAGCCGAGCTCTGGTCCCGGAGAGCTGGCAGCAAGCAAGGCCGGGAGTCAGAGCTGTGGGGTGATCTGGGCGAGAGGGGGAGGGATGCCTGGGGGCACAGGGCCGCTCCCTGACAAGTGGTGGTGGACCTGGAGCATCAGAGGGACACCCAAGCCCCCACAGACAGGGCACCCACCTGCCCGGGGCCTGACCCACAGGGGCCTGATAAGGCCCGTCCGTTGCAGGACTGAGTGAGTGAGTGGGATCTGGGGGACCAGCACTGGGGCCCGAGCTGGGAAGGTTCAGGGTCTGCTCCCCACACCCCAGGACGTTCCTGATCCTTTACAGCAGGACTCTCACCTGGGCCGTCTTGCCCCCAGGGACACCTGGTGATACCTGGGGACATCTGTGGTTGTCACGATGAGGGAGGGGGGCTCCTGGCATCAAAGGTGTGGAGGTCAGGGATGCTGCTCCACACCCCACAGAGCCCAGGACGCCCTGATGTCACAGAGCTGAGGTGGAGCTACTGTGTATCATTTATTGGGGGGAAAATTGAGTGTGATCCCTGCTCACACTGGACACCAGGATAAATCCCAAAGGTCAGGCGGTGTAAACCAGGGTGACCCCAACGTCTGTGAGTCTCCTCTCCTCCCTCCCACTCAGGTGTGGATTGAAATGTGTGCAGCATCCCAGACCTCAGAGGTCAGGTGGTTAGGGATAAACGCGGAATGATGGGGGGAATGAGGGCAGAGTTACTGCTGTGCCCCGCAACCCTCTGGTGAGGGTGGGAGTGGGGTGGGGGGCAGGCAGGCAGTGAGCTCACGGGAAGCAGCTGTAAAGCTGTGTTTCCTCCAGCAAGTCGGTGGCCTCCTGTGCTATGGGTCTGGGGGGTGGGCGCTACACACAAATGCTGTTTCCGGGGCACCCTCCCTGCATGAGTGCCGGGCTGGGGAATCTGCATGGGAGGAGGACCTACGCTGGGGAGGGCGCGTGGTGTCGAGGGCACAGGATCCGCGCTGGTGTGCGAGGGTGGGGTGTGGTCAGGAACGGCTTCCTGGAATAGGCGACCTCTTCATGGACAGTGAGAGGCGTGCGACTCGGGTCTCGTGAGGTTGGGGACCCCTCACCTGCCTGGTTGGTCTTGTGTTTCATGCTTGGGCTTCCCGGTGAGGACTTTAAAAAATCTTTATTGACGTATTATTCACATACCATGCAATTCGGTGACATTTAGTATTTTCATAGCAACTCTCATCTTTGTCTAGTTCCAGAACATTCCATTACCCCAAAAGGAAGTCCCGTCCCCATCAGCAGTCACCCCATTCCATCCCCAGTCCCTGACAACCAGGAACGCACTCTCTGTCTGTGGACTGGCCTGTTCTGGACGTTTCCCATCAGTGGAATCACACACCGTGTGTCCTTCTGTGTCTGTTTCTCTCACTGAGCATCGTGTCCTCAGGGTCCGTCCACGCTGTAGCGAGTGTCAGGGCTTCTGCCTTCGCTCGGCTGAGTGGTATTCCCGTGTGTGGAGGGACACTGGAGTTGTATCTGCCCTTGGGCTCCCGTGGACGGTGCCGCCGTGAGCACGTGTGACCGGGTCGCCGTGCTCTCGGTCCTCCCGGGCACGTGCCCTGATTGGAGGTGCTGGGTCAGTTGGTGACTGTTCAACCTTCTGCGGAGCTGCCCGGCCCCCCCACCCCCACCCCGGCTCCTGCAGGGAGTCCTCGTGGAGCCGCCCTGACAGCGGAGGGGAGCCTGGGCTTCAGTCCCAGGGGGAGGAGGGGGTGGGGGGATGCGGGGACCTGGCTGGAGCCCCAACTCTCGCGTGCTCTCCTGCTGTCCCTGCGCGGTCTTCGCTGTGGTCTCTGTGCATCTTCAGGTAAAATGCGGGGACGGGGCCTGGTCGTGTTGCTGGGCTCGGGCACGTGCCCAGGACTAGCTGCCCCTGTGCGGAGCTGCCCACTCTGGTGCTGCCCTCTGCACGGTTCCTGGGCGCCGGCGGCACTGCCGGGCCGTGGGGCTTGGCTGACGCCTCCGTCCTCTGTCTTCAGGGAAATCCAGCTGCTGAGGAGGTTACGGCACAAAAACGTCATCCAGCTGGTGGACGTGCTGTACAACGAGGAGAAGCAGAAGATATATCCTTTTGGGGCTTGGGGTGCCAGGTGTTCCCTGAGCGCCGCCGACCTCGGGGCCGGGGCCCCTCTCCAGCGAGTGCCCACGAGGGGCGCCGCAGGATGCGGGCGGGTTCTCCGCTTAGACCTCCTGTTCTCGTGTGGAGCTGGGGCCCTGCTGTCAGCCTGGTCCCTGGAGCGGGGACGCTTTCCTGGCTTCTGTTTGGGGGGCTGTGCGCCCTGGCCTGTGGTGGATGCATGGGGGACGGGATGGGGAGTGTGTCACTGCGGTAACGGTGTACTGGGAGTGTCCTCGGCCTTCGCCCTTTACTCCTGGGCTGCAGCTCCGAGAAGCAGGGTATAGGGGCCCAGGGGCCTGCTGAGGGGCCTGTGTCGCAGAGGGGCCTGTCACTGACTCGCTGGATGTAGTGTGATGGGGGTCCTCTCCATCCTAGTCGCAGGGCTGCCCCTCCACGGTGGAGATGCGGCTGGGGGGCTTCAGCCTGGTCCTGGGCCCCCCATCCCTGCTCTGCAGCCTCACCCCTGTGCTGCCCTCGTCTCTCCCTGGCCTCCCACCCCTGCTCAGGCCTTCTCTCCCCAGGGCCCACACACCCCTCCCTCGCTCCTTTGGGGGCCAGGGCTGGGGCTTGAGCTCCTCCTTGGGGTGTGGAACGACCGGGGGGCTTCCTGCAGCACCTGTGATCCCTCTGGGGTCTCCAGCTCACTTCACTAGTGCAGCCTTCGCCCCCTAGCATCTGTCTGTTCCCTGGGGATGGCCCGTCCGGGGCGGGGTCTTGGCTGAGCGTGCTTTCCTTAGCACTGCCGCTGCTGCACGTATATGGTGATGGAGTACTGCGTGTGCGGCATGCAGGAGATGCTGGACAGCGTGCCTGAGAAGCGCTTCCCCGTGTGCCAGGCCCACGGGTGAGCTTGCGGGCCCCACTGCTGCCCCCTCCGCCCCCGCCCAGTCACTCACGGGCCCAAGCGTTCGAACAACTTAATTCTGATCATCAGTGAAATGAAAGCTCGAGTGTGTTTCAAAACTCAGGGCTTTGGGGCTCAGTTTGCAGTCCCGCAGCCCACCTGCTGTGGACGCCCTGGCAGCCCCACAAGCTCCTCTCTGCGCACCTCCCTGCCCCACTGTGGCCGCCACCGAGGCTTTGGGGCCTCCTGTGCTTGGGAAGCTCCTGACAGCGGCCTGTACTGCCCCGGCTGGCTAGTTCTCCTGGGCAGTCAACCCCTAACACCCAGTTGCTGTAGGACCAGCTGGCCTGTGGCGTGAGGGGAACGGGGTCAGTGGGTTGGCCTGGGTCCCTGGCCCCAGGAGGGACGGGGGGGCGGGGCAGCAGGGCTGTGTCCAGGCCACAGAGGTTGGGGTGATAGCAGGGGCCATGGGCTGCCCGGGCTGGGGGGGCAGCTGGGGCAGGTGCCCCTGGTGGGAGCTACTGCAGCGGGGGCCCAGGAGTGGCTCGGCCCGGCCACTGGCCCTCTGGTTCCCTGATGGGCCGCCCGGTGCCGATGGCCCCTGAGCCTCGGCCTCCCATCCTTGGTCCCGCTGGGTTGCTGCAGGCAGCCGTTCTAGGCAGCTGAGGTTCCCGACAGGTGGGGCTGCGCCCCTTGGTGCGGTGGCTCACAGAGGCTGTGCCCTGCAGGTACTTCTGCCAGCTGGTGGACGGCCTGGAGTACCTGCACAGCCAGGGCATCGTGCACAAGGACATCAAGCCCGGCAACCTGCTGCTCACCACGGGTGGCACGCTCAAGATCTCCGACCTCGGTGTGGCTGAGGTAGGTGCCCCGCCCCCAAGCCGGACCCAGGGTGGGGACGCAGGGTGGGGTCCCCGCCCTCCGAGGGCCGCTCCCTGAGGGCTGTCTGGTGCTGCTACAGGCCCTGCACCCGTTTGCCGAGGACGACACGTGCCGGACGAGCCAGGGTTCCCCCGCATTCCAGCCGCCCGAGATCGCCAACGGCCTGGACACCTTCTCTGGCTTCAAGGTGGACATCTGGTCAGCTGGGGTCACGCTGTAAGTGCCCCTGGGCCTGGGTCCGTCCACCCCAGGGGTCCTCCCTCACCCCCCCGGCCCCAGGTACCCCGTCTGGGCTCCAGGCTTCCATGACCTGCCCCTCCTGGCAGGTCTCCCAGCTGCTGCCGCCCCCCCAGAGCCTGTGGAGGCCACGGAGCTGGGGTCAGGAGCCCCCATGGGTGGGGGGACAGGCATTGGGACCGGCCGTCCTCCTGGCCCCCGCCCATCTCGGGCTTGTGCTGGTCTCCACCTGCGCTGCTTCCCACACCGGCCACAGTCGCTGTTGGGCGGGTGTTTCTGTCCTGACCCCTGGGGCTGAGAATTCTCAGACACCACGAGTCGCCGGCGATGCTCAGCCCACCGCTGCGTACCCCCCACCCAGACGCCGCCACGTGGTCGTCTGTTCCTCCGTGAGCTCAGGCGGCACCGAGTGGGCCTGTGTTCTCTGGAAGCCTCTCCTGCCCAAGGCGAGTTCACGCTGCAACCCCCCGTGCGCGCAGCCGCCGGCGTGGGCGTCCTGTTTCGTGTTACTGAGAGCTGACTCGTGTACCCTTGACCCACCGTGTCAGAGTGTACCATCCGGTGGCTTTCCGTATCTTCCTAGTGAGCCGCCACCACCATGTGTTCCAGAACATTCTCCTCACCAAGTCCAAGTCCCCGCAGGTGGGGGTGGTTAAGGCTCGGGACCAGGCTGGCTCCAGGCTGGGGCGCGAGGCAGGCCCTCCTGACTGGTCTGTCCTTCCCGGGGCCGCAGCTACAACATCACGACAGGCCTGTACCCGTTCGAGGGGGACAACATCTACAAGCTGTTTGAGAACATCGGGAAGGGGGACTACACCATCCCGGGGGATTGCGGCCCCCCACTCTCAGACCTGCTCAAAGGTGAGGCCCTCGAGGCAGGAGGCTGGGCTGCGGGGGTGGGTGGGCTGGCGGCGGGTACTGAGGCCCCCGTGGGTTTCCTGTGGCCCGCTGGCCCCGCGGGAGCCGGCTCTTCTCTGTGCAGTTCCCCGACGTGGGGCGGGGCGGGGCGGGGTGGTGGAGAGCAGTGGGCGCAGGGGCGCCTGCGAGGGGCCGCTGGCTCCTCTGGGCTCCACTGCCTGCCCTGGACCTTCGTTCCACCCTGTTCTGATCCCCCATCCCTACAGTGAAGTAGCAGCGGGGACCCCAGTCTGCCTGCTGAGTGGGGGTCTCCTGCGGCGGGGGGGGGGGGGGGGGGGGGGCTCTTCCTGCTGCAGTTCCTGGGCTGTACAGCAGGTGGCGCTGTCTGTGCACGGCAGGGGCCTGTCTAGGTATGGATGGGCGGGAGCCACACCAGCATCCTGGGGCTTGGCCGAAGTTAGTTTTGATGACGCAGCACATCCAGGGTATCGCCCTGTTTGACCGGCACCGTCCTAGGTTCCCTGCCCACAGTCCCTGGGCTCTGTGTAACTGACCTGACCCTCGGCTTGTGCTGGACGCTGGGTCAGTGCCCGGCCTTCGTGTGATGCACAGCCAAGAGGATCTTCACAGTCCTGCGTGGCTCCTGAGCTTTCTGATGACTGAGTCTCGCCGGTTCTTTGGTTTGTTAGTGAAGGTGAAATGAAGCTGGGCAGCTGCGTTCCCAGTGCTCTGCGGCCCCGGCCCCCACCTCCCCCCCGCCAGTCCAGGCCTGCATTGCCAGCTGCCCCAGGACCCTCAGAGGGCTGGGCACACCGCCTGCCTGGGGTCTTCTTGGAACGTGGGAGGAGCCAGCAAGCGGGAGGCAGTGGCCCGGCTGGCTCAGTCCCGCCCCTCTCCACCTGAGCTCTCCTTAGCAGCTTGTGGGCCCCGTCCTTGCGGGTGCCTGGACCGTGCCCGCTGGCCTCCCCCAGCTCCACTGAGGGCCGAGGGCCGTTGCAGGCGGTGAGCTGGTGTTTCAGACTCTCCTTCCCTCGCCAGGGGCTGGTGGGTCAGAGTTTCCTCTGTACGGAGCTTTCTTTGCTCCAGTGACACAGATGATGATCTGTTGCCACCCTCACTCTCATAAATGCTCAAAACAGTCCCAAGTGGGGCCGACGAGATGGCAGAGGGCACCCGTGTCCCTGTCCCCAGATCCAGGCAGGGTGTCCCATCCTCACTTCCTCCGCCCAGGCCTGCCTCGGGGCCTTTGCACTGCACTCCGCATGGAGGCTCCTCCCGGCCGCTGCGCTGTTGGGCCGCCTCCCCCGTGAGTCTCTGGAACACCGCCCTGGCCCTGCCCTCCTGCAGCGAGGCCGCGACCGTGACCTTTCCTCCTCTCCCACACCACTCAGACACTCAGCTCTCTGAGCCCCAGCTTCTGAAATGGCCTCTCGTTTCCTGAGAACAAAGGCACCTCCAAGAGGTGGTGTGCAGAGCCCTGCCGCCCCCATCCCCCTCTCTGCATCACCCTCGGTCCTCCTGTGGGGAAGGGGGTGGGCACTTGAGCATGGTGGGGGCTGGGGACCTCGGGCCCTGGGCCCCCTGCAGCCCTGGGGGGGGCGGTGCCGCCCTTTGCTGCCTCGGGCCAGCCCAGCACAGCCTGCAGGTCAGCCTTGCCCCTTCTGAGTGTTCGGGTGCCAGGCAAAAGGCCCTCACACCAGTGTCCACGTACGGTGTGTCACTCTCGAGGCCTCCAGTTCTCCTGCCGCCGCCTCAGGGGGCTTTGGTGTCCTGGCTAGAATGGCCAGTCACAGGCTTTGCTGGCCAGAGCCGGGCAGGCACCAGCAGGGGCGAGCCGTGTGCTTTGTCTTCTTGGGGCGTGTGGACAGGTTCAGGGTCACTGGGGTGGGCTGTCTGTCCTGCATCCCAGCCTTCTCTGGTCTTGGTCCTCCCGACCTCGCTTTGCAGTGTCTGCCAGGCAGCCCCTCGTGTCGAGACAGGGAGACGGCCCCGACTGCGTCCGCCTCCATTCAGCTACGGGCTTAGCATCTTTGCCCCCGTGCTGGGCGCCCGGCTGTAGAGGCCAGGCCTGCGGGGGAGGGGGCTCCGCTCACTCACGCCACCCCCTCCCCTGTACGGGCACCCACGGGCGTCCCCACCTCTCCCAGGCAGGGGAGGGCCCTCTGCCCGTGCTGGCCCCTGCACCCACCGCTGGTCTCCCTGGCAGGGATGCTGGAATACGAGCCGGCCAAGCGGTTTTCCATACAGCAGATCCGGCAGCACAGGTGAGTCCCCGCAGGGCTCCCCGACTTGGGGGCCCATGTGGTGAGAGCGAGTGGGGGCAGGGGAGGGGGAGGTTGGGGCCACGGGGGTCTTGCTGGCTCAGTCTCTCCCGTTGGGCCCTTTCTCCCTCCCCCACCCCGCGTGGTTCTCAGTGGGAATTGGGGGTGGGCCCACGTGGGGAGCCAGGCAAGCCCCTGGCTGCCCTGACCCGCTGGCTTCCGCAGCTGGTTCCGGAAGAAGCACCCGCCGGCCGAGGAGCCAGTGCCCATCCCGCCGAGCGCGGACTGTAAGGACCGGTGGCGCGGCATGACGGTGGTGCCCTACCTGGAGGACCTGCACGGCTGCGCCGACGCCACGGATGACGAGCTCTTCGACATCGAGGACGACATCATCTACACTCAGGACTTCACGGTGCCCGGTGAGTCCCCGGGGGTTGCGGGGGAAGTGGGGAGGCCCCGCCCCCGGCCCGAGGGTCCGGTGGCCCTCTCCGCACCGGCCGCCCTGCTGACGAGTGGCCTTCTTCCCCAGGTGGCGAGGAGGCGTCTGAGGCAGGGCTTAGAGAGAGAGGCCCGCAGGAGAGCCAGTGCTCAGACCTTTCTGGAGAGGAAGCTGAGGCCAGGGCCGCCGAGGAGCTCCGGGCAGAGCCCGGGCCCTAGTGTAGCGCTGCTCCACCCACCGCCCCGTGGTGCTGTGCTGTCCCGGGGCTGGTTCTGCAGGCTCCCGCATAAAGGTCTGCCCCGCTGAGCGTGTGCGGGTCATGCTTACTTCCTTCCGGCTCGCCGGCCAGGGCTTAGGCATTTACCGTAGAAAGAGCCCGTGTGCAGGGTGGCCAGCAGGGCCTCCAGGGAGCAGCCCCAGGGTGGGTCCGCGTGTCCCACTCTCCTGGGGGCACACTCAGGCCTCTGGTGCAGCTGGCTGCAGCCGTTCCCCATGGGGTCCTGGGGTCAGGTGGGATGCCCCCGCCCTGGGAACCCTGGCCACGGTCCAGTCCTGAGTGAGGCCTCCTGGAGCCTCCGTCCCTTCCACAGGATAGAAGCAAGGTGTCCTGCCTCTCAGAGGCACTGGGGCCCCGGGACAGGTGCCTGGGTGTGAGCCTTGCTGGCCGGCCGGCTGTAGAGGCACTGACCACACACTGTCTCTTCAGGCCTGTTCCAGAGCCCTGGGACCGCTTTGCCTGGGTAGGGGAGGGCTTGTTCAAGAGCGGCTCTCTGGGCCCGAGCCAGATCCCTGGCCTGGGAACGTCCACCACACGAGACGTGGGGACGGACGGTCCTGTGCTGAGGTCGGGCAGCCGCTTCTCGCTGACCTGCCCGTGGGCTGGCAGCGGGCCATATTGGGGCTCCTCCCGTTCCGGTCCTGTCGCGTGGTCACGGTCAGAGGCTCTCAGCTGCTCCCCTGGGCCCCTGGTCTGTCCCTGGTCCTGCCGTCCACCCTGAGGGCTGGTGCTGGGCCTTGGGCCGGGTGTTGGTTGGTCGGGGCCAGTGGCCCCAGTGCCTTGAGGGCATGTGGGGCAGATCCCGTGCCCTCCAGCCGCCCTCTGACCGTGGTCACTGTGCCGGAGGCCGGGCCCCAGGTGATCTGCGCAGAGTTTCGGTGCTCAGCGCCCCTGCAGCCCCCCTCCCCCATCAGAGCAGGCACCTGACACTGCCCCCACCCCCACGCTCTGGGTTCTGACCTGAGACGCTTCCCGGTCATGGGCCGGTGCCTCCCGGCTAGGTCCGGAGGCCGAGTCAGGCACGTGACGCCATTGGCAGAGACGGGGCTCCGTGTGCGGAGGAGATGGGCTTGAGGCAGCTGAGGGGTTTCCTGCCGACATCCGTGGGAGGGGGGTGCGCCGCGGGCAGCACGGGCTCCCCGCACCCTTCCCTCCCCCCACGCCTCAGCGGGCACACAGTGGGGCGGGCGGCCCCAGGCCAGTGGCCCCGGGACCCGGTGAGGGCTGGCAGCCCACACAGTTGGGGCCGGGGCATGGCAGGCACCTGTGACGGCCTCTCCGTTTGTGCCCGGCGTGGAGAGCCGGGGCGGGCTCTTGTGGGAGAGACGGCGAGTCCGGACACCCGGCCCGAGCCCAGCCCCTCCGAGTCCCACGGGGCCCAGCGAGGTCTGGCCATCGCACAGGTGAGAGAGCCGAGGCTCGGGCCCCAGGTCCCTGGTGTCCACCGTGTTCCCACCCACCTGAGTGCAGGGCTCCGCTCACACCTGAACAGGCAGGTGAGCGTAGGCCGGGCCCTGCCCCGGCCGACTCGAAGGCCAGCCCCGCCGCTCCCTGGATTAGGGCCCCATTGGCAGGACCGGGTGGGACAGGTGGTGGAGGTGCCCTGGGCCCGGGCAGGCGGGGCGCTGGGGGCGTGTTGGTCGGGGACCCCCAGTCAGCACACGTTTGCCTTCTCCCTCCTAGGACAGGTCCCGGAGGAGGAGGCCGGGCGGAGCGCACAGAGCCGGGGCCCGCCCAAAGCCGTGTGTGTGAATGGCACCGAGTCAGCCCAGCTGAGCGCCAGGTCGAGGGCGGAGCGCCGGGCCAGCGCCGCCTCCAACCCCGCCCGCAAGGCCTGCTCGGCCAGCAGCAAGATCCGCCGGCTGTCGGCCTGCAAGCAGCAGTGAGGGTGGCCGCCTGCAGGTGGGATGTGGTGGGGACCGGAGGAATGGGTTGCGGGTGTGCCATGGGCACTGCCCTGCTTGGCTGGTGTCACCGTCACGGCCTGTGCCTGTCACCCCCGGGGTCTGGGTTGGAGGTGCAGGAGGTCACTTTCATCAGGGCGTTGGCCATGTACTGGGGTCGGGGGGCGGCGTGTGCAGGAGCAGGGCCCCTAAGCCGGCAGCCTGTCTCGCAGACCTGCGGGGCTCACCCCCACCCCGCCCAGCCTGCTTCTGCGACAGGGCGATGCTGGCGTCAGACGAGGCTGGGGGGTGGGGGGGTGGGGGGGTGGGAGGGTGAGCAGGCCAGGAGGGGCTGGGCTCTGACGGAGGCCGTCATCTCCCCTCCCTGCTTCCTCCTCCCAGCCCTGACCGCCCAGTCCATAAAGGGCGATTGGGCCCGAGAGGCACTGGAGACCCCATCGCCTGCTCAGGATGTGAGCAGTGGGGTAGGGGCCTGAGGCTACAGCCCCTGTCCAGCCATGTCCCCTCTCCCAGGGAGCTGCCCCTGAAACGCCCCCCAAAGAATTTGCCATCATCAGAACCAGCCAGGTGGGGTAGGAACTCTTTGGAGGGAGGCCCGGTTCCGTGGCAGAAGAGCCGTGCTTAATCCCACCAGGTGGCCAGCGATTCCCGGGGTGGCCCCTTGAGGCAGCACAGCCCTCCCTGGCCTCCTGAGGCATCTGACATCACTGAGGCGTGACCAGGCCTCAGTTTCCCCACCCTCTGGGCGGCCCCAGGGCGGGCCTGCTTCCTGGGATGCAGGGCCTTGCGTTGACCCAGAAGTGACCCACCTTCTGTTCTGGTCTCAGCCTGTCTCCAGGAGCCCCGGCCAGGTCCTGCTCAGTCTTCCCGCCGACTGCTGGCCTGCCGCCCACTGCCCAGGAAGGCCGCCGCTGCACCCTTCGTGCTGACCGCCCCTCCGGAAGCCGGAGGGGCCTGGAGGGCTGTGGTTGGGGGACAGCAGGGACTGGGGTCCGCCCTCCCCTGGTGGCTGGTGGACACGACCTCCTGCTGACTGCAATCCTGTGCTGAGCCCCTTCCCCCGGCCGGGGGAGGAGGGAGAGGGCCCGGCGCGGCCCCACGCCAGCCCTCGCCATGCACTTTACGTTGAGACTACTGGTTCTCGCCCGCCCTGACCCGTTTTTACTCTGCCGCTCATTAGCGCTTCCCACACCTGGTGATGTGTTCCCACCAACCACAGCCGCAGCGGGATGGGCAGGACAAGCGGACCTGTCGACCGCGATGCATGCCCAGTGCCCAGGGGAGCCCGGCGGCTGCCTTGTTTTCATTGTTTGGTTGGTTCTTTTTTCTTCTCCTTTTTTAAGAAAAAATAAAACAGGTGGATTTGAGCTGTGGTTGTGAGGGATGTTTGGGAACTGTGGGTGGCAGGACGTGCTGTCAGGTGGCGGGGGTGGGGGTCTGAGTCTGAGCCTGAGCCTGGGGCCCTTTCTGGACCCCACAGTGGAGGGTCTGGCCCGGGTCTGCAGGTCTTGCTGGTGGTGCTGGGTGGAGACGTGGGCCTCCCACGCGTGCCTGCCTCTGGCCATGCTGGATCTCTGTGCTCTCTGGTGAACCGGCCTCCCCAGACCTCCACAGGCCCCTCTGCCCAGCCCGGGGGCCACAGCTCCACAGTGCAGTGGCCAGGGGGGCCTGATCCTCTTCCCCCTAAGGCCTCTGTACTCCTGGGTCCCCAGAGAAAACCCAGAGCAAGCAAGAGTATGCAGTAAATATTTATAATCAATCAGAAAACAGAACACAAACTCCATCACTGGATGGTACACAGACTGCACGAAGCTTCGAGGGGCGGGGCAGGGCGACTCGGCCGCTGGCGAGGGCTGCCCCATCTTTTGGCAATAAATAAAGCTTGGGAAACTTGAAACCTTGACCGTTTGGGTTTTGTGTCTCAAACACTGGTGAGTCCTGGCGGCTCTTTGGACGGTGCGGTTACGGGAAGTGCGGCCCGCTCAACATGCGGAGAGCGGGTTCAGGGTGCAGACACCGGGAAGGAGGGGACTGGGGGGCGTGTACAGGGCTGGGGGCGGTGGCGGCGGCGGCGGCGGCGGCGGGTACGGTTATTGCTCGGAGGGGGCGCGAACTGCCGCGAGCACTCGCCGCGGTGAGGTAAACGGCTTCGGGGGCTTGGAGGCCACGGCCTCGAGCTAACCTCACAGCCCGGGCCCGCGCGCCCTCTCTTCGCGGAGCCTCGGCGTCCCTGGGTCCCTGCGCGTGCGCCTTAGCGCGAACTCCGGCGCGTGCTAACCGGACGCGTCTCGAGGCTCGATTGGTGTTGGGAGGGGCGCTCTGCGCATGCGTCTCGCGCAGTCGGCTCTCATTGCCCCTCCAGGATGCAAGCCCTACACATGCGCTTCCCGTTGCGTCGTGCCGGAGGCGCGGCGCGCACGGCGGCCCCGGTCACTAGCCCGAGGCCGCTGTCTGGGGCCAAGGGAAGTTGAATGTGGTCCTCGGGACCCCGAAGATGAGAATCCGCCACACTCTTTGTCGACCCGGTGAAGTGCCCGGAGGGGACTGTGTGCGTGCGCACTTCGGGCTGGCGCAGGGTGCCTGGGGCACTGCGCGCGTGCTCGAGGCCCGCGGTCCCAGCGCAGGCGCGCCAGAGCGTCGTGCCCCAGGTGCGTCCGGCGCCGAGGCCCCGCCGGTGCCGAATAAGCTGACGAGGTGGGCGCGGGGCGCAGGCTTAGACCGGGCTGTGGTCGGGGGACGTGGGCACGGCCGCGGCCAGCACAGCGGCCGCGGCGATGGGCTGGGCCAGGCGCGGCGGGAAGAGCCTGTCGTCGAGGCTGGTCGCCAGCTTGTCCAGCAGCGCGCCCGGGGGCCCGGCGCACAGGCCGGAGCCAGGGCAGCCGCCGCCGGGTTCCTCCTCGATGACGGGGATGGGAGGCGCGGCCGGGTCGTCGCCCGCGCGGCCGTCGGGCGGGCAGTCGACGCTGTCTCCGCGGCGCAGGGGCGCACGCGCGGGGCGGGGGGCGCCGGGCTGGGCTGCGGGTGGGGCGGAGGGTGCGGCACGCGCGCCTGGGTCGCTGTGCTGCCGGCCGCGCTGCTGCCACTGCTTGCGCGTGTGGGGGTGCGGGTGCGCGCGCGCGCGGTGGCGCGCTGCGGCGGGAGGGGCGTCGTCGAAGTGCGGGTCGTGGCGCAGGAACTCGTGGAACAGCGCGTCTGTCTTCTCGTCGATGCTGTAGTCGCGGCGAGGGGCGCGGCGAGGCCAGGCGCGCGGGCTGCCGGGCCGGGCGGGTGCCTCGGGCGCGGGACCCTCGAAGCTGCAGCCCACGGTGGCCTCGCGTCCCGCGCTCGTGAAGGAGGAGCGCTTCTCAGGCGCGCTGGGGGGCCCGTCGTCGCCCGCGCCGCGGCCCTCGATGCTGGCGTAGCCGCTGTCCATCTGCAGCAGCTTGCGCGGCCCGCCCGCCTCGCCGTCCGCTGTCCGTGGTGTGGGCGGCGGCGAGGGCGGCGGGAAGGCGGGTGCGGCGCCCCCGGAGCCCGAGCTGTCGCCGCTGCGCACCGAGTCGCGGTCGTTGCCGCTGCTGCTGTGGTCTGAGGCGGTGGCCGCGTGCAGCTCGAGCGAGGCGCGCAGGCTCCAGATGTCGCGGTAGATGGTCTGGGCCTGCTCTGGCCCCGCGTCTCGCTCACCATCTGAGTCTTGCTGCTGCTCAGGCCCCGCGCTGACGCCGCACTCCGGGGGGAACTCGGGGCTCGCTCCTCCCGCGGCGCCCACCTCCTCGGCTGCCTCTAGCCTGCAAACCAGGCCACAGCCGTCAGGAGGCAGCCCAGGCCCCCCGCACCCCCTCCCCGGCCACCCTGCCTCTGGGTCCGGGAGGGTGGGCACGGGTGGGAACCCTCTAGGGTTGGCCAGGCCCTGTGGAAGATGATGTATTTGCATGCTGCCTGTTCACTCTGCACTGGATGCTTTTCGGGTAAACCCGGAGCCGTCCTGGCGCCTGCCGTTCAACCAGGGCCTCTTACAAAATGTGACCAGAGCATCTGCTGCCACTGCAGGAGGTTGGCCCCTCGCCCAGAAAGAGTGAAGGCTCTTCTCGGGAGATGGCCTTCTTCGACTAAGAGCTTCGTGTACCAAGGGGTGGCTGGGGATGGACTGGACCAAGCAGAGTCCAGCTCAGCCCCTACGCCTGGGTGTCGCCTCAGCTCCCCACCATAGACTGACAAGTAGCCAGGAGTAAGATACACACAAAGAAAGTGTTAACTACCCAGACCAGGAAATGCCCAAGAGTTGGGAGCCCTGCTCCCGGGATCCAGTTCCCCATCCCACTGACGTGGGCCCAGAGCTTCAGCAGAGTTGTCCTTGGGCTGGGGGAGGGGGTACCGCTGGCAGAAGTGGTCACAACAGTTTCTGAGTAGCGGCCATCCAGCCCTCAGGAGCATGGACAGGCGAGAGGGACCCTGGGGCCACAGCGGAGCCCTTCAGACTCCACCAGGAAGCAGCGATACCCACGCGGGCACATACCCACAGCGGCCCTGCTTGAGCAGGCATTCTGTCTTGGAGGCCCCGCCCGCCCCTCTACCCTTACCCAGTCTCCCCCTGCTTCCCTCCTCCGGTCCGTGCTGGAGAGGTGGCCCCAGCGAGGCAGCCTCCGGGAAGGACGGTGGAGCCAGAGGGACACGACCGCCTGTCCGAAGGGCGGGGAGAGCGCTCCCTGGGCCACCTATGGGGGATGGGGTGGGGCAGGGGCCCACCCCTAGCACCTCTATCTACTGAAAAATACCTGCCGAGAGTGGGGGGCGGGCTGGCGGGGCTGGTGGGGCTGGCCAGAAAGGGGCGGGGGCTCGGGAAGGCCACAGTGTCGCCAGCGCTGGCGATGTACTGGATGAAGTCCACGTGGGGGGCGTCCCCCTCCTCCTGCTCCATGCTCTCGCTGGCTGCCCGCTGCCGCTGGAAGTGGTGTCGCTTGGGGGAGCCTGTGCAGAGGAAGGTACAGCAGCCTGCCTGGGCCCCTCCCACCCCAGGCCCCGCCCCCTGACCCCTGAGCCAACAGAGCCAGCCTGGACCAGGTGAGCATGTACCCGGCCGTGCAGGTGGGGAAACCAAGGCGCCCAGGGCAGAAAGGCCAGGACCGAAAGCCCGGCAGCCAGGGCGGGCGGGACTGGAGGTGCCAAGGCGGCAGCCTTGGCCTGAGTGGCCCTGGCAGGCAGGTGTGGCCAGAGCACAGCCTTGTCCTGGACACCAGGTAACAGACACAGCCCAGCTAGAGTGCCGAAGAAGGCCGACGGTGGGGGAGAGTGAGGGAGAGGTGACGCCCTCTCCTGCCAGCTCCAGCCCTGCCGGCCCAGGGCCAGGACCCTCCCACAAGGGAGGCCTCAGTGGGAAAGCCTCAGGGGTGGGGATGACAATCACCCAGCAAACAGGTTCTGGGCGCTTCTGTGCCTGCATTTGCCTATAATCACCTCCCGAATCACAGGCTCTGTCTGGGCTCCCAATGGGGCAGTGGGACAAGCCATCCCCTCCGCTCCCCTCCCCGGCCAGAAGCACTTCAGCCAGAACTCACCCCTCCCCCCACCCCACAGCAGCTGGAGCCGGGCCCCAACAAGGGGACTGTCACTGTCACTGGCCACGCACCTTCCCTGGCCTCCAACACTGCTCGTCCCTTCGCCCCTCCTTTCCTGGCAGTGGGACCCGCCACCTCCACAGGGCAGCAGGCACCCCAGCGGCCTGGCCCCGCTGAGCTCCCATGAGCAGGGATGGTTGTAGCTGTTGGTGCCACCTCCCCCCCAAGACACACATGCACGGTCCTTGGGTTGAGGTTTGGAAGCCCTGTATCCAGGGCCCCATGACCAGGGGTCTGCAGGATCAAAGGCCCACCACCTGTAGTTGTAAATAAAGTTTTATTGGCCAAAGCTGTACTCTTTTACACACCGTCTAGGGCTGCTTTCATGCCACTGCAGCAGACACACTGACCACAGAGCCAGAAACACACCATGCAGTGCCTCGTAGGTGACGCTCACTGATACCCGCTCTAGCCTGACTACCCCTGGTTTTACCGGGGCTCAGCGTGCAGCCCTGGCTCTTCCTCCTTACCAGCTCTGACCTTGGGCGAGATGCCCGCTGGTAAGCGGGCGATGCTGGCCAGCATGGGGTGGGCGCTGGGGACCCCTCCCAGGGTGCAGAGCCACCTGTTCCACATTCTCCTGGGGCCGCCCCTGGGCCTCGCTCCCCACCAGGGACCACAGCTCACCTCTCGTGTCCAGACTGGACGCCCGCTGGCTGGGCTCCAGCTTCCATTTCTTGACCTTGAAGTAGGGGCTGGCCCCGTCCAGGCTGGCGTGGCGCCTCAGGCGGGTGAAGAACTGCAGGACGGGGCCTGCCCCAGAGACTGGGCCCGCCTCCCCAGGCCCTGCTGCGGCCCCCGGCCCACCAGGCTTGGCACTCCTGGCCCCCGCGTCCAACTATGAGGGAAGAGGGATGCTCTCAGACCCCCCAGCCCCTCCCTGCTGCCCTAGTGCCAGCCCAGCCCGGGCCACCCGGCACTCACATAGAAGGCAGATGAAGAATAGGGGGCTGGGGGTGGGCTGGGGCCTCCTGCCCCCGAGACCCTGCCTGAGAGGCTCCCCAGGGCTCGGCCAGGCGCTGGCCACCTCTGTTCCCCCAGCCCTGGACAGAGCGGGTCCCGTCCCCTGGGCTGGGCTGGGTCCCTGACCACACCCTCTGCAGCTGTTGGACTGCCCTGTGTGCGGGTGAGCCAGCCGTGCATGTGCCCTGTGTGCCACCTGCCCCTCTTCCTCCCAAGCTCGGGGACCAGGCAGGGGGCCGGCCACAGGCTGCCCCGTCCTGGAGTGGGACAGGGGATGCATGCGCGGGGGCCTCACCGAGGTGCCTTCCCCAGAGTCACTGGAAGCCGAGGGGCTGATCTCGAAGTCGGCAGGGCCCACAGCCGAGTTGTAGGGGTCACCTGGCAGGGCGGAGCTGGGGCCCACAGAGCGGCCGGTGAGGGCCTTCCCCGGGGGCTGTGGGACAGAGCCGGGGTGGGGAGGAAGCAGTGACAGGTCAAAGAGCACGGGTGGGGGGGGTGCGTGCTGGACCCGCCACCCGCTGGACCCGGCCAGCCCCCACTCCCCACCCGGAGGTGAAGGGCGCAGCCAGAGGGTGGGAAAAGTGGTGCCTGCTGGGGGAGGGTGGGCCGCCCCCGAGCTCCGGGCCAGCTGCCACCTCCAACTCACCTGGAATATGGCGAGGCTGGCCTTGGGGGCGGCCGTGGGGTGGGGTGTGGCGGTGGCACTGGCCTCGCCTGAGTCACACTCGTGGATGGTGACGATCTTGAGGGGCGGCAGGTGCAGGTGGGTGAGGCGAGCGTTCTTCAGGTGGTGGAAGTCCCCCTCGGTCAGGGTGTACCTGCGCCCAGCGCGCCTGCCCGTCACCTTGGGCGAGCTGGGTCCCTCTGCCCACACCCCAGCGTCCTCCCTGGCCCCACCGTCACCCTGCCCGCCGGGAGTGGGGGACAGCCGGGCACTGGCGGGGGCCAGCTCCGCCCCGCAAGCCCAGCACAGGGCAGCAAGGTGACCTCCCGGCTGAACCCCGGCACCGGGCCCTCCTTACCGGCGGCCCTTGTCCTGCGCCTTCCGGCTCTGCTCAAACAGGGCGGCCTCGTTGAAGGACACCCGGCGGCCGGTGGAGCTGGTGGACAGGAAGCGCTCGGTCTCGGCGTCCTGGCCCTCGGGCTCCTCCCCCCTGAACTCGGGGTCTGCGAGGAGAGCCAAGAGAGGGTGGGCCCCGGGTGGGCCGCGCCGGGCGCCGGCGGGCGGCTGGGCTGGGGGGCCGGGTTGGGAAGGGAGCGCCGAGGGCCCGACTGACCACCGGGGGCAGGGTGGGGGCGTGGAGGGCACTCGCTCATCCGCTCACACACTCACTCACGCAGCACGCGCCTGTGAGCACCTACGCGTGGGCTTAAGGAAACAGAGATGAGTCGGACTCGAGCTGCGCCCAGTCTGGTGGGGGAGACAGACAGACACAGATGGTCAGGCGGCCCGGGGGTGGGGGGGAGGGGGGCAGACGGGCGGCGACGGGCCTGGCAGGGCGCCACACCTTGGGCAGGGCGGGCGCCGTTGTCCAGGTAGCTGGTGGTGGTCTTCTCTGCTTCCTCTGTGGCTCTGGGGAGGGGCAGCAGGAGAGCAAAGTGGGCCAGAGGACCCAGGGCGCTGCCCACGGGGTCCCCCGCAGGGCTCATGGCCACCGGGGCATCCTGAGCTCACGGGAGCCCACTCCCTCGGACCCACCCCATTCTCCCAGGCTCCTGCGCAGACACGTGGGCACCGTCACTCAGAAGCAGGCCCAGCGCCCCTGCGGCGCGGGCTCTCAGGCTGACCTGTCCCAGCTCCCCTGCGGGGCGGGGCGGGGCGTGGGGCTGGGGGCCGCGCACCTGTGGACGCGCCTGTGGACTTCCCAGCAGCGCCTGCAGAGCAGCAGCGCGCCCGACAGCACCACGAGGGTGCCCCCAACGAAGAGCGCCATCACCACCACCAGCAGCACGTAGTTGTCCAGGACGGGGTCGGGCTCCCCCTGCGGGGCCAGCGTCAAGGGTCAGGGCCGGTGGGCGTGGACTCTGGCGGCCCCGCCCCCCGTCCTCCCAGCCCCCCCCCCCCACTCACGGTGGGGCGGCCCGTGGCGTTGTCCCACGTCGTGGTCAGGGCGACTGTGGCGGAGGTGGTGGCGGCCGTGGCCATGGTGGCCGTGGGCTGCATTCTGAGGCTAGGAGGAGGGGCCTGGGGGGGCAGGGCCTGCTCAGCTCCAGCTCCTCTGTTCCTCCTCCCGCTTTCCAGGGAGCTTGAGCAGGGGACTACACAGGGCGGTGACTCACGAAGAGGTGGGGGGGGAGCCCCGAGGCAGCCCCCACCCGGGTCAGATCAGACCTCCATATCCCCATCTTTGAAAAGGGGAGGCGCGTGCGTATCAACAGCTTCCCCAGCCGGTGGGGCCGACCCGGCAAGGTGGCATGGGGCGGGAGCCCTGCCCAGGAAAGGAGAAGCGCTTCTGCGAGGAATAGGCAAACTGAGGCCTTCAACTCACTCCCGCCAGACCCCAAGGGCCCTGCCTGCACCATCATGGGAGCGGGAGGGGCCGCCTCGGCCCCAGGAGACTGGTTCCAGAATAGCGGGGACTCGGGCCATCCCTGGGGCTGGCCAGCCCGGGGAGGGGGCGGAGGGGCTGAGCGCCGGGACTCCAGGTTACGACTCCTGGAGGTACAGGTTCCCCCTCCGCCCAGTGCCGGTAGGAGTGAAAAGGCCAAAGGAGGCGCATCTGTTCCCAACCCTCAAGAATCTGGTTCCCATGGCGACTGAGGGAGCAGGCCGAGCTGGGGGGGGGGGGGCGGGTTGCCAGGGAGCATTGGGGAGGGGAGGGGGCGCGGGGGAGGGAGGCCTCCTGCAGGGGCGGCTGGAGCCAGCCCCGGGCGGCAAGATGGCTGCTGCCGCCGCCGCCCGCCGGTGCCCGGTTGGCCGCGCGCCCCCGCCGCACCCGTCCCCGCCCGAGCCGGCCGGGCTCTACGTCTGCCTGGAGCCGGGGGCACTGAGGCAAAGAGGGTCTCAGCTCTCGGGAAGGGACTGCCTGGACCTTGCACCTGACCGCTCTCCCCAACACGCGGCTCCTCCCGGCGGGAAGGACCGGTGGCCGCACTCTGGAATCTCAGGAAACCGAGTCCGGGGCCAGGACGACCAGCAGCCCTGAGTGGGCACGGCGCGCGGCCCTTCCCCACAGGAAAGGGAAAGCCTGTGCACAGGTTCCAGCGCCCCCAACCCTTTGGGACTTTCACCCTACTCGACAGCGGGGGAAACTGAGGCCCATAGCAGGGGAGGGTCCTGGAAAAGCCAGGTGTCCTCGGCACTTCGGGTCAGAGGCTGGCCGCGGCTCCCCTGCATTCTCGGGGGAGGGGGCGCCTCTATGTAGGTCGGGAAATGAGTTCAGGTTAGAGGGGGAGGGGGCAGAGGCACAGGGACGATGACAGGAGACCAGGAAAGACGGCAGGAGGCCGAAGGGGAAGGGAGGTGGACTCCTAGGGAGCAGGTGGGGACGGGAGACCAGGGCGGAGGTTGCCCACGGGCCACCCTAAAGTCCCGCCGGGTCTCGGCTCCCGATCGGGCTCGCCACCGCGCCCACCCCCGCGTTCCCAACCGGCCCCGGGGACCGGGATGGCGAGCAATGAGATGCAGAGAGCCGACCTCGGGCACATCTCAACCCCGGGCTAAGCCCGGGGGCGGAAACGCCACGGCCCTCGCCGAATCTCTCAGGGGGAAACTGAGGCTGAGGGAGGGCGTGGGCGAGGGTCCCTCTCCGGGCCGCCGAAGAGGGGTGCAGAGCCCGGCAGGTTGGCCCCCACGCCGGCCCTGGCCCCTCCGCTCCCTGCCTCCGGCCTCGCCGCCTCGCGGGATAGGGCCGGTGGTCTCTAGGCAGGGCGGGCCGTGCGGCCTCGGCCTGTCCCCCGCCCGCCCCGGTACAGCCCCAGGCCCGCGCGCCTACCTCAGCGCCGGGGCGCGCGGCCCATGGGCGGCGGGCGGGCTGCTGCACGGCGCTCCCGGCAGGCTCCGGCGCCCGGTAGCCGCGGAGCAGGCGGAGAATTTATGAATGGAGAGCTCGGCGCGCGGGGGAGGCAGGCGCGAGAGGAGGGGCCACACACGTGACCGCGCTGGCGGCCAGCCCGCTCCGACCCGCTCGGTGCCGCCCGGTGCTGCCGGGTCCCCGGCCAGCCGCCCCCACCGCGCTCGCCGCCGCTTCTCGCTTGCTCCGCGCCGGCCACCGCCTCCCCGTCCTTTCCGGCGGGGGCGGGGGGCGGAGCCTGTGCTCCTGGGCGCCCCCTCCCCACGCGGAGCCGCCCTCTCCCGAGGCAGCTGAATCTCCGCCCCCGGCCCCTGCGGCACGATTCCCCGACCTTCCCTGGATCCCCGGGGACGGCGGACCAAAGGGGTGTTGGTCCCAGAGCGCACGACTCCCCGCAGCCTGGAGTCCGGGGGTGCCCAGACTCCCTATCCATCGCTTCCCCGGTTTGGGAGTCTCCGGGGTGCACAGCCTAGGGGCTTCGGGGCACATGTCCCACTTTTCTTCCCCTACGTGGGCAGCACTGTCAGGGTTGTCTTGTTAGGATGAGCAGCAAAGATAATGGAACACAACGCATTCTGAGTGCCACCAAGGCTTGCCCGGGGTGGGGTGACAACAGGACTACCCCTGCAGAAACCCCATGCCTGGTCAACCCCAAAGCTGCTCTTTCTTAGACAGTTGTGCCTTATTCTTCTAGATGCTCAGGCCACCAATCTGCCACCAGCCTGGTCAGGGTCCCATCCCAGACTACCTGGCCTTGTGTTCAGCACAGCACAATGGCACCCCTTTCTCCTCCAGTGAAAGAGGAAGGCCCAGTCCAACCCCAGGGCCTTTGCACGTGCAGGTGCCAGGCCTGGACAGCTTGTCCCCTCCGGAGCTTCCTTCACCTCTTTGCCAATGACAAAGGCTTCATCTCCTCTTGACTCCTTTTGCTAACAAAGCAACTCCCACCCCACATTCCGGACCTCTGCTGTGCTTTGCTTCTCTCCGAGGCCCTGCATGTCGCACGTCGTTGCCTGTTACTTGTTCCTCTGCGTTGTGTCCCTCCTCACCCCTGCCCCCACTGCGGTGACCTCCAAAAGCAGTTCATTTACAGCTGGGTCTGCGAGCAGAGCATAGCACAGGGGCGGCACCCTGGAGGGAAGGTGTGTTTCCAGTGGATGAAAGGGTGACACTGCCCAAGGAGGGCAAGGGGCAGTCAAGTGGACAATTACCCGGGAAGCCTGGCTCCAGGCGTGTGGGAACTGCATGCGCAAAGTCCCTGAGGTCCCCAAGTGTGTGGGCTGAAGATGAATGTGTTGGAGGACCAGGGGGAGGCAGCTTGTGTTCCCAGCAGGGGAATGATGTGGTCCCTCTGGCTGTTTGTGGAGAAGGCGCTGTGGTGAAGCTAGCGCAGGAGCCTGGGGCCATCCAAGCCAGTAACGGTAGCTGCAGGGGCCGAGCTGGGTGGCTTGTCGATGGGTACACCAGAGAATTCCAGGATAAACCCGGGTTGGGGACCTGAGTAACAGGTGATGGATGCCCCGACCCCTTGGCTACCCTGGAGTGGGGATTAGAGACAAGTCCAATAGATGGGTCTGAGAAGCATATGAGAACAGGCCTCCATTCCAGTAGGATCCAGGGTTCCGGGACGAGCAAGCCGTGCACAGGACGCACCCCTAAGAAATGGGAGCAGAGCTTCCCTCTGCACACACCCGATTAGGGCCAGGATGCCCAGCGCATAAGGACTGATTCCACGAGTACCCCTCACAGCACTGGCCTAGAGAGGGGGCGGGGGCCTGGGCGCCAGGCCCCGGGCCTCCCTGGTGTGGGAGCCTCTTTCGGCCACAGCACCTGCCCAGACACGAGCCCAGGTGTGACACCCCCCCCAGCCCCCGCGCCCTGCACCCGTCCGCTCCTCACCCAAGGCCCTTCCGGATGTGGACCCCAGCCCGGTCTAGCCGGACTCCACATTTTCCCGGAGCCCAAGGTGGGGGCTGGGGCCCAACCGGGGTGCCGACCTGCCCGCGCGCGGGGGCGGAGCGGTGACGTCAGCGCCGCGAGCGAGGCTGCGCGGGCCGCGGTGACGTCCGCGGAGCCCGGGGCCGTCCGCGCACGCGCCCCTGCATCAGCAGCGCGCGGAGGCGGTGGCCGGGAGGGGCTGCGGGCGGCGCATCTCCGGGCGCGGCGCGCCCTCTGCCGGCGCCCTTGGGGTTGCAGCCAGGAGATTCCTACACCGCTGGACGCTTACGGGAGCTGGACACTCCACCTGGGATGCCATTCCCGGGACGCCTGCACCTCCTACAGTCACAGCCTGCCCCATCCGGCCCCCATACTCTGCTTTTTCATTTTTAAGTATTTGTCACCTCCTAACATACTGTACAATTTATTACGTTGAGTGTCTGTTAAACGCCCCCACCACCCCAAACTAGAGCAGGAATCTTAATATTTCCCTGATGTCTCCCAGCGCCTGACATCCAATGAGCGCCCCCAAAATCTTGAATTAAGTGTCTCTTTCTCCGCGCGGGCTTCTGGTCCTCCCCTTGCAGAGCCATGTAACCGACCGCCGCACCTGACCACCGGGCTGGGAGCTCTTGCCGGAAGGAAACTACAACCCCCAGCATGCCGCGCGTCCAGGCGGTGCGTCGTCTTCAACGTAGCGCACAGCGCGCCGGGAGTCGTAGTTCGCGCCTGCGCCCTCGTCGGGATTCTTCTCCCAGAAGTCCTCGAGCGTCGTCCTCCTCGCCCTCCAGGCCGCTGGCGTCCAGCCGAAGTCTGCCCGCCCCTGCTCCGCTGTCCGCCGTCCGCCCGCCGTCATGCTGCCCGCCGCGCTCCTCCGCCGCCTGGGCCTGGGCCGCCTTGTGCGCCAGGCCCGCGCCTACGCCGAGGCCGCCGCCGCCCCGGCCCCCGCCGCGGGCCCGGGACAGATGTCTTTCACCTTCGCCTCACCCACGCAGGTTCGGACGTCCGCCGGGCTCAGACCCCATTCTGGACCCCGCACCCTCGCCCCTCCCCCGTGTGGCCCAGGAACCGAGCCCCCAACCCGCAGGTCGGCGACCCCCATTCCGGTCCGCGCCCCTCCCCCGTGTGGTCCGGGATCAGACCGCCCAATTTTCAGGTCGCTCCTCAGCCCCCCATTTCGATGTGCGCCTTTTCTCACGTGGTTCAGAATCTGAGTCCCTGGGCACCTCTCTTGTACGCTCTTCCCCAGGCGGCTCGTTGGTTCTGCCTTGACCGCGTCTCCTTACCCGAGGGTTAGGGTGCCTGGATTCCATTGTCAAGTAGACGAAGGCGCTGCAGTCCTGCACGAGGATCCCACCGAAGCATCGGCTGCCTCTGTGTCCCCCGTCAGTTTTCAGTCCTACTTTGGCTGTTTAACTGCGGGGGAGACTTACCGCTGTTCCCCGAGGGACTATCCTGAAGTGATCCTTTCTTCATGTGTTTTGTTAAGGTGTTTTTCAACGGCGCCAACGTTCGACAGGTGGACGTGCCCACGCAGACTGGAGCGTTTGGCATCTTGGCAGCCCACGTACCCACACTGCAGGTTCTGCGACCGGGGCTGGTTGTGGTCCACGCTGAGGACGGCACCATCTCCAAATACTTTGGTGAGTCGATTGGGAGGGCAGAGAGAAGGGGCTGGGTGAGAGATGCTTGTCTTAACGGGTTAGTTCTCGTTTCAGTTGGCAGTGTCAGAAAGCACACCAAGGATATAGAACTCCCCGGCACTGGCCCGGGTGTGGTTAGGGATGTAAGTGGTCAGCAGTGGGCCTGGCGGGGGCCCATCAGAGGAGAAAGGATCCTCAATTCGGAGAAGGTTTTCCACAGCGTGGCCCCAGCGGTACAACCCAGACTAGAACCCAGCTCCGGCTCACCCCTAACCCTAGCTCAGCTCCTGGGCTGCTGGGCAAAAGGAGGGGGCTCTGTCCCCATGTCCAGTCTGCAGTGGATGCATTTGGTGGCCCCCGTTCACTTGTGTGCTGGGGCCTTTGGAATTTGGAGCCACGCTGTGTGGTCACTTTCCTGGCCCTGCAGGGGCTCTGGGGCTGACTGTGTCCCCACGCCCGTACATGGACCTCTCACTTCCCCTTTTCCCGCAGTGAGCAGTGGCTCGGTCACAGTGAACGCTGACTCTTCGGTGCAGTTACTGGCTGAGGAAGCCGTCACGCTGGACATGCTGGATCTGGGGGTGAGTGTCCCAGGGGAAGCTGGTGCTCCTAGCGGCCAAGAACTCCCTAGCTGCAGGGAGGGAACAGGTACCGGGCTGGGCTCCTTGCTTCGCCCTCACCTGCCACCCACCCCCTGCAGGTGGCCAAGGCGAACCTGGAGAAGGCACAGTCGGAGCTGTTGGGGGCCACGGACGAGGCTATGAGGGCCGAGATCCAAATCCGCATCGAGGCCAACGAGGCCTTGGTGAAGGCCCTGGAGTAGGCGGTGCGTGTCCCATGCTGGCTCCGGCAGAGAGACTGGGCCAGAGCTGGGCAGGGGATGTCCTGGCGTGAGGACCCAGCTCCTGTGGGTGCAGGCTGGCTGGGAGGCTGGGGGAGTGAGCCTGGGGGAGCCATCCTCGCTAGGAAGCCACCAGGGGGCAGCGCAGTGCCAGCGTCTGCCTAGAGCGCCTTTCAGGGCTCTGCTTCTCTGTGGTGAACACGCCAGGGAAACAAGCCAGCTCTGGCAGGCCTGGGGGCTGGCGTCAAGGTCGGGCACTTGCCCTGCCTGTGGGGATTATTCTCACCCCGGAGAGCTCTTCTCCCACCTCCTAAGATCTCCCCAACCCGACGTGCTGGTCACCACTCTTCTGCCGCATCTGCCGCAGAGACCTCTGCTCCCAGCCGCCAGCAACGGACAGCGTGCTCCCTGCCCGAACCCCCCATTAAACACCTGGAATCCAGTTTGCGTATGCTGACTCTATCCTGCTTGGTGGTGGGCTCGGGACCCAGCACGGCCTCTCCCCCAGTTTCCTGTGTCTGCGCAGCGAGGTGGGGCAGCCAGCCTCAGCCTTCCCAGCTCAGCAGGCTGTAGTCTGAACCGCCTGGGGTGTGTGGTGCGGGCTCAGCTCGCAAAACCCGGCTGGGTTGTGGGAAGGCTGTTGGCTGTCACGCCGGGAGGGTGGGCACAGGCGAAGGTCACCAGCCAGGGCTGGGGACGGCAGGCAGCAGCGTGGCTGCCACTTCTGGGCTGGGCCTGGACTGCTGGACAGACATGAGGCTCTGCCAGGTTCCAGACTGTGACGTCTGTCCCGTGGGCTCCCCGGCCCCACCCCAGCTGCACTGGGAAGGGGTGGGTCCTGCCTGCTCCCACGGAGGCCCTGCCCTGTGCCTGCCTGGCCTGTGGGTGGCCCCAGCTGGCCAGGTGCCCGATCCCTGGTGGTGTTGGCACCTCCGTGGCACCCGGGCCCCTGGACTGGCCCCAGATGGGTGGGGTGGCCGGGCGGGGGCGGTCCTGGCACCTTGAAGCTTCAGCGCTGTCCCATTTTTTTCAGCCAGTAACTCAGTTTTGCAACCATGGGGGTGGCCCAGGCACTGGCCACCTCCTTGCCCCCCTCCCCGGCCCTGGGTCAGAGCAGAGCGGGTGGGGCATTTCAGGGAGGTGAGTGTGTGGGACAGCTTGGGTCTCTCTGTGTGTCACCGGCAGCCAGAAGGTGACGGAGAGGCCACTCCCGGGCTTGTCATTGGCACGGGTGGGCTGTGTGGTCTTGTGTCACGGTCCTATGCGAATGACTGTCCCGTAGCTGCTTCTGAGGCTCGATGTACGGGGAACCTCCAGGCGAGCTCGCAGCTCTGGGCGGTGTCCGTTTGGGGCTTGCTCCTTCTGTGCAGGTGAGGTCCAAGCAGCCAGCCCCCACTTCCTCAGGAAACCCCAGCTCAGCTAAGGCTGGGACAGCCGTGGGGTCACAGGTGCAGCTCCACTCCTTCCCTCCTTGTCTCCTGGCTTAGAGCCCAGGTCTTCGAGTTCCTGGACTGGCTTCTCATCTGGCCTATAAATAAGAGCAAGGATACAGCTGGGGGTTGGTGGGGGCTGGTGGGGGCTTGTGGGAGGAGACCCTGGACCAGTGGTCCCCACACCAGGGAACCTGCCTGCACCATCACTCTCTGAGGCCACAGCCCGGGGCTATGGGACACAGCCACACAGCTAGGACCCCCAGCACGATGCAGGCCCCCTGGGGGGCGTGCAAGCCTCAGAGCCCGGCCTGGGGACACCTGCGCCCGAACGGCTGCAGGAACAGCCTGTGCTGGCTGGGCTGCGTCCTGGGGTGGGAGGCACCCAGGGTGGGATGGGTCACAGGGCCAGGAACCTGGGGTCACGACCCCTTCTGAGAGTGCAGGCCTTGGGCCTTGTGGGGGCAGGCGGTGCCCAAGGGTTCATCTCTCTCCCAGGAAGGGGTCCCCTCGTGCCTTGAGTGTGCTCACGGCCTGGGACTGCCCCCCATAGCACAGGGATGCTGTGAGTGGGAAAGAACAGGCCTCAGGCTGATCTGGTACGTTTATCAACTTGGACTTGCAAAGCCAGGCAGGGGCCACTGGTCCCCTCCCCTGTGTCTGTGACCCTCAGGGGCCCCATGCCAGGAGATAGCCCACTTCCCTGCAGGCAGACGAACCAGGCCCGGTGAGATCACAGACCCGCTGGAGGTCTCAGCCGCACCCCACCCAGCGCCACCTGCCCACCTGAGGGTCCCACCTGGCCTGTCCCTCTGTGAGCCCTCCAGTGTTCAGATGCTCCGGCTTCAGAGCGCACGGTCCCCTGTGCTGCCTTCCTGCTCTCTCTGCAGGCAGAGCCAGCCAGGCCCGCAGCCCCTCAGCCCGGCCCCATCACCGGGTCTCGTGAGAGCCTCAGGTGCTTTGCGCTGACTTGCTTCTCACCCGAGCACTGTTCTGTTTGTCTGGCAAACTCCTATCCATGCCTCAATCCCAGCCTCCTGATCCCCTCAGGCCCAGCCCTGACCCTGTGGGGCTGGGAGTGTCTGGCTGTGCCTGTGAGAGGGTGGGGGGCCAGAGGCTGCAGGAGCCTTGGGTGGGAGTAGGAGGCAGACCTGGAAAGGAGCACAGCCCTGGGAGGGGCCCCCAGGGCAAGGCTGGGGGCGGAGGTGGTCAGGTCAGATAAAGGGAGACACCAAATTAGTGGACAAGTGGCCTGGGGTCCCCCTCCTCCTCTGGACAGAGAGGGAGGGACGACCGAGAGGGCCCTACCCTCAGCCAGGGTCATCCTTAGAAAGCCCCCTTACACAGGGCGACCTGCAGGGACACACCTGAGGACATGTCAGACTTGCTGCCTGTTAATGGCTGTGTGGCCTCAGTTTCCTCACCTGTAAAATGGGTAGGGTGATTACGCCCACCACAAAGGCAGGACACCAGCAGGTGAGCATGCCTGATGGGATGATGGCAATATTGCCAGGCCTAGGTGAGGGTCCCACATCCTCAGGCTCCAGAGTGAGGTCGGCTGTGTTCTCTCACTTCATTCTACTGCCATCCTGCGGAAACTGAGGCTCACAAAGGTCAGTGCCCTACGGGGTCACAAAGCCCAGCGGGTGGTGACTGGATGCACAAGGCAGGCCTGGCGCTGGTGAATCGCTCCATAAATGCCCTCTGAGGTCACCGTTAAGGGATGCAGGAGGCCGGGCCGCCGGGGCAGCTGGCTGGGGCCCCCCCACTGCAGGCAGGTGACCCCAGCCTGTTTTCCTGGACCGAGGCTGCTGACTCAGGCCCCCCTTCCTGCTCCCCCATGCGGGCGCCCCCAGGCGGAAGCACTCGGCCAGAAAGGGGGCGGGGCAGGGAATCCAGCTGTGCGCCCCGAAACCCCGTAGCACGGGCCGGAGTGCGGGTGCGCCCGAGTCGTCAACGCGGCCGACCGTGACCCCGGGTTCGTAGCATTCAAGGAGCGCCACCCCCTCCCCGTTTAAAATGCGAGATTTAGGGGGCGGGTGGCCCAGGCCCGACGGCGCCCCAGGGCCCTGGCCGGCAGGCAGGGGCGGGGGCCGGCCTGCGTCACCGCCTGCCCGGCCCCCCGCCCCCTGGCCGCCCAAACTCCACCCCGAGGGAAGGCGGCGCGGATAAAGGCTCGGGGGCCGCCTGCTCGGCCCCAGACCGGCTCCGCCACCGCGCACTCGGCCCGGACGTGGGTACACTCAGGACAGTTGAGACTTCGGACTTGCCTCTCCCGGTGAGTGGGGGGCGGGACCTCGCGGGCCGAGGAAGGGGGTTCCCACTCTAGGCTCTTGAGGGTGCCCCACTTTTCTTTGTTCTTTGAGCAGGCAGGGTTGAAAGGTGTCTCCAGCCCTGGGAAGCCCCCCGGGACGTGGAGTGGGAGGCACTCGGCGCAGCCAGCACAGCCCGGGAGGGACCTCTGCCCCCGCCCCGCCCCCCGGGCACTCCCCCTCCCCGAGAGTGACCTTGAGCTAGTTGCCTTTCCGGCCTCAGTTTCCCCGACTGTGAGGCCCCATTCTCCTGACTCGGAGGCTTCATGCCCCTAGCGAGGCTCCCACAACGCCCGCAGTCCCGTCGGACTGCCCCCTGTCCCTGGCGGCCTCGGCGACCCCTCCCCGGGTCTCCGGGCAGCGCTCCCGGATGGAGCCGGCAGAGGGCGCGCCAGCGCTGCTGACTCACCGCAGCCCGGAGCGGCGCGCGCGGGCGCAGCCGGGGACGCCGCGTCACGTCACGGCTCGGGCGGGCGCGAGTCGGGAAGCGGGCCCGGCCCGCGGGACGGGGGTGGGACGCGAGGTGGCACCGGCGCGGGAGGGCCTCTCCGGCACCGGCCACGTCACCGGGGTGCAGGCCCCGCCCGCAGCTCCACCCTTTGCCGGGGCTTCACGCCTCACGGGTGGGGGGGCGCCCCGGACCGACCCTCCTGCGAGCCCCCCAGCCTGGGCTCGGCCACGAGGCGCGGGGACTGCGTCCAGCTTCCGCTCGCGGCGGCTTCCCGGACCGGCGCTGGGGGAAGGCCCCGGCTTCCTGCTCCCTCGGCGCGGAGCCACTGCCCTCCCCCACGGAGCGCCGCCCTAGGCCTGTGTCCCGCGCCCCCCGGGCCGGGCCGCCCGCCCTTTGTTGCGGGCCCGGGCCTTATGAATGGCCGCGGCGGGGCGGGGGCGCGGAGGCGGGCCAGAGCGGCGCCGGCTCCGCCCCCGCCGCGCTCCGCTTGGCCGCCGGGACAGGGGCGGAGCGAGGGGCGGGTCCGCGCGGCCACGTGGGGCGGTGCCGCGGGGGCTCCCATTGGCCGGCCCGTGTGGCCGACTGGGCGTTCGGCGCGCGCTGATTGGTCGGCGCGAGCCGGCGGAGTAAGTAGTGAATGGGAGGGGGCGGCGGCCCCGCCCCTCGGAACGTTGATACATTATAACTTTTTTTTCTTGTTACTTTCACCCCCAGATCCTCCGGCGGCGGCGGCGGCGGCGGCGGCGGCTGTTGCTAAGGGAAGGGACGCGCGGGGAAGCTCGGCCCGAGCGGCAGACGGCCCTGAGCGCGGCCGGCTGAGAGGCGCCCCCTCCTCCGGGACCCTTCCCCGCGCCCGCCGCCCTTGAAAGGAGCTGAGAGTGTAGTCCCTACCCAGGAAGGTGCCCCGACGAGCCGACGCGACCCCGGAGCGCCACTCGGATTTTTGATTCCTGATTCGCCTTCCGCTCCTGGGACCTTCTCGAAGGGGAAGCGCGCTGCCCCCCGCCCTCAGGGGCCCCGAGGACCCCTGTTTGGGGAGCCCCCCCGCCCTGCCCGGAGGCGCGGCAAGAATTGGCGGCGCCCCGCGGACTCCAGCCCCCCAGCGTGGGCCGGGGATGGAGCCGCAGCCCGGCGGCGCCCGGAGCTGCCGGCGCGGTGCCCCCGGCGGTGCCTGCGACCTGGGCCCGGCGGCCGAGACGGCGCCCATGAGCCTGGCCATCCACAGCACGACGGGCACCCGCTACGAGCTGTCGGTGCCCCCCGACGAGACGGTGGAGGGGCTGCGCAAGCGTCTGTCCCAACGCCTCAAAGTGCCCAAGGAGCGCCTGGCGCTGCTCCACAAAGACACGTAGGTACCGCGCGCCCCCAGCCCCCGCGCCCCCCGGGCCCGCCGCCCCCTCGGGCCCCGGCCCCGGGGCGGGAACAAAGAGCGCGCCGCTCGGGGAAGGAAGGGGGCGGCCAGACGGGGGGCGGGGGCGCGCCGCGCGCTCTCGGGCGCCCTCTGCTCGGCCCTGCCAGTCTTGGTCACCTCCTCCGCCCGGGGTCGCTGCACAAAGGCGGCTGCGAGGGCGCCTCGGGTCGGGCTTAGGCGGTGTCCCCCACCGGAAGGCAGGAGTCCCGGGCGGCGCGGGGGTCCCAGCTACGGGGGTGGGGGGCGCGGCGGCTGCTTCCTCTGCCTGCGACCCGCCGGCTTCCGCATCTGCTCGGCGGCCCCCTCTGCGTCTGGCTGCCTCTACCCCCACTTGTGTCTCTCTGCCCCCCTTTGTTCTCACCACCAAGCGCTTCCCGCAGTCTCCCCCTCCCCCCCCCGCCATTTAAATCGCCTCCAGGCCGGGGAGCCCTCCCTCCGCGGGCCTCCGGGGACACGCAGTGTCCATCCTCAGCGGAGGGGCCCCGGTGGGGGAGGGGCGGGAGGGGGAGGGTCTCCTTTGTCTGAGCGGCGGCGGCCTGCGCCAGGGAGGGAGGGAGGGAGGGAGGGAGGAGGGAGGAGGGAGGAGGGAGGAGGGGAGGCCCGCCCGGCAAAGCCCGGAAAGGCTAAGCGCTTGGCCCGCAGGGACAGCCCAGGCCCCGGTGGTTGAATTACAGGGGGGCGACCCCAGGGTGGGGGGAGGGTGCCAAGGGGCTCGCTGGGCCTAGATGGTGAAAACGTGCCTCGCTGAGGCGCAGAGGGAGTGCTCCCAGTCCAGAGTTGGGGTTCCTTGGAAGAAGGGGTCTGCACCGTCAGCAGAGGCTCCCAGGGTCTGACCTCAACCCCGCACACACTCAGGGCTCTGTATCTGGAAACCAGGAAGGGGTGGGGGTGAGGGACTCCTGTCTCTACCCCACGAGCCCAGCCCTCCCCCGCGGACTCCGCTTCCGAGCCCCTGCCTTGTCTCCGTGTAGCCTCACCCTCTTCCTTCCTCCCCACTCAGCCGGCTCAGTTCGGGGAAGCTGCAGGAGTTCGGCGTGGGGGATGGCAGCAAGCTGACGCTCGTGCCCACCGTGGAAGCGGGCCTCATGGTAAATTGCTGGGGCAGTGCGCCCCGAGGCCCCACACTGACAGGCAGTCTCCTCCCTTGCGAGCACAATCCCCATCACACACTGGACCCCTTCCCCTCAGGGCCACCCACCCCACCCATCAAGCGGGGCCCTCCCAACCCCGGTGCTCGGGTGCGTCCTCAGGGTCTCTTCTTCCTCTCTCTGTAGTCTCAGGCTTCCAGGCCAGAACAGTCTGTGATGCAGGCCCTTGAGAGCTTGACTGAGACCCAGGTAAGACCCGCGCCGGCCCCCTCCTGGCCCTTGGGGGCAGCAGGCCCAGTGCCCGGCCACTCTGGAGAGCCTGGGGGTTGTTTGTGCTCCCAGCAGGCCTGTGAGGAGGGGAGGGGACGCGCCGCTCCGCCTTCGTGCCAGCTTGGCCTGGTCACCCAGCTTCCTATTCCTCCTCCCCTCCCCCCCAGCACTCACCACCTGACCTTGAGAGCCTTCTCTCCCACGGTGGCCGCTATGGGGGAGGGGGCCTAGCTTTCACAAGCCTGCCTGCGGGGTGACCTTGGCCCATGCTCCCACACCACCGGGCCTGCATCCCCAGCCCCACCAGCTTTGCCGAGGCGCTCTCCCCCCGCCCCACTGTGGTTTCCCCAGAGCAACCTTTTTAACATTTCTGATGGGGGGGGAGGGATGGGACTGGGTGATACTCTTTCCGCCTTCCGTGACCCCATTGCGAGGGGTGGGGAGTCACCCCTCCCCCTCCTCCCTCTGCCCTTTGTTCTCTGCCCCAAAAGGGGGAGGGGGAGGGGGCGCCCAGCCCCCGGGACCAGCACAGCCCAGACAGGATGTTAGGAAAATATTTAGTAAGCGCCCGGGAGGGCGATGAGGAGGAAGGCTGGGGCTGGCCCACACTGGTTTCCCGGTTTTGTTGCAGCTTTTTTCTTTTTTCTTTCCCCCTTCTTTCCTCATTTTTCTGGCAGCGGGGCCCTCCTCCCAGGAGGGTGACACAGGCCTCAGCTATCCGCCCGCTGCCAGGGTGGGGGTGGCAGGTCCCCGGCCTCCCCGGCTGGGCTGGGCTGGCCCCCGGCCTCAGGAACCTGCTCAGCGGCTTCCCTTCCTCCTGCCCTGAGGCCCTCGCCCCCTCCCGGCGTGTAGCATCCTGCCCTCACCAGCCGCCTGGCGCGGAGGAGGAGGAGGGGACCCAGGAGCTGGGTGGTCTGCCGGTCTGCCGTCAGGAGGAGCAGTGGGGTGGCGGGAGAGCCAGGGTCCCTGGAGCCGGGTGGGGCTGGCGTGTGCTTTCCTGGGGCAAATGTGAACTGAGCTCCCTGCTCCTGGGGGGGCTGTGGTTGGCAGGGGGCCCCTGGGCGTGTTTGGTTCACATCCGCCGCAGGGTGTCTACGTCAGGAGGGAGATGGGAGGCGCTGGGCGGAGTGACTGGGCTCCCAGAGCTGCTTCTCCGCCTGGCACCGAGTCATGCCTGCCCGTTCACCCTCCCCTGGGAGGAAGTTGCAGGGTGGAGTGGGGGGGACACCGCAGCTGCTCTTGGGAAGCCACCCCAGGCCCTTCCTGCAAAGGGCATCTCTGGGGCTGGGGAGGGCGTGTGCACAGGGACTGCGGGGTGGGGGCTGCGCTCGGCCTGCCTCCTTTGCCTTCTCCCCACGGCCCCCAAGCAGGGAAGGTTACGCCAGCCGCTGCCAGCAGGGAGGGGGTGGTTCTGAGTCATCGCGGCCTGTGTCACTTCTCAGAAACCTCCGCCCCCCCCCCCCCCCGCCCCATCCCAGCCCCGGGGAGAGCGCGGCACTGGCCAGGGTTCAGTGCAGATGGGGGTCGTATGCACCCCTCGCCCACTGCGAAGGGGCTGCCAGATTGGAGGTTCACGTTTGAATGGGCTGTGTTGAGGCCCTGGGAGACTCGGGCCCCAGGGAACCGGTCAGGGCCCCCCCAGTGCCCGCAGAGGCAACGCCTCCTCCTCAGCCTCGGCCCCGCCCAGCACAGATAAATATTTATCTTGAGAAAGCAAAGGTTAGGACAAGAATTTGTCCAGGAATTCCACCCACTCACTGCTCCAGTGGCTTAGCTGGGAGGGGGCCTGAGCTAGGCCCCTGCAGTGTTCACAGGCGAGAGAGGGTGGGGAAGAGGTGTGAGATGAGGGTTCTTTGAGAGCAGTGATTGCTGGCTGGGCCCCGCCCCCTCTGGCCTCGGTTTCCCCTTGAAAGAACCAAGCTGGCCAGGGCGGGCCAGGCCCCCGTCTCACCCGCCTCTGTCCCCCCACAGCCCCCAGCGGCGCCCAGCCCGGGCCGGGCTGGCGGAGGCAGCTTCCGGAAATACCGATTCATTTTATTTAAGCATCCGTGGCACCGACAGGGACCCCAGAGCCCAGAGAGGGGCGGCGAGAGGCCCCAGGTCACGCAGCGCGGGGGGCCGGGCTGGGCCGGGCTGGGGGCACCGCAGGCTGGAGCCCTGGGCTGACGGGCCGCTCTCTGCAGGTCAGTGACTTCTTGTCGGGCCGCTCGCCGCTGACCCTGGCGCTGCGCGTGGGTGACCATATGATGTTCGTCCAGCTGCAGCTCGCAGCCCAGCACGCCCCGCTGCAGCACCGCCACGTGCTGGCTGCCGCCGCTGCTGCCGCCCGTGGAGACCCCAGCGTGACCACCACCCCTGTGTCCTCTCCCTGCCGGCCAGTATCCAGTGCCGCCCGCGTCCCCCCAGTGCCCACCAGCCCTGCGCCCGCATCCTCCCCTGTCACAGCCGGCTCTTTCCGCTCCCACTCGGCCTCTACCACCTGCCCCGAGGTGAGTCTGGGGAAGGACGTGGTGGGAGAACATCAGAGCCCCGGATACATCTTTTGTATCAAGGGCCGTCCCCAGATCCTGGGGGCTGGGGCTGGTCTGGTGAGTGATTCCCTGACCTTGAACCCCAAAGCTCATGTGCCGCCCTCCCCCATTAGCAGATGGACTGTTCCCCCCCTGCCAGCGCCGGTGCCAGCCCCACTTCCCCCACCGGGGGCAGCCCCACGTCCCGCTCCCGCAAACCTGGCGCAGTCATCGAGAGCTTCGTGAACCACGCCCCGGGGGTCTTCTCAGGGACCTTCTCTGGTAGGTGTCGTGGCGTGTCCCGCGAGCAGTCACATGAACCCACACCAGGGATGGGACACGCTCCCCGGGATCTCCACTCATGTGCCTGGCCATACAGCAGGCCACGTGTCCTCATGGGTGGGTGCGAGTGCCCGTGTCACCCAGGGGTTCCGCCTGCACATATGGGACCCAGGCACTGCTGAGGCCTCATGTCCACCACTGGGGTCCTCATCCACACCCCTTCCCACAGGTACGCTGCACCCCAACTGCCAGGACAGCAGCGGGCGGCCGAGGCGGGACATTGGCACCATCCTGCAGATCCTCAACGACCTCCTGAGTGCCACACGGCACTACCAGGGCATGCCCCCATCGCTGACCCAGCTGCGGTGCCACACCCAGTGTGCCCCGGACCTCGCCCCCAAAACTACCTCCTGCGAGAAGCTGGCGGCCGCCGCCCCGGCCTCCCTGAGCCAGGCCCGCCTGTGCAAGCCCCCGGGTGAGTGTCCGCCCCCACCCCACCCCGTCCTGGGTCTCTCAAGGCCCCTCTGTGCGCCTCTCAGAGCAGCTGAGCTGATGGTGGCGGGGAGGGGGCCGCCAGCTGCCACTCGCCCTGCTCCGCAGGCGCGTGTAGAGAAGGGAGTGTGTGTGCTGGGGGCACACAGCATCTTTGTGCTCTCCGGGGGGGGGGTCCATCCTCACTTCCTCCTCGCCCCCCTCGGGCACCTTCTCCAGATGGTGCGTGGGGCCTCTGTGAATGGGCCAGTCAGGCCGAGGAGGGGGGTTAGCTTCCCCTCCCGCTCAAGGGCGGCCTGCGCCGCCCCGCCACTGCAGCGATCTGGTTATTCCAGACGCCTCCGGAGTCCTGTAGAACCATGATGTGGGCCCCCAGGCCCGGTCTCAAAGGGGAAACCAAGGCACAGCCTGAGTCCTACCCTGGGTCACAGAAACAGCCTAAAGTGTTCAAGCTCCAGCTCATTTTTATGCTAGCCGTGTCCCCAGTGCCTGGCTCAGGCCAGCCCTTGCCCTCATGGAGCTCACAGCCCGCTGGTCAGCAGACGTGGAATTAACGACCTAAAGGTTCAGCAGACCCTCTTGACCCACTCACTCGCTGGAGGGAGCATCCACGAGGGCTGGACTGGGCCTGATGCCCATCTGCTGGGGGTCCTTGCGTTTGGTTGGGGGTCTGGCCTCCAAGGGGCCCTCAGGGTCATGGTCACTGCCGCCTCTGCAGGGGACCGGCTGCGGCAGACGGAAAACCGAGCCACCCGCTGTAAGGTGGAGCGCCTGCAGCTGCTGCTTCAGCAGAAACGGCTCCGCAGAAAGGCCCGGCGCGACGCCCGGGGCCCCTACCACTGGCCGCCCAGCCGCAAGGCCGGCCGCAGCGACAGCACCAGCGGCGGGGGAGGCGGCAGCCCCAGTGAGGCGGCCGGCTTGGGCCTCGACTTCGAGGACGCCGTCTGGAAGCCAGAAGTGAACCCCGACATCAAGTCAGAGTTCGTGGTGGCCTAGGAACCCTGTCTCTCGTTCCAGCCCAGGGTGGCCCGTGAGCGTGGCCCCACGCGGGAGGGCCAGCAGCCGGCCGGTGCAGTGGGGCGCTTCCCTCTCCCGGTTACGCGGCCTTTTTTTTTTTTTTTTTTTGAAATTTCACTTCCTACAGTGGTTTTCCGAACTCTCCATGGACTTGGGTTCCTGCCTCCTCGGTTTGGCTCACACTCCCCGCCCCTCCCTCCATCTCCCATCCTCATCCCCGACCTGGCCGGGTCCCTCCCGCCCACCTTCCCAAGCTCCAAATATGTAGCAGTCTTTCCAGATGGTTGAGAGCGGAGACAAGGAAGCCGCCCCCCCCTTCCGTTCTGCCGCCCTCCCCACCCTTTTCAGGTTGAAGTCAAAAATGTAGATGCCTCATTATGCACTTTACAGACAGGGGAGGGGGCTGCGGAGAGGAGAGGCCCCCACCACAAACCCTGGCCCTAAAACAACTCGGCAGGTGCAACCTTGACTGCCAGGGACTGTTTCTCTTCCACATCCGTACTTTTTTCTCTTCTTGGTCTCTCCTTTTCCATTTTCCTTTTTCCTGGAAAAGAAAAGAAAAGCCGTTTCGGGAGAGGCTGGCCAGAGCCTGCCTTGCGGTGTGGGCTGGGGTGCGGGGCGGGGGGGGGGGGGGACCCTTTCCTGCCAGGAAAGGAGAGGGAGGGAGGGGAGGTGCCCGCCACCAGCCTGCACCCCGTCCACGCACTGTGCGACTTCCTACAGCGCTACCCCACCGCCCCACCCCGTTTTTCTGAGCTTGGGGTATTTATAGACTATTAATTTTCTGACTGAGCCAATAGTGGTTGGGAATCTCTTGAAAAATACGGAGAGCAATGGCTGGGGGGGCGGGCTTGACGCCCCCAGCCCTCCTTCCCCACCCAACCTGAGGGATCTGGGCCTGTGGACTGTGTCTGGGGGCCCTCCGGCAGCTGGGAGGGGAGGGGAGGGGGTGCTGAGCTGTGAAACCCCAGGAGGCCAACGCTGTGTAGCATTAACCCCCTTGGGGGGGGTTCGCTGCTGGTCTAATTTGGACCCTCCCCACTCATGCCCATGCCCCAGGGGCATCCCCCAGGGCAGAGGGACAGACCTCCCCCCCCCTTACTGGGGCCATTTCAATGGGGGTGGAGGATGTTTTTCATTCACTTTTATTTTTTACTGATAATGGAGATGTTTGGGCCCTGCCCCCCCACCTGTCAGTCTCGTCCTGGCCCCGCCCCTCTGTGCTGCGCAACACCCCTCTCCCTCTGCCTGCCCCTCCCTCCTAGATGAACCCCAGGTCCTCACCCTGCCCCCGGTTATGTGTTTAAAGTTAATGGTTTCAGATGTGAACATCTTGTGTTAACTGTAGCTCTGTAAATTTTTTGTGGGGGGGGGGTGGGCAGGGAGGGGTCAGAGGGTAGGGGTCAAGGATCTTTGTTTTTGTTTTCGTTTTTCCAAAAAAAGAAAAAAAGAAAAAAAAGGGGCGGGTTTGTTTTTGAAGCGCTGTCTTGGATATCTATTTAATGTGTGTTCTGATGGGGTTTTTTTTAACGATTTTTAAATAACGTCTGTGCCTCCGCTGGTCTGAGGGTGGAGGCCCCAGGCAGGAACCGCCCACCCCTCTCTGCCCTCGCCAGGGCCCCCCCCCCAAGAAAGCATTACCCACCCTCGGGGGGTCGGGCTGTGGGGTGTCCCAGCACCTTGCGGGAGTTTCCTGTATGAAAACATGAAATTGGAAACGAAAAAAGCCTACACAAACACCGTGATTGCAAGGAATAAACAGAAAATGAAACACGAGTGAACCTCCGGCCTGCTCGTCTCGGGGGGTGGGGTGGTCTTGGTTGTCACAGAGTGGGCTGAGTACGGTAGGGGGTGATCTGTCTCAGGAGGGTCGGGTTGGATGCTGGGGTAGCCCGCCACCCCAGGGAGTGGGAGGCGGAACGTGCTCCCAGGGCGCCCAGCGCGGGTAGGGGCGCGTCCCGGAACAGTTCCCACGCCCCCTCCCCGCCTTGGGGTGAGGGTGGGCAGGAAGTCGCCTGGCGGGGGAGGGAGGGGCCGGCCACTTCCCGGTACCCAAGGCCGGAAGTCCTGCAGGGTGTGGGCACGGGGCTGCCCGCCTGTGTGCCCTGGGTGGGGCCTCTCGGTTCTAGGCTCTAAAGTGGGCTGCAGGCGAGCCCAGGGACTCGGTCTCCAGGGAGACCTGGCCGCAGGCTCTGCGCCACGGTTTCCCCAGCCCCAGAAAGGGGGAAGCAGCTCCGTCCGCCCGCCCACGCGTGGGGGGCCCAGTCTGAGGACCCCTGACCCGAGCCCCACCCCTGGGGTATGGCACCAGGCCTCCAGAGCACCCCCTCTCCCTCCCAGAGTCAAGCCAGGGCCTGGGGCTGGCGCTCGAGGCCTCCCGGTTTGGCTCCACCCCAGCCCTGCGTGGACTCCCTTCGGCCTGCCCGGCCTTGCATTCCAGCGCTCCCCATCCCTGACCATCGGGATTAAGCCTCCGGGCCGTGCCCTACCCAGGAACACCCCTAGCCAGCGCCCCTGCTTTGCCTAGGAACTTCCCCGGTCTGCATCTCCCACCCCTGCCCACCTGGAGGTCCCTGAGGGACGGGCCAGGTGGCGAGTCCCACCTTCATCCACTTTGGGGCTGGGCAAAGACACACAATCATAGCAACACTGAAGGTCATTTCACATGTATTTCCTCACTTAACGCAGCCACCTAAGAGAACTAATTACCCTCCCATTTGGTAGATGAGAAAACCGAGGCCCGAAGAGAAATACCGTTTGCTCCAGAGCACTGGGGTGATTATTACATTAACGACCACCATCCCCGGGCTGAATTCTTATAGCCCAAGACCCTGCCCTCCCAAGCCTCAGTTCTAGGAGTCCCGCCCATGGGGAAGGGAAACAGGTGCAGTCCCAGGAGTGTCCTGGGAGCAGATTGCTAAGGCCTTTCTGTCCCTCCTGCCACCCAGTCACCCCCAAATCATCGCACGCCCACGCCAGGAAGGTAGAATGCCCAGGTCAGGCTGATCCCTTCAGATCTTCAGGTCAAAGGCGCAAACGTCCCCGCGGGCCCGGAGGAACGCAGGGTGGAAGTGTGGGTGGGACAGCTCAGGTCGAACCCCCTGCCCACGCAGCCGGGTCCCCGGAGGTCAGGGCTGTGACCCAGGTGGCCGCTACAGGGCTGGGTGGGAGATGCGGAAGGAGGGAGTAGATGGTGGCACCCGCTGAATCACGGGGGCTGTGTCTGCACGCTGCAGGGCAGGGGGCACTTGGTCTACTGCCGGGGAACTCACTCCTCAGGGCGCTGCCTGGCGCCCAGCCCTGGGGTCCGAGGGTCACAGCCCTGCCCGGGAGTCCTAGAAGAACCCCACCCCGGATGGGTGCTGCGGCCATTGGCCCCTTCCCACTGCGCGGGCCTGAAACGCACACACCTGAGGCGGGGGCTGAGAGGGGAGAGGTGCCCAGCCAAGGGGATGCAGCGACCGGAGAGGCAGCAGGCCAGGCCACGTGGGCGTGGGCAGCACGGAAAGGTAAACCGAGGCCCAGAGTAGGCAGGGGCCGCGGAATCACAGGGGGCGGGGACGGCCCTCCACCGCCCCCTCCCCCCATTGAGGAAAAAGTTGAATGGGAGGGGGCGGCCCCCGGAAGCCCGCAGGGATGGAAACGCGGCTTCCATAGCAACGTGCCGCGAACCGGGCCTGACGTCACCGTGGGGGGGGCGCCCCGCCCGCCCCCGTCCTCGCGTAAGGCGGCCCAGGCCCCGCCCACCCCTGGACGTCTCATTGGTGGCCACGTCGTTCGCTCTTCCGCACGCACCAATAGCCGCGCGGGGTTGCCGCCCGGAGGTGGGACTGCGGCGTGGCCCGGCTGAGTGCGCAGGCGCGGCGCGGCTCAGAGGCGTGAGGCCCCCCCGGCCGCACGTCCGCAGTTTGGAGGCGGGATGCGCGCCAAGGGGTCTGATGCCTGCGGCAGCTCCGGGACGGAAGAGGGGGCGTACCCGGGGGCGCCGCACGTGCACCCCCCCTTCTAAGCCTGGCCATTGCCTGTTACCCCCTCCCCACGACCCCGTGTGCGCGAGCCCCGGGCTGGGGGGAGAGCAGGGCGTAGGAGCAGGAGGAGGGCACTTGTGTTGAGGCCCTGCCAAAGGAGTAGGACTTTGCCAAGGATAGGAAGAGGGAACTGGTGCCCCAGGTGTGGGGCATGGCGTGTGCAAATGTCTGAAGACGTGAAAGCGGGTGCATTTGGGGAACAATTGGGAAGTCAATTTGGGGGGCCTAAACCAAAAGGCGAAGCAAGGACTCGAAAGGGGTGATTCCTCAAGTCTGGCTTAGGCGGGGATGAGATGGGAACCCCAGGGAGGAGGGGCGGGTGGAGAGGGCAAAGGCCAGAACATCCCAGGAGCTGTCTGGACGCTCTGCTTGGGCTTCGGAGAGAGGCCTGGGAAGGGACCGATGGGGCATTGTCTGAAGGTGGCCTCTGGTTCACAGTGAGGTGGTTGGCAAGGGGGCTGCAGGGAGCTCGGAGATTGGGGGAAGGGGAGCAGTTGGAGATGCCCCTGTGCACCTGGAAGCCTACAAGCCAGGAGCCGGGACAGTTGGGGCCCCGGGGGGGCTTATGGCGGCAGGAAGTCCTCGTCGCTGCCTGGCTGAGGGGCAGTTTTGCTGTGGCCAGGAGTCCACTCTAAAAAGGCAGCAGGCCGCGGTCGGCGTAAACAGGGTCGCCTTTGCCGGGTGGCGAGGATGTGAGCAAACGTTTGGTCCGAGGTTAGCCCCTGGGGCTAGCCGGGCGGGCAGAGAGCCCTGAGACTGATGGGGGTTGGGGCTGGCGGTGTGGACAGGTGTGGCTACCAAGGTGTGGAGTCCGGACGGAGGCCTGGATCCAGGTGCTGGCTTCGGGGGGTGATGAGGCAGCTGTGGGCGGGCAATAGAAGGTCACTGGGGTCACGTCTTTCTGCTGGAGGCCAGAGTCCCCTGGAGGCGGCCAAATGGGTAATTGGGGCAAGCTGTACGGTTTTGAAATGCCAAAGGACGCGGTGAGAGGTGGCTTGGGAGGAAGGCAGGGAGGAGCCAGGCCCCTAGGGAGATGAGAGGGAGTGGTGCCCCGCTGGGGCCAGCTCCGGCACCCCCAGCACCCGGCGGCTGCCCCAGCACAGCCACCCCTACCTCGCCTGGCGGGAACGCCCTCCTCTCCAGGCACCTTGGGAACGGGAGTCGCCGAGCTACGGCCGAGGGTGCTGGGGCCCCACCCAGAAGTCTCCACTCCAGCCCCACCCACGGCCGCCCAGACCTGGGAGGGCAGAGGACAGGCAGCCGCCGGTGTCACTCGGGATGGGAGAGCGTCCAGCCCGCAGGTGCGGGCGGGGCCGCTGTCACCTGGGGCCCTTCCACGACTGGAGACTGCCCTTCGGAGGGGCCTCTGTCCTTGGCCTGCTGCCTCTGTTTCCCCCACCCACGTGTGCCCCTCCCCCTGCTCCCTCTGAGTTCTCTTTTCCTGTGTCTTTCTGTTTTCCCCTTTCCGCCTTCCTCGATCTCTGGGCCTGTCTGTATTTCTGTCCGGGTCTCCATCTCTCCCTGGAGGTCTCTTCTCTATTTTCCTCCTCCCGTCTCGGTCTCACCGGCTCCTCCTCCCGGCCCCTCCTCCGCTTCCGCCCCCTCTCGGGGGCACCCTCCCTCACCCCCGGCACACATTCCAGCCTCCACCCCCGCCTCGCCGCCCCTCCCTGGGGCCAGCTGCTGCGGCGTTCGGTGCCCGGGATGCTGGGAGTGGGCTTGAGCCGGGGTCAGAGGTCGGGAGCGGGCGGGGGCTGGGGAGGGCACCCCCTAACTCTTCTGGAATGTGGGCGGGGCCGGCCCCACGGGGTCGGGGGGAGGAGGTCGCCCGCCGGCAGGCGGAGCCGGTGGCCCGAGACAGCTGGCTACATCTGCCCTGCACACGGCCCACACCCCAGACGCTATCCATAGGCCTCGCGGAAAATCAACACAAACCCAGACGCCCACGCAGGGCCCCTTACCGCCACCAGACCCAGACCAACCCGTCTCCCCGTCCCACACACGCGCTGCACACCCTCCGCAGTCAACGGGTACATGCCGATCCCACCTGAGTGACAGGCTCTGGCTCTGCAGCACAGGGACCTCAATGCACACCGCCCCCACACCCCCAAACCCGCCCCAAGCTACACTATGGGGGCCACAACCTCAATCAACTGTGTGACCCTCAAAACCCACTCTCACCCTGGGCCAAGACCTCCCTGACAAAACCTGCAAAATTGAAGGTCACACCAGGCAGCCCAAACTCAGACCCTCAGAGACGCAGCTCAGCTGAGGCGGCACCCAAATCCGCGGACACTCCAGCCACAAACACTACCCACGCACCGAGCAGAGCCGGCCACTGGGCTGGGGCAGGTGCAGGGGCCTGTGTGCGCCCTCAGAAGAAGTGGGGCTTCCTCCGGCATGGCCGGCGATTCCCTGAGTGTCCTGAGACACGGAGAAAGAAGAGAACAGCAGAGAACTGGGAGCCCCTCCGTGGTGTGTTTTTGTCACCGGCTGCCCTTCCATCACCCCCGCTGACCCCAGGAGATGCTGCTGCTGTGCCCACTTCTCATATGATGCACCCTAGGCTCAGACAGGAGCCCGGACACCGCCTACCTGCACAGATGGGCACCGGGCCGTCGCTGACCCTCCAGGGTGGGATGGTGATCGAAGGCTGGACGAGGTCCATGGGCACCTGTGTCCGCCTGCTTGGGTGTGGGGGCCAGGATGTGGGACTGCTGTGTGCGGCCCCTGGACACACACAGGTGTCTTCCCTGAGCCCCTGGCAGCTGCCCCAGGGGGGTGTGCTCTCCATGGCTGCCACTCCAGTGTTGCCATGGAGATGCCACAGCCCCAGTCAGGGGTGCTTCGGCCCCTCTGTGTGCCTGCAGGGAGCCTGTACGTGGGGCCAAGGTCAAGGGAGCGGACAGGGCATCAGTGGGGGTCAGCTCCTCCCGCCCCTGGGGCGGGGCTGTGGACCTCAGCCCTCCCCCCGTCTCGGAAACCCAGGGGGTTGCATCCCCAGCCCCCACCGAGGCAAGCCTTGGGGTTTCCACGAGCACACAGGGGTCTCTGCGCATGCACAGGCCCTGGCGTTTCACACACACCTGACATATGTCCCCTGCATGAATGCATGTTATTGGTGTGGGCCTCCGGGTGTCCCCGGGGTCCCATTCCACAGCCCGTGTGCCTGCCGTTGGTGGGGACTGCGGTCACCAGCACAGCCCATGCGCTGCCTGGCCTTTGCACTTCTGGGATGGGGGCTGGGGCAGGAGCAGAAGAGTGGCAGCTTCCACATTCCTGGGCCATGAGTCACAGGGAGCTCCACGCAGGTGCCCCCTCCCACGTCCCCCTCCGCCAGGAAGACCCCTCCTAGGAACAGGAGGTAAACTGAGGCCAGGGCGCAGGCAGCTGAATCTCCTGCTAATTCACAGTTGGCAGCCACCTGGGGCCTCCTAGGGATCTCAGATGTCCCCACCTACTCATGCAGGTGGGAAACGGGGTGGGGGGGAAAGGGGGGCAGTTAAAGTTAAACTCTTCCTCCTGGCTTCTGGCCTCCTGTAGCTCTCCTCTGCCCTAGAGACCCCGGCGGCCGCTGACAGCGCGTGGCATGTTCCCACCCCAGGGGCATGAGTCACGCCACCAGCCATGGGCGCATATGATCCGTGAGTCCCGGTTCCCCCGCGTCATGCACACGCAGCAGCGCTGTCCCCGGCTGATCCCACATCCTGGTTATGCACATGCTTTGGGGTCCACGCACAACCCCTTGTGTTCTTGCACATAAGGCATGACCATGCAAACATGTTTCCATGTGTGCACACGCACACACACACCTCCATGGCAGTTTGCACACACACACACACGTGTGAGTTCTATGCACACACTTCCACAGCCATGTGCACAGGCACACGGCCCCATTTTCATGTTCACACAGGCATGGTCCCCAGAAACCTTGTTTCTCCATCTCTGTACCCACGAGTCCCCTGCCCACGGGCACACATGTGCACCACACCTGGCAACGTACACACACATCCAGTCCCCGCTTCCCCCTCCCTGGCTCTGAGCCCCGGGGATCTGGGCCAGGCGGGCGGGCTGGAGTCTCTGCCAGGACGGTCCCCTTCCGCGCCCGCGCCGGGCGGCCTCCAGGTGCACCGTCCTGGCCCCCGCCTGGCCGGCCGGGAGGCACCGGTAATTACGCGGCCCCGGGGTCCCCCCCCACCACGCGCCTTTCATCCCGTCCACGCCCGACCCGAGCCCAGACGCTCATTACTGCCTCCCGCCCGGTCATTAGCCGGGGTCAGGGGAAGACCCGACGTCCGGCGGGCCCGACGCCGCGGGGAGGACAGAGGGGGCGGTGCAGGAGCAAGGAGGCCCCGCCCCCGTCTCCGTGGCAACGCCGGCGCAGCCCCGGGGGTGGTCTTCGGCGGGCGGCCGGGGAGGGGCGTCTTGTGAGTGTGCAGACAGGGACCTCCGGCCTAAGCCCCGTCCCGCCGGGCAGGCGGTGAGCACCGCGCGTCCCGGCCGTGAATAGCAGCCTCGCCCCCGCCCGCGGCTATTTTAAGTCCCCTCCTCGCCGACCACCCCCAGCGCTCGGGCCTGAGGGCGGGACGGGAATCCCCTCCCACGCTGGTGCTTGCGGCCATCGGCCGGACGGCGGGGCGGGACCGGGAGCCCCCGGCCAGGCTGACAGCGAGGCCGTAGCTCCCCCTTGTGTCCGCGGGGAGAGCGTGGAGTCGCGGCCGAGGCAGGAAGGTGGTGCCAGCCCCCTGAGACCACCCCCCCATCTCGCCCCTCACGGGTTCACAAGGTCCTAGGTACACACCGAGTCACAGGGACACGCCGACGTCGGTAGCCGCAGAAACACAGGTGCGCAGACAGGTAACACACCTGAGACGCAAGCACACAGTTCCCACACAATGTCCGGTACACGCGCACCTGGGAACAGGTATCCATCCATAGGTAAAGGTCCACACCGTGATGGGAACCCAGGACAGTCGTGGGTACGCATGGAGCCCCGTACCCAGCAACAGGCTCGTAGTAAGTACACGCTTGATAACTGCTGGTGGAATGAATGAATGAACCAGGGAACTTCACAAAACCAGGAGAAGACAGACTAGGAACCACAGAACAGTGAGGGCGGGGGCGGGGGGGCGGCAAAGAGTGATGAGGGGCCCCGGTGACTGCAAGGACCACTTCGCCTGGTCTGGGGTCAGGAGCCGCCGACCTGACTTTGCTGGGGGAGCAGATCAGAAGGGGGTGGACTACTCCTGGGCTGGGCGTGCCTGGCCCCAGGCCCCCTCCATGGGCCCCGGCGGGAGGGCGAGAGCTGAGTGCTGATTCTCTCTGCTCCTTTTAGTAACCGCCCTGCGTGAGTGGCTGACGCAGCAGCGGGCTGCGGCTGACAGGGAGTTGTATGGGGGGGCTGTGGCGTGGGGGGACGAGGTGCGGACACGGCTGCCATGAGTCTGGGGCCTGGAGTGGGGCTGGAACTTTCCTGGGGTAGGCAGCAAAGCAGGGGGTCTCTGTTCTCAAATCGCCCTAACTTTTTTGGCCGCGCCGTGCGGCATGCGGAGTCCTAGTTCCCCAACCAGGGATCGAACCCACGCCCCCTGTATTGGAAGCGCGGAGTCTTAACCACTGTACAGCCAGGGAAGTCCCTCAAATTCCCCCTAACTTTTAAGCAGAAGGTATGCCCTTTGAAGACTTTCTGGGGCAGGGATATAGCTTGGGCCTCTGGTCTGGGCAGGCAGGGGTCTGCACTAGCTTCTTCCACCCATGGAAGGGTCCAGGGCCACAGAAGGTAACGTGAGCCAAGGCCTGGGCAGGGGGAAAGGGGTGACCACAAGAGGGGCTCCCAGGAACAGCCTTGGGGGTGAAGATCTCTGCAAAGCTGGTTCTTCTGATAGCAGAGGTCTCGGGACCCCCAGACAGAAAAAAGATGCAGGGGGAGGAGCCAAGTGGGTTCTGGGTGTGCAGATCAGTGTGCTGGTGGGCGGCTGGAGCACAGCGGTGAAAGGGAGACGGGGGGCTGAGCTGAATTTTGGGGTGCAGTGGAGACTCGAGAGTTGGGCACAATGGTGGGTTTGAGAGCCCAAGTCGAGGTCAGCCTGAGGTCTAAAGCTGGGATGCAAAAAGTGGCCAGGTGACTGTGGGGTGTGGGTGCTGCACCACACTGGGTGAAGTCCGGATTGGGGTGGGAGTTAGGTGTGGTTGCGGGTTGGGATTCATAGGCAAAGTGGGTTGGGTGAAGTTGGGGTGACCCAAAGTTGGGAAGCAGGAAGAATTGGGATCGTGGAGAATATTGGGGTCCACATAAATGGAGTTGCCTCAGTGTTAGGGTTTGGGCGGGCCTTGGGGCGGATCACACGAAGTGGAGCGTTGGGGTTCTGAGAGTTCTGGGGTGTCGGTTATGTTGGCAGGTACATAAGGACTGATATCGGGGTTCACATGAAGTTGGGGTGTCCGAGAACTGGATCTCGGGTGGGTGTGGGGACCTGGGTGAGGTCGGTAAGTCGCCGACTGCGGGAGCACCGCAAAGGTCTGGGTTCCAGCGACCCCCAGAAGGTTCCCAGGAGGCTTGCCCCACTGGCAGAAGCCGCCCGAACCCCTTTGTTCTCCGCCACAGGCCGGGGGAGTGGTGAGGGGCCGGGCGCGCGGAAGTGGGTCAACTCCGCCCCGCCGCGCACTGGCCCCGCCTCCCGCGCGCGGGCGGGGGACTGCGGACCATGCGCGTCCCCGCTGTTCACTGTGTCCCGCGCCCGCTCGCGGGAGGGGGCGGGGCCGGTACAGGCCCGGCCCCCAGCTCATGAATATGAGGCACAGCCACGGCCTCCAGGGCTTCGGATTGGCCGGCGCGGGGCGGAGGGGCGGGCTCGGAGGCGGGGCCTGGCGACAAAGTACATAAGGCGGGCGCAGGGCGCCCCCCTAGTCACTTCGCGCGTTAGGAGGCTCGGGTCGTTGTGCTGTGCCGTCTTCCCGCCTGCGCCAGGGACCTGCCCGACTCAGTGGTGAGGGCCCTGGCGGCACCGGCTCCACGGGCCCGGGGCGGCGGGCGGCCTGTGGCCGGCCGGAGGAGGCGGGGCGGCGGCGGCACGCCCCTGGGCGGGGGCGGTGCCGGGGCGGGCCCGGGGTGTAGTCCGCCCCGCCGGCGGCGAGGGGCAGCGGAGACCGGGCCGAACCGCGGTCGGAGGGCATCCCCCGTGGGCCAGGGTATTCGCGAGCGGGACACCGCCGCAAAATGGCGGCCGCGAGCGCGAAGCTGCGCCCAGCGAAATGGCGGGAGCGCCGAGTGCCCGGATGGAGTGGCGCGGGGCGCATGCGCGCGTGGGTGGGGCCAGGCTGGGGCTCCTCCCCGATTTCCCGTTGGAGTAGTGCGAGGGCGACACAGTCTTGGTGCCACCCCCCAACGCCCCAAGTTTGGGTCCTAGTTGCGTAGCTGCAGGGCGCCTTCTGGCCAGTGTTTCGGAGCCATTCAGCGGAGGCTACCAGCCTGTAAAGGGTCGGTATAAGCACCGCCCCGCTTTGATATCCCGGCGCAGAGTCCCCGCCCCGCCTGCACAGCGTCCTGCAGTGGACCAAGCACGTTGCCACTCCGCCCGCCCCGCGACGGTCGAGTTAGGAGTTAGTCCCCCGCTGTTTGCAACGGGCAGAAACCAAGGTGCACTCAGCCCGTGACGGTGGTGGCCGATGCCTGCCTTCAGGGTACAGCCCTAAACGTCCCGTGAGGGCGTCCCCTGGCTGGAGTTTTGGACCCCCACAGCCAGGCAGCACTGAGGAGTACTGCAGAACCGCGGTGTGGCCCCAGCTTTCAGGGAGCCCCCAGTCTGGGGAGCGGAGTTGACCCAAACATAGAAAAGCGGCCAGGGACCCAAAGTGATAAAGAAATTAAGGATTTGTTTGAATTAAGTCTTGGGTGTGGGCTTGGGATGGTTAAAGGGCAGAAAAATAGTTTCCTAGCGCTTCCCCTCGAAATATATGTTATTTGTATAAAGTAAAGTGGGGGGTGGGCGTTGAGTCTCGAAGCCCCTGCAGGACCTCTGAGGCTTTTGATGATGTTTGTCACAGGCCGCCATGGCATCAGATGAGGGCAAGCTTTTCGTCGGAGGGCTGAGTTTTGACACCAACGAGCAGTCACTGGAGCAGGTCTTCTCAAAATATGGACAGATCTCAGAAGGTGAGGCTGGTGCCAGACTGGTGGCTGAGTGGGGTTGCTCACGGGGAGGGCTGGGTGCTGACCACGGACCTCTCCCCTGCACAGTGGTGGTCGTGAAGGACAGGGAGACCCAGCGATCGAGGGGCTTTGGGTTTGTCACCTTTGAGAACATCGATGATGCCAAGGACGCCATGATGGCCATGAACGGGAAGGTGAGGGCCGGCTGCTCTGGGGTCCAGTGGGTCCTGGCTGCAGACCGAGGGCGGGAGGTGCAGAGGCTAACCGTGTCCACTTCTGGTCTCCAGTCTGTGGATGGGCGGCAGATCCGGGTCGACCAGGCTGGCAAGTCGTCTGATAACCGATCTCGCGGGTACCGAGGTGGCTCTGCCGGGGGCCGGGGCTTTTTCCGCGGGGGCCGAGGCCGGGGCCGTGGGTTCTCCAGAGGTGAGTGCCACTTGCAGGGACAAGGTGGGGGCACTGCTGCAGGAGCTGACACTCACTTCTCCTTCCCGTCCCGTCTGTAGGAGGAGGGGACCGCGGCTACGGGGGGAGCCGGTTCGAGTCCAGGAGTGGGGGCTATGGAGGCTCCAGAGACTACTACAGCAGGTACAGGCGGTGGTCCTGCGCAGGGGGGCCTGGGAGGCTCTGTGGGGACGTTGGCACGGGGACCGGTGAGAGTCCCCCGAGGTGGCCCCCGGCGCTCACCTGTGTCCTTCCTGCAGCCGGAGTCAGGGTGGCAGCTGCGGTGACCGAAGCTCGGGCGGGTCCTACAGAGACAGCTACGACAGTTACGGTAAGCGGCGCTCCAAGGGCCTGTGGTGGGAGCTCAGTGAGCCTCGGTGCCCTCTGAGCTGTGCTCAGACCCGGTCACTATGTTTGCCCCGTAAGGGACGAGACTGCCCTCTTGGGTCTCGGTGCCAGCAGCCACTTCTGCCACAGAACGTAAAGGCAAAACCAGGCTGACCAAGGAGAAAAGGGAGAGCGAGGGCCCACCGAGCAGAGCAGGCCGCATCCGTGCATGTGGGCCGTGCCCGCCACCCTCGGCCATGGGGGGGGTTGGTCGCTCCTGAGCCCCCAGGGCTGAGCCCCCAGGTTTGGGCCGGGAGTGGAATGCTGCCTCTCGTCGCGTGCTTCAGCGCCTTTACACTGTGCCTGCTTCTTGTTCTCAGCTACACACAACGAGTAAAAATCCTTCCTGCTCGAGATCGTCCTTCCAATGGCCGTATATTTAAAGATTTTGGGAGCTCCGCTGAATCGTTAATGTGTAGTGATCACACCTCCTTGTACCCACTTTTGTAGTCTTATTGGTTCCGATCTTGTCAAACACAGCCTGACTGCTTCTGGCCCCCAGATGGCCTCGTTACTACACTTTGCTTTTTAAGGAAGCGCTGTCCGTTTTTAAGAGTCTTAAAAACGTTTTGAAGAGCACTTCCAGTTTTACTTTTACCTTTTTACCGTGAGCCAAGAGTTTTTTTTTTTTAGAAAATCACCAGGGGTTGTGAGAGTTTTGTTTTTTGTTTTCGGTTGTGTTGCTTTTTTTCTTTTTCTTTTCAGTGGGGTCGGCCCCGTGAAGTTGGGTGCCCCGAGTCACTTCTCTTTGAGATTGAACAGACTCTGAATCTGCTCTTTGTCGGAAGCTGAGCAAGTTGTAGCTTTTTTCCAACTCGGTGTCACGTTTCTGAGTGTAGCGTGGTAGAACCGTGCGGGTGGCAGCAGAGCACCCGGGCTGCCCTGGCCCGGCCCGGGCGCCCACCTGTCCTGTGGGACCCACAGTAGACTTGCAGACATCCCCGAGAGGTTCTTGAAAATGTGTATTTATATTGTCCTTTTTTGCCGGAAGACGTACGCATATCCCGTCAATGTTGTATCTGAAGTGGTGAAGGAATTCTTGTACGCAGTTTTCTTTGGCTTCACGAAGCCGATTAAAAGACCATCTGAATGAACCTCGCTCTGACCATCTCCCTTTGATTGCACCACACGCGCCCTGCAGGGGCTCGAGGCAGGCAGACCTGAGCAGAGAGGGCAGCTAGAGGACTAGGTCCGCAGTCCCGCCCGAGGCTGCCACAGCTAGAGGAGAAAGGCAGGGTCAGTGACGCTGGCTGGGCCCCTGTGACAGCCGACGGCCACCGGCCCCAGTTAGGCGAGCAGGTGGGTGACGGGAGCGGGCTCTCGGACCGCAGGGTAGCCCCGGGGCGCTTCTGGCCATGGCAGCCGGAAGGCTCGATGGGGCGGGCAGCCTAGCAGGGACGGTGGACACGCGGGCGCCCGACGCTGACCCTGAACCCCTTAGTCTAGAAGCAGGCCAGAGAGCAGACACAGGCAGGGTCCCCGGGTGACCACAGACTGACCGGCTCATTAGCTAGCTCTGCTGTTGCTTTACAAGTTCTGAGCGTTCTCTGCTAGCCTATGGAAGCTGCAGCCCCTCGGAGGACAGAAGTGTTGTGCGCCCAACAGAAACCTCTGAGACGCAAGCTGCTCCCTGGGCTAGCTCATATGTGGAGATAGTCCTGTAATTCGAGGTAACTCCTTTTGCTCGTCCGCATCCCTCCTCTTGTTGAGAGCTCATTTGAAAGTAAAGTCGTGTACCCGGGGAATGTTCCTTTGACTTTTTTGCTTTTCGATTTTTCTTTTTCCTTTTTTTTTTAAAAAAAAAAATCAAGCTAGAACTAAAGGCAGACCCCGGCCGTTTGCCCTTCCCCGCCTGCAGCCAGGCGAGCGGCCCGGGCAGTTGAGCAGGATTGGAGACCACCAAACGCCCCGCCTTTTGGAATTTTTTGTTCATCAATTGACTGTCTTTTCCAGACCTCTTTGAGTCACACTCCTAACTAGCTCTCTCTGATGTCTGTTGCTGCCATGAGTTTTTTCTCAGAGCCCGCGCCGATTTCTAAGCAGCTCCATCCCAAGTGGGTAGCTGGCTCTGCTTAAGAGTACAAAGTGGCCTGGCCCATCTGAAAGGCGCAGGCCCGCCCTGGGCACGCTGGCCCGTGGCGGGGCCTCTTGGGTTGGCCCCGATGACTAGCTTGAGACCCTCCTAGGAGCTGTGGATGGTTTCGGGGGAGTCGGGGAGGGGCGGCTGTGAGCTCAGCCAGGGTGTCAGGGTTAACACTCCTTTGCTTTGGCAGGTTGAATGGAAGCCAGTGCGACCCGGAAGGGTGACCCGAGAGCAACAGTGACCTGGGGTCACTGCCCCAGGAGGAACTTCACCCGGGAGCAAGAGCCAGCGGCACAGCTGCCTGCCCTTGCAGCCCGTCACCTGTAAGTGCTTCTCGGGGTGGGAGACATGTGGCCCTGTGGCCCTGGCCCTTGCGGTGGGTTCTCCCCCATCCTGGCTGTGTGACCCCTGTCGGGGGCAGCGTCTTCATCTCCTGCTGGAGCAGCCCTCGTGTCCCCCTCTCACCTTTCCCATCTTTCCAGCAGGTGCTTCACTGGCGAGGTTGGGGTGCGGGGCTTCAAGGTGCTCCAGGAGGATGGGCGTGTGGCGCTGGCACGGCGGCCAGTCCTCACTCGCGATGTGACAAGACAAATGTGGAAGGTGCATTTGAATAAAGGGATGGTGTGTCCACCCACAAATCTGAGTCTGGTGTGGGGTGCGTCGTGGAGGGCGGACACTGAGCTTCAGGCTGAGGCCCGGCCGGAGGGGCTGTGGCGGGGAGTCCGCTAGAGATAGCCTCCTCTTGGGGCCTTCGTTCTGGCCACGAGCTGGATCCAGACCCGGAAGGCCAGGCGGCAGTTCATTGCCCCCCGGGGCAGTTCTCTCGGGGCCGAGGGAGCCGTGGAGGAGGTGGTCCCTTGGCGGCGCGTCCCCCGGGGCCAGGCGGAGGCCTTGTCAGAGTAACCCCGGGCACCTTCAGCTTGGCCGCCCCCGGAGCCGGCCTGCCTTGCCAGGCTGCTTGCCTACAGCCCTGGTCTTGGGGTGCAGAACGTTGGGGCTGAGCCCCGGTTCCAGCTGCCTTGGGCTCTGGGCGGATTACCTCAACTCCCAGCAGGGTGCAGCCGGGTGAGGTCCGGGTCACCGGTACCCCCCCTTCTCCTACGGGGTGTGTCTGGTCCCTCCTGGCCCCCGCCAAAGGCGGGATGCCCAGGCTCACAGCCGGGACAGGTCTCCCCTCCGGGAGGGCCAGGGACAGCGGGCCACTGTGCTGGTGTCACCGAAGCCCAGGGCGACTGGGGGCGGGGACGCGAGAGTTCCAGGGCCCAGGTGGGAGGGAGGCCCGCAGAGCACAGTCGCGCCTGTCCCTCATCATAGCCCCCCTGCGGGGCGGCCGCGGTGCTCACGCTCTGGGCCGGGGACACAGATCTGCGGCTCCGAGCCTTCGGGGGCGGGGTGCGCGCGGAGCCGGTGGGGCGCGGGCTACCTCCCCGGCTCGGGTGAAGCGAGGTGAGCGGCCGCGGGCGGTGGCGGGCCGGGCGTTTCCGGGAGCCAGGCCCCGCCCCCGCGGGCCATTGGCTGGCCCCGCCCCCGCGCCAGTGAGTGACTGCGCCTCGCGGGGGCGGGGCGCGGCTACCGCTTCCGGCGGGCTATGGGGCCGCGTGTGCTGCCGCCGCGGCTCCTGCTGCTGCTGCTGCCGGCGCTGCTGTGCGGAGCCGAGGATGCCGCGCCCCCGTCGCTGCGCCGCACGCAGGCCACGCTCTTGCAGCCCGCCGTGACGAACGGGAGCCAGCCGGGCGCGCCGCACAACAGCACACACCCTTGGCCGCTGGGCTCGCCGGACTCGCCGCTTCTGCGTTCCCTCTACGTGGTCACGGGCCTCATCTTCTTGGCCGTGCTCTACTTCCTCATCCGGGCATTCAGGTGCGTCAGGCGCACGCCGCCGCCGCCGCCCTGGCGCGGCCAATCCGCGCGCGCCTCGCGCCCCAAGTGTTGCGGCGCGAGAGCCCCGCCTCTCCAGCGCGGTGCGCCATCGTCACGTGAGTGGGTGAGTGGGTGGGGACGTGGGTGGGTGAGTGGGTGGGGTCAGGCCATCACGTGACGCACCGCTCCTTCGGGATGTTGGGATCGGTTTTCTAGAGGTTGCGGGATGATGAGGGCACCGGGAATTCCCGGGACCCTCTGCGGCTCCCCCAGCCCGGCGACGACGAGCGCAGCGCCCACTAACCCAACTTGCATCTGCCACGCGGGCCTGGCCGCATCCTTCCCTGTAGTTAACGCCCACAGCCTGACCAGGGCCGGGTGGGAGCCTGCCCCCGCACCTTGCTCCTCCTGTTTCTTCAGCCCAGAGCTGGCTGTGATCGTCAGTGTTTAGGTTCTGCCCACGCTCTCCCCAAGAGTTGAGGACCCCTCTTGCCTTCCCCGCGGTGTACGCCCTGCCTCCTGCAGGCCCGTGACCCCCTTCTCAGGCGTCTGTCCTCCCCGTTTGGTTTCCTCTCTGGGGCTGATCTCCAGAGGGCCTTTGTCACGCAGAGCTGATCATATCCAGATGCTCTGAAGGGGCCTTTTCTGTCTTGCATTGACACTGCTGTGGGTACACAATGTTCATCTCCCATCTGAATACGTGCCACATCCACCACAGAGGGTCCCATGCTTTCCCTGGTGGTGGTCAGGAGCCGGGGCTTTTGCCCGTGACAACCTTCCACTTGATGTCTTTAGCAAACTCTCTCTAAGGCTCAGTCGTCTCATTAGTAAAATGGAATTACAGCGCCCCCCTCCCAGGGGTCCTCGCCCAAGGGCCTATGCCCTGGGGGCCTGCCAAGGGAGATGTCCACAGCAACTGATAATGATTGTGACCATTATGAGAAGAAACGCAGTTGGAGCCGGAAAGTTCACAGCAAGACTCTGAGAGTCGAGCAGACGAGCATTATCGGAGAAGGTGGGAAGCAGGGCAGAGTGTCAGCAGCTCCACCGAAGGGCCATGAGAGGGCCGCTGAGCGAGCCTGGGTCTGCTTCCAGATTGAAAAAGCCGCAGCGGAGGAGGTACGGGCTCCTGGCCAACACCGAGGACCCAACCGAGATGGCATCGCTGGACAGCGACGAGGAGACGGTCTTTGAAACAAGGAACCTGAGATGGTAGGGCAGCCCTCCACACATCTTCAGGGGCTCCTTGGGTTGGGGGGTGGGGTCAGCAGGCCAGAGAGTTAGGAAGATTGTCGGCCGGTGAGGTCCTCAGTGCAGTCAGCACACAACAGTGGCCGGGCCTGGCTTTGCTGTCGCAGGCTGTGTGGTCTCGTCCCAGGCACGTCCATCTCCCAGCCTCAGTTTCCCATTTCTTTAAGATGGGAACGGGCTGCAGCGCTTGATTCAGTGGGCACTTGCTCTGGGCCTGACCCCGAAGGCCAAGATCAGTGTCAGAGATGGAGAATGAACTGTGAGGTGCTACCAAAGCTGGGGGGGTGGGTCAGAGACGGCCTCTCCACGGACCCAGCCCCGGGTAGAGCATCCCGGGCAGAGGCAATGGCAGAGACAAAGAAAGAGGGCTGACGACGGAGGTGACCCAGTGGCCACTGGGCGCAGGGCCAGCGACAGGGCCAGCGACAGGACCTGAGCGGGGAGGGATGGCCTGTTTAACCCCAGCTTGTTGGGGGCTCAGGCACAGAAGCTGAGAGACCACAGGACAATTCTGACTTTCCAAGCCCCCCGAGGGAGGTGTGGGTATGGCCTGGGAATCCCTCTGGTCTCAGCGTTTCCTGGCTGGGGCACCCTTTTCCCCCTGGTAGGGAGTCGGCAGGGCCTGCAGGCTGGGGGTGGGGGCTGGGCAGGTTAGAGGCACAGGCACAGCGGGGCGGGGGCGGGGCGGGGGCGGGGCAGGCTCCCCACCCCACACTTCTCACCTCCTATCCCTCGTTTCTAGATGTACAGGTTGGGAAGGCAGCATTTCCAGCGGCCCTGTGGGAAGGACAAGAGACAGGGCCCCTCCCAGTGCTTGGAACGCCCCGCTGATTCTCCTGCCACCAAAGAGCTTGTGTGGGGCCTGCCCGGCCTTCCAGAAGCCGCCTCAGCCCTGCCCCCGGACAAGACCGCCCAGGATACCGGCTGGAAGCCAGAGGGGCCCCGGCAGCAGCACGCAGAACTCTGAGGTCCCCTGGCCACGTTGTGACTTGTGCCGATCACCCTTCCTGGTGGGGATGCGTCAGCCCCAAGCTGAGGTCTGGTAGGCGGGTGGGCTGGGGGGCCTGTCTGGGAGCACCGTATCCCTGGGCTGAGGACAATAAAGGCAGCCAGTGGTTCTGTAGCTGGTACCCAGCTCCACAGTGGGCCAGACCCAGCGCTCTGGCTCACAGGTGGGGGGTGGGCAGCAGACCTGGGCTCCATGTGGGCCTTAGTTCTCCCACCTGTGACCATTTGGTCCCATCCTCAGGTGTCCAGAGGGTCCTGTGAGGAATCCCACAAAGGAGACAAAGAGATGGGGGAGAACTACTCCCACCTGCCTGGAAAAAGACCCTGCTAGTCATTGTTTTTGAGCCTAGGGAGAACTCCTATTCATCCAGCAAAGCTCCTGCTCAGGGCTCCCCCATCCATAATGCCTTCAGCCTGGGGCCCCTAAGGGCCATGCTCTCTGCCTCACCACACTCACACCACTATTTCGGGGGTGTTTCCTAAGGAACCCCAGGCTGTAGTGTACGGGTCTGGAGCTTTCTGCAGCCTGAGGCTCCCTGTGCCCACCCTGCCTCTCCCCTATCAGCCTCTTGTGGAATCACTGATGAACCTGATCCCCCATCCCAGGAAACCTATTCTGGCACTCAGGCCTCCGTTCTGGTCACCTGAGATCCATCGTGGGTACCTGCCTGAGTCCCACTGGGGCACTTGACCCTCATCCCAGGCACCCCAGTCCCATGGGGGGTACCTCAGCCCCCATCCTGGTCACCTCAGCCCCATCCCCGGAACTTGAACCCCTTTCAGGCACCATAATCCCCTTGGGGCAATCGACCCCCACCCTGGGCACCTAACCCCTTTCCCACCTGAGCCCCATTCTGGGAACCCGACCCCCACTGGGGTACCTGACTGCCCATCCTGGCCACCTGCGATCCATCCTGTGTACCTGAGTCCCACTGGGGCAACTGACCCCCATCCTGGGCACCTGACCTCCTTTCCCACCTGAGCCCCATCCCGGGCACCTGCACCCCATTGGGGTGCCTCAATCCCCATCCTGGCCATCTGAGATCCATACTGGGCACCTGAGTCCCATCGGGGTACTTCAGTCCCCATCCCTGGTGAGGGGCTTGATGAGTTTCTCTGTGGGCCTTGTTTCTAGGCGGAGCCCAGCGCTGGCCTGTTCCCCCCAGCCCGCCCCCCCGCCCGCACCCTGTCATTGTGGTCCTGGAGAGTGGGAGAGGTGGGGCTGGCCTGTGGCTGCCCACAGCCTGAGGTCTCCCCTGGCCGCTGGCTGGAGGCACCGAGGCTGTGTCGTTAGGAGGAGCTGTCATTAGGAGGAGCTGCCACCAGGTGGCAGCCTTGTGCTGCCTGGCCTCTACCATGCTGGCCTGTGGTCCCATGCTGGCCTGTGGTCCCGGGCTGGCCTGAGGCAAACCGTTGCACAGGTGGCAAAGTACTTCGAAGTCGGGGGCCCTGTTTCGCACACCTTCTCAACCCCACCTTGTTGCCATGTCCACCATGGGATGGTCCCAGCCTGCTGCCCACTCAAGACCCATCAGCCCCTGGGGCCCGTCTACCTTGCAGTCCTGTTGATCCTCCTGGCCCAGCCTGAGCCCGGCTTCCTGCAGAAGAGCTGTCATGGTCAGCTGGCCACCCCTCTCTCCAGCCGGGGTCCTCTGCATTGGCCCCCAGTTGGCTTCCTTGGGCATCTCTGTTGGCAGCCCCCGACCCTGCCCCAAGTCTGCTCACACTTCCTCTAGCCCCTCTGGTGCCCAGCTGCCACCTCCAGGAAGTCCTAACTGCCCCCGCCACCCCCATTCTTTGGGAGGGTCCTGTACGGAGTGGCGAGCCGGTCCCCAGCAGCCAGGGAGGGTTGAGGAAGTGAGGCCAGAGTCCCTGGGAGGCCCTGAGATGTCACGCCCCCTGACCCCCGGGCTCTGGCCGCTCTTTCTCCCCCATCTGTTCCGCCTGTGGGTCTCTCTCCACGTATCTCTGTCTTTTTGTCTCTGTGTCTCTGTCTTTGAACCTCTGCCTGTCTCCCTGTTGGTGTCTCTCTCCATCTGCACTGCCTCTCACTCAGCCTCCCTGGGTTTCTGTCTGTCCCTCTCTGTCACTCCGTCTCTCTCCGTGTCTGACCCGCTGGGACACGCTTTTAACAGGCGCTCAGACACCGTCCACGGCCCACCCCCAGCCCCCACCCCGTGATCTGCGCCCCTTTCCCACAGCTCTGAGCGATTTCTCGAGCTTCAAAAGGCACATTAATTACTCTAATGAGGTCAGGAGAGACCCCGCGCTCTGCCATCCGGAGCCGGGAACACACCGCGTGCCCCCGCAGCCCCGCGCCTCCTGCCCGCCCCCCTCGGGTGGGGGGGAGCCCCGCCCGCTTCCCGGCCCCTGCGCCTGTCAGCGCCGTCCGCGCGCGCACCGCGCCCCCGGCGTTAGTGCCGGGTAATTGGCAGCCCCCGCCAAGGGTAATGCACTATTAGCGGGAAGTGCTCGGCGGCTAAGAGCCGGGAGAGGAGCCTGTCAGCGCGAGATGAAAGGCCCCCGGGCCCGGGTGGCTGGAGGGCCGCGTGTGCGTGTGCATGCCGGCTCGGGAGGCGTTCCAGCACCTTCTCCGCACTCACACACGGGCACAGGCATGACACGGCTGCGAGGACAGGCGACACGGCCGCCAGGTGTGCGGGACGGACACAGGGCACAAGCCCACACGCGCGCACACACGGGTGTCGCTCGCAGCGGGTCCCAAGCCCGCGCCGGGTGATGGTGCGCAGACCCACAGCCCGGCGCCCTCGAGGACCCTCCCACCACCTCCGTCCCCCAGCCCCCACCCTGGGAGTGCCCACTGGACACGCAGCAAAGCAGCCCCCTCGGCCCGGGAGCCACGTTGGGGTCTCTGGCTCCTGTGCGGCTAGACGGCCTCGCCCCCAACCTCGGTTCTCCGTCTGGGGACTGGGGCCGGGAGGGGGCGGGGAACCTGGTCAAGGCCAGGCGTCTTCCCTGTAGGTGGGAGCCCCTCTGCTGGTTCTGACGTGGTCTCCCTCGGACGTGGCCCCCGCTCCCCTGGGGTCAGCAGGCGAGGGAGCTGTGCCCTCCCTGGGGTTCCCAGGACCCCTCCCCTGATCCCCTATCCTACCCGGGGGCTCAGCCCCGCCTCCCCCATCTCCTCTCTGCGCTGAGCCGCCACCTCCCTTCTCTACGGAGGCCTTGATGTCCTGGTCCCGGACAAAAGTGGCGGTCCAGGTGGCCACCCAGGCACGGCTCCACCCAGAGCCGTACCACCCAGTATGGTGACCGTGACTAGCTATTTATATCCACGTTAATTAAACGTAGGTGAAGTCTAAAGTCCTGTTCCTCATCGTACTGACCACATTTCATGGGCCCAGTAGCCATGTGGAACTGCTGGTGGTGCCTGTGTTGGACTTATCCATCCTTGTGGGAAGTTCTTTTGGACAGTGGTGGTCTAGCCCCCAGAGGAGGGGGTCTGTGTCCAGGGCCCTGGGGCTGGGAGGGGGAGGAGGGAGGAGGGTGGAGAGGAGGGAGGGGAGCGGGGAGGAAGAGGAGGAGGAGGGGGAGGGGGGAATAGCTGGGATGACGCCTGCTTGGTCCGGCGCTGGCCTGGCTGTGGAGCTTGCAGGAATCTGAGGTCCGGGCTGAGGTTTCAAGGGCCTGGCTGGACACTGGACATGAGGGTGGGAATTTTAATTTACCAGCAAGAGAAAGGGACCGGTTGGTTTGTTTATGCTCAGTCACAGCCTGGAGAACTCTCCTTGAGACCCGCTCTGACCTGGTTCAGTGAAGCCCCAGACCCGCCAAGACCCCCTGCCCTCCCCGGCGACCCCTTCCCGCCTCTTGAAAAGCACTCGAGCCGGAGCGGGCGGCGGACTGGGTCCAATATTTTCTGTAATGAGAAATTTTTGCCCGCATATTTTTAGCTTTCTCCAAGGCGCTGTGGCCTTTGAAGGTTGAGGGGGTGCTGGTCGCTGATGCCAAGCCCTGGGAATTCACCCTGTGGGCTGGGGCGACAGGTAATGGGTGGTGGGCACTGGGCCGGGGGTCAGTGGGCAGAGGGTGATGGGTGGTGTGTGATGTGTTGGGGCTCGTGGGCGGCGGGTGACGGGTCAGGAGCCAGTGGGGGTGGGCAGGGGACAGTGGGTAGGGGGTGATCGGTCAGGGTTGGTGGGCAGTGGGCAGTGGGTGCTGAAGCAGGGGTGCTGGGCACAGACTAGGGGCAGGTCTGGGCCTGGCTTGGACAAGACCCTCCCTGAGTCTGAGGTGGACCTTCGAGCCCAGGAGTGCAGACTGCAGTGGACGGGGACAGACCCCATCAAAAACCCTGCCCTGGGTCTGGGCCTGGAGCTGACAGTCGACCCTGAGTGACCCCTGACCCTGATTGAGCCTTGAACCTAAGACTGACCCCGGTCCCCAAAGTGAGCCTGACCACTGACCCTTGATTGCAGCAGAAGCTTACTCCAGAATGACCCCTGACCTTAGCTGACCCCCCTGCCGGCAGAGCCTGGAGGCTGGGATGGCCACCCACTCTGGGAGGCCGACAGAGCCTCTTGGGGGCCCACAGCGGGGCCCACCGGGCAGGGGTCCACAAGGGCAGATGGGCAGCTGTTCCCGCGCCTCCGTCCCCGCCTTACCCAGGGCCGAACCGTGGAGCAGCCCTGCCCTCCCCTCCCCTCCCTGGGGGCCCCTCCTCCGGGAGCGCGGCGGGCGCAGGGAGGTTGAATGGGGGACGTGCGCCTTTGTTCCTGTCCCTGCTCGGGCTCTGACCTTGAGAGAGAGACAAGAACAGAAGGAAAACGGAGCTTCTGCTCAAATCCGCTCGGCGGCAGTGGCTCTCGCCTCGGTGGCCCCTGCATGCAAATGAGCCGACCCATCCAGGCCTTTGCCGGATGTCCCCTCACCTGCTGTGCCCTTCTGTCTCCCACACCCCTGCAACCCTGCGGGTCCAAGTCCTGCTGGGTGTGACAGAAGAGACCCTCGCCCATCCATGAAGTCCCATGCCATGGAGGGTGCTCTCGTCCCAGGGCAGAGAGAGCTTCTGGGTGGACCCCTTTGCCGGCCAGGCCTGGCACCCCTGGGCTCGCAGCCCCTCTTCCTGGGCTCAGGCCCCACGCCTTCCAGAGTGGTGGCCCCATCACTTCCCAAAGAGCCAGACCAGCCAGCCTGGGCCGAGCCTGGCCTGTGTGGCTGGAGCCCCAGGCCCTCACTCCAGTGGTGTCCAGATGGTCTGTTTGGGGCCTTGCCAGGTGACCCTGGGCCAGTTCTGGTCCTCTCTCTGCCTCCCGGGCCTGCCCCACCCACCACCTGGGGGCAGGTTCCCACCCTCCTCTGTGGAGCCACCTCAGCCAGCCCTGGGACTTCAAACTTGGGTACCTGCAGTCAATGGACAAGACCCAGAAGCCAGAACACCCCAAACAGATGGGCAGAGTTCCCTGGAGGGCAGAGAACAGAGAACCTTGTGGGCGGGGTGTGGGGGGTGGCTGAAGTACAGGGAGGACGACAGGCCTTGAAGGAGGAACCAGAATTTTACAGCAAGAGCGGGGAAGGCCTCCCAGGCACGGTGCAGCCCAAGCAAAGAGGGGGGAGCCGGGAGGAGAGCAGGAAGCTCAGGGCACATGTGGAACATGGCCACAGCATATCGGAAATGTGTAGCTGGGGCGGGTGCATTTACCATCCCCGCCTGGCTGGGGCAAAGCTTAGTTTGCCAGTCTCTGGCCTCTCAAGGTTCTTGCGAGGAGTTTCGATAATCCCTCACATGGGGACCTTCCAGCTCTTGGCTCCCAGGCCCTGCACCAGGCCTGGGAGAGTGAAACAAAGCCAGAGAGGTGGAATCTGGCTGGGCACCTCTGGCACTTTCCTGCCAGCACTTGGTGACAGCGTACCTCCACAAACTCAGAGTCTGGTGAGGGAGACTATGACATGAATGAGGACAGAAATGAAGGACAGTCTCCCAGTTCCACAGTCAGCAATTTGCCCCCTTCCTCCGCGAGTGGTCACTGAGTGCCCCGAACCCATCAGGCACTCTAGCCCTTTGCTGAAGCTGCACCCTCCGCCTGACGCCCTTCCCATCTTCCGCCCCGGTCAGACTCCCCGTGCTCCCACCCGCTGTTGGCCTGGACCCAATTCCGGGTTGCTGGGAGTATTGGGCACCTACTATGCTTGGCACCCTTAGGGGCTGAGGTCAGGATTCCTATTTTGTTTCCTAGATGAACAAACAGACTCAGAGAGGAGAAGTGACTGCCCTGGGGTCCCCCTGGGTGGCAGCAGTGGACACTGGCTTTGGACTTTGGTCAGCCTGACTGTAGAACTCTTCACCAGGCTGGACAGGGTGGTACGGCATGGGCTGGGCCTGGTTTAGGATTTGGGGTCTGGGTTTGAATGAGGGAGGAGAGATGGGAGTGAGCAATCTCTGTGTCTTCTGCTCCTGGCACCGGGCCAGGCTCTGGAGACCCGCTTGGTGGCTTGAATGGAGGTGATTGAGAGCAACTCAGCGACCCCGGCCTGGCCCCGTGATGACAGGGGCGGATGCAGGGCCCCTCAGAGTTGGGGTGGCCGGGGAGCTGGTGGGGGCAGGACCCCGGGGGTGCAGGCAGCCCGACGGGGGGGACGCGTCCCGGAAAGTCGGGGCGGGGCGGGGGGTGGAGAGGTAGGGGCGCGGCGGGGGCTGGAGCCCCCCGCCCAGCCCCCGCGCGGCTGGGGCACGGCAGGAGGGGGCGCCCGCGGCCCTCCCGGCGCTCGGGCGGGACAAAGGCCGGAGTCCCGGCCCCTCCCCGGCGGTGCGGCGGCGACGGCCCGTGCTCTCAGAGTCCGAGCGGCCGGGCCGGCGCCCCGGCGCCCCGCCCGCCGCCGCCTGACTTCTCCGGCGCCCGAGGTCGCGCGCGCTCAGGCGGGGGCGGCCGGGGATCTCCAAGCGCCGGCGCTCCCTCCTCCCGCCCGCCCCGCGCCCGCCCGCTCGGCGGCGGCGGAGGAGGCGGAGACGGCTGGCAGGCGGCGGCCAGGCGAGCGCGGCGGCCGGACCGGGGCCATGGCGCCCGCGCAGCGCCCGCTGCTGCCGCTGCTGCTGCTGCTGCTGCCGCTGCCGCCGCCGCCGCCCTTCGCGCGCGCCGAGGACGCCGCCCGCGGCAACTCGGACCGCTACGCCGTCTACTGGAACCGCAGCAACCCCAGGTGAGCGTGGCCGCGGGCGGGGACCGGGCGCCGGGAGACTCCGGACGCTCCCATCCCAGCCTGGTCTCCCGCCCCGGGCTCGGGGCGACCCTGCGCGCTGCCCCCGGAGTGGGGGCGCCCGCTTCCCACGGGCGCCCCCAGGGAGTTCCGGCCCCCAGAGTTTGGGGGTCTCACGCTCCGTGTGCATCTACCCCCAGGGCGCCCCTCCGCCTGCAGATTTGGGCGCCCTGCATGCCCCGGCGCGCCGCCGGCCCTGGAGTTTGGGGATCCCTTCTGGCACCCTCAGATGCAGTGCGGCCCTGAGTTCCCTCCCCGGACTTGGGGCACCCCATCTTCTGGCCTCTCCAGGGACCCCCGCTGGCTTTAGAGTTGGTGGGGATTCCCGGGAACCTTGTCACTGAGCCGCGCCCGGAGGTGGGGGACCGTGGCCCCTCGGGGGAGGAGTCCAGGGGTGCGTTCTGCCGGCGGGTCCCCAGATGAACTTGGGGAAGTTAGAATGTTCCTCCCTACGGGCCGGCGTCCACATTCGCTGCAGGGGGTCCCTGGCCCCTGCTCTGCAGGGACAGAGAGACTGAGGCACCAAGGGGGCTGGTGGTCTGTCCCGAGAGTCCTGACCAGGTGGCGTCCTCTCCTGTCCTGACGCTGGTGGGGAAACTGAGGCACAGAGGGGCCGAGCGGCTGGCTCAAGGTCACGGCCAGGGGAGCAGAGCTGGGACAGGGACCCAGGTGGCCTTGTGCCCAGCCTGCCACGCCCGGCCGAGTTGCCCCGCCCGCCTGCCTGCAGTCCTCCTCGATGTCAGGCGCTGAGTGCCATCTGGGGGGCAGCAGAAGCCCTTGTTTGTCGAGTGAGAAAAGTTTGCTGGTGACTGACCACATCCTGGACAGCAGCAGGCACTTCGGACCATCCAGGGTCTGGGAGGCTGGAGCGGGCTGGGGATCCGTGGGAGATGGGGCTTCGGGGTCCTGCTGCTCCCGGTCAGCCCCACGGTCACGGTCACCGTTGTATCGAGGCCAGCCGGGCTGCACGTGGGGGTAGAGGCGCTGGCCTCCCCGCCCCCTGACCCTCTGCTACCAGTCACTTTCTCTCGGTTTTCAAGCACCAGCCGCACCGCCTTCCACAGCCCGCCGTCCCCTCACTGTCCCCCACCGTTCTCCATCCTCCACTGGAAAGTTGCATAAAGGGCCATCTTTGAGGCAGGCCTGGGACCAGGGCAGTCAGGGTCCTGGGTGGGGGCAGGGAGCACGCCCAGACACCCCCCTCCATTGCCTGGCTGTGGGATTGGGCCCCGGGGCCGAGGGCAGAGACCCCGGGCCTAGGAGGGTTGGCCGGGCCACCATGGAGCTGGTCCCCCGCGTGGCCCGCCCCGCTGGTCACATGTGGGTTTGATTAAGGCTCTTCCTTGCGGCCAAGCAGGGAGCCCAGCGGGCAGCACTTCCCCGGCCCAAGTTTTTGGTTTCAGCTCCGGAATCTCCGTCCCGGCATGGCCTGTCCTTTGTTCTAACAAACGCCAGACACGCGAGGAGCCTCGAACGGGGACAGAAGGGGGTCGTTGGGGCCGCCTGCTGCCCCACCTGCCACCGGGCCGCAGGCAGGATCTCGGCCGGGAAGGAGGCAGCCCGTGGGGCCGGGCTCCGGCCGGCCGCTCGGCCGCTCGGCCGCCTCCTGTTGCTGACCTGATAGCCCCGCTCCGACCAGCCGCCCGAGGGGACGGCCTTGCTGTCCAGCGCAGACCCTGGCAGTCAGGGCCTTCCTCTCCTATCTCTCCTCCCCCTTCTCTGCCTGGGGCATCCTGGGTGGGAGGTGACCTCCCCGACCTCTTGCGATGGGGTCTGGGGCCCTGGGGAGCCCCTTGCCCAAGAAGCCCGGTTGGGTCCAGAATTGGGGCTCCATCCATCGCTGAGGTTCAGGGGCTCTTCCAAAGGAGGCCTTGGAGGCCCGGGGGCCCCTCAGGAGGTTTCGTGTCCAGGGGTGTCTGGACTGGAATCTGCGTCCGGTGACAGGGTGTGTGCCAGTCACGGGAGGAGGGGTGCTGTCCGGCCTCGGGGTCCGAGGGCACCCGGAATGGAGATTTCCTGAGGGCACCCAGTCCCGGGGGCAGCTGCCAGGGTCCGGGGGTGCGGGGAGAAGTGTGGAGTCATTGAGCGGGCCCCACGCAGGAGGCAGTCCTGCGGGCAGAGACGGGCCTGTGCGGGGAGAGACAAGGATGGGGTCGAAACAGAGAGATTGGTGGCGGCGGCAGGAGGAGGAGACGGGGAACGCAGGGACGGGGGCCATGCCGGAGACAGGGGCGCACACAAAAGGCACCGTGGGGACGGGGATGGAGCCAGGGCTGGGCAGGCTCGGGTGGGGGGCGGTCGGGCAGCCAGCGGAGGAGCGGGGGTGGGAGGGAATGAGTGCGCTCAGGTGGGCTCAGTGAGGCCGACCACCCTCGCCCGGCCGGGCCTGGTACCCGCGCCGAGGTAATGCGTATGTGGCTATGTCTCCCCAGTTGCATTCTCCTGCTGTGCCGTGTATTTCCTGCGCACGTGAGGCTGGCGGACGTTGCCAGGGAGCCCTGCACCCACCTCCGCCGCAGCCAAAGGGTGGAGCCCAGTCCAGCCACCTGGCCCCGGCACCCCGACCAGCCGGCTGTCCAGCCGTCTCTCCGGCCGGCCCCTGCCTGGGCCGGGCACTCCCGGGCTGGCTGCCGGGCGTCTCTGGACCTGTCCGCGGCCCGGGTGGGACTGGGCCGGGGGTCCTGGTTGACTGCTCACGGGCCGAGCGTGGGGCTGCGGGTGCATCTGTGTACATGGGGGACCCGGGGGCACCCAGGAGTCTCTTTGAGCTGCAGGGTGTGTCTGCACGTGTCACTGCGTGTAGCTGCGTGTTCTCGCCCATGATGTTCGGGGGTCCTGGGGCCCTGGGAGGTGCAGAACTGTGTGTGTGGAGCACATGTGTCACCCCGCCACACAGACGCTCGTGTGCCTACGTGTGCACGGCGACCCTGGCCCTGGACGTTTGCATGCGCCCACGTGAGTGTGCCTGGAGTACACACGTGTGCGGGGTGCATGCATGTTTGCAGCAGTGTGTCTGGGTGTGGAATGTACGTGGTGTCTGCGGTGCGTGTGTATATCTGTGTGTGCAGATTGGCACCTGGGGAGCAGGTGCATCTGTATGTGGGATGCATGCATGTCTTTAGAGTATCTGCGTGTGCGGCCCGGCTCTGGCCGTCCCGGGGACTCCGGTGAGGGGGCAGACACTCCACACCAGTGGGGGCACAGCTTGCCCTCCCTGCCCGCCCGGCCGCTCCTCCTCCGCCCCCTCCTCCAGCCCAGTGGGTTTCTGCTGGGGGGACGTGGCCAGATCCCATGGGCACCGTGCCACCCTCGGTGCAGAGGGGCCGTCGAGGTTCAGAGCTGGCACCGGCAGGACACCCGCCGTCCCCGGGGCCCCCCACCTGGTTGGGGGCCTGTAGCCCGGGTGGACCCAGCGGTGCGGACCCGGGTGGAGGCTCTGATCACCCTCGGGTGTGGGCAGCAGCCACGTTCCCCTCTCAAACGACCGGGTGGGAAGATGGCGACTGGGGCAGCATCTTCCCCATGGGGGGGGATGTCGGGCACCCCGGTCCCTGCCAGCCTCGTCCAGGCCTCCAGGGAACCGGCTTTGAAGGGGGCGATGCCTTATTTTGCCGCATGAGGCTTTTTTGTTTCCTTTGGAAGAGGCTCGACCACCCGGCTTGCAGGGTGGGGTGGGGGGTGGCTTGGAGAGTGAGGATCCATGGGTCTGGGGGGCCGTGGGGGGCCGGGGCTCGGACTCGGGGATCTGGGAAGCCTGGCTGTACCCTCGGGTGGGCAGCTTGGCTGCTCGGAGCCCCCGCGCCTCCTCCAGGAAGTGGGCTGGTGGGTTTTGTCACTCTGCGGATGGCAGCAGGGCGCAGCGTGGACGGGCGAGGCATGGGCGTGACCCCAGGGAATCAGAGGCCCCCGAGGGGGAGAGGAAACCGATGCAGCTCCTGTGGGCAAGCGGGGGAGCCTTGGGGACCAGGCCCTCACATCTGCAGCAGTCGTGACGTTAGGGGGGGAACCAGAGTGCCGGGGCTGCGGGGTGTTTCTCAGATACCCCCACCCTGCCGGGGGCCTGGGCGCTGAAGCTGGGGTCCACAGGCTCCCTGTCCCCAGCCTTGGTCCCTCCCCACAGTGGACCTCTCCCCTCCCCAGGCTGCTCAGTTTGCAGAGGAAGGAACCGAGGCTAGGGACCAGCTCAGGACACAGGGCGGTGCGGGGGGCGCCTCCAGCCTGCCTGGGAGCTGGGCCGGGGAAGGGGCGGCCGTCTCTGACCTCGGGACCCCCCAGCAGACGTCCCGCGAGGTTCACGGGTCCCTCGAGGTCATGGGTGCAAAGGTGGTTTTCCTCGGGACGGCAGGTGCGTGAACGGGGGTCTGGAAGACAGGCTTCTTGCAGGGCCGATGGCTGGTTCTGCAGCTTCCGAGCCGGGCCTGCTGGGGGGGTCCCGCCTCGCAGCAGGTTTTCTCTGGGACAACCCCCTTCCCCTTTCCTCCTCCTCAGGACCCGGCACTCGGCCAGCCTTGCCCCCCGCCCCCCAGGTGCTGCTTTGGGGAAATTGTCTCTTTGGAAGACGGGTCCAGAGGGGGCTTGGCTGCATCCCCCACCTGGTGGGCCATGCTGGGAAAGGGCAGAGCCGCCTTTGTGGCTGCCCCATGGCAGACGCGCAGCTGAAGGCTGGGAGCACAGAAGCCAGAATCCGAGCTCTGCACCGGCCGGCCCTGGGTGGGGGGAGCCTGTCCCCACACCCCCTCCCACGCAGGGACCCTGGCTTCGAGGGGCTCGTTCCACCACCCGGGCCACGTTGCCCCTCGCCTGCCCCAACCCAGCCATGCACCCCCTAATCTGCCCACCCCATGGGTCGGACTCCCCCTTAAGCCCCCGTTTCATGGACCCAGAGAAAGTGACTCCTCTGTGGTCATGAGGAAGTCGAGTCCAGTGGGGTGACCCCCTCCAAGAGGCAGCCACGTCTGGGGCTGGCCGAGGAGCATCAGGGACACCATGCACACCGGGGGGCAGAGGAGGGCGCGGTGACCGAGGCAGGTGTGCCCCATGGACCGTGCACCTGGGCCTCCTCCTGCCTCAGACCAAGGCCTGAGGGGTGGGGTGGCCCTGAGGCCCTCCCCCTACCTTTCCTGCTCACCCAGCCCCATTTGTTTACCTCTTGCTTCAGCTCTGGGGTCCGTGCCTCAGTTTACCCATCCACACACAAGGCCATAATCGTCCTTTCTCAGCTGATCCTGCACCACCCTGGGGCCCTAATTTTCTGGGAGGTCCTCCCCACTTCCCACCAGCAGGAGGAAGGCGGCCAGGCCTTGGATGGGGGACATGTCTTCTTGGCCCCTAGAAAAGCTGGGGGAGGACACAGGTCTCAGGGGTCTTGCTGGGGGTGGCAGGCGGGGATGGGCGAGCTCGGCCCACCCTGGGCCTCGGGGCTGTTTTGCCCACTCAGGCCGGCCTGGGCGTGCTGTTTGCTGGGATCTTTGTTGGCATGTCTGAGCGCCTTTAGTAGGAGCTGTGCATGGACTCAGACCAGGGAGGTAGAGGCAGAGCCACAGGGAGTGAGGGGGACACAGACTCCACTGCCCGCCTTGCCCGTGCCTCAGTTTCCAGTCTGGGAAGGTGGCACAGCACCCCACCCCCATTTTGGGTGAGACTCCTAATTAGTGGCTTTGCTATTAGCATCTAATGACTTGACAGTGGCCCGATTGGAGCTGATTAGCTGCGGGCTGGGTGTTGCTGGGGAAGGGGTGGTGGGTGGGTTGGTGGCGGGTAAGGGTCACCTGGGCTTTGGGGGGGCTGCCTGCAGGGTGGACTTTGGCAGGAGGCCGGCAGGGTGAGCAGCTGGGGGTGAAGGTGTGGCGGGGCGGGGGCGGGGAGGTCTGAAAGCCTCGGGAGCCCTCTGTCTGGGAACCATCCCAAGTCAGTCATTAACCCCTTAGTGAGAATTTCGATCTCTATCCGCCGCTCCCGCGGAGCATTTGCATATCAGGCTTCGGCACTAACGGAGGAAATGAAGGCTTTGTCTTGCTCTCACCAGGCTCCGTTTGGGGTGGGGGCCCGCTCCCCTGCGTAAGCGTCACCCTGAGCGGGGCGAGGCACCAACTTGGAACAGGAATGCCAACGCAGCAAGGCCGTCACTATTTTAGAGCAGGGAAGGGAGAAAAATGGTCCATTTAGGCGGCCAGAGCTCAGGTGTGTGTGTGGGTGTAGGCGTCTCCTGGGGACCCGCCTGTCTGGGGTCCTCACTCTCCCACCTGGGGGCAGCTTTCTGCTCCCCATGACTGTAGCACCTCAAAGACCTCGAGTCTTTGGCCTTTGTTTGATTAGCAAACATATATTGAGCACCACTGTATACAGGGCCTGTGCGGGCTACAGGGAAAAGGGCAGAGAAGGAGGCCAACCCCCAGGATCCAAGGAAGTCAGACAATGGGCTGCTTAAAGGTATAAATACGATGATGTCCAAACGAGATGAGTTGGGTAAAGTAGGGAAAAACGTGCCAGGCAGAGGGAACAGCATGTGCAAAGGCCCTGGGGTGGGGGCTTCCCTGGTGGCACAGTGATTAGGAATCCACCTGCCAATGCAGGGGACCCGGGTTCGAACCCTGGTCCGGGAAGATCCCACATGCTGTGGAGCAGCTAAGCCCGTGCTCTGCAACTACTGAGCCTGGGCTCTAGAGCCCACGAGCCATAACTACTGAGCCCAGGCACCACAACTACTGAAGCTTGCGTGCGACTAGAGCCCGTGCTCTGCAACTGCAACAAGAGAAGAGAAGCCCGCGCCCAGCAACAAAGAGTAGCCCCCCCTCGCCGCAACTAGAGAAAGCCCGCGTGCAGCAATAAAGACCCAACGCAGCCAAAAAAAAAAGACCCTGGGGTGGGACCAGGAGCAGCCCGGAGGCTGGTGTGCCTGGAGGGGAGTGAGCTGGGGGAGCCAGAGGGCGATGAGGTTGGGGATGGACGGGGGCCACATGTGGCCTCGTGGGCCTGGGAGGACTGTGGATTTTGTTCTGTGTTGGGGGAGCCAATGGAGGGCTTTGAGACAGTGGGTCATGGGGTCTGATATACACTCAGAAAAGTGAGCCCTGGATTTTGGGAGGCCAGGAGTCTGGCCGCCCTAGTGGGGCTCAGGTGTCCAGCCTCTGAGGCAGCAAAGCAGCTTCGGTCTCTGATATTCTTCAGAAAGTGAGCTGGGGGGACCTGACGGTGCAGGTGTCACGGGGGGAGGGAGGCAAGCCTGATGGGACAGGCAGGAGGAAAGGGGAGCCCACCTTCTGGAGTCCATTCTCTCCCAGAAAGACCGTGCGTGGAGTCACGTTCTCTTTCAGGTTGAGTATACATCCCTCGGCATCGTGCCAGGGCAAGAGGGAACACTGAGGGCCGGAGGCCAGGACCAGGACTCCCCCCACTGCCTGTGGTTCCCCGTCACAGCCTCCCCTGCAGGGCCCACCTGGGTGAGGCTGGGTCCCTGGGCGGCTGCTGGGCCACAGCTGCCATCGATCGGCTGATCAATGGGGCTTTCAGTGGGGCCGGGAAGGAGCGAAAATGACTTTTCAAAAAGCCTGGAGCAGCTTCTGCATCGACCGTGCCCAAGGAGCCGGAGGACGCGGCCGGTCAATGAGACGCCCGTGCCTGGCCAGCCGTGGAGCTGCCTGAGGGACGGGCAGGGTCCCAGCCCGACCCAGGGCCGCCCCGCATGCATCTATGCAGTGCCTGCTGTGTACAGAGCTGGAGTTCTCCCATCAGCCTTGAGGACCATCCCCACGGCACAGAGTTGGAAACTGAGGCTTTGAGAAGAGGAGCTGTGAGATCCACCTGGGTTCCAACCTGTGACTGACCTGCATTTGAGGTTCCTCGGCCCCCAAGTGACCCCCGAGGCCAGACACATTTATTCTGCAAACGCCTTCCCACCTCTGCGAGAGGGGGTGGCCTCCCCGTCCCTGGATGAACCCAGTGGAGCAGGGAAGGGGCTGGAGGTGAATCCACTCCCCCGCTCCCCAACCTGAAATTCTGCGAGCCTTGACCTCAGCCCCAGACGTGAATCATCATGCTGGGTCCCTGCTGACGGAGGGGGAGACTGAGGCACCGTGAGCTGGTCCCCTGTCTCCGTCATTCCAGCTCTGGGTTCCCAGGAGCCCTCGCCCCCACCTGGCTCAGTCTCACGGGCGGCGGGGGGCCAGCCGATGCCATCTGATAATCCAGCTGCCCCCTCAGGTGCCAGCTGTGGGAATTAGCGCACCTGGCATGGGGGCCACCTTGCTCCCTCCCATGGGCCGGGGCGGCTGGCACGGCGGGCACGGAGGCAGCGGCGTGGCTGGGATCCTAGCAGCCCTCCCTGCCTCTGACCGCACTGGGCCTCAGTTTCCCAGCCGATACAGAGAGTGGAGGAGGCTGGGGGAGCCCGCCCCCCAACCCCCTGATGCTCAGGCCTTTTATGTGCTAATAAGCCCCTCTCGGGAGGCCCCCTTGTCCCCCCTCGGTCCAGGCCACGTTTACATGACGGGCCCGGGGCACCGCGTCCAGGAGGTCTAGGGGCTCCTGGCGCTGTAGCCCGAGGCGGTGATGGAAGGGGAGCTGCTGGTCCCTCGCTCAGCTGACCTCCATCCTTGACAGATGAGCCTGGGTCAGGAGCCCCCCCCCAGAGAAAGGGGTGCAGGCTGCATGACAGTGTGGGGAGACCTCCAGAGCAAAGCCTGGGAGGCAGGGCTTGGGGGTGGAGGTGTCAGGGGTGGGGAAGCTGGTGGGGTGACCAGGAAGTTGAGGGGTAGCTGCCAGATTTTGGAGGCTCTGGAGGAAGAAGGAAGGATGTCACACAGGATGGAAGGGGTGGGGCTGGGGGGCTTGAACCCAGGGCACCCCTGAGTTGGACTGAGCGAGGGAGGGCCTGAGCATCCTTTATGCCAAACCCCGCCCCCTCTGGGGAAACTGAGGCTAGGGGAGGGGCAGAGCTTGCCCCAGAGAGGCTGGGTACACTTGGCCTGTGTCCCACACTGCCCTCGGCCTTCTTTTTTTTTTTTTTAACATCTTTATTGGAGTATAATTGCTTTACAATGGTGTGTTAGCTTCTGCTTTATAACAAAGTGAATCAGCTATACATATACATATATCCCCATATCCCCTCCCTCTTGCGTCTCCCTCCCACCCTCCCTATCCCACCCCTCTAGTTGGTCACAAAGCACCGAGCTGATCTCCCTGTGCTATGCGGCCTCTTCCCACTAGCTATCTATTTTACATTTGGTAGTGTATATAAGTCCATGCCACTCTCTCACTTCGTCCCAGCTTACCCTTCCCCCTCCCTGTGTCCTCAAGTCTATTCTCTATGTCTGCGTTTTTATTCCTGTCCTGACCCTAGGTTCTTCAGAACCATTTTTTTTTTTTTAGATTCCATATGTATGTGTTAGCATACGGTATTTATTTTTCTCTTTCTGACTTATTTCACTCTGTATGACAGACTCTCGGTCCATCCACCTCACTACAAATAACTCAATTTCATTTTTTTTTATGGCTGAGTAATATTGAAACCTCTCTAGTAACGAACTATAGAAATGATCCCTGAAAGTATAGTCTTGCCCTCGGCCTTCTTGGCAGGCAAATCTGCAAAAGGAAAGCTGAGGAGGCTGCATGTGGGGATGGCGTGGGGGGCTGCCTGGAGGAGGGGGCATCGAAGTCAAGCAGTAAGGTTTTTGGAGAGGGACTTCCTGGTGGGGTGGGGTGGGGGATATCTTGTGCCAGGCCTGTTGCGGCTGAGGGGCCCAGATGTGGATTCTGCAGGGGGTGGAGAGACTGGGGGGCTCCGAGTCACGTGGCACCTGCTCGTTTGCATGTGGTTATCCAGAATGCCTGGCGGCAGCGCCTCTTCCCCAGCGCCCAGCAGCGCTAGTCCCAGTCTCAAGGAGCCTGCTGTGGCCTTGGTGGGGCAGGGTTGTGCCAGGCAGGGGGCTGTGGGCTCGGACCCTGGCACCTGTCTGTGGGTAGGGTGCCCGCCCATCGGTCCCCTAACCCCTCCCCCTTCCCCATCTCTGACCTACCCCTTTCTACCTGCACTGACCCGTCTCCACCCGCCTTCGTGCTTCCTGTCCCCTACCCCGTCCCCTCCCACGCGCTGACCGCTGACCCCTCTCCATTTACCCCATCCCTGACCCTCCTCTTCTCCCTTGCACTGATCCGTCATCCCCATCTCGGGCCCAGCCCCTCCCCCCGCGCTGACCGCCGGCCCCGCCCCCAGGTTCCACGCGGGCGCGGCGGACGACGGCGGCGGCTACACGGTGGAGGTGAGCATCAACGACTACCTGGACATCTACTGCCCGCACTACGGGGCGCCACTGCCGCCGGCCGAGCGCATGGAGCGCTACGTGCTGTACATGGTCAACGGCGAGGGCCACGCCTCCTGCGACCACCGGCAGCGCGGCTTCAAGCGCTGGGAGTGTAACCGGCCCGCGGCGCCCGGGGGGCCGCTCAAGTTCTCGGAGAAGTTCCAGCTCTTCACGCCCTTCTCGCTGGGCTTCGAGTTCCGCCCGGGCCATGAGTACTACTACATCTGTGAGTGGGGGCGGGCCAGGGGCGCGGGGGGGGGCCCCCTCCTCCGCGCTGGCCTCTGTCTCCGGGCGGGCGCTCCGGTGGTCTCGCCATCCTCCCCGCAAGCCCCCCTGTGACCTCGGCCCCTGGATAAGCCTCTGGGCCTCTGGACTGGGACCATGTGGTCAGCCTGTCCCACACTGAGACCGGGGGTGCCGTCCCCCCATTGCACTGAGGCGGGAAACTGAGGCCTGCGGAATCTTGAGGGAGGGGGTGAGGGCGACCAACCCTGGACCCGGCAGGGGTCTCCCGGGCCCACCCCCCATCTCCCAGCGGCCCACCCGCGCCCAGATTCCCCGAGGAGCGTGGGGCTTTTCACTGTCGGCTGGTGGCAGCCTTGGGACACTGGGCATGCGTGCCCCGCTGTGAGCCTTGCGGGGGGGCCGGGTAGGCTGCCCCCACCTGTCCTAGGCATCAGGGGTTCCCAAGGGGCCCCTTTTTCCTTCCCATCAAGTGCCAAGGGCAGGGTCTGGGGAGGCGGCAGAGTCGGGCCTGGGTTCAAGTTCCCGTTCAGTGGGGCCTTGGCAGACTGTAGTCTGAGAACCTAAACCAGGAATACTGGGGTCCAGGCATCGCCCCTGCCGAGAGGGGGTATCAGGGAGCCCACCTTGGCATCGGACTCATGCCTCTCCCGAGGCGGTGAGACTTCAACCGATTGTGGAGTCCCATTTCTCAGCGTCCTGGGGGCTGATGGGGAGCAGGTGGGAGGGGGGGTCTACCCCCGGGGCTTCGGAGAGGGAACCAGCGCCTCGCCACCCCGGTTCCTGCTGAGTCAAATTAAACTCTACAAGGCTCCCATTTCCTCCTTTCTCTGCTCTATTTGGAATTTTTCTTTTTAATTCAGGGAAGAAGGGGGTGGGGGAGGGGAAGAAGGTGCTTAAATTAAGTCTCCGTAATATAAGAAAAATTACATTTTTCTTTCCGAAATGGGAGTTTCATAAAGATAATTATTGTAATTATTCGTCCTATCTCTGTGATGAATGTTACTTTTATTACGTGCTTTTTATCTTCATCTCCCAGCACGAGGGGCTTCTGGGGGGGCGGGCAGAGGTGATGGCCACAGAGAGGACCGGCCGAGAGCACAGGCGGGGGCAGGCCCAGCCGCAGCCGTGTGGGTGCCCATGCCTGTTCACTTGTGTGAGCCCCACCACCCGCAGGGCCTCAGGCCTCCCTCCCTGCCCCTGTCCTGGTCCCCGAGCTCCTCCCTCCTGACTCATGGCTGATGCTCTGGTACCTCCCCCGCCCGCCAAGTGGGCCAAGAAGCTGGGAGCCCTATGGTGGAATTTTAGGTGTGAGGACCCAATGCACTTCGGCCTGCACATGACTCGGCGGTGTGGGTCGCTCTCCAGGTGAGGCCGGAAGCTGCCTCCTTCCCAGGGGTAACTGGGTTCCCGGCGTCACCCAGATGGAAAGAATGATTTCCAAAGCACCTCCCATGGGCCAGATGAGTCCAGATAGGGAGTGACTTGCCGACAGGCACCCTGAGAGCAGGGATTTGATCCCTGGTCAATCATTTGGTTACACTGATTTTTTTTTTTTTTTGCTGTTTGATTTTTGTTTTGTTTTGTTTTTGGCCGTGCTGCACGGCATGCGGGATCTTAGTTCCCCGACCAAGGATGGAAGCCGTGCCCCTGGCAGTGAAAGCTAACCACTGGACCGCCAGGGAATTCCCTTTTTTTGCTGATTGGAAACACACCTATTTTTATTCATCACCTTTGAACTTTGCCCTGTGATGCCCTGGGGTGAGATGGAGCCCTGGGGTGACATAGACACCTCACCTGACCCCCGTCTCTGGGGTTAGGATTCAGCAAACTGAGAGGTAGGGGGAGAGTGCAAGAGGACTTCTGGGAAATCATGGGCATTGTGTTTGGGGCTTTGATGTATGATGAGGAGTTTTATGGGTGGATTCCCCAACCTGGGGTCAGGGTTGGGTTACCGGCATAGGGAAGGGGATACAGCCTCAAGAGGTCTCAGGCACCAAGAACCTCCTGCCCTACTAACCCCCAACCCCTTTCTTCCAGCTGCCACGCCCCCCAATGCTGTGGACCGACCCTGCCTGCGGCTGAAGGTTTACGTGCGACCGACCAGTAAGTTATTGGTGGGGGTTCATGTAGGGTCCTCAACTCACAGAACCCAGTGAGTCGTCAGCGGAGTTAGGAGGCGGTCATGGCATAGCCTGGGGAGTCCCACAACCTCAGTGATGGCTGGGACAGGCCCTGCCTGAGCCTCTGTTTTTCCATCTGCAAATGGGGCCATTTCAGACCTTCAAGAATGAGGGTTGAAGTCCATGGCTGGGCTTCATTGAGGCCGAAGCCCCCTTCACCCAGTGAGCGGGTATCACGGAAGTTCTCTGAGATGGACCAACGGGTCTGTGTTCTGAGCTCCTGAAACATGGGGAAGGGGGGTCCTGCAGCCTCGCCACTTCACCCGGCGCCTGCTGATTGCCATGCTCTGCATTGGAGGCACAGCCTCAGCCGAGGTGGACAGAAATCTCTGTGCCCTCGGAGGTGCAGCGAAATGGAGATTTTTTTTTTTTTTTTTTTGGCTGCGCAGTGCATATGGGATCTTAGCTCCCTGACCAAGGGTGGAACCCGTGCCCCCTGCATTGGGAGCGCGGAGTCTTAACCACTGGACCGCCAGGGAAGTCCCGTAATGGAGATGTTTAACAATGTCAGGTCGTGGTGAGGTCTAGGAAGCAGGGTGGGGGGTGGGAGGCCTGCCACTGACCCCCCTGTCTCCCTGTCTACCCAGACGAGACCCTGTATGAGGCCCCCGAGCCCATCTTCACCAGCAATAACTCATGCAGCGGCCTGCGCAGCTGCCAGCTCTTCCTCAGCACCGTCCCCGTGCTGTGGACCCTCCTGGGCTCCTAGTCCCCAATGGGACGTTGGCCCCGCCCTGATGGCCCGCCTCCGAGACCAAATAGAGACTCCACTTCTCCCACGACTGGTGCTGCTTCGCTGGGCAGGGGGCCGTCCACCCGCCCCAGGGCTGGAGGTGGGTGAGGGCAGCCGAGGTCCCCCAACCCCGTGCCAGAGGGGCCGGGTGTCTGCTCAGCTCCTGGCCATGCTGTCTTGTCCGGGGGACCTGCTGAACCCTGGGATCTTTTGGTGATGTTGGTTTTTGTTTTTGAAGTGTATTTTTCATGGTTGCTTCAGAAAGACTTGAGTTTTTAATTTAATTTATTCCTTGCTGTCGCCTGTGACTTTGGGAAGGAAACAGAATGGACAGACGGGGCAGGGGTCCCTGGCCCCCTTGAGGGGAGGGGGATTGGGGCACCCCTGGCCTGGTCACTCCATTTGTTGGGTCCTGGGTGGAGGCAACCATGGAGTGGAACCCCAGGTGCCACGGGACAGGCTGGCCTGAGGCAGAAGGGGCGGGTGGTGAGTCCCCCCGATTCTGGTCCGGGGCCCTCAGACCCCTGTCCTGCCAGCTCTACCCTCCTCCCGCCTGGTGATTGTCTCCTAGAGCAGAAAACCACGGGGTTTCACCAGCGGCCACCATGGAGCCCCGGCCCCCTCGAAATCATAGCATCACAACGTCTTAGAGATGATGTAGGCCCCACCTGTCTGCCCAGCCTCACACAGTCGCCCCCGAGGCCGAGAAGACGTTATATTTCTGTAAATAGAGCCAGCAAGTATATACTGTGATTTATTTTTACTGTATTCCTGAGGATGAACTGGAATGTTTCTTTTTCTCTCACCCCTTCATGGGGGGGGGCTTTTATTTTGATGGGGGGCTTGGGGTAGACTTTTTAGCGTAGAAGCCGCACTTCACAATAAGCTCCTTTGTCTGTCAGACCCCCTTCCCTCTACCGTATGACTAATAATGTTTGTAAGAAAAGGGAAAACAGGACAAAACAAAACGGGGGGGAGGGGAACATCACCACCAAAAAAGAGAAACCCCCTCCCAAAAACACTCTAATGAAGTAAACAGCGCATTTATACAGATTTCATATTTCTACCCGCCTTTCCTGATCTGTGTTTTATATATATTATATATAAATATATATGGCGTGCGGCCGCCGGGAGATGGCTCGGGCACGCCAGTGGGGGGCTTTTGTAGGGGTCGTGGGCGGGCGGCATTGCCACGCCTGGAGCTGGCGACAGGCCCCCCCCACCCCCAACCCCGTCACAATCAACTTTGGATTCTGTATTTTTTTATAATAAAATGAGCGTAAGCATCCAGGCTGTGTGTCTCTGTTGGGGCCGCAGGTCGGGTCTGGAACCTGCTGGGGAGGGGTGTCTTTAAGGAATGTCTGGAGACCCCGGGGCCGGTTGTGATCCTTTGGTTTTGTGTATCGTTTGGGTGCCTGGCCCCGAACTGAGCATCTTATGGGGTGCTGTGCCCTTCATACCACCCCTAGGAGAGGGGAACAAGCCCCTCTCCCCTGGGGCAGCTGGGAGGATGGAGGGAAGAGACGGAGCTGGCTTTGAATACACAACAGGGGCTTGTTAAGTGTCTGTCACCCGATGCACCTGAGCAGGTGGGAATCCCTGGACCCCAGGGCCAGTCAAGGCCTCCTGTACCCTCGTCCTCACTTGAGGGGCGGTCCTTGGGTTCTATGACAGGTCTTTTAGGATCCAACCAAATTCGGTGCCATCTTGGTCACCAAGCTCTGTGGAGGGGTGACTCAGTTTCTCCAACTGCTCCAGGCAAGGGTGGGGGTTTGTCATCTCGAATTCCCTCCTGGCTTTCCGAAAGACATGTGTCAGAGGCTTCTGGGGTCCCAGGGGCCTTCACCCCAGCCTGGCCCCGGAGAGGCACAGAACAGGGCGGAGAGACTGGGGCCTCGGGGCTGCTCCTTGCCTCAGTGTCACCTGCAGGGACTGCGGCGCCCCGGGCACAATTAGCCTGGAGGGAGGGCTCTCAGCGAATTAATTCGGCCGTGCTGGGTCCAGCGACGGGGGCTGCCTCTTAATGAGGCCAGGAAGCGGCACAAAGACCCCTGTGTGCGCCCCGCCTGCCCTGCCCAGCAGCAGTGGGACGGAGGGTGGCCACTGCCGAGCACCACAGAGGGAGAGCCGAGGGATCCCCCCCACTCTGTGGAGAGGACCCCGAGGCTCAGAGAAGGAGGAGGCCCCCCTATGTCCACCCCCCTGAGACCCCTCGCTCGAACACCCCAACTCGGCCACGGGGACAGAGGAAACTGGAGGGCCAGGATTAAATGCAGGGGTCGTGGTGCAGAATCGTAGCAGCTAACTTTGATTTTGTTACTTAAAAAAGAGTTATTGAGATATAGTTCACATACCACACAATCCATCCATTTAAAGTACGATTCCACAATTTTTATCCATTCACAGGGTTGTGCAACCATCACCACTATCTAATTCCAGAACATTCTATCACCCCAAAAAGGAGCCCCATCCCCCTCCCCACCCCCTGACAACCAGGAACCCACTCTCTGTACCTGTGGATCAGCCTGTTCTGGACGTCTCTCATCAGTGGAATCACACACTGCGTGTCCTTCTGTATCTGGCTTCTCTCACTGAGCATCGTGTTCTCACGGTCTCTCCATGTTGTAGCGAGGGTCAGGGCTTCCTACCTTTTCATGGCTGAGTGATGTTCCCGTGTGTGGAGGGATCACTTTCTGTCCATTCACTAGTTTATGGACATTTGGGTTGTTTCCTTTTAGCTATTCTGAGGACTTTTGAGACAAAATTTTAACACAAAAAGGCGACGTTGGATGGGTAAGTATAAAAATAGCTCTATTCCCACCTCGGGGCCTTTGCACGTGCTGTTTCCCCTGTCTGGTGTGCCCTTTCTGCAGACCACTGCTTGACTCTCTCCCCCAGCCCCTTCATAAGGGGTACATGTCCCCTCTAGACCTCCCTGGCCAAGTGGCCCTCACCCCATCCCCCTGCTGTCAAATCTCTGATTCTTCTTTTTTTTTAACAATAATGTGTATTTATTTACCAGGCATTATTTACATCTAATTTACCACATGTATTTTTTTTTATTAGATCTTTATTGGAGTATAATTGCTTCACGATACTATGTTAGTTTCTGTTGTACAACAAAGCGAATCAGCCATATGCATACACATGTCCGCACATCCCCTCCCTCTTGAGCCTCCCTCCCACCCTCCCTATGCCACCCCTCTAGGCGGTCACAAAGCACCGAGCTGATCTCCCTGTGCTGTGTGGCTGCTTCCCACCAGCCAGGTATTTTACATTCGGTAGTGTATATACATCGATGCTTCTCTCACTTCGCCCCAGCTTCCCCCTCCCACCCCACGTCCTCAAGTCCATTCTCTATGTCTACCTCTTTATTCCTGCCCTGCAACTAGGTTCATCAGTACCATTTTTTTTTTTTTTTAGATTCCATATATATGTGTTAGCATACAGTATTTGTTTTTCTCTTTCTGACTTACTTCACTCCGTATGACAGACTCTAGGTCCATCCACCTCACTACAAATAACTCAATTTCGTTTCTTTTTATGGCTGAGTAATATTCCATTGTATATATGTGGCACATCTTCTTCATCCATTCATCTGTCGATGGACATTTAGGTTGGTTCCATGTCCTGGCTATTGTAAATAGTGCTACAATGAACATTATGGTACACGTCAAAAACAGTGGTTAGATGCCACGAAGTAGGTGGCAATGCCTTAACCGTATGCGTGTTGTCAGGCCCGAGGGTCTCTTCCATCCTGGTCGAGGGGAGTGCTAACCTTCTCTCCTTTCATACAACACAAATCTCTGATTCTTTACTTGTCTGTCTTCCCCACCGGCTGGGAGTCCCCAGAGGGCGGGGGGGGGGGACGGGCCCACAGTCAGGAGTCTCCCCTGGGACTTGTCATCTGCCACATGCACAAACACGCGTGCACACACGTGTGTGGAGGAACCCCATGGCCGCGCCCACCTGTGTGCACCCTTGTACCGACAGATGCTTGCGTTTGGGGCCTGGGTCTCTCAGGAACCATGCTGTCCATCACTGGTCACCAGCCACGGCCTCGGGGGCCACCACCAAGGTGCAGAGTGGCCCCTCACTCCTGGGGCTGCACTGGGCACAGCGGGGTACCCCCAGGGTGGCCATCGGTAAAGGGGTCCTGCGTATACCCAGAGGATCCCCAAGGGTGGGGGGTCAGGGAGTTGGGGAGGGGGAGTCCTGAGGTTTCCCCCACATCCTGACGGTCGCTCTCGGGTGGAGCCAGGCCTCCCGGTCGGGGCCCCCTCAGATTCATGGCCGCCTAGGCTTGGGGGTATCAATGCCCACAGTCACAGGAGGGCACCCCACAGCCCTTCCCCTCTGGGCCCCTGAGTCCCCATCTAATCTGTGGCGCTGTCTCAGGAGAAGCCACACCCTGGGTCCCCGACCACCACCCCCTCCGTGACCGTGACGAGGGGGCTCACGCCTCGCCCTCTGGACTGATGGGGACCACCCTGGCTTTCAGGGGTCCGATCAAGTCCCTTGACCACAGTCACGCAGTGGGTCATGTCACGCGGAGGAAAGGCCACCATCCCAGGGGCCCTGGGGCTCACGTCCCCAGTCTAGGTGCCTCCACTCCTCCCTCCTGCCACCGGCTCCCTCGGGGACCTTCTGCCTCCCTGGGGTGCTGCCGCCCCACCCCCCACATTTCCCATGTCAATGCCAGCGCCCCCCAGCAAACAGTGAGCACCTACTGTGTGCAGTCAGTGCAGGGCCCTCCCTCTGTCTGTGGCATCAGGGCGAGGACAGTGGGGCCTGCCCCAGTGGGCCCCGGGCCCCATATTTGGCGGGCTTATGGGTCATGAGAGGAGGCCACGGTGATGGGGACTGTGGACCAGGTTGCAGGTGGCCAGGCGGCCACTGACAGACAAATAAAAAGCGAGTTCACAGCCCGGGAGCCCCTGAGGAGCCATAAATCACATGAGATGACACACAAGTCGGAAATTAAGTGGCTGCAGCTGGGCTGGTGTGGCTGGTGGGGCTGAGACAGGTGGGGGCGGGGGGAGCCAGGAGCCCCTCCCACCTTCAGTTTCCACCCCGGAGCTGCTGGCGGTGGTCCTTACTGGAACAATACTTGTGAGGATGATTAGGGCTGGGGCTGGGTGTGGACCTGGGACAGGGAGGGGCCTCAAATGCTGGGCACGGGGCAGGTGCAGGACAGAGACAGACTGCTGGGCGATTGAGGCATTTCTTCGCCTGATCTTGATGGAGGCTGGGTGGGGAGGGGGGCAGGGGCAAAGGAGATGGGCAGGGGGTGCCGCGGTAGGCTGTGGGGCAGGACTGGAGGCCAGGGAGGAGGAGAGGACTCTGGGTGGGGAACTGCTGAGCCCGAGAACCCCGGCTTCCCTTCAGGGAGGCGTCCAGGAGGCCACTGACCCTTCTGTGCCTTCTCTGCTGAAGAAGAGAGCCCACCCCATCCATCCTCTCCACGCTTACCGGCTCACTTATGGGAGCCAGGAAACTTGGCGTGGAGGCAGGGGTGTCGGGGGCGGGACCCCTCCCTCTGGGGCCACCCACCTGACAGCCCCTCACCCGCCCCATTGATCCGGAAACGGAGGCTGAGGCCCGGAGGTGATCGATGGGCCCTAATGGACAATGCAGTCCCTGGGGAAGGGCGGGCAGCGAGTGGTGGAGGAGACCCCCCCTCTCCTGTACAGAGGGGGAAACTGAGGCCTCACCAGGCCCCACATGTCAATGGGGTGAATCCAGGGTGAGCCCCAGGCCTCCGTGGGATCAGGAGTTGGATCTGAGTTGGGCCTAGGGCAGCCGGCGATGGAGGAGGCCTGGGTTCCCCGACAGCAGCCAGGGTGCTGCAGGGTGGGGGTCGCCCTGCAAGCCCCTCCTCCAGGAAACACCAGGCTGTGTGGCCTCCCAGTGCAGGGAGGTGAGGGGGGGGTATTGTCTATGGCACCCCCGGATCCCCGCACCCGCCGGGCCACCCTCCTCCGCGGCTTCCAGGATTTGTTTGCACCATCTACTGATCCCTCCCCAGGAATCTGAGGCAGGCCTCAGGGGCGTTGCCCCAGCCCCGGAGGGGTTCCTGGGGGGAGGAAGGGGCGGCCAGAGGTGGTTCTGGGCCCCTGGGGGCCCTCAGGCCGGACTGGGATGGGCCAGAGGACCAGCTGCTTCTCTCACACCGGTTTCCGGCTCTAAGTGCTTAAAAGCCTCCTGCGGCCGCTGGGACCCGCAGGCTGGCGGGCGGGCGGGGGAAGGGTAGCGGGGGCCGAGGCTGGGGGTGCCCCCACCCGAAAAGTCCTAGCCCCTGAGACAGGCGGTGCATCCCAGCACGTCTGCCCCCTCCCCCCCACCCCCCCACGCCGCCGAACCCGAGGTCCTGGATCCCGCACTCCTTCCCCTGCTCAAATCCCTGCTTGGCCCCCAGGTACCCAGGACAAGGCCCCACCTCTCCCGTGAGGCCCTGCCCACTGCGCTCCCCCCTCCCTCCTTTCCTCCCCCCGCCGCCCAGATGGGCCCCCCAACCAGCGGCGTGGTTCCTTGCGCTCATCTCACCCTGGAGGGCCTGCTCTGGGCCTCAGTTTCCCCGTTTACAAAGTGGGGGTGTGAGCTCCGGTCTGGGGTGGGGAGGACAGGCCCGGTTTGAGAGCTTTGGCTAAGCTGCCCCCTCCCCTGGGACTCAGTCTCCCCAGCTGTGTGGTGTGGTGCAAGGTCTGGGTCCCAGCCTCCACTCAGCCTCTCTCTCCACTGGGACCCCCCCGAGGGAGGGGGCATTTTCCCTTCTGGGCCTCAGTCGACCTCTCTGCGAGCAGATGAGACCCAGCTGAGACCCATTCTACAGATGAGGTGCTGAGGCCAGAGGAGGGGCGGGCCAGCCCCAGGCCCTACAGCTGGGACCCTGCTGTCAGCACGAGGTGGGTGGGGAGGGAGGCAGCCCACCACCCGCCACGGATGAACCACCGCTGTTCTCAGAGCCTCAGTTTGCTAGTCTGGAAAATGGAGCTATAATGGCACACAGAGGGGACTCTGCCTGGGGGTTCTTGATGACCCTTAAGGGCAGGACCTTTGGTTCTCCCCTCCCCCCATGGCCCCAGCAGCTGGCACAATGTCAGCCAGCCCTCAGCAAACATTTGTTGAATGACTTACTGAGTGTGTTCTGTACATGGACTCCAAATCAAGTGCTTTTGCTCACCAACAGCGCTGGAGGTGCTGGCCTCCTTCTCCAGCGTTTGTTCCTTGGGGGAGGCCCGGGTATGGGGAGGTGGTGGGGAACAGCCTCTCTCGGATGAGGGGGGCAGTGGGGGCACCGCAGGAGTCAGCCGTGCTGGCTGGCAGATCTTTACATTACAATGCGTATATACACCAGATAAATAACCCGGCCCACAGCCTCGTGACAGGCGGCATTAAGTCGCCCGGCTGGGGACCCGGCCGCGATGGCTGGGGTGGGGGGGTGGGGATGCGTCACTGGCTCTTGCCCCTCGACCGTCCCTCATTCTATCGGCGAACATTCTGGCGCCCCTGGAGCCTGCTGGGGACCTGGCGGGGGGGGGGGGGGCATCCTGGGAACCTCAGGGAGTGAGATCTGGGTCCAAGACCTGAATTCTGAGCCCCAGGGTGGGCGCCCACAACCTGGTCCTACAGGCCCAGGTTTGAGTGAGACCCCCCCTATCCGCACTGGGGAGACCACCCCCCGCAAGCCATGGTAGCAATGGACGTGGGGCTGGGACAGAACAGGTTTGAATCCAGGCTCAGCCCCTCCTGGGCGGGGGTGGCAGCAGTACTGGCAGCCCCCCTCAAGGTGGATACCAGGGAGACCCCATTTGAACACAGGGGGAGGCCCCCGTGGGGCCCACACAGCTGTGGGTGCTCCCTGGCCCCATCCCTCTGCCTGAGCTCGGCCCAAAGGGGCAGAGGGAGTGGGAAGGGAGTTTTCAATTAAGGAGAAGCTAATCACCCAGCGAGGGCCGTTCTGGGGCCCAGTAAATCTATTATGAAAAGCCTCTAAATGTATGTAAAACCGGCCTCCGACAATCCTGGGATTAGGCAGCCGGGAGGGGAAACCGAGGCGCAGGCTGGCTAGTGGATTAGCGGAGCGAGGCCCCTGGAGGGTTGCAAGGGAGCCATCCCCGGGGGGCGGGGGGGGGACAGGCAGAGGGAGAGAGGTCTTCCTCTGCAGAAGCCAGGACCCATTTTCAGTGAGGGAAACTGAGGCCCAGATAGACTCAGAGACCCCGAGTGAAGGGGGCCTCCCAGGGCATGCGCCCCAGGGCACCCCCAGTGGACCCGGCCCAAGCACGGCCCACTGCTGTTCCCCCCTGCACACCGAGGTGGGTTTTCCCACAGAGGGCGAGGTGGCCTAGATGGCTGTCGAACAGCAGGGACAAGAGGCGGGGTCTTCGTCCTGATCAAGCTGCCTGTCCTGATCAAGCTGCCTGGAGCCCAGGCCCCGGCCAGCACGGAGAGCCCCTCAGGGGAGGAGCCGGATCCCAGGGCTATAAGTCCAGGGTCCCTGGAACCCAGGCCTTTTTATTTATTTATTTATTTTTTAATATCTTTTTTTTTAAATTAATTAATTTATTTATTTTTGGCTGTGTTGGGTCTTCGTTTCTGTGCGAGGGCTTTTCTCCAGTTGCGGAGAGCGGGGGCCACTCTTCATCGCGGTGCGCGGGCCTCTCACCATTGCAGCCTCTCTTGTTGCGGAGCACAGGCCCCAGACGCCAGGCCCCAGACGCCAGGCCCCAGACGCCAGGCCCCAGACGCGCAGGCCCCAGACGCGCAGGCTCCAGACGCGCAGGCTCCAGACGCCAGGCCCCAGACGCGCAGGCTCAGCAGCTGTGGCTCACGGGCCCAGTCGCTCCGCGGCATGTGGGATCCTCCCAGACCAGGGCTCGAACCCGTGTTCCCTGCATTGGCAGGCAGATTCTCAACCACTGCGCCACCAGGGAAGCCCCAACCCAGGCCTTTTTAAGCGGCTCCTATTCCTTTGTGGTTTCAGAATGGCTTTATTGAGCACCTACTGTTTGCCAAGCCCAGTGCTGAGGCCAAAGAGTGAACAAGAGGGAGGGAGACTGGGGCCCGTGCAGCCAGGGGTCTGGTGGGAGAGAAATGCCCACTGGGGAACAGCTCTGGGGACCAAAGGGGGAGGAGGTCAATGCGGAGGGCACTCCGGGTGGAAGCAGTAAAGGCCGGAGCCCAGGAAGGCCTGAGGGTGGTGTGGCAGGAGGTTGGCAGAAAGGGAGTTCGTCTTTCCTTCTGAGGGTGACAAGGGAGCCCCGTGAGGGTTTTTAGCCCAACTGGTCCCTGTCCCCCTCCCAGCATTCTTTGCGGAACATTGACCCCCATGGACACCTCCCCCTGGGGCTCAGTTTCCCCAGCCTGCTCCCCACTCTCCCGCAGACCCCATCCGACCCTCACGCTCCACGAGTCTACTAATTATCCTGCCCCTGGGCCTTCCTCCTCCCAGGATCTGTCCCCTCCTGCAGAAACCCTTCCAGGCCTGAGCCAGAGAGACGGAGGCACGTGGCAGGTAGCCTTGTCTACCGGCCTCAGCAGCAGCCAGGGGGGCCTCCCCTGGGACCCTGGCCTGGCTCCAGTCCAGCCACCTGTGTGTACCTGCCGCCCAGGTGCTGGGGAATGAACAGGAGGTGAGTGGTTCCCATGACTCAGCAGGGCCCAGGCCCCCAAATTCCTCCAGGTCACAGGTGAGGCTGTGTTGCTGGTGGGGGCGGGGAGGTCCCGGTGAGGCTGTGTGATGTGAGAGGTCGTGTGCGCCTCCTGTGACTCAGTTTCCCCACGTCATCATCAGTGGTGGTTTGGTACTGTTCCCAGCACCGGGGGCTGTTGGCGGGCTCCCGGCGCCCCCCTGCACCGGCCTGGCCGTCAGTCAGGCCCGCGGGGCCCCTTCAAGTCGTCACGGCCCAGCAGCGGTCGCGGGAGGGATTATTCCGGCCTGTCCAGGATGGACTCAAGTGGAACCGACGCTGACGAGCGGAACGCACCCCCGCGGGCCCGGCCTGCCGGCCTTTGTCCACCACCGGCCCCGCCCGCGCGCCGTCCCGGACGCCGTCTCCACTGCCGCACATTCAGCTGTGGCCCCTGACGGGTGAGGCCGGCACAAAACCCCACCGGACCCTCAGCAGAGCGGCTTGCGGCCCAGTGGCTTAGCTGAGTCCCTTCCCAGCCTCAGTTTCCTCATCTGTAGCATGGGTGCGCCCACCGGGGCTGCCCGCGGGTCATTTGGGGATTGACGGGGGCTGTGTGGGCAGTGGCGGCTGGCGGGCAGACACCCTCCCTGAGCTGCCGCAGTTTTCCCAGGGGTGCTCGGCCCGGCCCTCTGGCCAGTCCCTCCACCGAGCCTTTGTCCAGGAAATTCGAGGTGGCAGGGAGAACGGATCTGCTTGAGGCCTGAAAGGGGCTGAGGCAAATGCTGTTGACCCCTGACCCCGGCCCCCTAATCCCGGGGTTGAGGCCCTCACTGGGAGGGCCCTAAGAGATGGGCCAGGGTGTGACCCCCGCCCCAGGCACCAAGGGGGGCTTCCGGGTCAGGGTCACAGGGGCTTCAGGGAACACGGCTGCCCAATTGGCCACGTGTCTGGTCACCATCCCGCAGAGGCCCGTGGGAGAAACTGAGGGCAGGCAGAGCCCTTGGAAGCCCCCAGGCCCTGCCACCTCCAGGCTGGTGACCAGAGGCCAGCAGCTGCCCTCTCTGAGCCTGAAAATAGGAAGGTCACAGGCAGCCCGGGCGTCTTGGAAGGCATCCCACAGCCATGCTGGGTGTTGGGCTCCTAGCTGGCTCTGTGCCTCAGTGTACCCCTCTGGGCTGGGGGATGGCTAAGGATGGCTCCCGTGTCCCCTCTGGGAAAGCCCCAGGAGACCCTGGCCTGGAGTGTGGGAGAGACTTTCTGACCGGACTGCCCTCCCCTGCTCTAGACTCCTCCATAACTCCCACTGTCTTCAAGACAGTTTCCCCACCTGGACAAGGGCCACAGAAACAGTGGCAAACGCTTTGGCCATTGAGCTCTGTGATTTGGGTTCAAATCTCAGTTCCCCCCACCCAGGGTGAGTCCCACTCCGTGGGCGTGGGTGTGGGTGAGCCGTCTTCCTTTCTGGGCCTCCCCCGGTGGTTACAGGGGATAGTAACACCAGGGTTGTTGTGAAGATAAAATGAGGAACTGCACTAATCAGGCTGAGCCCAGGGCTAGGCATACAGCAGGCACTCAATAGATGCAGCTCAGGACGGTGCTGACTTCAGCCCTGGCTCCAGTCCTGACCTTGGGCCACCGTGCAGGAGCATTTTGCCTCTTTTTGCTTCTACCGACCCGGCAGGGCTGGCTGAGGAGAAACTAAGACACTGAATAACCAGATGCTTGTTAAATGCTTGAGGAAGAACGGGGTGAAGGCATGAGGAGAGGGGGGTGTCCCCGCTTCTGGCAGCTGTGGCGACTTAGCCTTCCGGCTCCTTGGAGGCCGCCGCTAGGAGCCTTCAGTGAAGATTAAACGATTCTCCACCGCTGGCTGGGATGCATTCGCACGCCCGGGCGCCCCTGGGCTCCCCAGTGGCCGCGTGTCTGTTCCACCCTGCCGAGCTGTTCCCCACGATCAATCTCAATTTGGCCTGGTCTCTGCCTCTGCAGCCTGGCCCTCCTCGGGGGCTGGGGTCGGGGAGGGGGACGTGGTGGCTTCCTCAGCCTGCCCCACCAGGTCCCGAGCACCTGCGCCGGGTGCCAAGAGGGCTCTGCAGTTGCTGCCCCTTTCTGGGCCTCGGTTTCCCGGGAATAATGAAATGGGGGGAGGGAGCCTGGGGCCAGGCCTGTTTCATCGGACCTCCTGCATTTCTTGAGTGCCAACTGTGTGTCTGATCCCAGGCGGAACGCTGGGGACAAAGTGGGAACCAAAGTAGACAAAACTGAGCTGGAGTTAATCAGGGTAAGGGGACTCTCAGGCATTGGGCAGGGGGAGCACGTGCAAAGGCCCTGAGACAGCAGGAGCATAGGGCCCTGGAGGAGCATGAGGAGACCCGTGTGGCAGGAGCAGGTAAGGAGCGGGAAGCAGAGGGAGTGTGGATGAGCCTGGTGACAATATGACTCAATGCTAATCAACAGCCAACATTTATTTAGTGCCTACTATATGCCTCATCTCCCTCACAACTACCCTATGATCAACTACCCTATGATCCGGAAACTGAGGCCATGCGGGGGGCGGGGGGGCTGCTGGCCAAGTTTACTGACGGCGCAGAGCTGGGGTTTGGTCCCAGCTCAGATCTGTCCTAGAGTCCCAGGCAGGATGGTGGTGGGCATCGTCCGTCCCTCTGCAGTGGACTCTCAGCCACCACCTCCCCACCCCCAGCCACGTACCCCTCTCCTCACCCCACTATTCGGGGACTCCAGGCCCCCCACAATTTCTGAGGTGAGGAAGGACATAAATGGGGTCCGGAGTCGGTGGACTTTTTGAACTCGCCTTCCCTTCTGGGTGACCTTGGGGCATGCCTGTCCCTTTCGTGCCTCGGTTTCCCCACCTTGTAACAAGAGACTGTGGGAGATTCTTCCCTCTCAGAGTAAGGGCGGGGGTATGAAGCTCCACCTCTCCTGGCTGTGAACCCCGCCCCCCACCCTCGCAGCCCTGCTGCGGCCTGTGCACCTGGCAGGGGGCGACCCCCACTGTGCGCCCCGGGACCCCCCCCCTGGGCCCCGACCCTGCTGTGCATCTGGCGGCCCCACGCCCTCCCTGGGCCCAGACTCCGGCTGTGTGCCTGGTGGCCCCGCGCTCTCCCCGGCTGTGCGCCCGGGGCCCCGCGCGCCCCCTGGGCTTCGACCCCGGCTGTGCGCCTGGCGGCCCGCGCCCTCCCTGGGCCCCGCGTGGCTCCGGCTCCGGCCGCCGCTAGGTGGAGCAAGGAGGCCGGTGGAGACGCGGCGCGGGCGGACACGCGGTCCGGAGCTGCGGAGGCCCTGAGCGGACGCTGCTGGGTGGACGCCCGCGACCCCTCCGCGCTCGAGCCCCCTGCCCTGCAAACAGCGGCCCTGAGAGGGAAGCGCCGCCCGCGGGCCGGACAGCCTGCGAGGGGTAAGCGCGGGAGCAGAAGGGGCGGGGTCCAGAGCGCGCGCGGTGAGGACCCGTCCGACCTTGACCCCCGACCCCCTGACCCGGCCGCCGCGCGGATGCCGGTGTGGGAGCCGGACGCACAGTTCAGACTCGGCAGCTCCCAGCGAACGCCCGCAGCCTGGCAGCGGCGCGAGTAGGCGGCTGGGGAGGCTGAGGCTGGGTGCCCGCCGGCGTGCAGGGGCTGCGAGGGTCCTTTTGAGTTAGGGTGCTGCTGAGGCTGGGTGGGTCTTCTCAGGTCCTCAGGACCCCCTCCTCACCCCCAGGCAAGGACCCAGGTGGGCTTCTCTGAGGAGGTGGCGTTGCAGCTGAAACCTGGGGCACGAGGGATACTGGGCAGAGTGAGTGTCCTGCACAGAGCGGGCAGCTTCTCCCCGCCCCAAGGTGGACCGCAGGCTGGGCGGCAGAGGCAGAGCAGGGCTGCCTCCACCCCAGGCTTTTGTAGGCCACGAAGGGTAGGGAGGACTTGAGTTTTGTGCAGAGAGCACTGGGGAGCCATGGTGGGTGAGGGCAGGAGAGTGATATGGTCTAAGTTACTTTGTTTCCCAGCTCCCTCCGGCTACCTGGGCCCAGGCAGGAGTGGGGGCCCAGTAGGGCCAGGGGGGAGGCTGGGTGGGGTCCAGGTGGGGCCTGGGCAGGGACGGAGCCGCAGGGCTCAAGCTATGGACAACCAGAGTGGGCTCAGGTGTCAGCCACCGGCCCCAGGCTGTCCCCTGTCTGCCAGAGCCTCAGGGTCGGATCTGACTCTCGACTGGAACCCCAAGCCTGCCCCGTGCCCCCCTCCTGGCTCTGCCAGCTCCACCTGCCGCCTGAGGAGTGGCTTCTGGCTTCATCCTCTTTTTTTTTTTTGGAGTATAGTTGCTTTACAATGTTGTGTTAGTTTCTGCTGTACAGCTTCATCCTCTTGGAAGACCCATCTCTCAGAAAAGGAAACTGAGGCACAGAGGGTTTGGTCATTCACAGCACATGTGGGGCTCCCTCTGTGTGATTAGCTCATCTGGGACCCCCTTTTGTGTAATTAGCACATGTGCGTCCCCTTTTGTGTAATTAGCACATATGGAGCTCCCCCTGTGTAATTAGCACATCTGGGATTCCTCTTCTGTACAATTGCCACATCTGCGGTGCTTCCTCTGTGCAGTTAGCACATTGTGGTCCCCTTCTGTGTAATGAGCATACCTGGGTCCCTCCTTCGGTATGATTAGCCCATCTGGTGGCCATTTCCCATGTCCTGGGCCCCAGGAAGGCCACATTGCCCTGGCAGCCATTCTTGTTTTCATTGTGGGGAGGTGTTCCCCCACAAAGCACCGGCTTCTATCCTTCCCTAGCATGCCATCTGCTGTGGGGTGGCACTGGGGTTCCAGCATCTTTCAGCCGCCCTGCTCCGCCCCTGAACCTTCTCCCCAGCCGCTTCTCTATACAGGTTCACGGCACTGAGAGTAAGGAATCTGGCCCCATAGGCCGCCCCTCCTCCTTGCTCACTCCGACCCAGCCATCCTGTTCTTCTTTGGAACAAATGAATCTTGTCCCTGCCTCAGGGCCTTTGCACAGGCCCGTTCCCTTCCCGTGTGTGATGACCCTTGGCCAATCAGGCGAAGGGCAGCCCCACTGGGCACACCCTCCCCCATGTGCCAACCCCGTTTTCACTTTCAGTTCAACAATATTTATTACAAAGAGGCTGGGGGATTGTGCCCCACTGCCTCCAGAAAGTCACGGTCGAGTACAGGAGGCAAATGTGTTTGAAAAAGGACGGCTGCATACACTGATGGAGTGAGTGGTACATTCTTACCCAGAAGACCCAGTGATTCTCTTGTTTCTAATTGAGGTGTAATTCACATACCACATACTTCATCCATTCAAAGTGTGCAGTTCAGTGTTTTCAAGTCCATTCACAGTGTGGTGCAACCATGACTTCTGTCTAATTCCAGAAAATTCCATCACCCCAAAAGAAGCAGTCACCCCCCACCCTCTCCCAGCCCCTGACAACCAGGAACCCATACTCTGTGTCTGTGGATTGGCCTGTTCTGAACGTTTCCCGTCAATGGAATCACACACTGTGTGTCCTTCTGTGTCTGGCTTCTCTCACCGAGCATCGTGGTCTCAGGGTCCGTCCACGTGGTAGCGAGTGTCAGGGCTTCACCCCTTTTCACGGCTGAGTGATGCTCCCGTGTGTGGATATTCCCATTTTGTCCTGTCCTTTTCTCCGTGTTGGTCAGGGTGCTGATGAGATTCGTGTCTGAATATCGTATGTAGGCAGCCCGACTCGTTCCTTCCTCCCTGTGGGCCAGCACACCCAGGCCGGGTCCCACAGGGATCCGCCTCCTCCCTGACCCCCCCATCTGTCCCCATCTTGTACAACACACATGGCATCTGCCCCTTTCCTCATCCGCGACTCTGCTCTGGGTCAGGCCGGTTAACTACCCCACACTGCCTGCTTCCTGGGGCAACCAGGGCACTTTTCAAAACCCCAAGTCAAACCGTGACTCTCCCCTGCCTAAATCCAAGGCTTCCCACTGCCCTCAGGGTTAATCCGAATTCCAGGGCATGGCCGGACATTCCCGCGGCCACACGGCGAGGCCGGTTGATCCTCAGGAGGGTCCCGGCTCGGATAGGAAGGGTAGGGTGGGCGACAGCTGGGGGATGTGGGATTGGCCCCATTTTCCTGGTAAGGAGACGGAGGTTCAGGGGATGCGGCATAAGTCGGGGTCCAGAGACACTTCTCAGCTGCACAAAATGATGTCAGCTGAACCCCTAGATGCCCAGAACCCGCTGCCCCCCGCCCTGCATTCCTGCCCAGAAGGAGTGGCCCTTGTGGGTGGCTCAGCACCCTACCGCTGCTTCCGGAGGTGCTGAGGCGGGGAGGGGGGTTGTCAGAGACCCTCAGACCTGCGGGAACACCGCCGGCCTAATGAGGGTCCCCAGGGCCCCTGACTGGCCTGCTGTCCCTCTGCCCCCACCCTAATGGGATTGAGACTTTTGAAGTTAATAGGGAACGAGGAGGCTCCCACGTAGAGAATAGAGGAGAGGGCTTAGAAGGGCCTTTGTGAGCCAGGCCGGCGATGATGAAAGCACCGTGAAATCCACGGTGTCACCGTTGCCCCGTGACCATGACAGGCTCCTTTACTTGAAGAAAAGAAGGGAAAAATCCCCAAACATTTATATGTGTGCATGTGAACGTACATGTACGTATGTGCAATGGCAGCGGCCCCACCAGGCCCTGAGGCTGCATCCCTGAGGTGCCATCTCAGCAGAGGGCTCACCCCTGGGGCCCCTACACCAGGCACAGTGTCTGAGATACCAGGTAGTTTTAGCAACCAGGAGTTCCAGGATTTTCAGTGCTGGGCCTGAGTCAGAGGCCATTCATCACCAAGGGCAGGGAGACCTGCCCACAGCTTGCTGCTCCCCGCTTGCATGCCTCTGGAGACGGGAAGCTCACTACCTCGCAAGTCTTCTAGACAAGGCCTCCTTGCATGTGGCCCTGGGTGAGGGGGAAGTTGTGCCTTACCTGGGGTGGACTTCCAAAGTCAGGGAGGAATGGGACACAGGGCAGGAGGGCATGTCATGGTTTTAACAACATCATTGAGATACATACCTTAACAGTTCATTCATTTAAAGCGTATGATTCATTTGTTTTACTATATTCACAAGGTTATGTGTCCATCAACACAGTCGATTCTAGAACATTTTCGTCCTTCCTAAAAGAAGCCCCGTCCCCATCAGCAGTCACCCCAGCCCCTGACAGCCGGGAACCCACTCTCTGTCTCTGTGGATTTGCCTGTTCTGGACGTTTCCCATCCGTGGTATCACACACTGTGTGGCCTTCTGTGTCTGGCTTCTCTCACAGCATCGTGTTCTCAAGGTCCGTCCACGTGGTAGCGAGTGTCAGGGCTTCTCTCCTTTACGTGGCTGAGTGATGTTCCCGTGTGTGGAGGGACCACGTGGTGTTTATCTCTTCACCACTGAGAGACACTTGGGCTGTTTCCCACTCTGTTGGAGTTTATGACGGGGATGCTGTTCTTTTTTTTATTTTATTTAATTTATTTTTCTATTTATTTATTTATTTTTGGCTGCGTTGGGTCCTCGTTGCTGTGCGCGGGCTTTCTCTAGTTGCGGCGAGTGGGGGCTACTCTTCTTTGCGGTGCGCGGGCTTCTCATTGCGGTGGCTTCTTTTGTTGCGGAGCACGGGCTCTAGGCGCGTGGGCTTCAGTAGTTGTGGCACGTGGGCTCAGTAGTTGTGGCTCGCGGGCTCTAGAGCGCAGGCTCAGTAGTTGTGGCACACGGGCTTAGTTGCTCCGCGGCATGTGGGATCTTCCCAGAGCAGGGCTCGAACCCGTGTCCCCTGCATTGGCAGGCGGATTCTTAACCACTGCGCCACCAGGGAAGCCCAAGGGGATTCTGTTCTTGAAAGCCCTTTAATCATCCCTTGCCTTGTGCATGAAACCCTCACACAAGGTCAAGGCCCACCAAGGCCAAAAGCATAGTGCGGCTCGGGGCGTCTGCAGCTCCGGGAAAAAGCCTCATGTGGGGTCAGGGGCATGGACCCCGAGTCTCTCCGGGTGGCCCTGCCCTGACCCCGGTGTCTCCATTGGCCAAAGGGCTTTAACAGCACCTAATGTGTTCACATCACACCGGAACAGCGTCTGTGCCCAGACCTGCTTTTCACTTAAAGGCAATTGCGCAGGGGGTCCCGGCTTGCATGCTCCCGCAGATGGGGGTCTCACCACCGCTCTTGTTGGAGGGCAAGCTGGGCATGTGGAGGGGGTGTCCCAGCATCCACGACCCCTCGGTTTTCTGTCCAGAAATCCAGGAAGGCCACTTTCCTCCTCTGGTCCCCGATCTTGGAGGGGTGGTCCCAGAGGAGCGAGTTCGCACCTGCTGTGCAGACGTGGGGAGGGCAGGGGATGAGGTCCCTGAGCCTGGCCTGGGGGTGGGTAGCACCCACCTGATGCCTACAGCCTGGTGGGGGCACTAAAGCCCCCTTGTCCGCTGGCTAGGCAGCTGGCAGTTTCCGGGCCCTCCCTGGAAGCTGCCCCGCTCTGCCTGGGGCGCCAGGTGACCTGTGTTCCAGTCCTCAAGGAGGAGGGGTTGCATAAGTCCCTGCCCTTGCATCCATCTCCTTCTTTTCCTGAAGGAGATCTCAGAGACAGAGTGGAGACTACTGGACAGAGGCCAGAGAGGACGGGGGCCAAAGGCCACACAATGGGTGGGAGACACAGAGACACAGAGAGGGACAGACACAGAGGGACACAGGAGGAGCCGGGGCCGGGGACGATGTTGCCAGGCCAGCGGCCTCACTCCCGGGCCCCCTGAGCCCAGCAGCTCCCTGAACCCCACGCCCCGGCTGTTCGGGTGGTTCCGTTCTGTGGCCTTGGACGGACAGCCGCATGACTCCTCTGAGTCTGGGGTTGAGGGTGAGCTGATGCCGCCAGGTCAGGACCCCCGGGGGCCTAGGGGCTGCCTCATGTCCGCTCCCAGTGTCACGAAGCTCCGGGGTGGCCCCATCTGTGAGCACCTGCCGTATGCCAGGCGTGGCCGTAGGGACTCAGGAAAGGGCTCAGACACCGTTGGGCTCTGCTGGGCCTGAGCGCCCCAGGCCCCCAGGAAGGGCCTCCTGGCCTGACTCTGGATCTAAGAGGGGACCTTCTTTTTTTGGGGGGCTGCGCCACGCGGGATCTTAGTTCCCCGACCACGGATTGAACCTGTGCCCTCGGCAGTGAAAGTGAGGAGTCCTAACCACTGGACCTCCAGGGTAGCCCCTAAGAGGGGCCCCTCTTAATGTCAGGTCCCAATATTTCAGATGGTGGAGCCCCAGGCACCGCCCTCGGCACGCTTACGGCATCTCCCCGGACCTCGCAGGGAAGGGTGAGAGGCTGAGGGTTCGGTGCAGGGGGGGGCAGAGGAGGGAGGGCCCAGACCTACTGATGTGCTGTTATGAGTGGAATCGTGTCCCCAGAGAGATGTGTCCAAGTCCCAACCCCTGGAATGGAACCGTGTATGGAAATAGGGTCCTTGCAGATGGGATCAAGTGAAGATGAGGTCAATAGAGTGAACCCTCATCCAATGACTGGTATCATAACACATAATACGTGTGCATTCATTGAGCACCGACTTTGTGCTCTGGGTGTAGGGGAGCAGCAGGAAAAGAGAGACCTGTTCCCTTGGCCTCAGTTTGCACCTTCAGACATCGGGGTAACTGGTGGTTATGGGTCCAGTGAGTCTGTATTTGTAAAGCGCCTGGAACAGCGTGTGGCACAGAATCCACGTGCATTGTGTCTGAACATGAAATGAAATTTTAAAAGAGAATAAGATAAAAATGAAGACAGAGCCGGTGCCTGTCCTCAGGGAGCTGGCAGTCTGTGAGCTCCAAAAGCTGCCTGGATCTCTCTCTGCCTCAATCTCTCCCTGTCTGTCTCGACAAGCTCTAAGGGAAGGAACAGGAGGCCTTCTCAGAGGAAGTGTCATTTGAGCTGAAAGGAGAGGAGTGTCTTGAGGTGACTTTAGGCAGAAGACACAAGCAAGTGCAAAGGCCCTGAGGTGGGGCACAGCCAGGTGTGTTTGCAGGTCCTCTAGGCAGCTGGTGTGATGGGCAGCGGGGGAGGCTGGTGTGGGGAGGCCAGTGAGGGCTTGGGGGACCTCAGGGAGGAGCGTGGTTTCCCCCCAAGGTCCCTGGGGAGCCATGGCAGAGTTTGGAGCAGGGGAAGGACATGATCCGATGGTGGGCCCATCAGGAGGGCCAGGCACGGAGGGCTGCCTGGAGGTGGGGGAAGGAGCCCAGGGCAGAAATCCTGCCAACAGGAACTTGGAGGAAAATTTCTCCTCCCCGACCTCGTTTCCTTGTTTCCCTCACTGTTTAAGGAATTGGAGGGAAGGGCCTGGGGGTGGGTTCCTGTGCCTGGTGGCGAGGGTCCTGGTGCCCGAAGCCACTCTCCATTGTGTGGGGGGGTGGCCCAGCTGAGCCAGGCACCCCTTCCCGCCCTCAGCCCTTGTCTGACCCCTGAGGGAGCACCGGGCCCAGTGATGACCCCGGGCCTTGACCGGCTGCAGCCTGGGAGTCTCCTCCCCGTCCTGGGCAATAGAGGGGGGCCTGGTTTGCACACTGACCAGCGCGTCCCTGTGCCTGGCGTGGCAGTGGCTCTGCTTGGGGAACTGCCCCTTACGGGCTCCAGCACGGCCAGCCAGTCACCTCCACCTGCTGGGTCCTGCCGTGTCCAGCGTACAGAGCGGGAGACTGAGGCTGGGGCGCCGATCTTGGCCCGACTGCGTCTTGGGCCGTCCGGGCAGCGTTTGCTGATTCCCAGGCCCACCCCAGCCCAGAGCATGCATTTCTAACACCCTCTCCCAGGACACCGTTCCCTCCTCAAGTTTAGGACACGGTGGAGCACCTGTATTGAAATTCTCAGGCCGTGAGCACCGGCAGAGAAATCCATAATGTATTGTTTAGACAGATGCCTTTAAACCTCGGCGGGGCGGGGTGGGGGGGGTGGGGATGGCAGGGAGGGGAGCTGCATTGGGAGGGTCACCCTTTCTTCCTGCACAAAGGTCAGCCACAGACCGTTGCCAAGGCAACGGCCGGCTTAAAGATGGAGGCTTAAGGAGAACAGACGATTCCCCTCCCCGAGGTGCCTCATGCGAGGGCCCTGGCTGTGAGCTCTGGGGGCAGGGGACCTCGGGAGGCTGGGGGCTGGAGCACAGCGAGGTGGGGCATGGGGGCCCTGGGAGGAACGTGGGGACAGGGAAGATCCCAGCCCTGCCCTGGCTGGGGCTGGGGCCTGCTGAGATCTCCGTGAGCCTCGGTGTTCTTGGCTGTGAAATGGGAGCAGTGGGCCCCCCCCTGGCCTGGGCTGGTATGGAGTCACTTGCAGAGCCCCGAGCCCTGCGGCGGCTCAGACACAGCGGTCAGGGCCTGGGGCTTGGGTGGCGTCCCAGTCTCCCGCGAGTGCATCATGTCTGGGCAGTGCCCAGGGGGATGAGCTGGGGCTTGGGAGAGGCCAGGGGTCTCCTTCCCCACTTCCTGGGCCTGGGGCAGGGACCCAGCAGCCCCTCTGGGTCTGAAGCAGACGCGAGGCTCAGATTTGCAAACCCGAGAGCAGCGATCCTGCTGGAGAAGGCCCCCCAAGAAGGATGGGTGGGCCTGGGACCCTCATCAGCAGCCACTTCTGACTCTGTGGGCTCTGAGGTCCTTCGCAGCCAGCAGGGGTGGACGTGAGCTGCCCTCAGCTTGGGGACCACAGCCGTGGCTGACATTACTTTTTCACTGTTACATAAAAACGGCATTGTCTGCACAGACCTCTCTCCCCGGAGAGAACTTTGAACACAGGTGCGAGCTTCCTGGCGGGCTACAGACTTTTACGACGGCTTTAGTTAGCAGTGACCATGCCTGACTTCTGCAATACAAAGAACAGAAATTAGGAAGGTAACCTTTTAATTGAGATGAACTTCACACAACATAAAATTAATCATTTTAAGGCAAAAAATTCAGTGGGATTTTGTACCTTCACAAGGTTGTGCAACCATCACCTCTAATTCCAGAACATTCCATCCCCCCAAAAGGAAGCCCGTCCTCATGAGCAGTCAACCCCCCAACCCCTCCCCAGCCCCTGACAACCACAAACCCACTCTCTGTGTCTGTGGATTTGCCTGTTCTGGACGTTTCCTATCAATGGAATCACACACTGTGTGTCCTTCTGTGTCTGGCTTCTCTCACTGAGCATCGTGTTCTCAGGGTCCATCCACGTTGTAGCAGGTGTCAGAATCTCCATCCTTTTTTTTTTTAATTTATTTAGTTGTGCCAGGTCTTAGTCGAGGCAGCCGTGCTCCTTAGTTGTGGCTCACCAGCTCCTTTAGTTGTGGCAGGCGGGCTCCTTAGTTGCAGCATGCATGTGGGATCTAGTTCCCTGACCAGGGATCAAACCCAGGCCCCCTGCATTGGGCGCACGGAATCTTACCCACTGGACCACCAGGAAAGTCCCCAGAATCTCCATCCTTTTTAAGGCTGAATAATATTCCACTGTGTGTATGGACCACATTTGTTTATCCATCATCCATTGATGAACACTTGGGTTCTTTCCACCTCTTGGCTGTTGTAAAGCACGCTGTTGTGAACATGGGTGTGCAAATATCTTTTTGAGACCCTGCTTGCAGTTCCATTGGGCATACACCCAAAGGTGACCCAGAAGTGGGATTGCTGGTTCACATGGTGAGTCAATGTTTAATTTTGGGGGACCGCCATCCTGTTTTGCACAGCGGCTGCCTGTGTCATGCTCCACCAGCCGTGCACCAGCACCCAGCCAGCCTGGCTGCTCTGCGTTGTGGCAGAGATGCTATATTTGGTCACTGAGCTTTTACTTGCTGTTTTCATAATAAATGCAGATGTGGGGCACCGGCCTCTGTGGTGTCTCCCTCTGTAGGAGAGCCGGTTTGGAGAGAGGCCTGCGTGCGGGCTCCCCGTTGGGGGGAGCTCCGAAGCGGCATTTTGGAGGGTGCTCCCACGTGCTGCAGCCACTCGGCGTCCCCTGGCCCTGGCCTGGTCGTCCTCCTGCGCTGTGCGCCCAGAGCTCTGCAGGGTGACTGGGTATACGGTTTTCTGGGGAAGCCGTGGCAAATGACCACAAACTGGGTGGCTTCAAACAATAGGATGTAGGGCTTCCCTGGTGGCGCAGTGGTTGAGAATCCGCCTGCCAATGCAGGGGTCACGGGTTCAAGCCCTGGTCCGGGAAGATCCCACATGCTGCGGAGCTACTAAGCCCGTGCGCCACAACTACTGAGCCTGTGCTCTAGAGCCCGCGAACCACAACTACTGAGCCCGCGAGCCACAACTACTGAAGCCCGCGCGCCTAGAGCCCATGCTCTGCAACAAGAGAAGCCACTGCAATGAGAAGCCCGCGCACTGCAACAAAGAGTAGCCCCCGCTCGCTGCAACTAGAGAAAACCTGCACACAGTAACAAAGACCCAATGCAGCCAAAAATTAAATAAATAAATAAATAAATTTATTAAAAAAAAACCCCCAAACCAATAGGATTTATTTCCTTCCAGGTCTGGAGGCCAGAAGGTGAAGATCCAGGTGTGGCAGGGCCATGCCCCCTCTGGAGGCTCCCGGGGATGGTCCTTCCCGCCTCTTCCAGTGTCTGGTGGTTTCTTGATGATCCTTGGCGTTCGTTGGTTTGAAGCTGCATCATCCTGATCTCTGCCTCTGTGGTCACGTGGCCACTCCCTGTGCGTCTGTGTCCAAATGTCCCTCTTCTTACAAGGACACCAGCCATCAGGGCCCCCCTCATCCGGTGTGACTTCATCTTAACTTGATCATGCCTGCAAAGACCCGATTTCCAAATAAGGCCCCGTTCACAGGTCTCGAGGGTTGGGACGTGGACCTATCTTTCTGGGGAACACAAGGCAACCCACAATGCTCAGGGATGAGAAAACCCACCTTTAGAGATTAGAATGGACTCTAAATTTGTGTAAATTTTGTGTAAATGCCACTGGGGGGAAAATCAAGCAGATCCTTATATGACAATAACTTCTGGATAGAGAAGCCTGGGGAGACATGAGAACTGAAACGTGAAATCCTAGATGGGGTCCAGGAGCAGAAAGAAGTGGAAAAATGGGTGAAATCAAAGAAAGGCTGGTTTCCTTGTTAGGGATGCACCCCCTCCCCCCATCAGAGGTTCCCATGGGGATCTGGGTGTCGGAACACAACGCACTGCCTTTGCAAATTTTCTCAGAATCTCAAATTATTCCACAGTAGAAAGTTCACTTGAAAAAGACATCCTTGGATTTCCCTGGTGGTGCAGTGGTTAAGAATCCGCCTGCCAATGCAGGGGACATGGGTTCAAGCCCTGGTCTGGGAAGATCCCACATGCCACGGAGCAGCTAAGCCCGTGCGCCACAACTACTGAGCCCATGTGCCACAACTACTGAAGCCTGTGTGCCTAGAGCCCGTGCTCCGCAACGAGAAGCCACCGCAATGAGAAGCCTGCACACTGCAGCAAAGAGTAGCCCCCGCTCGCTGCAACTAAAGAAAGCCCGCATGCAGCAGCGAAGACCCAATGCAGCCAAAAATAAATAAATAAATTTATTAAAAAAAAAAAAAAAAGAAAAAGACATCCTTGGGTCATTCGTAGATCCATAAAGTCCTGGAAGAAATTTCAGATAAGTTTCTTTTTAGTCTTGGGATGAGGGAATCCTGTCCAAATCTGCTCTAAATGCCAGAAACCATCAATAAAAAACACTCAGAGATCTGGCCACTGAAAAGTTTACAACAAATTACGTACGTGTAACCATTGGGACACACAATTAATATCCTTAATATACAAACCTCTGCTGTGAATCAACAAAGACCAACAACCCAGGAGAAAAATGGGCAAACTCAGTGAAAACGCAGTTCTCGATGGGAGTGATGTTCAGCCCAACAGCCAAAGACGTCACCCAAAAGGAGATGGCTTTTTGTGTGTGTGTGTGTGTGTGTGTGTGCGTGTGTGTGTGTGTTTTGGACGGGGCTGCATGACTGATAGAGATTTAAACTGGCTACACTGTATGTATCCTTCATATATTATATATATGATATATATTGGTAAAAACACTTATTTTTTTTTTACTAATGTCCTGAGTCATCTATTTTTAACATTTTTATTGGAGTACAGTTGATTTACAATGTTGTGTTTCAGGTGTACAACGAAGTGAATCTATTACACATATACATATATCCACTCTTTTTTTTTTTTTAATTTTCTATTTCTTTCTTAGATTGACTATTGATTTATTTATTTTAATTAATTAATTTATTTATTTTTGGCTGTGTTGGGTCTTTGTTTCTGTGCGAGGGCTTTCTCTAGTTGTGGCAAGCGGGGGCCGCTCTTCATCCCGGTGCGCGGGCCTCTCACTATCGCGGCCTCTCTTGTTGCGGAGCACAGGCTCCAGACGCGCAGGCTCAGTAGTTGTGGCTCACGGGCCTAGTTGCTCCGCGGCATGTGGGATCTTCCCAGACCAGGGCTCGAACCCGTGTCCCCTGCATTAGCAGGCAGAGTCTCAACCACTGCGCCACCAGGGAAGCCCTCCACTCTTTTTTAGATCCTTTTTCCATATAGGTTATTACAGAGTATTGATTAGAGTTCTCTGTGCTATACAGTAGGTCCTTATTAGTTATCTATTTTATATATAGTCTGAATCATCTATTTTTAAAGGTTTAACACATGCTCAGTGAAGTAAGTCAGAGAAAGACAAATACTGTTCGATCTCACTTCCAATGTGGAATCTGAAACAAAAACCAAGCTCAGGGCTTCCCTGGTGGCGCAGTGGTTAAGAATCTGTCTGCCAATGCAGGGGACACGGGTTCAAGCCCTGGTCCAGGAAGATCCCACATGCCGCGGAGCAACTAAGCCCGTGTGCCACAACTGCTGAGCCTGCATGCCACAACTACTGAAGCCCACACGCCTAGAGCCTGTGCTCCGCGACAAGAAAAGCCATCGCAATGAGAAGCCTGTGCACCGCAACAGAGTAGCCCCAGCTCGCCGCAACTAGAGAAAGCCCATGCCAGCCATAAATAAATAAATAAAATAAATAAATTTAAAAAAAAACCAAGCTCATAGATGCAGAGAACCAATGGGTGGGTGTCCGAGGGGGTGTGGTGGAGAATTGGGTGAAGGGGGTCAGAAAGTACAAACTTCCAGTTACAAGATAGGTAACTTACAGCTTGCTGACTATAGTTAACACTGTATCCTGTGTTTGAAAGTTGCTGATAGAGATATTTAAAGTTCTCATCACAAGAAAAAAATAATTTGGGACTTCCCTGGTAGTCCAGTGGTTAAGACTCCAAGCTTCCACTGCAGGGGGCGAGAGTTAAATCCCTGGTAGGGGGAACTAAGATCCTGCATGCGGCACAGCATGGCCAAAAAAAAAAGCAAGAAAAAATAATTTGTAACTAAGTGTGGAAGGAGGTGAACTAGATATCGTGGTGATCATTTCATAATATGCACAAATATGGAATCATTAGGTTGTACATCTGAAATTAGCACAATGTTATATGTCAATTATATCTCAATTTACCAAAAAAAAGTTTAAATGGGCTGGAGGGCACGTGGCCCCACATGTCAACACGAGCACGAGTCCTTGACCCAGTGGTTCCACTTCTAGAAAAGCGTAGTCCGAGAGTCACAGCAGTCAGTGGGCGCCGTGTGTCTGGGGCTGCATCCCCGCCAGCGACCTGCACGTTCATATCCAAGGAACCCAGGGACTCACCTCTGTGTGGAGGGGATCCCGAGCAGCCACTGTAAACGAGAGTATCCAGCGGTGAGGGATATTGTCCTTGATATGCTGGTGTCAAGCTCACCAAACAGCATGTAAAACACTTAGGAGGCGCCCCAGCAATTGCCGTGTTTATCCCTGGCGTTCATCCCAGAGAAATGAACATTCACGTCCTGCACACAATCTGTGTACAAATGTGCAGGGCAGCTTATTTTTGAAAGCCCCCAATGGGAACCAACCCAGATGCCCTCAAGAAGTGACTGACCGTGCCGGCTGGGACGTGCACGCCATGGCATGTTCCTCGGCCATGGGGATGGGCGACACAGTGCAGGCTTCTCCTGGGTACTGCGCTAAGCTCCAAAGGCTCCAAGCTGCATGGCTGCATCTATAGAACATTCTCAGGATGACAGAGACAGAGAACAATCGTGGTGCTGGGCGGGGCGGGGGGGGGGGTGAGGCATGGATCTTGACTGGGATGATGGTTACAGGAATCTACACAGGAGATGCAGTGATACAACTGATACAAAGAAGTCTACACACGCCCGACATTATGTAGCATCTTAGCATCAGATTCCTGGTTTTGACCGTGGAGGGAAGCTGGGTGATGGGTAGACGGGCCTCTCCGTGCTGTCTGTGCATGTTGATGTGATTCTGTCATTAGCTCCAAATAAACAGTAGAAAAAAAAAAATAAAGCAGCATAAAAAATATCCTGTTCGTGTAAAAACACACAGGCTCCCTGATGGGGTGTTCCTGGGATGGTGACATCCATCCGGTCGGGGGGAGTGTCTCCTTTCTCCTTTTTCTGAATGTTTACAAAGTTTTTACACAAGGAGGTATTTTTACCATACAAACAAACAAACAAAAAAAGAAGTTTTTAATTTTTGGAAAATACACGCCTATATTTTGGGCAGCCTGTGTGTGTGTGTGTCATGTCCTTCAGTGCCCGGATGGATGACTGGAAGCCGTCATTATACGTGGTCTCTGCAGACCCGACAGTCTGTGATTTTACAGTTGTCACCGTTTCCCAGAGGAGGGTCACGCAAGGGCAGTGATAACCCCTGCTCCGACAGGGAATTAGTGTCAGTGCCGGGCCGGGGTGCAAAGCTGGCTCCTGGATGCCTGCCCTTTCGCCTGTGGGCTGGCCAACTCCCGGGTCTCCCTGTGGCTCGTTGCCCATTACAGACACTTCTTGTCTTCTTACTGCTTGTGACAATGGGACACCAGCATCGGAGAAGGCGTGAAAAGCACAGAAAAGCACTCCAGACCAAGCCACAAACTCACCCGAAGTTCTCCTCCCAGGACCCACACTGGCACCGTGGGGTGTGAGCCCCTGGCCCCACCGTGTCCGTGTGCGTGTGTGCGTGTGCGTGTGTGTGTGTGTGTGTATCTGAGCGCCTGTGTGCACACGCTCATCCACTTTTCTTTTCCCGATCGGAGGTGTTTTGCCTGCTGATTTGTAACCCGTTTAAAGCTTAACAATGTTTCACCATCATGGCCCTTTCCCCATGTGGATTGTTCTCCTGGGACAGAATTTTTGGTGTCTCTACCATCCTCCTTCCGGTCAGGGCCGTGGCTTGACGCTCGCTGGGACTTTTCCCAGGGGGCAGCCCCCGCCCCCCGAGGGCTCTGGACAGATGTCACCTAATTGCCGTCCAGGAGGGCGGCTCAGGTCCGCATGCCTGCTGGCCGGGCAAGGCCGGGTGGACCTCCTTTTTCATCTTGGCCGATTTAGAAAGCCCCAGAGGTAGGTGGTTACTCTAACTTGTGTGCGATCACGGGCGATGCGATCCTTTTTTCTCCCCCCGGGTATCTTTAGTGGTTGTGTGTCTTCTGACACCTGCTGCCTGTCTCTGGTCCATTTTTTCCTCTGGGTCTTTGTGTCCTTCCTTCTGGCCAGGGCTGAGCTCTCCCGTCTGCCTTGGATGGTGGGAGAGAGGTGTGGCGGTGCTGAGTGGTGTGGTTTGGGGGTGGCAGGACATTCTGTCTTCTTTCTCGATGGCCCCAGGATGGCCCTGGGCCCTGCGGGCAGAGATGGCCTGTATCTGCAAAGTGGAGGGGACGAATGAATGGGGCTGGCAGGTTGGCTGCGCACCCCGTTCCCCTGCCCAGGAAGCCCCACGTGCAGGCCGGAGAGCCGCCGCCCCCCCCCCCACCCCAGCCCCCCTGCCCACTGCTCCAGGCAGGAAATTCCGTGCCCTGTGCTGAGTTTGTTTCCCTTTGGCTGCAAGCAGAATGTTGCTTCCTTTAACCTTCTGGAAATTTTCCTGCAGATTACATTCAATCCTCCCTGAACAGCCCCTGAACATTGACCCACAGCAAGCAGGCAGAGCTCCCTGATCCGATGTGGAAGGGAGGGCAGACTGGCGCCTGGAGGGGGACCCTGGTGGGCTGAGAGGGGATGAGGTGGGCCGGGAGGGACCGAGTGACCTGCCCGGGGGAGGGGGTGACCCGCCGCTGCTCGGCTTGTCGTACGACAAGGGGACAAGGCCCAGGCCTCGGCGTCCAACCCCGGACACGCCGTGCGGGCCAATGCTCAGCGGGACCCCAGGCATGGGGGTGGGGAGGAGGGGAGGTGGGGGCACAATGGGCCGCTGAACCCTCGCCTGGGGTCTGGTTCTCCCGAAATCGGATGGACACGGTTGCAGAAAGCCGCGGCCTGTGGCGCGGTGAGGAGCCGGGCACACAATGCGGACTGTCGTCCCGAGTTTTCTGCCGTCCCCGCCTGCTGTCTGCCATGCCTGCAGCCGCTGTGGAAAGTGGGGACCAAGGGCCCTTCCTGGCTGGCTGTCTTTGTCGCTGTTCTGTGTGTCCCTTGGGGGAGACAATACGGGACACCTTCCTTTCCACCCTCTGAACTAGGCGGGGTGACAGCTCTTGGCCGATGGTCACAGTCAGACCCTCGTCGTCCGGGCACTGGGGGGCTCTCAGGGGAGCAGCGGGGGAGGGGTCCTCGCAGCCCCTCCGGCCAGCTCCGCGGGTACCGGCCACACCCCTGCCCAGCAGCGTGCTGACCCTTGATTGATGTGTTTCCCTCGGGGGCACGGGGTCTCCCTCCACGCACAGTGACAGGGACGGTGCAGGCAGTGACCAGCTGTGACAGGGGCTGGCAGCAGGGTGGGCTTGGGCGGAGGGCGGGGGGCGATTATCTGACCACCAAGGATCGTGGCTCCGATCTGGGTGACCAGGTGGGAGGGGGGCTCTGGAACCCCCAAGCCCAGCTCAGGCCAACCCTCTGAGCTGCCTGGTGCAAAATTATAGAAAATGCAAAATTACAGAAAGGCGCTGAAAAGAAATGAGGGCAGACCCAACTTCCGAGACGCTTGGAGAGCAAAGACTCACAGGCAGCGGTGAGTCTTATTTTTTCTTAATAAGTAGCCCTCTGTCCCCCATCAGCCTGTTCCGGAAGTTACCAGGCACTGCACATTTCCAACCAGAGCCTCCGGCTGTCGGGGCAGAACCCGCGGTGGGGTTGCAGCCTGGAGGTGCCAGCTTTCCCTCCCCTGACCTCCAGAGAAGCCTGGCAGTGTGGGGACCACAGCTCCTCGTGCTGGCCTGGCCTCCCTGCTAAAAACCTGTGATGGTTACACAGAGCCGGGATCCATGAATAAAACACGAGGCCGGGCGTTGGCGTTTCCTCTCCTCCGGTGAATGCATAATCAGTGCAAAACAGCAGGGACGTGGGGCTGTGCGTGGAGGGGCCGCGCCCCAGCGACTAGCAATGATTCACACCCGAGGGCTGATTGCCTCGCCGGCTGGTCCTTGCTCTGGTGCACCTCTGGGGACTGGGGGTCCAAGGTGTGCATTAGGTACCTGGCCACCCTGTGCCCCCTCAGGGCCAGGCTGCGCCCCCTTCCTCAGTGTGGTCTGTATTCCTTTTTTTTTTAAATTAACTTTTATTGGAGTATAGTTGATTTACAGTGTTGTGTTAGTTTCAGGTGTACAGCAAAAATAATCAGTTATACATATATACATATATCCACTCTTTTTAAGATTCTTTTCCCATATAGGTCATTACAGAGTAGTACTCTGTACAGTTCCCTGTGTTCTACAGCAGGTTATCTATTTTATGCATAGCAGTGTGTGTATGTCAATCCCAGTCTCCTAATATATCCCCACCCCCACCCGGGGTCTGTATTTCCTGGAACTGGGGCTGCAGGTGAGGGGAGGAGGGGAGAAGCTGGATGTCTGGGCCCCGCTTGCACACAGAACGGCTTTCTGGGCTGAGAGGTGGTGGCTGTTCCCACTGGGGGGCTGGGGAGGGGTTCCCTGTCTCTGTGAAGCCCGGGGTGGGGTGTCATGGCCCCGCCTATGGAGAACATCTTCCAACCAGCAGAGCAGGGCCCGTCGGATGCCCCGGCTTACGGGACAAATTCCCCCCGTGAAGTGGTCCCTGAAGTTCTTTTTTTTCCATTGAAGTGAAACTTGCATAAAGTGAAAGTAACCATTTTCAAGTGAACAGTTCAGTGGCATTTGTTGTTGTACAACTATCACCTCTATCTAATTCCAGAACATTCCATCACCCCAAAGGAAGGCCCCCCCCACCGCGTCCCCATCAGCAGTGACCCCCTCCCCCTCCCCAGCCCCTGACAACCAGGAACCCGCTCCCTGTCCCTGTGGATCTGCCTGTTCTGGACGTTTCCCATCAGTGGGGTCTCACGCTGGATGGCTGCAGATTCTCGGTAAGCAGGCCCCAGATGCTACGGCTCACGCTTTCACTAAAGTTACCGGTCGTCTCTCTGAAACCCCCTTTCGGCCGACAGCCTGGGTTCCTACTTGCTGCACCTGCAGCCTCTCCGGACAGGGCCCCTCTGGCACACATACACATCTGTGTGCAGCACTGCCGGCTGCAGGGGGTCATCTGCGCTCCTGCAGGGCCCAGCGAAAAGGCGCAGGTGAGGCTGCGGTGCGCGGGCGGGAGGGAGGGCTCGCCGCACCGGGAGACCCTGAGCCTGGGAGGCCAGACCCTGGAGCTGCTGCAGGCGTGGGAATCTCCGGACGTAGAGCAGAGCTTTTGCACAGGCCTGGGCGGGAAGGACCAGGCTCCTGGCCCCCAGGAGCGCACCAGGTACGCAAATTGCATCACAGAAACCTGCTTCCAAACACGAGTGAAATCCATCATCTGCCTGGAGGTGAAAACGTAAATAGTTTCAAAACTGCGTCAGGGCCGGGAGACGGAAGCCTCCGTGTGCCGCCTGGGGCTGGGGCGGGGTGGGAGTGGGGGCATGTGGATGCCTACGGGTACAGAGGGACCCCCGACTCCCAGCCCCAGGTCAGGGCGGGCCCTGGTCCAGGGCGGAAGGATTAGTGGCTCTATGGGACTGGATGTGCAGTGTGCAGCGCAGGCCTTAGCCGGGCGCCCACTGCCCATGCGAGAATGACCCCTTGGCCGCCCCCAGGACAAACCGGGCTGACTGCTTCACAGGCCAAGGAACGCCATGCTTGTAAAGAATTTTCTGGACCTTTTATTATTGTTCTCACTATTATTAATAGGCTTTATTTTTTCGGACAGTCTTAGAGTCACAGAAAAGCTGCAAAGACGGCGCACAGTTGCCATGTGCCCTGCCCCCAGTGCCTCCCAATGATAGACAGCATCTTACCGTGTCCTGGTACGTCACTCACAACTAACAATCCCACGCTGACTACTGTGTCAGGGTTCGTTGAAGCCCACATGCTCTCTGCCCCAGGACCCTGAAGGGTCCCCCGAGACGCCCAGGCCTCCCGTCTCCTGGGCCCCTCTGGGCTGTGATGGTTTCTCAGATGTGCCTTGTTTGGAGCCCTGGGCAGTTGTGAGGGGAACGGGTCAGGAGTTATGTGGACGCCCCTCTCTTGGTGTTTGCTGGTATGTTTTTCATGGTCAGACTGGGGTGATGGCTTTTTGGAAGGAAGATCAACACATCATACGTACCAAGGGCCCATAAAAGCAATTTTTTTCAAATTTATTTTTTATTGAAGTATAGTTGATTTACAATGTTGTGTTAATTTCTGCTGTACAGCAAAGTAATTCATTTATACACATATATACATTCTTTTCTTTATATTCTTTATATTCTTTTTTATATTCTATCACAGGATATTGAATATAGTTCCCTGTGCTATACAGTAGGACCTTGTTGTTTATCCATCCTATCTATAATAGTTTGCATCTGCTAACCCCAAACTTCCAAATCATCCCGCCCCCACACCCCTCCCCCTTGGCAACAACAAATCTGTTCTCCATGTCTGTGAGTCTATTTCTCTGTTGTAAATACGTTCATTTGTATCATATTTTAGATTCCACATATAAGTGATATCATATGGTATTTGTCTTTCTCTGTCTGACTTACTTCACTTAGTGATAATCTCTAGGTCCATCCATGTTGCTGCAAATGGCGTTATTTTGTTCTTTTTTATGGCTGAGTAGTATTCCATTGTGTGTATGTACCACATCTTCTTTATTTATTCATCTGTCAATGGACATTTGGGTTGTTTCCCTGTCTTGCCTACTGTAAATAGTGCTGCTATGAACATAGGGGTGCATATATCTTTTTTAAAAATTAATTTAATTAATTTATTTATTTATGGCTGCGTTGGGTCTTCGTTGCTGCGCATGGGCTTCCTCTAGTGGCGAGCGGGGGCTGCTCTTTGTTGCGGTGCGCGGGCTTCTCATTGCAGTGGCTTCTCTTGTTGCAGAGCACGGGCTCTAGGTGCACGGGCTTCAGTAGTTGTAGCATGCGGGCTCAGTAGTTGTGGTTCGCAGGCTCTAGAGCGCAGGCTCAGTAGTTGTGGCGCACGGGCTTAGTTGCTCCGTGGCATGTGGGATCTTCCTGGACCAGGGCTCGAACCCGTGTCCCCTGCATTGACAGGTGGATTCTTAACCACTGCGCCACCAGGGAAACCCCATATATCTTTTTGAATTAGAGTTTTCTCCAACTTACATTCCCACCAACAGTGTAGGAGGGTTCCCTTTTCTCCACACCCTCTCCAGCATTTGTTATTGTAGGTTTCATAAAAGCACTTTTTAAATTACAAAGTTTTTAAGTGGTAGAAATTTTGGAGAGAACTCAGAAAAGAGAGCAGAAAATATCCACTAAACTAATTACACATATACAAACATATGTGTAAAATATAAAATGTATATGTATATATTTTTAAAATAAAATATATAAATTAAAAGGTTGAGACCATAGCATAATACTGCTTTTAAAACAAAACAAAACAGCTTTATTGAGACATAATTCACATATCATACAATTCACGTATTTAGAGTGTACAATTCAATGGTTTCTGGAATATTACATTATCAATTTTTTTGAAAAGCGTGTCAAATATATTTAACATAAAATGTGCCATTTTAACCACTTGCGTCGGCACCAATTCTTGGTATTATTTTTTAAAATTGACTATTTGGAGTTAGTCCCTATTTTTAATTTCCCACGCAGGGTAACAATACCTTTCTCACGAGTTTATTAGCCATTTGTAATTCTTTTCTTATCGGCCTCCTGCTCATCTGTACGGAACACCCCTTTTTCTTGGGGACCTGCTGATTCTCTGCAATAGGGTGATGAAGCCTTTCCCAGCAAAGCTCTGCAAACACCCTTCCTGGGCGACAGCACTGCCTGTGTCTCCGTCCTCTGCACTGCAGCCTGGCTCCCGGTCCTGGGAAGTAGGTCAGGGTTTCAGTTCATGGTCTACTTCCAAAGACTCTGGGAGCTGTTGAGAGGATGGTTAAAAGAACAACTTGGGAACGGTTGAACAATAAGCATTGTTAGTTTCCTGTTGGGCTTAGAGCTACACCGGCTGGTGTGCGGCGGCCGCGTGGGAACCGGCCGGCTGGTGGTTCTCAGTCCCCCACCCGGGGTCCTGCACTCATGGTGTCCTCCTCAAATGGCTGCTCGGCACTTTTGCAGCACCTCCTGGTGCCCCTACTCAGGCAGGAACATGTAAAGCGTTTCGATAAGCAGACTGTGGTTTTATTGTTTAGGACAGGCTGTCATTGAAGCATTAGGTCCTTGGAGCCAGAGGGAGCTGTGCGTGACCCTGAGGCTGATTATCTGGGGCTTCTCACTGTAGGGCCCCCGCGTTTCCGACGGTGGCTGGAACAAATCACCACAATCTTGGTGGCTGAAAACCACACAGCTTGGTTCTCTGACAGTGCTGACGTCAGGAGTCTGACTTGGGTCTCACGGGGCTAAATCCAGGCGTGGGCAGGGCTGGTCCTTCCAGAGGCTCCAGGGGAGCATCGGTTCCCGCCTTTTCCAGCTTCTAGAGGCGCCGCATCCCTGGCTCACGGCCCCTCTGCCATCCTCACAGCCAGCAGTGCAACATCTCCCGTCTCTCTCGGCCTCAGACCCTCCCGCCTCCCTCTTATGAGGACCCTCACCATGTGAAATGACATGTCCACAGGTCCTGGGACCAGGGTAGGGACACCTCTGGGAGCTGTGTTCTAACACCTGCTCTGGAAATTGTGAATGTTCTTTCTGTCTGGGCTCTCAGCAGCCATCTCCGTGGCCTTGAGACAAACTGTATACAAAGCTTTTGTGAGCTGGGCAGGCCGAGGGTCTGGGGAATGCTGGGCGTGGCCAGGGGGCAGATACAGAGAGCCCCTCCACCCCTAAGCCTCCCCCAGGGACCCAGACCGAGGCCCTCAGAGTGTGGGCCCTGGGAGACTAGATGGGGCAGGGAGCCACCTGGGCCCCTGCAGGCTGGCTCTGAGAATCCTGCCGAGAGAGGGGCTGCATCCTGGTGCCCGAGTTGGAGGACCGGGGAGCGGGCACTGCAGCGGCGTCAGTCCCTGCAATGCAGGGCCTGGGGTTTGGGAGCCGCTGGGACCACGCAAGCCTCTCTCCTGGTCCTGGCGTGTGGTTCCAGGTCGATCTTTGAGCTGCCCCAGCCTCTCTGCCGTTTGGAAACGGGGTCATTGCCACAGAAGCTGACAACCAAGGGGCGGGACCCCTGGCTGGGCTCTGGGGGTCAAGCTGGACCCGGGGCCTCGGCATCACTGTTGTGCACACAGCCGGGGGTGGGGCCCCCATGGGAGAGCAAAGCTTCCCCAGCGGCGCCCCCACATCCCGCAGCGGAGCTCCCAGGGCCGCTGCGGGGGAGCAGGTGTGCAGCAGGTGTCCCCGCGCGGGAGGTGAGGGTGGGCGCCGGGCCAGGTCCAGGCAGCGGGAAGGAGCGCGCAGGTGCCCGGCCGGCCCTTGAGATCCCACGCGAGATGCCCTTGTGCCTCGTCCCGACGTGAGAGGTCACGTGGCCATGTGGGGCTGCCAGGACAACGGGGCCTCGTGCCGCGTGCCCAGGAAGGAGGGGAGAGAACGGTCTGGGCGCTGGCGCTGGCTTCGGTCGCATGTGGACTCGCGTCCTTAAGAGTTCAGGTTTTGTTATCGATTGAACTGTGCCCCCCCCAAAAAGCTCAGAAGTTGAAGTCCTGACCCGGCACCTCAGAGTGGGACCTGAGTGGGAACGGGGTCTTTGCAGGAGCAGTTAGTTAAGGGGAGGTCACACGGAAGCAGGTGGTCCTAATGCAGCAGGACTGGTGTCCTTATGAGAGGGGATGTTTGGACACAGACACACAGGGAGGCGCCGTGTCCCCCGGAAGCCGGGAGAGAGCGGGGGTGGGGGTGGGGTGCAGGTGGTCCCTCGGCAGGAGCCAGCCTGGGACCCCTGATCTCAGGTGTTGTTTAAGCCTCCCTGTTCGTGGTGCTTTGTTACGGCTGCCCTTTAACCAAACACAGGCATTGATTTTTACTATTATTGCAGAAGACATGCCCATTGTCCACGTCCCTCCCTCACCGGGTCAGGGGAGAGCCCGGGGTGGGCACTGTCATCGGCTCGGTGTGTGGCTTCCCCAGGTGGCCACGGGGCTGGGCTGCATGGGGGCTGGGACCTGGCCGTCCCCACGCCTGCTGCTGGCTCCTCCCCCCGCCCCCCGCAGTCGGGCCTTGTCCCTGCCCTGCGGGGTGCTAAACCCTCCCTGGGAGTGATGGCTCCCCCCGGCTGCAGTCACGAGGCATCATAAAGGCCACCACCCTCGGAAGGGCCAGGCGCTGGCTTGACCGGTTCCTGGAACAGAGAGCTGACCCCAGCCTCTCCCTGGTGCTCTGCCCTCGCACACAGGGCGCCTGGACACCGTCCTTCAGCCAGGGCCACCCAGTCTCCCCTTGGTCCCACTGTCCCCGCACCTCTGCGCCCATTTCTCAAAACCAAACTCACTTTCCTTGTCGCTTCGGAATAAGTTGTAGATTTCAGAGGGGTTTTAGATTTACGATAAAATAATGACAGGAGCTGGGAGCCCCACACCTGGTTCCCCTTGTGCGGTACATTTGTCACAAACAACAAACTCGAGATGTGATGAACTGACACCCATGCTTTGTTCAGATCTCCTCGGGTTCCCCTGATGTCCTCAGGGTCCCCCGTGATGTCCAGGCCTCCCGTCTCCTGGGCCCCTCTGGGCTGTCACGGTTTCTCAGTCGTGCCTCGTTTGGTGCCCTGGGCAGTTGTGAGGGGGACGGGTCAGGGGGTTTGTAGAACGAGCCCCACAACTGGGGTTCGTCTGGTGTTTTTCTCGTGGTTATTAGCCTGGGGAGGTGGCTTTGGGGAGGTGGCTTCGGGGAGGAGTCCTTGGTCCAGGCCCGCCTCCGCGGGGTCTCCTGTGAACTTGGGTCACATGTCCCCTGGACTCAGGTCCTGGGGGGAGACCTCAGGACACACACCCAGCACCTCTGGCATATTTCACGTCATTGATAACCGGCTCTTCTGTTTTCTAACATTATTTCATTTTGGCATTATGTATGTTTTACTCGTATTTTATGACCTTTAAAAATGAAAGGATACCACTTGTATCTGCAATCCTAAATGAAATGTCTACTTTGTCCTGCTTTTGAACTTTAAAGGGAATCATACGCTGAAAAAAAAAATTAAAGGAAAATCTCAGATCTCAGAATCTGAAAACAAAAAGGAACATTTTTGTGTCCTTAAAAAAAAATACTCAAGTGTTTGGTCATTCATATTAAAAAAAAAAGTATGTGCCCTTCCTTGGATTTCAGAAGGAAATACTTCTTTTAATCGCTGGTGGCGTCTCTCTAGGACCATTTTAAAGGAAACTGTATGTTCTTTTAAACTGAAAAAGGCAGCACATCAGCTGAGACACCTTTAATAGAGATTTACCCACAGTCATGGGTCTCACTGGAGCAGTCCCGCCCCCAGGGGACACTGGGCGACATCTGGGGACATCTGTGGCTGTCACACTGGGGGGCTCCTGGCATTGAGTGGGTGGAGGTCAGGGAGGCTGCTCCACACCCCACAGTGGCCAGGATGGTCCCCACAGAGGATGAGCAGCAGATGCAGCAGTGGTGGGGGGGAGACCCTGCCCTAAGCTGACAGAGCGCTCCCCTGTGTGCATCTGTGTCCACATATTCCCTTTTTGTAAGGACACCACTGTGTTGGATCAGGGCCCCCTGATTACACCTGCAACGACCTTATATACAAACAAGGTCTCGGTCTGAGGTCCTGAGGCTCAGGTCTTCACACGTGGACTTGGAGGTCCGATTCAAGCCCCACACCCGCTTTCTCTTTGTACACTGGATTCGCCACTGCTGAAGGGTGTCTTTATCTTGTCAAGGTCGTCGGGATTCCAGTCCTGTCCTTGCCGGCACCTTTGTGTTGGGACCGTTGGCTTCAGGAGACGGGAGCAGCACTTAAAAGCTTCCTTTCAACTCGCCACCTCCATCCTGGAGACAGGCACTGTTTTTGGAGAGCTCTGAGGGCACCGTCCCGCCGCGACAGCCTCCCCGATTCCCGAGACGGTGCCCCGATGGGACAGGCGCTTTCAGGGAGTCCTTGCAATTTCCAGGCACCCAGAGCCAGCATGGGGGTGTCGGGGTCACTGTGGCGGTGGGGCACTTCATTTTAAGCCACTGCCCTCCTGAGGGGCACAGCGGTGGCCTGCCTCTCACCTGGAGTCCCGTGGGTTCCACCATGGCTGCGTTTTCAGGACGGCGCTTTTCTGTTGCTTCCAGAACCTCCGGTTGCTAGTAGAATATTAACGCCCTCCTTTATCCTAACAAGGACACGCGCACTGTCTCCAAGTAGGGGACTCCGACCTTGACACGGGTTTGCAGAAACACAAAGCGCTACGGGGTGTTAGATGCATTACTGGGCTCTGTCCCCACGGAGCTGGGCCCCATCAGGGACACCCCACAGTCCGGGCCCTCTGAGCTGCCTGCTCGCGGGTCTGCGCACAGGCGGACATCCTGCGAGCGCTGAGGTCGGGAGGAACCTGGGGTGGGGGGTAGCCAGGGATGCTCAGAGGCCCCCAAGTCTCCTGGACAGGCCCTGACTTGAGTGTGAGGGGGACGCAGAATCAGGACAGTGCAGCCCCCAAGAGGAAGGACCTGCCCATATCCCCAGGCCTCCCGCTCCCCGCCCCGCCGTGCGGGCTCAAAGGCCTTCTCCATGGCGTGTTGTCACACAGGTGTCCACTTGCCTCTGTCCACCTGCAGCCCCGCCGGCCTGGGGAGAGAACTGATTTCTGGAGCACTGCCTTCATTTTTTTAAATGCAGTTTCAAACTTTTTACTTGAAGTAATTATAGAGTCACAGAAAGGTGCAAAGAAATGTACAGGCAGTTCTGTACGTACTAGAGCACCCTTACTCCAGCCTCCCCAGCGGTGACATCTTGTAACCATGGCACCGAGATACTACAGCACCTAGATACCAGAGCACCCAGAGAGTAGCTAGATACCAGAGTAAGCAGATAGTAACTAGATTAACTGGATACTACAGCACCCAGATAGTAACTAGATCCCAGACACCAGGGTAACCAGACAGCAGAGCATCAAAGCCAGGCCACTGCTGCCGGCACAACCCAGGAGCCCGTTCGGATCTTGCCAGTTCCACGTGTGCATCTGTCTGTGTTTCCCTGCCATTCGGTTACATGTGCAGATGTGAATCACGGCTCCTCAGGTCAAGTTACAGAAGGACACGGGCCCCCACCACAGGCCCGCCCTCGCCAGGCCGTCTCTCCATCCTGAGAGCTACTTCTGCCACCTCGCACGCCCCCGAGGATGAGGCAAATTACTGAGCGGGCGGCAGCATGATTGAGAATACAGCAAACGCACTCTGTATCCAAAAAAAAGTTTATTTTTATTATCTTTCCTCTGTTTCCCTCACTCCCTTATATTCTGATGTATGGCGCTGTTGAAAGCAGGTACCAGAGCCTAGAATTTTCATACAAAAAAAAAAAAAAAGAAAAGAAAGAACAAAAGGGAGTGTTTACGGAAACGTTCACAGCTATATTGTACCACCGAGGCAGTGCGTCCTGGTGAGCGCTGATGGGTGACGTGGGGCGGCTCAGGGGCCAGGCCGAGGGCGTCGGCGATTGATGTCCCAAACGGTGGGAGACACACAGACCTGGGCGGCCTGGGAGAGGGGTGCACTCGGGGGCGTGAACAGGGCAGCAGCGCGTCCATCTTCCAGATGTGCTCGTCATCAGCTGGAAACTCGACCGTTCTCCAGCTCTTGTCACTCTGACGTGCAGTCGTGGGGTTTTAAATTTTTTATTGATCAGTTTCACGTTCAGAGAATGAAATTCTGGATGGTAGGGAGACCGACACCTCCCGGCGTCGTCCCACTTTGTTTTAGTAAGATTGTACAGTGAAGTCGTCTGCTCCTTATCAAAAGAATTAAAAGCCTAAATATACCACGGTTCGTGTCGTAAGCTGACCCGTGAACCGTGGCGAATATAAAATATGACTCAACTGAAACACTAAATGCTTGCAGTTTTTATCTCTTAGCCAGATCCATGACGGCCTATTCTGTCCAACGACAGACGTGTATGGACATGGAAAGTTGAACCCAAGCTTCAAAACGGCCCCAGTGTCGCTGGCGGGGGTGGGGGACGGCAGTCAGGGTTTCATGGGGACGGGCTTTCGGTTTGGGAAGACGGAAGGTTCTGGGGATGGAGGGTGGGGATGGCTGCACAACGGTGTGAATGTCCTTAGTGCCACTGAGCTGTGCACTTAGACGGTAATTTTAGATTATGCGTGTTTTACCACAATTTTTGAAAACTGCCCCCGTGTGACAATTAGACACAGAAATAAACAATCCTTCGAATCCACACGGTGGAACTGAGGGGCACCCGCCCAGTGAGAGGCAGGCGACAGTCACCGTGCCTCTGGTGTGCAGCCCGATTCCCGCCGGGGCCCAGCCTGGAGCCAGGAGCCAGGAGCCAGCCCGGTGCTTCAGTTCTGGGTTCCTCCTGCAGCTGGCGGCCAGGAGTGGCTGCCGAGCTTCTCGGGGACTTAGAAAGGCAGAATCCTTATTTCCGCTCAGTGTGTCTTGGGTGGAACCGAAACGGGGTTGGGGTGACCCTGAGAAATTTGGGTTCTGGGTGCCACATTGAGTGCTGGTTTGGACCCTGGGGGGACTGGACGGGGGCGGTCAGCGCTGTGTCCGTGTGGAGGAGTTGCAGACAAAGCAGAAAGTTACTGCCTGGAACAATGTGAGATAATATGATAGAGGACCTTGAAGAAAACAAAAGACGGTTGTAGATTACTGATGTCTGGGAGAAGAACAAGGAAACAGAAAAAAGGAAGAAAACAAATCCTCACAGCGGCGCTTTTTTGAAATGCAGATGACACTGTGCAGCCTGCCCTGAAATGCCTAATAGTTAAAATGAAAGGCTTTTTTAAAAAAATCAAAGGCAAACAGGATGGAAACTCAACGGGGCCTAATCCTTGACTCTTTGTTGAAGAGACACTGCAGCGCACCGCCCTTTCCTGGTCTGGGGACGCCGGGGATCTCCGTGGAGTGGAGGACAGAGCGACGGGAGAACTGAAGCGGGGCCACGACGGGGTCATGTTCCTGGCGGGGTGTCTGTCGCCCTCTCATGCGAACAGTGAACACACCAGGAAGCATCCCACATGGTACGGGAAATGCTTGCTTGTAGGGATGAATTTAGAGGGAAAAAAATTTTATGTGGTAAAATATAAAATGTATCATTTTTAAGTGCACAGCTTGGTGGCATTAAGCACATTCACATTGTCGTGCGACTGTCCCCACCATCCATCTCCTGGAGTCTTCCATCTTCCCAAACTGAAGCTCTGTCCCCATGAAACACTGACTCCCCACCCCTCCCCCAGCCCCCACCATCTACTTCCTGTCTCTGTGGATGTGACTCCTCCAGGGACCTCATGTGAGTGGAATAGGACAGTATTTGTCCTTCTGTGTCTGCACGCCTCTCTGAGCATCACGTTCTCAAGGTTCATTCACGTTGTAGCAGGTGTCAGAATCTCCTTCTCTTTTTATTTAAATTTATTTTTATTTTTGGCCGCGTTGGGTCTTTGTTGCTGCGTGCGGGCTTTCTCTAGTTGCGGCGAGCGGGGGCTGCTCTTCGTTGTCGTGCGTGGGCTTCTCATTGCGGTGGCTTCTCGTTGTGGAGCACGGGCTCTAGGCGAGCGGGCTTCAGTAGTTGTGGCTCTCGGGCTCTAGAGCACAGGCTCAGTAGTTGTGGCGTACGGGCTTAGTTGCTCCGCGGCATGTGGGATCTTCCTGGACCAGGGATCGAACCCATGTCCCCTGCATTGGCAGGTGGATTCTTAACCACTGCGCCACCAGGGAAGTCCCTCCTTCTAAGGCGGAATAACATTCCAGTGTGTAGATGGACCACATTGTGTTTATCCATCATCCGTCCATGGACACTTGCGTTGTTTCTACCTTTTGGCTGTTGTGAATCATGCTGCTATGAACGTGCGTATGCAAATATCTCTGAGTCCCTAATTTCCCTTCTTTTGGGTATGTACCGAGGAGTGGGATTGCTGGAGCATATCGTGATCCTATGTTTAAATTTTTGAGGACCCTGCAGACTTTCCACAGCAGCTATACTTTTTTCATTCCTACCAGCCACGCAAGAGGGTTCCAATTTCCCCACATCCTCACCAATTCATTATTTCCTGTGTTTTTGTTGTTGTTTAGTATTTGCCATCCTAATGGGTGTGAGATGGTATGTGTTTTTGAATTGTGTTCTTAGTAGTATCACCATGCTTAATATTTTTGGTATTTATAAAGGTGGGTTGGAAATACATAAAATGGGGATTAGAAAGCATGGATAATTTTCTTCTTATTCCATTGTCCACAACTGCAATTTTTTTCAAAGGCTTAAAACTACACACATTGATTCTCTCACAGTCCTGGAAATCAGGAGTCTAACATGGGTCTCACGGGCTAAAATCCAGGTGTGGGCAGGGCTGCATTTCTTTCTTGAGGCTACAGGGGAGACTCTGGTTCCTGCCTTTTCCAGATTCTAGAGGGGCCGCATCCTTGTCTGGTGACACACTTTTCTCTCCAAGGCCAGGGGTAGCTGGAGCGCTCTACAGACGGGATCTATGTTCTGTTGGGATTCCCGGGCCAGGCACTCCAGCTGCTGCCCCGTTAGCATTTCATCTGAGGTGCTAGTCCTCTGCCAGCACAGCCCCCGTGGATGGCACCAAGTCCTGAGCCCCGAGAATAACCATGTGCCAAATGCACACGGCTGGTTACTGAGGTGCATGGCTGGACTGTCTCGGGTCTCAGGCAGGAAGGTTTTGCGTGAAGAGGAAAACCCAGTTCCGTTTGCCAAAATCAGGTTGGGAATGCCAGGAGATGGCGGAGGGAGAAAGATGGGGTGGGCTGACATGGGGAGCTGGTGAAGGATGTCCCGGGACAGGCCTCCTGACCCCTGGGCTCTCCCCTCCTCCTGCTGTGGCCCCCGCCCAAAGGGCAGCACTGACCTACACAGGGAAATTCTGGAGGAAATCTGCCTGCTGCGAGGGTTGCCTTTCCCTTCATTTGTTCAGACACCAGTTGTCAAGCACACCCTGGGTGCAGGTGCAGGGCTCGTCCTGAGGACACTGCAGGGAGCAAGCTGACCCAGGCGCGGCTACTTCCAGCACTGCTGGCAGGGATGCAATTAGTCTATGGCCGTGGGCCTCACCCGAGGGGGATTCTGCTCCCCTGGGACACTGGGCCATGTCTGGGGACATCTGTGGTTGTCACGACTGAGGGTGCCCCTGGCATCGAGTGGATGGGGGCCACGGATGCTGCTCTACACCCCACAGTGCCTGCGACCTCCCCCCCCACCCCAGAAAACGACTGGCCTCAGCATCAGCAGTCACAGGGGGAGACCCTACTCTGGCGTTAAAGCCGGTCAGTGCACAATGGGGTCAGTGCTGAGAAGGGCACACGGCTCCTTCACAGTGGTCAGCGGAGCCATGGATGAGGCCTGAAGGCCAAGTGAGGAGTCGGGGCTCCCGGGACAGCTGGCAGTGGGGCAGCTGTGGGGATGGGGGTCAACACGGTACGGCAAAGAGCAGTTAGCTCAGCAGCACTTGACCACCCCTTGGGGCCTAGACAGAGGCGGACACAGATCACAGAAGAGCTAGCATTATGTTGGTGGCCTTAAAATTTTTTACGTTTTTTTTTTAAAAAAAGAACAATACAGAAGTAATACAGGCCTAAGGCAGCCAGACAAAGCTAAAGAACACGATGGAACCCCGCCTGCCCTTCCTCCAGTTCGGCCGTGCGCCCACGTCTGGCTGACGTCAGTACCAGATGAGCTGGGCCTCGGCTCTATGGGGACCTGGGCACATTAGGCTTTCATTGTTTTAATTAGTAGCTTGGTTCTCCTTGGGTTTCTTGTGAATCACGGGCGTCTTACAACAACCACGTTAATATTCATCTTTGTCAGATGCGGTCGTGCTGCACGCCTACCAAGTGCTGGCCGGGGCGCCTGGCTGCTGGGCTCCAGCTGGCTGGTGGGCTGGGCCGTGCAGGCTACTTCTCTGCTTTAGCTTAGCTGGTCCAGCTCCGCAAGGGTCTGGCCAATCCTGCCTCGTGGCTCAAGGCCCGCGAACGGGACGTCGGAGGTCCCTGACCCCCACCTGCTCCGCCATCTCCCGCCGTCTCTCTGTCTCTTGATCTCCATGGGTCCCCACCTCTCACGGCTCCTTTCCCTCTCCTCCCGAATGCAGCTATTTTCTCATGCAGAGGAGTTTAGCTGTCTCCCTGTGGGCCCTTTCATCTCACGTCCTCAGGGCCTCGCTCACCGTCCCCTAGTACTAATTACGGTATTTTCCTAAACAAGCCCAGTTGGTCTCTAAAATGAGTTCTGATACCAGCTGGTAAAATTAATTTTTTCCCCAACCATCCTCTACGATACAGTAACGAAAGACACACAGTCTCTTGTCGGCAGGAGGTCAGCGTCTCGGGTAGACGAGTATGTAGACAAATAATTACATTACAGCGTAAATCAGCGAGGCTTCGCACGGTGGTGCTGCAGTGACAAACACCCCGCAGCTCAGCATCTATAAACAACTAAGGTTCATTTCTCACAGACACTAGTGGGACTTGGTTGAACATCACCCCCCCAAATTCAGGTCCACCCAGAACCTCAGAATGTGATCTTATTTGGAAATAGGGTCTGTGCCGACGTAATTAGTTGAGATGAAGCCGTACTGGATTAGGGTGGGCCCTAAATCCAACACCTGGTGTCCGTATAAGAGGAGACACAGGGACACCTGGCAGGGAGAAAAAGCCATGTGAAGATGGAGGCAGGGAGGGGAAGGATGTGCCTACAAGTCAAGGATTGCCAGAGCCCCTAGCAGCGGGGAGAGGGGTGTGGGGCAGATTCTCCCTCAAGCCCCCAGAAAGAACCAGCGCAGCCCACACCTCAGTCTCAGATATCTCCGGAAGTGTGGGGTCAGGGATGTCATTGTTTGCAGCCATGGGAACTCATCCACCAGCCATCCACCAGAGCTGGTGGCGCTCATCTGTGTATCACCATCCTCCTTACTCTTGGGCCCGGCTGGCGGGGCAGCCAGCATCAGGGGCAGAGCCGGTCCCCAGGGTGGACAGAAAGGGGATGAGGGGACATGCATGCTGGCCACGGTGCTCTGCTCACATTTCATCAGCCAAAGCAAGTGCCCTGACCACGTCTGCATCAAGTGGGCAGGATGCGCTCCATGGAGGAGAGAGAACCAAACAGACGGGAACAGTGCCAGTGACCACCATGCTTTAGGTTCAGACCGGCCGTGGGCTCAGAGGGAAACCTGCTCCCTGGGCTGGGCTCCCAGGGAGGGTTTCACGAAACTTGAGCTGGGCCAAGGGACGCCTGCACTGCAGCAGGTTACCACAAATGGCAGCTTAAAACAACACTATCTGAAAGCTTCTGTGGGTCAGGAGCCCGGGCACGTGTGGCTGGGTGTTCTGCTAGGGTCCCCTGGTGGTGATCCAGGTGTCACCTGGGGCTGTGTTGCATCTGAGGCTGGGGCCTCTTCCAAGTTCACAGGTTGTTGGCTGAGTTCCTTTCCTGGCAGCTGCATTAACGCATGGCATCTTCCTTCCCCATGGACCACAGGAGAGCCTCTGCAGCCTCCGGGGGAACCCAGTCTTCTCTTCTAAATGGCTCCTTCAATCTGGCCCGGCCCAGCCAGGATAATCTCCCTTTTAATTAACTACAGGTCAACTGATTAGGCACCTTCATTGCATCAGGAAAATCCCTTTGCCTTTGCCAGAGTATCATATGATCAGGATGTGACGCTCATCACATCGCAGGTTCTACCCACGCTCAAGGGCGTGAGCCATTGGGGACCAGCTTAGGATTCTGCCTGCCACCCAGTTAAAGACACTGACAGCAGGGGGGAGACTGGGTGGAGAACGGCCAACAGGAGGCCGCTGGCACAACAGCTTGAGGTGTGGCCATTGGCACCTGGGGTCTCGGCAGGAGTGATTCAGGACGTGCAGGTGCCTTTCTCAATGGGGTTTGTTCTCGGCCCCCCAGAGTCACAGCACCAGCCTCCCCTCTAATTTACATGCTATGGGTAAGGGTCCCAAGTAACAAAAATGCTCCTCTGAGTTACACAGGGGTGAGGTGTGGAAGGCTTCTCCTGTGACAGTTTGTCAGCTGCCCTCCAATATCCCTTCTCCCTCAAATAGAAGAACCCCATTCTTGATTAGGCATGTGGCCCCCAGAATAAGGGCAACTCTCCCAGCCGGCCTGCACCTAGGCATAGCTGGGTGGGTATGTTTGGACCCGTGGGACGTGGGGCAGACATGGTACATCCAAGGCCTAGGTGACTCAGGCCCCCCACTGACCCTCGATCCCTGCAGTGGGCAGATGGGCCCCAAAGATGTCCACACCCTCATCTCTGGAAACTCTGTATATATCATGTGAGATGGCAAAGGGGACTCTGCAGGTGGGACTGAGGTTAGGGACCTTAAGATAGGGAGATTATCCGGCACACGCACAGCATGGAATACTGCTCGGTAACAAAAAGGAAGGCAGTCCTGATACACTCGAGGGCTTGGAGGCATCTCCCGGGTGTTGCGCTGAGTAAGAGAGACGCAGCTCCAAAGGTTCCGTGCTGCACTGTCGCTTCTGTAGAACATTCTCAGGATGACGAAGATGGAGAAGAGTCCTGGTGCCCAGGGGTGAGGTGTGGCGGCGAGGTGGGGGTCTACCCAGGGTAGCTGGAGGGAGTTCTCTGTGGGGAGAGAAATGCCCTGTATCTTGACTGGTGGTTACACGAATCTACACAAGAGATACAATGACTCAGAAGTCTACACGCACTGTCCCCATGTCACTGTCCTGGTTTTGATACTATATTATAGTTACATAAGATAACCTTTGGAGGAAACTGGGTGACAGGTACAAGGGACCTCTCTGTACTACTTTTGCAAATTTCTATGAATCTATAATTATTTAAAAAATAATAAGATAGAAAAAAAATCTTCCTAGGGCACATCTAAGCCCCGAGGGACTCCTCTGTGTCACTCCACCTCCACCTTGGTCCTGGCCTCACTAGGCTTCACTTAGTTCCTCTGACGAGTTGGGCCTTCCGCCACCCCAGGGCCTTTGCACAGTTCCCTAAGCTCTGAAAGCTCTCTCCCAACCCATTCAGACGTCAGGTTTCAGGGTTAAACGTTATTTCCTTGATCCCCACCCACACCCCTGCTCCAGACAAGGTTGTCTCTTTGTAATTCTCAAAGCTCCCTGCGCTTCTCCTGTATTAACTTCTTCAGAACTTCTATTTATTTTTTGGTACAGTGGTTACCAATCTGGACTCTGGAGCGGGACTTCCTGTTTCAAGTCTTAGCTCTGCCTTAGACAGGTGACCTAACCTCTTTCTATCTCAATTTCCTTGAAAGTCCCCAACGAATCACATCTGCTGGTATAATCCTCTCCCCTTATATCTGAACTGGCCCTGTGAGTCGCCTTCACCAAGAGAACATGGTGGAAGTGAGGCCGTGCCAGCTCCAAGCCTACACCTTAAGAAGGGCTGGCAGCGTCCACCGTTGTGCTCTTGGGAACCCTGAGCAGCCGTGTAGGCAACAAGTCTGCTTCCCTGCTGAAGCGAGCATGTGGAGGGGCCGGGCGCTGAGAGCACGTGGAGAGGCAAACCTGACAGGCCCAGGCTCTGGCTGACTCGCCAGCTGAACACAAGCAGCCATGTGGCCACTGGCGAGACCAGCAGAAGAACCACGCAGCTGAACCCAGGCCAGACGGCACAACTGTGAGCAAACAACTCGGTTCTTTCAGCTCATGGGCTTCGCGGTCCTTTGTTGTACAGTGGTAACCAAAACAACTGGGCTGATTATTATTGTTTATCTTTAAATGCATCATACTAACGGTATGATTCTTTTTATTTATTTATTTATTTTTGGCTGCCTTGGGGCTTTGTTGATGCACGCGGGCTTTCTCTAGTTGCGGTGAGCAGGGGCTACTCTTCACTGCGGTCCGCGGGCTTCTCATTGCGGTGGCTTCTCTTGTTGTGGAGCACGGGCTCTAGGCACGTGGGCTCAGTAGTTGCGGCTCACGGGCTCAAGAGCGCAGGCTCAGTAGTTGTGGCGCACGGGCTTCGCTGCTCCGCGGCATGTGGGATCTTCCCGGACCAGGGCTCGAACCCGGGTCCCCTGCATGGGCAGGCGGATTCTTAACCACTGCGCCACCAGGGGAGTCCCGGGGCCGATTATTATACTAACGTTTTAGGGTTCTTGCGTTAAATAAAATTAATAATTATAAAGTGCTTATAGCAGTGGCAGCATAAAGTGTTTCAGTCTTAGTTGTGGTTTTATTAAATGTCTTCTCCAACAGGCTGCGTTCCCTGAGTGCTATTTTCCTCACCACTGTATGCCCAGTTCCTGTCACCAAGCAGTCACTCAAACATTCGTTTAAAGAATAAGCACACACCCCAAATCATCGAGACTCACAGTTGCACCAAAGAGTCTACTTCTGAAGCAGCACAAATGACGGGCAGAGTCAGTGAGGGAACATCCTTTGACAAGATCCACCCTTCTCAGAAGTCTGTTTGGCTTTCATTAAAAATTTTTCCCCTTCTACTGGAAATGCATCATAAATATTTCTTGTTACCGAAGACATTTCAAAAAATAACTTCCATCATATTTTAGCTAACCACACCTCTACTGTTGGACATCTCAGGGCCTCCCGATTTTTTCCACGATATACGTAACGCTGCAGAAAACATCACTGCACACCCATCTTTGTGCACATCTGATTATATCTTTCCGATAAATCTCTGGAAGTGGAAATTGCGGGGTTGGAGGGTCTGCAACGTTTTCGAGGCATTTGACAGATAACGTCAAGTCGTTTTCCAGAAAGGTACCAATTCACACGTCTCAGCAGCCCCGAATTACGGCTGCCCATCTCACATCCCGCGCTGGGGCCGGGCCTGAGGATTTCTCTCACCTTTGCTAATGGGATGATGGCAGAAAAAACGTATTATGTTTGTTACTGAACCATGAACCACGTCAAAGATGAAGACGTCTTTACACACACACCCCCCGAGTGAGCCAGCCTGCACCAGGGCGGAATCTGTATTTTCTCAAACGATGGAAATGGAGCATCCAAATGGCCCGTGGACTGAGACACCCCGCCGTGTTTCCATGCATTCGGGGCCCTAAGGAGGCCACGAAGGGACCCCACTCAACACCTTGATCTTGTGAACAGGGACTCCGACCCCCGCGTGACCGGGGCGAGCGGCCACCTGGCCCTGCGTGGGCTGCACCCGTGTCCACGGCCCCCTAGCGACCCGCCGCGTTTGACACAAAACTTCCTCGAACGAGGCGGGCCGAGCAGCACCGGCTCCCGAACGCGGCGCCACGAGACGCTGAACCCCGAATTCTGCCTTCGACCCAACAGACACTCTTTGAGTCCGGCCGGGGGCGGAGGGGACACACTCGCGTGTGCGGCCGTCCGTGGGGTCGCCACTTCGCACACCTGAACCCCACACTGTGTCTTCACACCGACCCCACGGCGACCACCGCACTGACGTGGCCGGCGCGGGGCCGGCAGGGTACCTGCTTCCTGGGTCATCGCCCACACAAGTGGGTCATGTGCGAAACGCACGACCACCCCTCTGGTGGGCGCGGGTCGGAACCGCCGCGACGCCTCACCTCTGGCGCCTCAGGCCGTGGAAGGTTCTGGAAGGCTCTCGAGGCTTTCCTCAGGGCCTCGGCGGGGAGGGGCCTCGAGGGCCGCGCGGGCCTGACAGGCGCAGGAAGGAGGCGGCGGGCGCCCGGGCCGGAAGATGGAGGTCGCCGCCGTCGCCGCCCACCTCGAGCCCGCACGCCCGCCCTCGCCCTTCAGTCAGCCTAGCGCGCGCTCGCCTGTCACTCTGCGACAAGCCCGGCGGAAGGGGCGGGGCCGTGGCGCGAACGTGGGCTCCCCATTGGTCGGCGGCGGGGGCGGGGCTTGGCCCCGCCGCCAGGCTGGCCCCGCCCCCGGCCCGCGGGAGCGGCGGCGGCGGCGGCGGCGGCGGCGGCGGCGGCGGCGGAGGTGGTGAGCGCGGGCGCGGACGGCCGCGCCTGGGGCGGCGCGGGTGCAACCGCCGTTGGACCGCCGCGGCCACCTCGCCCTCCGCGCTGGGCTCGGGGACGCCGTGCCGGGGAGGCGGGGCGCCCGGTGAGCCCGGCGGGCTGCGCCCCTCGGGTCGGCCTGGCGGGGGCTGAGGCGGCGGGGCCGGGCCTGGGGGAGGGGTGAACCCCGAAAGAGGCTCCCCAGGGCGGTAACCCGCCCTGCCGCGGGAGCCCCCGTCTCTGTTCATTGAACCCCTTTGCTCTCTGAACCCCTTTTCTCCCTGGACCCCACTTCTGCATCCTGAACCCCCATCTCTGCTTCCCGAACCCCTACCTCTGCTCCCTGAAGCCCCTCGTTTGCTGCCTGAACCCCTGTCTCTGCTGCCTGAAGCCCCACCTCTGCTCCCTGAAGCCCCCATCTTCTGCTAACTGGACCCACCCTCTCCTGCCGGGGTGAACCCCTCTTTGCACAAACGAACCCCCCCCACGTCCTTTTCTTTACTGTCACCGCCAGACCAGCCTTCCCCATTGATGTAATCAACGGTCTGCAGCTGTCCAGTCCTTTCAGGGACACGGCAGCCAAAAGAGCAGTCGTGTTCCTCTGATTTTATTTTTTTGCGCTGTGGTCAACTGTTAACTCCCCAAACATGGGAGGGTTGTAAGCTTTGATTGTTTTTAAGCTTTGATTGTTTACAACGCCTCTCCTGCCGACGTTGGAGGCAGGATGATTTATTCAGGAGCCTTTTAAAAATAATCTAGACGGGATCTTTGGGAGGGACTTTGGCTGTATTTTATTTATGAAAATCATCCAGGCGCCTCCCTAGGCACTGAGGCCAGTCACTTCTTTTTGGCATTGAGCCAACGCAGTGCAGGATGATGGAATTGAACCATCTTGAGGATCAGCCCCGCTAACCTTTGCCCTTGACGGTTGTGTCTGCGTTGAAATGGGAAGCAAACGATGTTATAAACCACCGTGCAAATTTTGTTGCAGGGCACATCGCGTCAGACCTTCAAGTACTTTGTTTGTGCCAAATCATTACTGCTTACCACATGAGTCTAAATCATGACGGATGCCAAGTATGTCCTCTGCAGATGGAAAAAGCGATTATGGCCTGCAAAGGTGACAGCTATTCTTCTGTAATTTCAGGAATTAGAAATGACTTTCGGGTGACAAGTAAAATCTTTATCAGGAGATATCTAGGAGTTGCTTCAGCGAAATAATTGAGTCTGAACAGTTGGCGCTCCTCTCCGTTGGCACCGATTCTCCCTCCTTCCCCGTCTAATGGGGTTTTGGTCGAGTGCTTGCAAGGTTATGCTGCCGGAAGTGTCTTTTTTTTCCCTCACACTGGGGGAAAAAAAAAAATTTAACAGAGTCAGCTATAAAAAGGCATGTAAGGCTGTAACTCAAGGAAATAGCTGGCCGGGAGCCCTGATAGTAAATAACGGGAGTATCTCGGGGAGACTTCCCAGCAGCGTAGTGGGAAGAGGGCCAGATAAAACCCTGGTTCTGGTCTGGGTCTGCTGCTGCACCTTGTGCCTCAGTTTCCCCGCCTCTGGAGTCCTTTGCTCCTTTAAGAATCATCTGTTGCCTTTGTATTTATGGGTCGCCACGGCTTCTTACATTGTGTTAGCTATTTGTTGTGTCTAAGTAACAAGGTTTTTTTTTTCTTTCTTCTTCTTTTTTTTTTCTAATGTAGGTCTTGGCCGGAACTGAGAAGTCAGCCAAAAATAAGAGAAAAAAGGGATTTTTTCTAAACGTTCAGATACTTTCCCTAGACAAAAAGTTAAGTGTTGTGTTTTTGTGATATTATCTTTTTTCCATATGAGATTTCTGATACCACCACTCCCTCCCCCAAAAAGTGAAGAGCACTCTTAAGGGCTTCTTATCTTTTTAGTTATAAATGGGGTCAAAATAACCCAAAGCGGAAAACAACTGATTTTATTTCACGTAAGTTTGGAAATTGAGGATGTATACGAGGTACTGATGTCCAGAGAGATCAGTACAAAAATGGAACGGATTTAAATTAAACGCGAGGTAAACGCTCGTTGAGGTTCAAGTAGGGCTGTTTCCTTCCCATAGATGTATTTGTGTGTCTTGTTTTCAGAAACTTGTGTGACAGCCCCCTGAGTTTTGGGATATTTGATGTTTGAGCCTGTGCCTCTGATAAGAAACTGTCGTTTAGCATTCAGAAGGCAAACGCACGGGTGTGGGGAAGCACGTTATGTTGTGTTCTTGATCGTCCGTGGTGGAAGGACGTAGATGACCGGGAATGATTAAAATGCCCAGGTCATGTGTGTCTGACGGGAGAATTCCCAATTCTAAATAGAGAATGAAACCAAGTCAGCTCCTGCTCCCGCCTCCCCGCGTCCCCGCGTCCCCATCCCTCTTTCTTCAGAGCCGCTCCTAAGCCTGCTTAGTCCACAGCTCACACTTTCCCCGAGGCTGGGAAGGTAATTGAATACTCGAGTTTGAAAGGAAAGTGCATCCTTTTAAACTAAAACACACCTGCTGGGCCGTAAACAGCTCTTAGTGACGTTATCCTCTACTCTGAAAGTCTAACAAAGGAGTTATTTGTGCAGTTGAAAGTGGGATTTGCCACATAAAAGCCACAATTTGAATTCATTTTTGCTCTTAAATCCAGCCAACCTTTTCTGTCTTAAAAGGGGAAAGGAAAAAACAAAACCAAAAACATTCACCAGGGTCCTTGCTGCCTCTCACCTCAGGTGCATGAATTCCCAGTTGGCCATGACTTTTGGTTTGAGTGGAAGGGTGCAAAGGAAGAAAATGAATCTAATTCTTTTGTCGTCTAAAGCAAAACATGTTTGAAACGTCTTGGTGGCATGGCTGGTGGCGTATAACGGCCGTTCCTGTCCCTGCAGAATTAAGGTGAAAAGCACGGGAGCCCAGATCCTGAAGAAGTCTCACATTGAAGGCATTGCTTCCTCGTTAGGTAAGAGCATGTTTTTGAGTAACTGTGAGGTTTTAATAAAGTAAGAGGCAGTTTGGGAGAAGATGGAGACTCAGGTCTGCAAAGCGACCCTGTTCAGGGTTTTCTCCTTCATACAAGGGAACGTGATTTCCCTGAGCTGGAGGAGATGGGTCTGCTTTCTTCACCCTTTCTAGAATTTGCCCCTCGAGCCCGTCCTGTTCTTGACTCCCAGGATGGCCAGTGGTGGCATCAGGGTCCACAGGCCACATCCGCGGCTCTGCAGGCCATGCAGAAGGGGCGCACCGCCCTGAAGAAAGGGGGAGAGGCTTTTCCTCTTTTTATGTGTTTTGCTTATCGCGTAGCAAGACTGAGGTGGTTCTGTTGCTGGTCTGGCCTCCGCCCAAGGTCTGAGAAGCAGTTGGATGTGTATTTAAATTCTATCGCTGAGCCCAGGGGAGAAAAAAGGGTGTGACTGGCACCAGCCTTGCTGCCACGGTGTCGGTGTCTGCGGGCTGTCGGGGCGGGGGGCAGTGCGAGGCGGGCTGGAAGTGGAGCCCGGACTCCGGCCTCCGGGAGGCCTCCTTGCGTCTCGTCGTAGGTCAGACAGACTTGGCCTGAGCCCGGCCCAGCTCTGCCCACGGTGCACACACGCCCTGGGAGACCGACCGGGCGCCGGCCTAGGCGCGCCCTTCCGCAGGCCCAGGTGCGGAAGCCTTCTCCCTGCTCAGACTGGGCGTGCTTGCTTCACGTGCGGAGAGCTTTCTGTCCTGTGTAAAGGTTGCCCAGGGTATCTTCCAGCGGTGACTGTGACGTAGGGTCCCTTTTCCTGCGTCTCTGGGGAAACTGCTCTCGTTCAGAGCACGATGCCCACCTCGGGCGGCGGCGACCAGCACCTCTCGGATGCCGTGACTGTTCGTGCAGCCCATGTTGGGGGGCCGCTTGCTTGTGGCCGCCTTTACCGTTAGACGGGCGAACACTGTGTTGATGGAGGCATCATTTATGCCTGCTGAGCTGTGGCGTCGCCTCCGTTCCCTCGTTCAGATAAAGAGCACGGCGCCTGCGCGTCGGAGTGAACGAGGAAAGCTGTTGCAGCGGGGAGGTCAGGCTGAAGTTTCCAGGCCCCTGGTGCCACTTGCTGGCTTGGAAATGCCCTTGCAGAGAAGTGTGGGCGACTTACCGGCCCACGAGGAGCCTCTTAGTCGTCTGTTTGTCACCCCCACCCCAGAGTACACTGCCCGCAGAGTTCTTTATTTAGTTGGTGTAGGTTTCTGTTGACCCTGATTGCATTTGAAACTGTGAGGCTGAGAGAGGATCGGAGAAACATCTGAATATGTTTTGCTGGGCGGCACTGTTTTGTAACCTGGAGGAATGTATCTTTGTAACCCAATCAGAGTAGGGTCAGTCAGTTTGCTTTTGGGAAAGGGAAGCCTTGCAGCCCTGAACTGTTTTTTTGTCGTCCGGGTCCCTCCTTTGGGAAGATGTAGGTGAGAAGCGTCAGCCTCCCTTCAGGTGCCGAGACCAGTGGTCCCAGTGAGACGCCCCAGCCGGTGGAGCGCCGCTCGGGTGCCGGTGCCGGCTGTCTGCCCATCACCAGGCTTTGTTCCTTTTCTGTCCTTCAGCCTTGCAGAACGAGGTTGCTGCCGCGCCCCTGGAGGAGCTGGCCTACAGGCGGTCGCTCCGCGTGGCTCTGGATGTTTTGAATGAGAGAACCCGTCCGCGTCAAGAAAGCTCTTCCGGGGAAGAGAGGACCACTCGGTCTCTGAGAGCGAAGCCCACGGAGCCGGCCTCCTCGCTCTGCGACCCCAGCCCTTCGCCTTTGCTCCACGAAGACGCGTCGGGCAGTCCTGGGCACACGAGGAGGGAACGTGCGCCCCAGAGGCTGTCCGGCCCGCCCGCTCGCGAGGAGGACCCTGGGTGCAGAGTGGACCACAAGAAGGGGCTCGGGAGAAGCGGAGGCCTGCGCGCCGCAGCCGTCTCCTTGGCCGGCAGTGGTGCTCAGGACGGACGGGGATCCAGAAAACACCGGGCAAACCGGACGGTGAACCGGACAACGACCCCGAGTAAACGGGAGAGGAACCCGGCACGGGGGCCCAGCTGGGGTCAGGAAGCGCCTCCGTCCTCAGAGGGAGCCGGGGAGGAAGAGAGTGAGACGGGGGCCAGCCCGGCAGCCCTGCGCTCGCCTCCCGGAAGCGGGGCCGAGGGTCCTCCGGGCGGCCCCAGTGCCCGTGGCCACCCTGCCCAGCACCTGTGCCCGGACGGCGGCCAGAGGCCGGGGCCCCGCATGGCTCCGCGCAGCCCCGCTCAGCTCGGCCCCGCAGAGGAGACCAGAGATGCCCGGCTCCTGGAGGGAGGTAAAAGCCCCGGAGAGGACAAGTGGTGTGCTGGGGAGGGGGCGGCGTCTGCTTCTCCCGTGGCCCATCCGGAGCCAGGCACCCGTGTATTTTTAACCAGATCCTGAATGAGATTGTTACCAAGATAGATCCCGAGCAGAGATCTCCTAAGTCCTTTTCGTCTGTCTCTCCCACTGGGCTATAATTACCTCAACAGCTCCCAAATACTTGTGTGTTTTTATTTTTGTTTTGAAGCGGAGGGAGGGAGTGGAGGGGCGCGGGGCGGAAGCATGTGGCTGTGATAATGCTGCATCTGCTCCCCGAGGATTAATTCCTTTCTTCTTCCCGTCGCAGAAGCCATGATGCACTCCCGTTAAATTGGCAGGAATCTCAAAAGTGATTAACTCACTTAAAAGGCTCCTGACTTTTTAAGGATTCCCGTGTCATGTATTTTTGTGTGGCTGCAGCCAGGCGCTATGATTCCGTCCGTTTGGACATTGTAGCATCCCACTTAGTTTTGAAATGCTAATTTGGAAATCCATTTCTGCACGGCTGGTACCTTGGCGCTCTGCCTGCCCCGCAGTCACTCCTGGGTTTCTGCCTTTCTTCGGCCCCTGAAAGGGGCCCTCTCCCCCGCGCTGGAGGCACGGGGATGGTTTCCCAAGGGGCTTGCCCCAGGGCCGCCCCCTCCCCGCGTGTCCGAGGGCGCCTGCGTGAAGGGACAAGCCACACGCGAGGACCCCTTGCCCAGTTCCTCCACCTTCCCTGCTTGCGCTCGCGGTCTCTCCTGCCCTCCTTTCTCTCTTATTCTGTTGAATGTGCTTTAACCGACGTGCCCTGCCTGAGCGAGGCCGCGGGGAAGTCTGCGTCGCGGCAGCTTTGCTCTCTGCGCCGATGCCCACGTATCAGGAGATGTTGTTCCTGGGGTGAGTCCCTAGGACCGTGACGGGGGAAGTCTGATCTACCCTTGTTGGCAGCCCGTCCACCTTCTGAAGAGTCAGTGGAGTTGAACGCCGTGAACTCTCTCCTGGCAGAAGACGAGGAGGAGGAGGATGAGGAGCCCCCAAGAATCCTCCTGTACCACGGTAAGTGAGTGGCGCCTTCCTAGGGGGAGGCCTGCGGCGCCTGACGTCGGGGGAAGGTCTCTCGCTGCGCTGCCTGGGTTTCGTCCTGAGCCGAGGGCTTACGGAGAGGGAGTCCGGGGTCCACTGTCCAGGACAACCATGTGAGGGGGGGCTCCCTGGGGCGCGACAGCCCAGCCTCCCTGCTGTCCCCTCAGAGGGGACGGAGGAGGGCAGCCGAGTGAATAGATGGGCTCTGTCGCCACCGCTTGGGTGCGGCCTGGCGCTGCCTCGCAGCCTTCCCGGATGGCGTCCCGAGAAGCAGGGGCTCGGCGCCCCCATGTGTGCACAGTGCCCCCACCCCCGGGCACCGGTCAGCTACCCCTGTCCTCCCCGGAAGGGGGTCAGACACAGGCCCAAAGGTCAGAACCGGCCAGGAACGGAAAACTAGTTTGCTTTCAGTATTAGACTCGCCCGTTAACCGTTAGTCTTAACGTGGTCTGGGGGTGGTTTTGGTTTGGGTTTTGGATCTTTTTATTGTGAAACATTTACGCGTTCATAGGCTGCAGCACGGGAGGCCTGGGGGCTTCTCCTGCACGGCCGGGGGGCTGGCCTGGAGCCCCCCCGTCCCCCGTCGTCCCCACGCAGCAGGCTCCCTGCCCTTTCTGTGTAAGCGAGTCTCGGGGGTTTTCCGCGGGCTCTGCCGATTGTTCCTGGTGGCGGCTGGTTACTGTGGTGTCTGGATGCTACCGCCTGGGCTGCAGTGCCTGGGCTCCTGGGGAGTCACTGGGGTCAGCTCCCCGCGGGCTCGCTGGGTGCAGGGGGGCCGCCGTGCCTTCTTGCAGAGGGCGCTTCCGTCCCTGTTGCCACACGGGGGTCAGTTACAGCCCCAGAAACCCGGGCGTTGGCTCTTTTCTCCTGGTTTTGTCTTCCATTTGGTTTTGGTTTGCTGGTGTTTTGGGCGGCCGGCCCGGGTTGGCTGTCTGCACCCGTGACCCGTCGTCCTGGGGGCCACGACGCTCCTCTCGCGGGTGACCAGCGCTCCGCGTGTGCCCCAGGAGGCTCCCTGTCCCCCAGGTCCCCTTTCTCTCACAGCCCTTCCTCCTGTCAGGCACCGCAGCGCGGCCGGTTTTTGAATATTTGAGTTATTTACACATTTTGGAACTTTTTTGGTTGAGGATGCAGTTAAATTTTGTTGAGAAGTTACTTGTAGTTATCTTAGGATTGTTTGAATAGTTCTCTTTTTTTTAACACTTTAAAGCCCCCAGTTTCCCAGACAGATGAGCTTCTCAGAAATTCAGTCCCCGTATGGGGTCTTCATTGTGTGCTGTGGTCTCCTTTCTGTTTATGTGCCATGCTCTTTAAAAAGTGCTTTATTCTGGAGTAACCTGAGGCTTACAGAGCAGTTGCAGAGGTGGCACCGAGCCCCCGCCCACCCCCGTCCCCACGAGCACGGCGCACGGTCACTGCTAGGAAACCAACTGTCACCCTGGCCGCGCTTGTGGTCGGCATTTGGGTTCCAGGGGCAGGAGTTACAAACCTGCCCCTCAGACTCTCGGGTCTGTTAGGGGAACTACGTCAACACTGGGCTTAAACAATGTCTCCGTGGTTGCGTTTTCTCCAACAGCTGCTTTTGGTGCCTTTTATAGATCTAACTTGTCTCTTTTTGTTTTCCTTTCTTTCTTTCAATTCTAGAACCACGTTCGTTTGAAGTAGGAATGCTAGTCTGGCTTAAATACCAAAAATACCCCTTCTGGCCCGCAGTGGTAAGAATCCTCCTCCGCCCCCTGCTCGCTCAGTTGGTCCGCCGAGCCTGAGGTCCAGCGTCCTCCATTCTTGACGCCGGGACCCGGGCAGGTGGTTCACTGTTCTGGTGTTACTGGGGAAACGCTGGGTCCGTGAGCATCGACGTGGACGTGTTTACCTAAGGAAAGGGGGTCTCAGCCTTCTGGCACAAAGGATTGTGAGGCTTATAGGTCAGGTTTTTATCAAGCAGGCTTAGAAAGCCCACCTCCAAAAAACGCCCATGGTTTGCTCATTTAAAATATTCTACATTTCAGCTTTTTAGCGTGCAGATTAGGGTGGGCATCCGTTGCACAGCAGGTGTTTGAGGTCCTGGCCGCGCCCCCAGTGCAGCGGACGCCCTTAAGTGTGGCTGACGTCCTGGCTGTGCCTCCTCCGCCTGCTTGGACGGTGCCCATGGTCAGTTGGAGAATTTGTGAGGCAGGGGCACCACCCGGTTGCCCTCGCCCCTGCCATTTCCACCTCAATTTCCCCCCCTTTGCCCTCTTCTGGCAGGGACAGGGTTCTGATGGTTCTAGGTGTAGTCCTTTAACTTTTAGGAAGAGGCAGTGGCGTGTAAATCCTAAAGATAGCTGCCACAGTGGAGCGGCTTTTGTTGTCACGATGAGTCTGAGCTCATCCAGGTCAGCACGGCCTCCTGGCACGTGACTGACCGTCCCGGGAAGGACAGAATGAAATCTGTGCGGCATCTGTAGATAGAGCGCAGACATGCAGGTGAACCGGGGTTGCCGTGCAGCTCCGTGGCAGGGTTTGGGGGGCTAATTATCGGGGACCCTCACTTCCCGAGGTTCCCGTGTCCTCCTGCGGTTGGCAGCCTTCTCCCCGCCTCTCCGCTTTCCCCAGTTCCCGGGGGCCCTGCTGGTTCATGGGTGCCAGCGGCGCAGATACCCGTGGCGTGCGGGCTCCATCCTCACCCACGGCGCTGGTGACGCCGAGAGGGGCCCCTCCGGGGTCCACAGCCTGCCGCCTCCCGCCTGACCTCTGCTGGGCCCTGCCAGGCCTCCCCGAGCTCGCTTTGCCTGTCCCCCAGAATGAGGAGGATCGCGCCCTGAGCCGGGTGGAAGTGCTGAAGGCAGCGGCCGTGATTCCTCTTGTTGTAGAGCCCCGGCTCTGCTCGGTCGGAACAGCGCTGAGGGCCACGCGGCGCTTTCTGAGCGTTTCCCGGTGTCGGCTGTCAGCCCGAGCCGGCTGCGTTCCTCGTCACATGCTTGACGAGGTGACATCAGGAAAGTGTCGAAAACCCACGACCTTCTGGGTCCTTGACACCTGGTTTTCTTGGATCTGCCAACAGGTCAAAAGCGTCAGGCGAAGAGATAAGAAAGCGAGTGTGCTTTTCATTGAAGGAAACATGAACCCCAAAGGGAGAGGGTAAACCCACTGTTTTCTGCTCTCGCTGAGTGCTTCTGGGTGGAGGCTCATGAACGGGGCCGGGGTGGGGTCCAGAGCCCCGGATGAGGGTCCCCGCAAAGGCTGTGTTCAGGGACACGGCCAGATGGTTGGGTTTTCCAGACTGCTTGTCGGCTTCCATCGTCAGCCCCGCCGGACACTCCTTGGGCCCCCATTTCCCACAAACTGCAGCAGAGTTGGCTCTCTGCAGGGGCTGTGAGCAACCCCCTGCCCAGTCACCCCCCCACCCCAGTCCTCGACTGGGGGCGGAAGCACCTCCGTCTTCCCGGAGCCGGCCTGGAAGCGTGGGCACACCTGGGCCCAGCTCCGAGGGGCTCCCTCCTCCACCCACGAGCCGGCGCTGGCAGAGGCCCCACGCTTTCCCAGAGGAAGGGCGCTTTTAGGTCGCGAGATGGGGCTGGTTCCCGTGAACCTCTGCTCTCTCTGCTTCCAGCATCACGGTGTCTCTCCGGCGATTGAAGCACTTTGATTGTAAAGAAAAGCAGGCGCTTCTGGTACGTGGATGGTTGTTTGCGCTGCTTTGAAGGGCTGGTTTGGTGGCTGGTAATGGTGTTCTCCACCACGAGGCCTTTCAGACAGCGGTAGTTGTGGGAGTGACGCCTGGCCCCGGCTGCTCCGCTGGGGGTCACTGCCCCTGGGGCGGCTGCTGGCCATTCCCCACTGAGCAGGTTTGGCGTGGAGGACAGGGCGCCCTGCGCAGAGGGGAGGTGGGAGAGCCCAGGGCCAAGGCCCACAACTTGCGGCTGCATCTGAGCCGCCCCCGGGAAGAGCACCGTAGACCCCGAGGCCGTGAGCCTGAGCACCACGTACGTCAGGGAGCACCATCGCCGTGGCCCTGTGACCGGCCCAGCCCATGAGTCCCCAGGAGCTGGTCCACACAGGGTGCTGTCTGTTAACTCTGAAACACCCACCACTTCGTTGTCCCAACTTTCAAAAACACAGACTGCGACTGGGTCGGGCAATGGGGCCCATGAGCCCCGCTCCGACGCGGGTGTCTGCTTGGCCCCCGGTCAGCGGGTTCTGGGCTCTGCGTGGGGTGACGCCTTCCCGTGTGGGAAGCAGCGTCTGAGCTGGTTCCCCGGGTGAGTGGGATGCGGTGGGGCTGTCAGGGCATCTTCTGCCGACCAGCTGTTCTCTGAGGGCAGCAGGCCACGGGCCTCAAGTGCGGACGCTGCTCAGAAGGTCGGCACCCACGCTGGACCCAGCCTTGGGCTCTTGGGACCGGAGGGCGGGGGCAGAGGGGAGGGGGGAATCGAGTTTGAGATTCGTGTGCCTCAAATACCTGAGGAATGGGTTTTATCGCAAGGACGCCTAGGTTCAAGAAGATGGCGTGTAGGCTTCGCGAGACCCGGATGCCTGGGCACGTCCCCTGGAAACGGGCCGTGGGAGCTCGGGCATGTGCCGGCGACACCCTGCTGTCCCAGGTGCTGGTCAGCGAGCCTGGCCGCGGCCCAAGCGCCCTCCTCCTCTGGAGCTGCCCGCCCCTCCCATCACACGCCTGTGGGTCTCAGGCTGGTCTCGCTGGTCATCCCAGCTCAGGGGTTCTCACCGGGGGTGACGGCCTTGGGTTGCTGTGAGGATCACACGCCAGGGGTCCCTCCCCCGGGGCAGCACTTCTTCCCACTGACCGTGTACAGTTGAGGGCCCAGAGGTGTCTCCCACGGGGTTCATCTCCTGCAGCCTCACGTCTTGTCCATCTGATGGCCCGTCAGCTGCCCTGCGGTGGGTTTTCGCCCTCCTGCTCTTAGGGTCTGTGGTGTCTCTCTCGGCCCCGAGGGCTCGGCTCACAGGTGACCGTTTTCTGAGCAGCCCTGGCCCCAGACATGCCTCGCAGGGAGCCCTGTGGGGGGGCGTCTGCAGGCCCCTTCCTGGACGAGGGGACTGAGGACACGGGACCTCGGAGGTGCTCCCAGCTGACGCCTGCCGTCTGGGTCTTGTTGCAGGATGAGGCCAAGGAGGACTTCGACCAGGCCATCGGCTGGTGCGTCTCCCTCATCACCGACTACAGGGTCCGGCTTGGTATGTGGGGCTCCGGCGCCCCTGCACGAAGTGACGGGGGGCAGCAGTGCGGGGCCTTCCCTGAGGGCCCCCGAGGGCGGAGGGTGGCCCGGTCCCCATAGCTGTCTGGCCCAGCCCCGAGCAGGCTTCTCCCCATCCCGGAGGACAGGCAGGCGCCTGGTGGAGGCTCATTCTGGGTCTGAACAGAACGGTTTCCTTTGAATCCGGGCTGGTTTCCATCCGTCCCAGGTCCGGCCGTGGGGGGGTCCTCGGGCTTGAGGTCAGGGCGCACACCGGCTGGACGACCCGGCAGAGTCCAGTCCTGTGTGTGACCTGACTTTCCTTCCGCCCCTGTGTAGGCTGTGGTTCCTTTGCTGGCTCTTTCCTGGAATACTACGCGGCTGATATAAGTAAGTCCGCCCGCAGCCCCTTTAAGGTGGGACCCGCTCTTTTGCCCGTTAGGAGTGGCAGTCTTCTTTGAGCTCTGGAGGGGTGTGTGCGGTGGGCAGCGCGCCCCAAGCCTGAGGCCTACGGTCCAGCCATGCCTGGGTCCACGGGGTCCCCTCGCTTCCCTCTGCTGTGGGGCCGGGAGGGCGGCTGCACACCCACACCTGCCGCCAGTGCCCAGGTCACCCGCCTGGGGCCGGGGCATCTGCGTGGCCCTTTCCCTGCCCTCCTGTCGCTGGCGTCTGCAGGGTGCCGCTGAAGCAGGGTGGAGGGCAGAGCTGGGGCGAGGGGCGGGGGTCCTATCGGAGGGAGAGCCCTCGGGGGCCGTCCCGGCGCAGCCTACGTGGTTGCCGAGGGCGCCCAGTCACGGGAGCGCGCTTCCTCCGCAGGCTCCCCCGTCCGCAAGTCCATCCAGCGGGACGTCCAGGGGACCAGGTTCCCCCCGCTGAGCAGGGTGGGCCCCGAGGAGGCCTCGGCAGGGAGCCCGCGGGGCAGAAGGCTGGCCTGCAGGAAGGTCCTCCCTGACCGCTCGCGGGCCGCCCGGGACCGGGCCAACCAGAAGCTGGTGGAGTACATCGTGAAGGCCCGGGGCGCCGAGAGCCACCTGCGGGCCATCCTGAAGAACAGGAAGCCGTCCCGGTGGCTGAAGACGTTCCTGAGCTCGGGTCAGTACGTGACCTGTGTGGAGACGTACCTGGAGGACGAGGAGCAGCTGGACCTGGTGGTGAAGTACCTGCAGGGGGTGTACCAAGAGGCGGGCAGCAGGCTGCTGGCGCGCGGGCACGGGGACGGGATCCGCTTCGTCCTGGATGTGCTTCTGCCCGAGGTGAGCGCCGGTGGGCCCCGCAGCACCCCGGGGGGTCGGGGCCTGGGCGTCATTCTCCAGAAGCCTTCCCGGGGTGGTGCCACCTGAGCCGTCCACGGGCAGGGCCCGGGGCCTGGGGGCCTGAGTCTCCCCAAGGTGCTGTGGGCTGGGCGCTGTGGCCTGGGCCTCTCGGGTGGTCCCTGGCCCAGGGGAAGGGGAGCTTCAGCTTTGCGAACGCGCTTCAGCTGGGGCGCGGGCAGTCGAGGAGCTGGTGCACAGCCCCTCGGCCGTTCTTCAGTTCAGGGAGGACACTGCTGGCCGTGAATGGAACGTGTGGGAAAATGTCACCAGGCTCTAAAGTGTTGAGCTTTATCGTTGTGGAAATTTCAAATATGTTAAGAAAAATTAAGTAGCGCCGTGAACCCTCACGTGTCCGTCACCCGCTGGAATAGTGCGGCCTTGCTCCACTTGCACCTCCAGCCCCTCCTTCTGGATTGGTTTTCATCCGTGCGTACTTTCATGTGTGTCTCTAAAAAGGGTGGTCTTGCCCCCTGGGGACACTGGGGGACGTCTGGGGTTGTCTGTGGTCGTCACGAGTGGGGGGCTCCTGCCGTCCTGTGGGTGGGGACCAGGATGCCGCTCCACACCCCACGGTCCAGGACGGCCCCTGTGTCAGCCGTGCCGAGGGGAGAGAGACCCTGCTCTGAACCAGAAGAACTCTTTAAAAATAAATAGCTACGATACTGTGATTTCACTCCAAAAAGTAACAGTGATCTTTTGATATCAGGCATCTATTGTGTATTCAGATTACTGCTTTGTGTTTTCTTGTTTTTTTCCTTTTTTTTTCTTTTTTTATGGCCACACCACACGGCTTGTGGGATCTTATTAGTTCCCCAACCAGGGATTGAACCCAGGCCTGGCAGTGAAAGCATGGAGTCCTAACCACTGGACCGCTAGGGAAGTCCCCAGGTTCTGCCTTTCTCTGCTTTTGGTGACATGAACTCTTATCTCATCCAAAAGAGAACGTTGTAGATTTAATTTGGAAACATCAGGAGCAGAGATTTCGCAGACTGTACGAGTGTGAGCTGGGAGGGCTCTGGCGGCCGGGGCATGGCTGGACCGCCCGCCCACGCGGCCTCCTCCGAGCTCGGTGCGAGCCGCCAGGCCTGGCCTGAGCCTGACGTGCGCTGCCCCCTTGCAGGCCATCATCTGCGCGATTTCCGCGGTGGACGCTGTGGACTACAAGACAGCCGAGGAGAAGTACATACGAGGACCTTCGCTCAGCTACCGGTAGGCAGGCCGCGCTGCGTCCTGAAGGGCTTCGTCTCCACGCGCCGGCGGCTGCGGTGGCTGGGCTGAGGGGCCCTGGTCCGAGCTGGCAGAGCTGGGCCCGCCGTGCCCGACGTACTTCGTGGGGCTGATGTTTGCCTCCCCGACGTTCTCCCCCGTTGCCTCGATGCCACGGCTATTTGAGGAAACAGTGAGATTAAGCAGCAGCCGCTGCCCGGACGTCCCTGGCTGGCGGGAAGAATGCGGTGATCAAGATGTTCCTCTCACGCTGGTGTGGTTAGCGCCCTGGACTGGCGGTCTGGAGCCCCTAATCCCGTCTCTGGGCGGGCTGCCAGGCCTTGCTGGGAGCAGGCGGGGCCGCGTGGCGGTGACAGGCTGAAGAGTCAACTAGGGTCTCGTGGTACAGACTCTCCCCAGCCTCAGCGGCTGCCCTGCACACCCGGTAAAGAGACGGTGCTCCCGGGAGAGTGAGGTCCGAGCGGCCCATCTCCAGCCGGCACCACCCTCCTGCTCGGGCTGCCGGTCGGAGGGCGTCCTGAGTTTCCCGCAGCCTCAGCCGGCTGCAGGCACCCCGGATGCCTGTGGAGGGCCGTGGGCTGTGCCCCGGCCGCGCCCTGCCGCCTCAGGGACGCGGTCTGAGCACCGAGCCTGGGCAGCCAGGGGTCCCTTGGGCCGGGTGTCAATCGGGCAGTGGGTCTGTCCCGGTGCGTCCACCTCCCGCTTCTTTTTACACCGTAGTTGCGTTTAGGTTCTTGTGCACAAACCATCGAGCCTCGGCACCACGACAGGGTTTGGGTCTCCTCGTGGAGTTCTTAGGCTGCTGTGTTGCGCTTACCTTTGGGTCGTCCCCCTCAGGATCATATTCCTTGTTGATCCTGAGAGGGGCAGCCAGTCAACTAACTGATCATGTAATTTTTTGTTAACAGATAGCCATTTAAAGGACAATTTGATATTTCATCATTTTTTCTTTGTAGTTTATTTTTCTTCATCGTGGTGAAATACCCATAACATAAAATTCACCATCTTAACCATTTTAAGCGCACAGCTCAGTGGCATTGAGCACATTCACACTGTCAGGCAACCATCCCCACCATCATCTCCAGAACTTTCTCATCTTCCCAAACTGAAACTCGGTCCCCGTGAAACACTCACTTCTTTGTTTATGGGGGTTTTTTTTGTTTGTTTTTAATTGAAGTATAATTGATTTACAATATTATGTTACTTTCAGGTGTACAGCACAGTGACTCAGTTATACGTATACATGTGTGTGTGTCTGTGTTCTTTTTTTTAGATTTTTTTCACTACAGTTTGTTACAAGATACGGAGTATAGTTCCCTGTGCTATATAGTAAATCCTTGATGTTCATCTATTTTATATATACCAGTGTGCATCTGTTAATCTCAAACTCCCACTTTATCCCTTCCCACCCTTCCCCTTTGGCAACCGTAAGTTTGTTTATGTCTGTGAGTCTGTGTCTGTTTTGTAAATAAGTTCATTTGTGTCATACTTTAGATTCCACATATCAGTGACATCGTATGGTATTTGTCTTTTGCTGCCTGATGTACTTCACTTAGTATGGGGATTTCCCTGGCGGTCCAGTGGTTAGGAGTTGGTGCTCTCACTGCCGCAGCCAGGTTCCATCCCTGGTTGGGGAACTAAGATCCTGCAAGCCGTGTGGCATGGCCAAAAAAAACTACAAATAATTCACTTAGTATGATAATCTCTAGGTCCATCTGTGTTGATGCAAATGGCATTATTTAGTTCTTTTTTATGGCTGAATAATATTCTGTTGTATACGTGTACCACATCTTCTTTATCTATTCATCGATGGACATTTCGGTTGTTTCCATGTCTTGGCTGTTGTGAAGAGTGCTGCAATGCACGTTGGGGTGCATGTATCTGTTTTTTTTTTTTAAGATTTTTTTTTTCAAGATTTTTTTGATGTGGACCATTTTTAAAGTCTTCATTAAATTTGTTACAATATTGCTTCTGTTTTGTGTTTTGGTTTTTTGGCCATGACGCATGTGGGATTTTAGCTCCCTGACCAGGGACGGAACCCACACCCCCTGCATTGGAAGGTGAAGTCCTAACCACTGGACCACCAGGGAAGTCCCTATCTTTTCGAATTAGAGTTTTGTCTGGGTATATGCCAGGAGTGGGATTGCTGGATCACATGGTAATTCTGTTTTTACTTTTTTGAGGCATCTCCGTACTGTTTTCCATACTGGCTGCACCAACTTAACATTCCCACCAACAGTGTAGGAGGAGGGTTCCCTCTTCTCCGCATCCTCTCCAGCATTTGTTATTTGTAGACTTTTTTTTTTTTTTTTAATATTTATTTATTTGGTTGCACCGGGTCTTAGTTGTGGCATGTGAACTCTTAGTTGTGGTATGCATGTGGGATCTAGTTCCCTGACCAGGGATCAGGTGATACCCCCTGCATTGGGAGCACGGAATCTTAACCACTGTGCTACCAGGGAAGTCCCCTGTTACTTGTAGACTTTATAACGATGGCCATTCCGACCAGTGTGAGGTGATACCTCATGGTAGTTTTGGTTTGCATTTCTCTAATAATTAGTGAGGTTGAGCATCTGTTCGTGTGCCTGTTGGCCATCTGTATGTCTTTGGAGAAATTTGGATTTAGGTCTTCGTCCCGTTTTTCGATTGGGTTGTTTGTTTTTTTGTTATTGAGTTGTATGAGCTGTTTGTATATTTTGGAAATCAAGCCCTCTTCAGTCACATCATTTGTAAATATTTTCTCCCAGTCCATAGGTTGATGGTTTCCTTTGCTGTGCACGAGCTTATAAGTTTGGTTAGGATCCCATTTGTTTATTTTTCTTTGATTTCTCTTGCCTTGGGAGAGGGTTTATGTTTATTAAAACAGAATTGCTGACTAAAACGAAGTGATCTCCTTTTGGTTTTGCAGGGAAAAAGAAATATTTGATACGCAGCTCCTGGAAGAAAGGAGCCGGCGAAGCTGAGGCCGGTGGAGGCAAGGCCCTGCGCTCTGGAGCACAGGCGGGCCGTCGGCCTCCCTGACGGCTGCCGCCTCTGTTTTCCTGGCTCTTGTGGAAGGTACAGCTCCTGAAAGGGTTTGAAAGGACAGAGACTTTTTTTTTTTTTTTAACTTTACGTCATTACCTGTGACTGTGCCGTGTAGGTTCACAGAAGGTGCACGTTTGTGTTTTATGTTGAAAAGCACTGTACGCAACGTTAAACAGGAGCTTTAAAGACTCTGATATGAACGTACGGCTCCCGCAAGATCAACGTATTTTTCCGTTTGTTTCCCTCCTGTGTGTGGCTCCTCTTATGATGGCTCCTGAGTTTGCTGTGCCTCTGTTACGTGTTTCTGAGGCAAACCCGTGTTTGTAAGAGGCAGGACCCGAGACCCGCTGCTTTCCCGTGCTCTAGCCTCTTCTGGGACTCGTGCAGGAGAGCAGACGGACCGGCAGTCTTTCCAGCCTCTTTCCGCACGGCCCCCATGTGGGTTTCCCCGCCCGGCCTTGTCACCGCGCAGCCAACTGCCCAGATAGCTGTGACGATCCCACCGGGCTGCTGCGCCCGCCCGGCCCGGCCAAGGTCATTGTGCGCACGGCCTGGGCCTGGGCCGTGGGGTTGTGGCCAGCCGCCCGTGGAAACCAGTCCTTTGTCTGGAAGCCCGAAGCACAGATGGGTCCCCCGATGCCTGAGGGTTCCAGGCTCAGGGCGCCCCCCCTCCACCTTTGGAGAGAGTTGTGTGAAGGCCCGGTCCTTGATGTGGTCACAGAAATTCTGTTCTGGTTTAAAGCCACACACGGTGGATTATTTATTCTAAGCTGACGCAAGGCTGCCTGTGGAAGGAAACAGCCAAGTCCCCACCGTGATGGCTGGGCCGCGGCGTCTGAGCACGGCCAGTCCTCCCCGAAGCCGGCACCGGCCAGCGAGCGGCCGCTGCAGAGGACAGTTGGGGAGAGGTTCTCGCGGGCACCGGGGACACGGGCCCTGACCCTGACGGGAGGCTGGGTCCCCACGGGAAGGAGGTGCAGAGATCACTGCGGGGACCTGCGTGTGGTGTCTCTGCTGGTTTTGCTGAAACCTAAGCAGAGGTGCAGACACGGCCCTGGAGGTCCCGCTGAGCTGCCCCCCAGGGCGGTCAGAGGGGCATCCCGTGTGGGCCAGGCTTGGGAGGACGGCCCTGCCAGCATCTCCGCCGTGGCCTCGCTCCCTTCTAGAAAGGTCTAGACAGCAAGCCTCCTTGAAGTGGGTCAGGATGGAGAACAGGGTGCTCTTGTGGGTGAGGCATCCACGCGGAATATTCCGTTATCGTGAAGTATTTTTATATATCTGTGTTCTGAGCTCTGGTTGTGGAATTGAACTATTCAGACTGGAATTAAATGCCGTTTTGCAGCCCTGCCTGTTTTTTCCTGGGCCCCACGCGCAGCCCACCTTGGGCACTCGGGCCGGCCACGCTGTCCCCGACGGCTGCTTCTGGAGGCTCCTTCCCCAGCCTGGCTGGGGAGGCGGTTTCCACATCAGCCGAGCAGAGCCGGTGTCTGTCAGGTGTGCCGGGTGCTGACCAGAAGTGCTGGAGGCTTCTGCCGCTCGGCGCCCAGCCCCATCCCAGTCCTGCGCCCCAGCAGGTGTGTTCAGCTCCTGACTCCCACTGTATTATGTTTTTGTTCGTCTTGAAACTTTGTCCCAGGGCCACTGGGGCAGGCAGTGCTGGGTGGGCGTCTGTTGATGTCCCAAATTGGCGCTGGGTAGTGGTTAGGAAGGCAGAGCCAGCTGACCAAGTGAGGAATGTTCCAGGAGGGGCTGTGAGGTGGCCCTGGCCCCCGGGAAGCCGGCGCACTGGGCTGCTGCTGCGTCAAGAAGAGAGACCCAGCACAACACGGGGTGCAGCCGGGGCCCCCACCGGCCGGCCCGTGGCCTCCTGCACCCCCGTCCACCACAGCCCCAGCTTCCCTGCACCCACCCTCACCCGGCATCCCCCCTCAGCTGTCTGGGCTCCGTCCAGCTGGCGTCTCAGCAGCCCGCACCTCTGCATGGCCACCCTGCTCCCCCCCCGTGTCCCATCCCCTCCCCGGGCGTCCACCCCTGCCCCTGTCACCTCCCACCACTCACAGCCACCCTTCCTGAACCTCTTTCAGCCAGACCCCTGACCCCAGACCCTGAGATGCTTGTCCTACAGTCTCTGTACCTTTCTCGCTCCAGCCCAGATGGCATGGGGGGACGATCAGACCCCTCAGTGCAAGGAGCAGTGCATCAACAAAACCGCTTCCTGGAAGGGGGAGTTTTCCTTGTGTTCACTTCAGCACCTCTTTTAAGTCTATCATTTATCTAGGAAATTGATTAAGACGAGGGATGCACACACACACACAATCTCAAATCAGACAGGCGTGTCTGTGCAGTGCGGTCAGTGCCCCTCCCCCCAGTGCATGGCTTCTACGGCCAGGCTTTCCTGACCTGGCTCCCCTCGCAGCCCCTGCTCCCCACATCCTCCTGCCCCTGCTCCACCCCTTCCAGGTCCTGCTCCCCACCTCCTCCAGCCCTGGCTCCCCCTCCTCTCCCCCCCACCTCCTCCCCACCTACCCATCTGCCCCTCACCCCCTCACTGACCCTCACTGTTCCTGGAATTATGGTGAACCCTCTGTTAACTCCCTGCCCTATCAGACCTGCTTCTCCGTTTCAGGGCTCTCCCTTGACGCCCCAGTTTCCTGATGCAGGCTCTTACCTCCCCTATCCACCTCCCCTCCCCATCCAATCCATCACCCTGACAGCTGATAGCCCCTCCTGTATTAGTTATCCATCCCTGCCTTAGCAGTGAACCAGCCCCTGGCGGCTGGAAGCAACATTCTCTCTTGACTGGGCTGTTCTGTGGTCTCAGGAGGTCGCAGTCAGATGTCTGAAGGCTCGAATGAGGCTGGGGGCTCGGCTCCCAGGTGCCTGGCTGACGGGACAAGGAACGTTAGGAGAAAACAGGAGCCTGAATAATGCCTGGACATGAGTTGGCGATGTATACACATTGGGTCATGAATTGTTAATGTCAGTATAAGATGTTAGCAGTAGGAGAGACTGGGTGATGAGTACAGCGAACTCTGTACTAGGTTTGCAACTTTTCTCTGAATCAAACTATTTGGAAGTACAAGGTTCATTTTAATTAAAAAATTCCAGCTCCACAACCTGGCCAGTTGTGGGAACTGAGGGCAAGGAGGTGTAGGATTCCCAACAGACCCGGCCCTCGGCCCAGCCCCGCTCTTTTCTCCTGTATGTCACCACCGGGATGGTGACACCAACCGGCGCCCCGCCTCCCCTTCCCGGGACCGCGCAGTCGGGCTCCAGGACACACCTGGCGTGGTCCTCCCTCGCCAGGAGCCAGCCCTGCTCCTCACCTGCGTTCCCCTGTTGGGAACGGGGGAACCTCAGTTTCCCCATATGTATTGTAAAATGGGCAGAATAGGTACCCAGCAGGACTGTCACAGTTAAATGACATCCGAGCAGAAGGTGTCTCTGCAAACTCCCTTTTGGCACTTTTGGTATTCAGTAGTGTTCCTTTTGACAATTACATTCGTTCTAATCCTGCCACTTAAAAAATATTGTAAATGGGAGTGGGGAAGGGGGTCATTTGGGCTGGGATCATAGTTTTGGGGGTGGACCGGGGTGGGTGGGGATGAGGCCTTGTTCTAAGCCCTCCCGCGTTGGCATGAGCCAGCAGCCCAGCTCCTCATCTGAAGAATGGAGAGTATTCTGGGGAGGAAAGGTCAAAATCGACACATTCTGGGTAAAAGTGCTGGGAGAAGCTGGATCAGCTTGGAGCAAAAAAGAACGCTGTTCGCTGGGGGCGCCAAAACGTCTGCCGAAACCCGGGATCGAACCAGGGACCTTTAGATCTTCAGTCTAACGCTCTCCCAACTGAGCTATTTCGGCTGCGCAGCAGGGGTTGCTCCCGCCACCGACTCCCCCCCCACGCTGAGCCGCTTGCGTGCAGGCGCAGCTCGGGCAGCCCCTGCGGGCCGCGCATGCCTCGTAGGGTCGCGCCTGGAAACAGGGCGCAGCACCGTCTCTGTGGCGCAATCGGTTAGCGCGTTCGGCTGTTAACCGAAAGGTTGGTGGTTCGAGCCCACCCAGGGACGGGCTTGCGCTTTTCCTTCCCTGGGTAACAAGAGAGTGGACGGCTCGCCTTCTTTTGCCACGACCCTCCCCGCGCACTTCCGTATCCTTCTACCCTGCGTGGGGCGTCCGGCGGCGCGCGGCGGGGTGGATTCCACAGAGGCGGAACGTCCCCGCCCGAGTTCCGGTTTCCGATCACGAGCCGAGGCACTTTGGGCGACGGCCCTGGGGACCCGGAGCTCTGAAGAGGACGGACCATAGAGGTTGTGTGAAGGCCGAGGCCGAGATGGCGGCGCTAGCGGGTGAGCGGGTCGGGGCGGCGGGGTCGGGGCTTGGGTCGCTCCGGGCGCCTTTCTGCCCGGCCGCTTGGGGAAGCGGAGGCCGAGGGCGACGCAGGCTCCCAGCCTCGGGAGGGGGCCGGGGCGGAAGCCGGAGGAACCCAGGCTCGGCCCGGGATGGTGCCCTTGAAGTTTCCGGGAGGAGGCGGCGAGGGGGCAGCAGCCCCGACATCCGAGGAAACTGAGGCCCAGAGAGCGGCTGGAACCGCTGGAGGTCACGCGGCCTGGCCGGGCAGGGACGCGACCCCGGGGCACCCTGCCACCCCGGGAAGGGGACGGTCACCCGCAGAGAAGGCGTCCAAACCCGGGCTGCTCCGGGGACCTTTTTTCCGATTAGCGGTTAAACGCATAGGATGGATTCACAGGGTTGCAAAGGAAAGCGGTTATACTGACAGTTGCCAGGATACTGTCTGGCAACCGGGGGTCAGTTCGCAGTCCGGGTGCTTCATTATTCATGCCTGGAAAGCCGAGGTCTAGTGGCGGATCTGCCTACTGCTGTGACTTTGAAGGAGTGAGAAGTGGACACGTTCCTTTACACAGAGTTGGCTGCAGCCTCTATGTCGGTGTTAGGAAACCACTGTCATCTCTGTTGGTGAAAAGCCTCGGTCTCGCTAATACTGCTGTGGTTTTGGCTACACTCAGATTTTAAGGAAAGGCCAATTTTCAGCAAGACGTTGGTGACAATAAAGAGGGTATTTTTCTTTCCCGTGCAAGCTCACCGGTCTGCTGAATCCTCACCAGCGGCCCCTTGCTAAGAATGTCTGGTCCAGAGGCTGGAATCCCCTCACCTTGGAGGTGAAGGGCATTTACTGTGCTGTGAGATTACCCAAAGCCCTACATTTTCAGGTGGGGGAGCTGAGGCTCAGAGAGGGGCAGCTTACACAAGAGTTCGGGGCTGGGCTGTTAGCCTGGACTCCTTGCCCAGCCTCTGAAACCCCGGAACTCCCAGCGCAGGGCTTGGAGCCTCGCTGATGTCTATGGGTTTGTTGACTTGACACATGCCTGTCAGGCTGAGCCAAGGCCGAGACAGACACTGGGGAACCCAGGGAGGCCCTAGCATCAGGGGGAGGCAGGCGCCACAGGAGGACATGTGGATAGAAATAGAACAGGGTGACAGGATCGAGAGGGCCTGGGGAGCTAGTGTAGACCCAGGCATTTGAGCTGAAAGCTGCCCCATGAGAGGGGTGCTCCAGGCAGAGGGGACAGCAAGTGCAAAGGCTCTGAGACAGGAGGGACACTGACATGCCTGAGGAAAGGAAAGGTGGCTCTTATGTGGAGTGTGCGGTTGGAAGCAGGGGAATGACACTGTCTGGTTCACATTCTGAAAGATCACCTTTTTTTTTTTTTTGGCTACACCTTGCGGTTTGCGGGATCTTAGCTCCCCAACCAGGGATCGAAGCCGGGACCCCTGCAGTGGAAGCATGGAGTCCTAACCACTGGACCACCAGGGAATTCCCCTGAAAGATTGCTCTTTATCAATTGTTTGTTAAATGGAATGTAGATAGACTGAGGGTGAGAGGGCGGGCGCACCACGTGGGGGGCCTGAAGGGCAAACACCTGGAGGCTGGACCCTCTGGGCCGTTTGTGGCCTCTGGTGCTGCCACAACTCACTGCCCTCACCCTGTGGTTCTTTCTGCAGCTCCCGGCCTGCTCCGCGGTATCCTTGCTCTTCGGTGAGTGCCTGCCTGCCTTCCTGCCTGCGTGTCTGCATCTCTGATCCTAACACCCCGCAGTGAGGCCCTGGCAGGGAGGGGCTCAGAGGGGGCTGTCAGGGGGCCTCAGATCCGGGCGGGCCCTCCATCAGCACCAGGCCAGGGGCCGCCTGGCATCCAGCCCCATGTCTCCCTGCCCTGGTACCCTCAGAGCCCAGTCGCTGCCTGGCGCACGAAAGGCATTCAGCACGTTTGCTCTGATGGCAGCCCCGTGCAGGCCTCCTTGGGACAGTAAGGCAGGTGGCTGCCAGGCCCTCGGATTTGGGCTGAGTTTGTTTTGATAAGGCCTTTTTCCTACGAATAAAATACACACTCACTGCAAAACAAAGGGAAGACGGGGAAAATGAGGGAAGTATCAAATGAAAACCAGGCACTCTCTAGACCAGGGATCAGCAGATTTTTTTTTTCTGTAAAGGGCCAAACGGTAAACGTTTTTGGCTCTGCCTCTGTAGAAACAGTCCCAGACACCAAGGAAGTGAATGGGTGTGGTTATGTGTCAATAAAACTTTATTTATAGCTCGCTCGCAGCAACGAAGACCCAACACAGCCAAAAATAAATAAATTTAAAAAAAAAAAAAACTTTATTTACGAAAACCGGTGGTGGGCTGGGTTTGACCCCCTGGTCAGTTTCCCCATCCTGGCCCCGGGGTAACCCTGTCACAGCGTGTTGGGGCGCCCCGGGCTCCTAGTCATGGGCTGTCTGTCTCCCCGCAGCTCCGGCGTGGGCGTGGCTCTGCAGGTGCGCGGGGTCCATCCGAGCTCGGCCGCTGACAGCCCGAGCAGGTGAGGCTGGCCTTCCCGGGAGCCCACACACCCTGAAGTCCCCCCATCCCCCCACCCCAGCACAGCAGCAGCCTGTGGCAACTCCGGGGCACTCCCACCACCCAGCGGGGTATGTGAGGGGGTCCCTGCCCTCAGAGTCCTGCCCAGCCCGCTCCTGTGGGCCCAGGCCAGTGGCTGCACAACTCCAGACCAGGAGGGCTCTCACTAAAGGGTATGTCAGCCGAGCCTGTTTTCCAGACGGGGAAACAGTCCCCGAGAGGACAGGGTCCTGCTGGGCCTCAGTGAGGCGGTAGAGGCCTGTCCACACCATCTTTCACTCCGGTGTTGAGCAGGCGTGTCCTGCCCCAGGCCGGGGCGCAGGGCTGCTGCAGACCTGGCCTCACGGCTACTCCCAGTGCTGCTCTGGGGACCCACCGTGACCACGGCTTTGTCCTGCCCTCTGAGAGGCTGCTCTGGGCTGGGCCTGGCCGGGGATACCTGCCTGGCTGACGCCTCCCCTTGCTGTGTGTCCCGTACCCAGCACCCACCCTGCCGTGTCCCAGGCCGGAGCCGTGGTCCCCAAACCCGCCGCCCTTCCCAGCAGCCGGGGCGAGTATGTGGTGGCCAAGCTGGACGACCTCATCAACTGGGCCCGCCGGGTGAGCCCCTCCCCGTCTGCGTCCGTGGGGCCCCCTCTGGCTGCTCAGCCACGCTCCCGTGGCTACGGAGTGGGCCGGACTCCCCCAGGGCCCCTCCGTGTGGGGACCTGTGGCTTTGATTCTGTCTCAGGACCCCTGCCCTGCCCCCAGCAGTTCCTGGCCTGACTTCCCTCGGTGCTCCCTGCCCCCCGCATCGGCCCCCAGAGGAGATGAGTCACCTCCCTCCTGTTCTTCTCCTTTCATCTTCTGTTCATTCCTCTCTTTTCTCTCTTAACGTAAAACCCATGTTTTTAACTGGAAATACACAATGGAAACAGTAGCTCGTTCCCAGCAAATATCCTAATCCCCCACCCCACCCCCACACTGGCCGTGGGACAGTCTGCGTGCTCACGTGTGTGTCCATGTCTCCCCCCGGACATGTGTCCTCTGTCCCAGGACAGTGGTTCCTTTCAGTGCTCTCGGGGCGCCCGGCTGGGTAACAATCCCCCATTGACGGGTGGGCTGGTGCTGTCCTGGTGTCTGTGTGTGACCAGCGAGTCCACAGCGAGTGTCCCTCCAGGCCCACAGCTCCAGGGCGGTGATGGTCGCTGTGGCCGTGCGCTGTGGAGTCATGGCCCTGCCGTGTTGGGCAGCCCTTGCCCGCTGTGTGACCCGAGCCCTGTCACCTGAATTGGGACATCCACAGGGCAGCAGGGACCTTGGCCAGATCCCAGACTGGACACAGACAAGCAGAGAAAGCTCTGGTGGAGAACAGCTTGTGGGTGGGGGCCGGGGCGATATCGGGCACCAAAGGATGGAGGGAAGTCAGAGGGCATCCAGGAGGGCTTCCTGGAGGAATTGGCACTTTGAGTCCAGGCGGTGTTGGGAACAAGACCCTCCAGGGTGCTGAGCCCCAGGGTCTAGATCTGTGCCGTGGGCGGCCACTGGGCACTCAGAGCAGCAAGTGCCCATGTTGGAGGCTGGGATTTAGGATATGCTGGGTTATGTGGACTATATTATTAAAGCTAATTGCACTTGGTTTTATTTTTGTCTGTTTTTCTTTTTGGTAATGTGGCTGCTGGGAAGTGTAGACCCACGGGCCTAACTCATTTGGCCCTCCTGTCACACAGTCCTGGGCTGGGGCATCAGGCTCAGGCCGATGACCAGTGTCCAGGGCAGCCTTCGGGGTCTGGAGGTCACATGGTTGCTGTGGGCAGGGCCCAGAAAAGGCTAGAAACAGATTTTTCTATGTGAAATCGTCCGATTTCTTTAAACACGGTGGGCCACTCGTCCACTCACGGGCCGACTGCCCCGCCCTGCAGAGCTCCCTGTGGCCCATGACCTTTGGCCTGGCCTGCTGCGCCGTGGAGATGATGCACATGGCAGCACCCCGCTACGACATGGACCGCTTTGGCGTGGTCTTCCGCGCCAGCCCCCGCCAGTCCGACGTGATGATCGTGGCTGGGACGCTCACCAACAAGATGGCCCCCGCGCTCCGCAAGGTGGGCCCCACCGTCAACCCCCCCTCCCCCCTCCCCCCTCCCCCCTCCCCCCTCCCCTCCCCTCCCCCTCCCCCAACCCCCCCCTCCCCAACCCCTCCCCCCCCCCAGGCTCGAGCTGCACGCAGACCCCTGTCTCTTCCAGGTCTACGACCAGATGCCAGAGCCTCGCTACGTCGTGTCTATGGGGAGGTGAGTGCCCGGCGGGGCGGGGGCTCCAGCAACAGACACGCCGGTGACACGCTGGCTTGTCTCTTCCAGTCTCGTTTCTGTGCTGCTTTCTGATCGGGGTCATCCAGAACGTCCCCTTCTGTCCTGTTACAGTCGCTCCCCCACCCCAACAGCCTGTCCATTTTCGTTCTGTTTCTCTGTGTTATGACCACAGGAAGGACGTCCTGCTGGGGGGGGCGTTGCAGCCTCCTCACCATCTAGCCAGCACCTCATTTCTCCATATCATTAAAAGCCATTTAGTCACCTGACTTTTTTGGTTGAGGTAGAATTCACATACTACAAAGTTCACCCTTTCAAAATGTACAATTTTGTGGATTTTAATGCATTCTTAGTGTTGTGTAATCATCACCTCTATCTAATTCCAGAGCATTCCATCACCCCAATAGAAGCCCCGTCCCCGTCAGCAGTCACTCCCCACCCCCTCCCCCAGCCCCTGACAACCAGGAACGCACTCTGTGTCTGTGGACTGGCCTGTTCTGGACGGTTCCCATCAATGGAATCACACGCTGCGTCCTTTCACGTCTGGCTCCTCTCGCTGAGCATCGTCTGTTCACAGCCCCACCATTTGTTTCTGTCCTACCCGGTCCCACAGAAGGTCTCAGGTGGCCGCTGTCTTTCCTGTGACTTGTGTCCCAGTCTTGCCCTTTCCTGACCGCCTGGCACCTGCTTGAGGTTGGAAGGGGCTGCGGGTTGGGGGCTGCGAGGAGGGACGGAGGCCGGGGTCGCTGGAGAGGCTCTCACGGCCGGCGCTCCCCTCCCCACCAGCTGCGCCAACGGAGGCGGCTACTACCACTACTCCTACTCTGTGGTGCGGGGCTGTGACCGTATTGTGCCCGTGGACATCTACGTCCCAGGTGAGCCCCCAGGTGGCGCCCACGCGGCCCTCACCCGATTCACAGAATCCCCACAGTCCCACTGAGACAGCTCGCCCCCTGTTAAGAATAAGCAGATTTGGGTACAAGAATAAGAGTGACACCGCAGCCTTTCCCCCCGCTGTCCCTGGAGGGTCTCCCGGTCTGAAGTCTGCCCCCATTCCTTTCCAAGGGTCCTCACCGGACGCCGGCATGGCCTGGGGGTTGGCAGGCAGCCCACATTGTCCTCCCGGGTCCCGAGCCGGGTCACGTGGCGGGAGGGCCAGGGACAGGGCAGCTCGGCCTGGGAGGGGTAGCCCAGGCCTCCCTCATCCTGGCTGGGAGGTCGGCCCTGGGGTCAGCAGCTGCCCACCCTGCTCCCCTCTGGCTCCTTTCCCGTGATGGGCCAAGCCCCCCGGCTCTCTTGGTGCAGACCTAACGGGCTGCTGGGGCAGAGCCCCGTCTTGCCCCTCCCCACCCTGGGAAGTGGCCTGGTTGCCCCCACCTGGAGCAGAGCGGAGGGGAGGGGGAAGGGCAGGGAGACTGAGGTGTCACCTGCCCCCCAGGCTGCCCGCCCACGGCCGAGGCCCTGCTCTATGGCATCCTGCAGCTGCAGAAGAAGATCAAGCGCGAGAAGAGGCTCCAGATCTGGTACCGCAGGTAGTGCCAGCCGCCTGGCCGCCCTGCGGCGTCTGCGCTGTTACTCCAGAGGCGGTCAATAAACCCGATAAACCTGCCTGGCTGCCCCTGCTCCACATGGTGTGTGGGCTGGGGGTGGGGGCCTGGGAGGTGGGCGGGGCGAGTGCTGCTTGGCGGGGTCAGGCCTGTCTCTCTTGTGCATGGAGATGCCGAGGCCCCTGGAGTGGACAGCCGGGCCCAGCGTGGCCCAGTGGGAGGCCCCACCCATGAAGGAGGGGAGTGGATGCGTCCAAGAGCGGGTCGGGGTGAAGTAGATGGCACCGCGGCGACCAGCTGGGCACCAGGGCCCAGGGCAGATGGAGCCAGGGTGTCCCTGCGCTGGGGCTGGAGGGGCGTTGACTCAGCGAGGCATCGTGGTGCAGCCTGACTGGGTGGGACCGGAGGGTCTGGGCCTTGGGGCTGCCGCCACCCGCTATGAGGTCCTGACCTAGTTCCACCTCCTCTGGGGACCCCAGCTGCCCACCAGAGGGAGGGCGGGAGGGGCCATGGGTGACTAATTGGCAGTGTCTGCAGTGGGCACGGGGGGGGGGGGTCAGAGGCAGGATCAGACACTTTGGAGTGGTATAGCCACTGTCTCGGTGGTGGTCAATTTAACAGGTTTCTTTCCTTTCACTTTTTTTTGGAGGGGCAGGAAGAGTAAAGCAAGCACACGTTTGTGTCCTCGTGCTGATTGGCTAAACCCAGTGTTAGTGTTTATTTCATTCTCAGGACCATGGTAGGATGGTAGTGGTCGTTCCCTTGCAGAGAAGGTTAGGGAAGCTTGCTGGTCATGCGGCTGGTGTGGGTCTGGACCAGGGCCGAGGGGCCAGAGCCTGCACTCCCGGCCACGAAGGCGCTCAGTAGGGGTCTGGGGGTTAGGGGTTCCTGAAGCCCAGAGCCCCCAGGGTGGCGTGGGCAGCTGAGCCGGTGGGCCCAGTGGGCTCAGTGCTTGGTGACCAGGGGCGTGATCATCTGCGGGAAGGCGTAATAGCGGCAGTCGGCCGGTGGGACCAGCTCCATGACCTGCGTGTGGATGTTCTCCGGCCGGAAGCCCGCTTCCAGCAGGGCTGGCACCTGTGTCTCCTGGCCAGAGGGAGGTGCCGAGTCACCTCAAGGGCCCTGGGGCCTCAGGAGACACCCTGCCAGCCTACAAGTGCCAAGGCCCTTGGGGGCTGGACGGGGCTGCTAAGAAAATGCTGAAGCCCAGGTCTGGGTGGGAATCTCCAGGTGTCCACACACAGCTTCCTGGCTGTCATGGGGTATCACCAGGCTGCTCACCTGCACGTCCTCACAGGCAGAGGGAACCGAGTGGGCAAAGGCCCAAGACAAGGGGTGGCTAGACCCATAAAGATGCACCCCGGGTGGAGGAGGGCAGAGTGAGGGGATGCCGCTGGGGACCTTGGGCTGAATCCCTGTATCCCGAGGGCACTGGGGAGCCATCTAAGGTCCTTGAGCTAGGGAGAAACCTCTCCTGATTTACAAGTGGAGGCTCAGAGTCCACCCAAGAGATGAGCCCCCAGGGCCAGAGGCAAGGGACCCTGCCCAGGTCACAGGTGACCCCAGCTGCCTCCCCACCCAAAGTCGCTGCCGGGGGTGTAGGGGGGGCGGGGGGCGGGGCAGGGAGCGCCCAGGCTGCGGCACCTCGAACATGGTGGTGATGTCCGAGTACTTGGACTTCATCAGCTCCCCCCAGGAGGTGAGGTTGCAGTAGGTAAGAACGCCCCCCGGCTTCAGCAGGCGGAAGGCATGTTCCTGGCGGGGCGGGGGGGGACAGTGGTCAGGAGGGGGTGGGGGTGGGCAGAGGCGTTCCCAGCGGGCCTCCCGCCAGGTCAGGGGAACAGCGGAAGGAGAGGTGCCTCCTGTGTGGACGGCAGGCGCGCCCACTGGGCTGACCCCCACCTTAAGTCTGGCAGACCCCGTCCCACCGCAAGCGATCCTACCCGAATGAAGTTGAACTGGTGCGTGTGCCAGGTCTCCTCAGACAGCGGGTACGTGTCGTACAGGATCCCTGCTCGGAAGGACAGAAGCCACGTGGTCAGGACGCTGGCTGCAAGTTGAGGCGGCCGGGAACCCAGAGTTTGCTATGCTGCAGCCGGCCCTACGAATTGTGTCTCATCTGGTCGTTCTTGAGATGTCCACGCACCTGAGTGCCAGGCTCCTGTATGTGTGTCCGTGCCTGCCCCCCGGGCTCTGCCACCCCAGTGACACATCAAGGCATGTGTGCTTCAGAAGCAGGCAAAGGAGGGGCTGGCAATCCAGGCAGAGGCCCCCCGCCCAGTGCCCAGAGCCCCTCACCATCGAAGTGACTGTCTGGCAGGGTGGGCGCCACCTCCTCCCACAGGCCTTTCAAGGGAACCACCTTGGCGCAGGGAGAAAGAAAGAGAAGGCTGAGGGTCAAAGGGGGCCCAGGACTTCACCACCTGTTGCAAGGGAGGGGGCAGAGGAACTCCCAAGAGAGAAGACCACCTCCCCCATGTCTGTGGCCACCCCAGGTCCCCAACCCACTCTGAGGGCAGGGCCTTTCCCCTGAGGAGCGTGAGGAGCGGGACCTCGGGCAGAGGCGGGCACCTTGTGCAGCTGCCGAGGGGCCCAGTCCTGGAGCCGCTGGAAGACGCCCTCGTTGCACTCGATGATCCAGTGCTCGTCGATGGGGGCCTCCTGCATCTTCGTAGCTGCGATGGCCATGCCAAAGCCCACCTCCAACACCCGGCCCCCTGGGCAGACAGAGAGCCCACGCCTTACACACTGGGTGGGGCTGGGGAGGCTGCCTGGAGGAGGGGGCGTGGGGGCAGGGCCTTGGCAGAGAGAAACGACTGCCACTAGGAGCGACCGGTTGGCAGAGCAAAGGTGGGGGGTGGGACAGAACACAGCAGCCCTGAGAGGGAACAGCGTGGGCCCGGGGCCAGCAGCCAGAGAGGGTGGCCTGCCAGGGAGGCCACGGACAGCGGCTTCTGGACTTTGAGCCCTGGCCCATGCTGTTTGCACTGAGGGCGCTTATCTCCTGATTTGGGCAGCGTCCCCTGTCCCCTCAACAAACAATGAAGTCTACAAAGTAAGGGCAAGGGAGGAACAGGATTCAAGGCCCAGGCCTGGAACAGTGGGGGGGGTGGTTGAGCCCCTTTGGGTCAAAGAGGAGGGGAGAAACGCCCTAACCATGCAGGGACACTGGCTGTGCCCATTTGCCAGATGGGAACACAGAGGCCCAGAGGTGGTGCGCCCAGCCTCGGGGGGTCGTGGGGAGCCCTCGGCACCCCGCGGGCTCTGACACCAGGTGCAGGGCCACCCCCGACAGCTGTCTCCAGGCCTCGGCTTTACCAGAGCTATTCTTAGTCAGGGCAGGGCCTCCCGCGACTCCTGGTCGGGAACATTACCCACGTGGGCCTGGGCAGCACCTTGCCAGGCCGCCACTCCCCTGTCCTCGATCTCTGGCGGGGGGCCGGCGGCTGAGTTCCGCGTCTGAGAACGCATCCCCCGACCCAGCCCGACCCCTTCTCGGGGTCGGGGCCTCGGTGCCCCCCGGAGAGGGGGTTCCCGGTACTCAGGGCGCCCGCAGCGCCCCAGGACTACCCCGCTGCCCTCGCGAGCGGCCCCGTTTTCCAGGCGAGGAGAGGAGCGCAGAGGTTCCGCCACGTCGCTGGAGAGCGGGCGGGCGCCGGGTCCCGGCGGCCCCGGCCTCGGTCGACCCCGCGCGCCCGTCGGGGGCTACCTCTGGAGGCGGCGGCGGCCGCCAGCGCGTGCATGTAGGGGGTCTCCCAGCGCTCCATCACCGGCTTGCCCAGGATCTGCAGGTGCGAGTCCGACGCGTCGTAAGCCGCGGGCGCCGCCCGCCACGCGGGGCTGCAGTTCTCGCCGGGTGCGAAGATAGGGGTCGCGGCGGGGGCGCTCATGCTGCGGGCTGGACGGCGCGCCCCGGGAGCTGGGGAGAGGAACGCCCGCGTCCCTGCAGGGCCTTCTGGGCAGGGGGCGGACGGGAGGCGGGGCGGGGGCGGGGCACGAGCCACTGCCCGGCGGCCCGCGCGGCCCCTAGCGGCCGCGGTGGGGAAGGCGGCCCCCACTGACTCCCGGACCCCCGCGACGCCCCTGCCTCCCGGGCCGCCAGCGCCTGGCGGGCGGACTCGGCACCAGAGCAGCGAGCCCTCGGAGTCCTCACCCAGTCGCTTTTCTGCTTCGGTTTCCTCGTCTGTCACCACCGCGTCAATAGCCCCCTCCTTGCCGGGGTGTGAGGGTCTAAGGATTTTCCAGACACGGTTGGAAGTGCCTTAAGTATATAAAATCACTTAGGGAATTCCCTAGCGGTCCAGTGGTTAGGACGCTGCGTCTTTCACCGCCCAGGGCGCGGGTCCGGCAACTAAGATGCCACAAGCTGCATGGCGCGGCCAAAATAAATAGAATGAATAAATACAATCACTTAATCGTCAGAAGCGCTGCAGTGGTTTCTTCTATCGTCCTCATTTTACAGGTGGGGAAACTGAGGCTCCAGAGGCAAAGCTGGAAATCTCATGGCCGGGAGGGCGGGGTGTGGGAACCCCTGATGAACCCCACTCTGACGTCTGTGCGGGGCTGCCTCTCCCCTTTCCTGAGCTCACCTCAGACCCCAGGGGCCTGATGAGGGGCTCAGCGCACAGGGGCCTCCAGTGCTGGGACTGAAATGCCCACCTCAGCGGTCCCCGGGCCCTCCAGCCCAGGAAGGCAGGCAGGGCAGCCCTGCAGCGCCCACCCCTAAAGCCTTGCCCCAGGGCAACCCTGGGGGTCAGCTGTGTCCTCTGCTGGCCACGCTGAGACCGGCCCCCAAGGCGAGCTGGGGTTTCCTCCGGGTTCTGAAACATGCCTTCCCCTTCCCATCTATCTGCACACAGGGGGCCACCGGCTGTGAGCCTGGAACACCCCATCTGGGCCAAGTGTTTTGCACATCCCAGTGAACACGTGGGGAAACTGAGGCCACAGAGTTTGAACCCAGGCAGCCCTGCCCTTCTGTGTCCACCTCTGGATGGCTGCTCACAGCCTTAACGTGGCTCCAGAGTCCTCCCCGTGGCCCTTCCCACCCCCTGCAGAGCTCCTGTGTCCCTCCTGCCCCTGGGCCTTTGCATATGCTCTCCCCTCTGCCTGGACAGCTTCTCCTCTCTCCTGGCCTGGTCTCCTTCTCTTTCTGCTTCATGCCCGAGCCCACACCTCCTCTGGGAGGCCCCCTGGGTCCCCCCAGGCTGGGTATGGCCCATTTGAAGCTGTTTCATCTCTCAGTACCTCTCTTTGGTATTTCACTCACCGAAGGTATTTCTTCATGGTTATATTGTCTGTCCGAGCCGCCTGGCACACAGAAAATGCTTGATGACTCCTGAGGGCACATTGGGTCTAATGTGGTCTGGATGGGACAGCACGGATTCCACGAGACCCTCAGGTGGAAGCGGGATGAGTAGATGTCACCAGGCACCAGGGCTGGGCTCACGCTGAATTCGTGAGCCCATGTGATTTCGTGTTGTCTAGTTTCTTTACGGCTGTCCTGGTTACTGTGGCAGGGGCTTTGCGGGCATCCTTATGCCAGCATCCTTGGGCCACCCACGTAAACAGGTGGCACTCAATACTGTCACCCAACTCAAGCAATGCCCTGGAATGCCCGGCCTGAGACAGAAGGCAGGCTGTATTCATTAGCTACCGCTATGTAACAAATTGCCCCAAATGTAGCCACTTAAAGCAACACATGTTTATCATTTTTCGGTGGGTCAGGAATCCAGGTGCAGCTTAGCCTAGCCGGGTCCTGTGTTTCACAACCTCTGGCAAGGCTGCAGTCAAGGTGTCGCACAGAGCTGGGGAAGGCGTCCGCTTCCAGGCTTGTTCACTGGCTGTTGATTCCACTCAGTCCCTGGCCATGCGGGCCTCCCTGAAGTGACAACTTGCTTCTAGCAAGACGGAAGTCAGAACCGTTTGCCATCTGATCACAGAAGGACATCCCCTCACCCTGGCCGTATCCTACAGGTTAGAAGCCAGGTACACAAGGGTAGGGAATCCCAGGAGGCTATGAATATCAAGAAGTAGGGGTCAGTCTCAGAGGCTACTGCCCACACAGACACTAAGAGGAAGCCGAGGCAGTGGTCAACTGGGAGCCTTTCCTGCAGCTTTGGTGCCCAGGAGATAAGGAACCGCCCGTGTCTGGCCAAGCTGCCACCTCCCAGTGGTCACTTACATGCAGCCTGGACTCTATCCCCAAGAGTGGCTGAGGGCATGGCGCAATCTGGCTGGCGACTCAGCCAAGGGGTCTCTGTTCCAGCCTTGGCTGGGGTCCTCTTCTCTCAATGGAGTGACCACTCTTGCCCAGCTGATGTCCTTAAATGAATTACTGACACGTGGTCATTCATTGTGTCCACTTTTCTCAAGAGAGTCTAGTGTGCGTGTGCTGCAGTTATCTGCAGTTTGCAGACCCGGACTCAGAGAGGGAAGGTGGCTTTCTCAAGGACACACAGCAAATCAGTGGCAGAGGGGATGGGAACAGGGGTGTGCCTGACTCCAGACCACAGTCTTAAAAGATGTTTTAAAAGAAGGAAAATATTTATTTTCTGATTAGAAAAGGGACACAGTTGATCAAAACATTCTAACATTATAGAGTTGGCAAACTCCGGCCTGCAGGTCACATCCCCCTTCTGTGGTTTTGATACAGCCTGTGAGCTAAGAATGTTTTTTACATTTTTATTTATTTATTTATTTTTTGGCCGTGCTGCGAGGCTTGCGGGATCTTAGTTCCCTGACCAGGGTTTGAACCCATGTCCCCTGCAGGGGAAGCAGGAAGTCTTAACCACTGGGCCACCAAGGAAGTCCTGCTTTTTACATTTTTAAATGGTTGAAAAAATCAAAAGACTATTTCGAGACACGTGAAAATTATACAACAGTCACACTGGCATGTCTGTAAATAAAGTTTATAGTCAGGACCACTTGTTTACATATGGACTCTGGCACTTTCCAATTACAACAGCACAGAGTCATTGCCACGGAGACCCGACGGCTGGCAAAGCCAAACATATTTACTGTGTGGCCCTGAGCAGAAAGCTTGCCAGCCCCCCTTACAGAGCAGCCCGCAGCTCTTTCCTGGGAAGTGAAAGTCACCCATTTATTCAGCAATACTGAATTCCTCACCACAGGGGGCCCAGCCCTGACTCCTCTGGAGCTCATAGCCTACTGGTGGGATGGACAAAAATAAGTAATAAGTACATGACATTTTTACAAGTCACATGGCAGCTATGACAGAACAAGGTCCCCATGACCCCTACCCTCTGCCCAGGTCTCTCCTCTACCAGGCAATGTCCATGTAGCTGTATGTTTTCTGTGTATACAGTGTTAAATGTAGTTACGTTTTAAAGTAAAAGGGACCAAATGGGCATATATTTGTACATCCACGTTCTTAGCAGTATTATGCACAATAGCCAAAGGGTAGAAACAACCAAAGTGTCTATCAACGGATGATGAATAAACGCTATGTGGTCCCTCCATGCACGGGACCATCACTCAGCCATGAAAAGGGGTGAAGCACTGACACTCGCTACAACGTGAATGGACCTTGAGAACACGATGCTCAGTGAAATAAGCTAGATGAAAAAGGACAAATACTGTCTGATTCCGCTCACAGGGGGTCCCTGGAGGAGTCACATCCACAGAGACAGGAAGTAGATGGTGGGGGCCAGGGGCTGGGGGAGGGGCTGGGGAGTCAAACTTCCCAAGTTTCAGTTTGGGAAGATGAGAAAGTTCTGGAGATGATGGTGGGGATGGTTGCACAGCAATGTGAATGTGCTTAATGCCACCAAGCTGTGCATTTAAAAAGGGTTACAACGATAACTTGTATGTTACATGTATTTTACCACAATGAAAAAAAGAACCAAAACTATATTCTGTGTATTGGGTATGCCTGAACCCACGTTAGGAGTAAATTCAGGAAAGTGTGCACATACCCGTTTTTGTCCCACCGTTTGCCCTGGGGTGGGAGGAAGGAAGTGAACGGGGAGGAGGGAAAAGCAAACCGTCAATTTCATTTTTTTAAAAAGATCTGAAGCAAACGTGACAAAAACGCTAACGTGTTCGTTTCAGTGGCAGGTACATAGCTGCTTGTTGTTTTATCCCTGGTAGGTGTCTGTATTTTTAAAAGTATTTTCTTTTTAACAGTTTGTGTCTGCCTTCCTTCATTTGACCACATCCTGTGCATGTTATTCACGCCCTTCGTGGTTTATTTATCCTGTCACCAGTGGATGGACATGGGGGTTGCTTCCAATTTTCTGCTCTTCTAATAGTGCACTGTGAGTAACCTAGGGCGTGTCTGTTTGACTGAGCACTTGGGTCGTGCTCCCCCCACACCCCCCCCAGTGGGGAGCCAGCCCCCCTCCCCCCCCACAAGTGTTACCGGTTTCTTCTGACCAGAAAAACTTCACAGAGCCCCCGGGGCGAAGACAGAACACCTGCCCAATGCCACCTGAGGCCACTCCTTTCCCCTCTGCTGAGCCTCTGCTTCTCACCTGCGAATGGGGACTAATGAGTTACTCTCCTCTGGTGGAACTGATGATGCCAATGTGCTTTGCAAACTATAAAGTGGCCAAAGTGAGGTGTATTTTAAATGTTTTATGTTGTACTGTTTGCCTGTGACCTGGTTCCTTGATTCCTCACATTGTGTCATTTTATGGTGAATCAGTTATATTGTCAGGCTACCAAGAGGCTGAGAAAGTGAGTGGAAAGTCACCACGCAGCACAAACCACCATCTAACAACACCATTCAGGTCAGCTTTTATTATGGTCCGTGTAGACCTGGGTTTCTCCACCTTCCGTGTTGACGTGTTGGGCAGATTATTCTTTGCTGGAGGGACTGTCCTGCCCATTGTAGGATATTTAGCAGCATCCCCAGCCTCCACCCACTAGATGCCAGTAGCACCCACCTCCAGTGGTGACAACCAAAACCGTATCTCCAGACATGGCTCATTGTCCCCCGGGGGGAGAAGGAGGCTGAATCACTCTGGGTGAAAACCACCGGTGTGGACAAATGAGGGCAGGACAATCCTTGGCACAAGGCAGGGACTCAATGTGTTTTCATAATCATTGGATCTACAGCCAACTGTTGGATTTGATTCCAGTCCTTTCCCTGAGTAAGTGACCTTGGGCAGGTGAATGAGCCTCTCTGACCGTCGGTATCGTCTTCTGGGGGCAGTGGGAGCACTCGACGCGCAGGAGCCGAACGTGGCGCCGAAGCCTCCCGCGGCCTGGCGGGGTGCGGGCGTGGCCTCTTCCCACGGCAGACCCGACTCGCGCCCCCGCCCCGCACTCAAGACCGAACAAGGAAGCCACAGCCGCGCCTGCGCCCCGCGGTGCCTAGCCCCGAGCGCCCGGCCGCGCACGCGCCCCGCGCCGCCGCGCACGCACGTACGTTCGCAGCACGCGCACGCGCACGCACGCGGCTCGATCCGCGCGCTCCCCTCCTCGGGGCGGGGCCGGCGCCGGCGCCGGCGCGCGGGACTCCACTTCCCAACGTGCCCCGCGGCGACGCTTGCAGTCGCCGAGGAGGAAGACCGACGCGCAGCGGCCAAGTGGCGGCGGCGCGGGCCCCGCCGCACGCACGCACGCACGCGCACCCCTGGCTCCGCCCCCGGAGGCCCCGTGCGGGAGCGCGCCCGGGCGTGCGCAGGGCGGCGGCGCGGGCGCGAGGGCGCGCGGTGACCGTTGGCGCTGAGGGGAGGAGGCAGCGCGGCCGCCGCCGTTGCGCAGATCCGGGCCGCGGCTGTGGGGAGGGTGCCGGGGCCAGTGACCTTCCGGAGGCGGGAGCGAGCCAGGGGGCCCGGACGTCGAGCGCCTTCGCCGCCGCCGCCGCCATGAACAACTCGGGCGCCGACGAGATCGGGTGAGGACGCGCCGGCCCGCGCCGCCGCCTCGGCCGGCCCCCGCCCAGACCCGCCCGGCCCGTCAAGGTCACGCCGCGGGGCCGTGCCGAGCCGGCGGCCGGGAACACGGGGGCGCGACGGGCCGGGGGCCCCTGGCGGGACCTGGGGGTCCGGACGCCCCGCCGCCTCGTGGCCGGGGACCCCGAGCGGGAACCGGGGGTCCGGGGAGTTCTGTGGGTCCGGGCGCCCCGCCGCCTCGTGGCCGGGACCCCGAGCCTCAACCGGGGGATCCGGGGAGTCCTGGGGGTCCGGGGGTCCCGCCGCCTCGTGGTCGGCGACCCCGAACCTCCACCGGGGGATCCGGGGAGTCTTGGGGGTTCCTGGGGGTCCCTGCTGTTTCCTGCCTGGGGGAGACCCCGCCGCCGAGCCGGAGTTTACCGCAGGGAGACCCTCGATCGGGAACCCGGGGTGGGGGGTGGGTCCGGGGCACTCTGTCTGCCCCCGCGCCTGGATTTCTCGCTGGCCGGGCGGGGGGGGGGGGCGGAACCGTCCCCGTGCTCGTGCTTTTCCTCGGGGACCTCGAACAGGAACCTGTGGGGTCAGGAACCTAGGGAGCCCCTAGCCCGTGCACGAACTTGGCGGGTCAGCGCACGTGGCGGCCCGGTCGGGGCCGGGGGGGGGGGTTCCAGTTCTGCCACCGCCCCGCTTCTCCCACCCGGGACTCAGCGAGTGCCCACTCCACCATCTACTCTCCTCCCAAGTGTAGTTTCGCAAACCGAAGGCCCGAGGGCCAAGGTCATGGGGGGCCGTCCCCGGTCTGCAAGCAGCGCACCCCGCAGTGTCCACCATCTCAGCGCCTCCGCGCCACCTGATGGGGTGTCTGCAACTGTTGTTTTTATGTTGCTGGAGCCCCTTCCTGCTCAGCCCCCACCTAACCCCCATGGGCGGGTTTAAGATAAAGAGAAAGAGAAACTTGGGCGGTGGACAGACAGGCGTGCTCCTGAGGTCTTTCTCCTTGGTGCAACTATTAGTGAGAGAAGGTTTGTTATAGCTAAGTTTCCCTTTTAATTATAGCCTTGCCTAATGTTAAACGAGCTGGAGAGAAGAGTGATCCCCGAGGAGCTAGGAAATCCCATTCTGCCCTAGTCTAGGGGTTTGGTCTAGTTTTCTTTGCAGAGACTGGTTTCTACAGCATCAGCGTAATTTTACAGTTAAATTCTTTTTGCGGAGATGGCAGAACAGCCTGGGCTGGGTTTCCGTGGCCTTGTGTACATTTCTCCATGCACTTAGCTTTGAACAGATGTGGTGTTTACAAAACGCTTGATTTGGTGAGTAAGTCATTGTTGGCTGGTGGGTGGCTGGCCTCACTGAGCCCCCGCCAGGTTCCAGCAGCCAGGTTCCAGCAGCACGTTACATCATAGGACATAAAGTGTGTTTTGTGGGCTCCCCCCTCCAGAACCCCACAGCGTTTAGAGGACCAGAAAGAAGGCGTGTAGCTCCTAGCCTGCTTTGTTTAGGAAAGACGTACAGGCACTGGAAGTCTGAGCTGTGTGTCGGGTAAGTGAAAAGTTGCAGCGCTTCCGCTGGGAAACTAGGATGTGGGCAGAAAGAAAGTTGCTGCCGAAAGGGGCAGGACCTGAGGGAGCGGCAGCAGGTCTTCCACAGCCACATGGGCCTCTTTTCCTGACAGCCAAGCCTTCTGCGGCCAAGAGGCTGACTTCTTTAGGCCTGGGCTGCCTTTCCTCTCGCCTGGGAAGGCAGGGAGCCTCCAGATCCAAGAGGCCTGCCCCTCTGTGTGCCCTCGAAGAGACGGCCAGACAGGGGTCCCTGGCAGTTCACCCCGACAGCTTGTACCAACCCCTGGGCGAGGGTGGAGCCAGGATCCAAGGCTGGGTCTGGAGGGTCCCACCCTCGGCACCGCAGACCCACCCCAGACCCATAGGCAGCTTGGGGAGGCCGCAGAGCAAGTAGCAGAACCAGGATCGGGATGAGGGACCTGCCTCGCCGCGCTCCCCTCGCCACCCTGCTGAATGCGCCCAGGTTACCTGAGTTCTAAAGTCGTAGGCGTCAGGTGTCCCCGGAACTTTATTGCTTTGCCCCAAAACATTGGTCAGTTTCTGTTTTCTGTGGGAGCCTTGTTTCCGTTTGTTGTGGGAAGTCTGGGTCCACCTTGACTTCCTTGCTCTGTGTGGTGTTCTAGTTCAGTGCTCGTGACCCCATCTGGGTCCCTGGTGATGGGCCCTCTTGGAGTTTCCCGTGGGGGGACCACCGTTGCCCACTTTGGGTGGTCACCGTGTGGGAGCGCGCGTCATGCTCAGACGAGGTGGTAGCCATGTTACGGGGATGTGACAGTCTCACTGATCGCTGACGACACCCACTCTCCCCTCAGACCTCCTTCGCTTTGGTGTCTGGTCAGCCGCTGCCGAGCAGCTCCCAGGCCAGAGGGGCAGCTGCACTGTCGGGGACGGTACCTGCGTCCTCAGGAAGTGGGTGGATGCCTGGGGTGCCGCCCCATCGGGGATCTGCACTTTTGAGTTTGAGCCTTTGAAGGCAAAGCTTCCCCGCGTCTGGACTGTACAGGGGCTGGTGAGGCCACTGCTTTTAGTTCATGTTTTCGTCATCTTGGTTGTCACAGTGGCCCGAGCAGAGCCGGGGCGGGTCTTGAGGGCAGAGGCCCAATAGGAGCAGCAGGTGTCACGTGTGGCCTCGTGGAGCCCGGGTGCCAGGGGCGGATGTCCTCCCTCCTGGGCCGCCCGGCGGGACAGGCGCTCACCTTGCTGAGGGCCGGGGAGCGGTCAGGGTTGTGTCCCGGTCTCCTCCGTGGCCTTGGAGAGTCAGCTTAAAGAGGGGTCCCCGGACTGAGGTTCTGGGGACTGACGTGTCATGGAGCCGGAGAGGAGTTTGAGGGGGGTTTTATCTGGCAGATGAGGTTCTGCTGGCGTTCCCCGGGGCTGGTGAGACAGGGACCCTTGGATGTGACTGAGGGGAGGGGAGGGTCCCAGGGCGAGGAGGGACCTGGGGGAGGGGAGGGAAAGCGGCAGTGGGTCTCTGGAGAGAGGCGTGGGCACGCGCTGCTCAGGGCGGAAACTCGGGAGGTGGGTGATGGGGGGGCACATGAGGGCTCAGGTGACTTAGCACCGGAGTAGTCCTGGGGTGGAGCCTGTGGGTCCCTCATGGGCGCGGCTCTTTCTGGAATGGTTACTTGCGGAGGCTTTGGACGCAGAGAGCCTTCCGTTGAGCTCTGGCTGGCCCCGTGGGTGTAGACCGGGAGCACGCAGGGCCGAGCGAGCTTCCTGAGGCCTGTGGGCGTGAGCGCCCTATGGGGGGGCCGCTGTGTGGTGGGGGAAGAGGTGTTTCCTGCCCTGTAGGGGTGGGGGTGGAGGGCCTTTTCTCTGGGGCTTCTCTCTTGCATTTTGGAGCTGTCTTGGGCTCTGCAGGGTGTGGAACAGCATCCCTGGCCCCCACCCCCTCGATGCCAGAAGCCACAGATGTCCCCAGACGTGGTCCAGTGTCCCCTGGGGGCAGGATTGTCCAGGTGAGACCCCTGTTTGGGAGCATTTGCTCTTTGAGGCCTGGTTCCCAGTATGTCCATGCCGCTCGCTCCCGTGGGTTGGGACGTGTGTCCCAGGGCTGGTTGGACGCCTGTACAGTTGGCTGTGATGCTGGGGGCTGCTCCGCTTGACTCCCTTCTGGTTCCGGCCGTTGCAGTGGGCCCCAGCACCTGGACCTGGTGGCATGCTGCCCTCTGTGCGGGGCCCCTCCTCAGAGCCCCTGCCCTGGGCTGCGCTGGACCTCTGTAGCTTCAGCTCTGACCCCTCCCTCGGCGGGGCACACCGAGGCTTAGAAGGGTCAGGGGACTCGGCCAAGGTCACTCCCAGGGTGGCCAGGCTAGAATTGGGTGCACCCCTGCAGGCGAGCGGGGCTGTGTTTCAGCGGAGGTCATTGTCTGGGGGGCTCTGGCCGGCGGGGGTCGGTGGGCTGTGGTGTCTGTCGGGAGCTGGCGCGCCTCCCACGTGCTCAGCGAAGGTCGGCCCAGGCTTTCCATGTGTTGTGCGGCCCCATAGTTTGTGAGAGGTGATCTCACCGGCCAGCGGAGGGAAGCCCGGTCTGCGGGGTGAGACCCCTGCCCCGACCACTGTCTTTGGGGTGTCTAGTCTGTCACAGCAGAAGGGCTGAAAGTGGGGTGGCTCCCTGGCTGCAGAAAGGCGTGAACACAGGCTGTCGAGGAGAGGGCTGCCTGCCGGACCGTGTGAGGGGTCCTGGCCTCGGCCCCCTGCCCTCCTGGGCGCGGCCTGTGGTGCCTGCCGTGGGCAGCCTGGGCCGGGGAAGCCACCGGAGCCTGACTTCCTGGCGTACGTACCACACAGTTGCCCTAAAGTACCCAGAGCAAGAACAGGGGAGTCATCCAGAGCAGGGGAGTCATCCAGAGCAGTTTTCCATTCAGCAGCCGGAAGAGGGTGAGTGTTTCCCGGATCCCAGCACCCAGTCACTTGTGCCGAACCCCTTCCTGGAGGAAGGCAGCGACCGCACCCCGGCAGTCAGGGTGCAGGCCCCGGGAGCCAGCGCTGACTGCAGGCCTCCTCTCGGGTCTCCAGGGATGGAGGGGTGTGACAGAGCCAGGAGGTCCCCTGGGGGTGGGGCGGGGTCTGTGGGAGGGCCCCCCAGTTTCCATCTTCAGCTGAGTGATGACTCTGGCACCCTTCAGAGCAGGGAAGGGCTGGAGAGAGGCTGCCACGCGGGGTCAGCTGACCCTTCATCTGCTGAGTTGTGTGTAAGCGCCCAGAAAGGCCTGAGGTCATCTGGTGCCAGCAAGTCTGTCTGGGCCACCCCCCGACGGCGGCAGGGCGGGCAGAGCCTGGCGCCCTGTGCAGGTGTGTTGACTGCGATACCGGCGATGGCGCCAAGTCTGCCTAGAGCCCCCGAGTCCCTGCCACCGCGGGTCAGTGAGGTCTCCCTGGGCCTTCCGGAACCTTCCATCTGCAGACAGGGAGCAGGAGGAAAGGAAATATATAGAGCACCCAGCACAGCGCTGGCATGGGGTCTCCGGTCACATAGAGCTCTCTCCTGTGCCAGCTGTGCTCCTGGCATCTTCTCAGGAGTGAGCAGCTTTCGCCTCCTAGTTTATATAACTTGGGACTCGCAGAGCAGTGACAGGAACAGGGGCACAGTCGCCACGACCTCCTCACGCCGGCCCCGCTGCATGCTTTCCGTGCCGCGTTCCAGCCCTGTGCGCCTCTGGACGCTCCTGTGTGTCCTGTTTTCCAAGAACAGAAACATTTTCTAAATACAGCACAGTGATAGAATCAGGAAGCACATATCAACACCATATCATCGTCTAATCCACGGGGCAGATTCCGGTTTTGTCAATTTGCACAGGTGATGGCCTTTCTCTCTCTTTTCTCCTTAACGTCTGATTTTGAAATTTAAACGAGGGCTAGAACCTGGACTGGTCAGACCAGTTCCTTCCTCCTCAGCGCATGGGGGTTGGGTTGCTTGGAGGGGCTGGCTGACAACCTTCCTGTCCTGGCCACGTGCAGGCTAAACAGAGGTGGGTATTCCTCTAAGTGAGTTGGCGTTTGTCTCAGGTTTTTTGAGACTGCTCCAGGTCCTTTGTTTCTTCAAGCTGCTTTTCCACAACAAACCCATTTGTGCTTGTGCCCAAGGCCTGGGCACAGAGGCGGTCCATGCCGGCCTCAGGGCCCTTCGGTCATCGCCCACCTGGGTGCCAGGCCCTGGGGCAGTGGGGCACAGCTGTGGGCTGTACTCCCCAGGGTCTCTAGGAGGCAGGAGGAGCCTGGCCTGACCTCACAGGGGTGCGTAGGGGACAGGACAGGAAGGTCATGAGGCCCGGGTGAGAGCTCCTGGCCTCCCCATCCAGGAACGTGCTCTGTGTTGGGGGGACGGGGGCATGTTGAGGATGGCAGGGGCCACCTGTCTGGGGCGGGGAAATTGTTTCTTCCACGCTGAGTTTCTCTCCCCCAGGCAGAAAGCCGCAGTGGGAGGGACCCCTGAGTGCGGCTAGGGCCACTGCCATGCAAGGGTCTGTCCTTGCATCCCGGCTGCCGGTTCTTGGGCGCATGGGGGCTCAGCGCGCTCAGCCTCGGGGGGCCGTTTTGTCTTTAAGCCAAGCAAGGTGAGGTTGGCTGTGGACAGGGACAGTGCCTGGGTGCCGTTCCGAGGGTGACGGGGTCAGTCCTTTCCCCGGGGCAGCAGGCGGGATGGAGAGCCCCGTCCCCTGCCTGCCCTATCACACCTGCCCAGGATCGGGTTGGGAGCCCGCAGCACAGGGCACCTCTCCGTTCACTTAGGCCCAGCCAGCCTGAGAGTGGTGGGCAGTGGAAGGCTCCTGGGTTCTGGACCCGCCCCGGGACCTCGTGGACACTAGGCAGGGAGGCCACCGGAAGTTTTCCTCTCAAACATTCTAGGGCACCTGTCCGAAAGGACAGCCCGGGCCACCCTGCCACGTCTGAGCTCCAGGGACCTCCCCAGTGATTTGTGGGTCCTTACTTGTGACCACGTGCTGCATATCCCAGCTTTGTCCTAAAGCCCTCACCCCCGCTGTCGTCCGAGTTTGTGGCGTGGGATCTCAGCTCTGGACTTGGAAACCTTTGGTGTTTGCTGAGCAGTTGGGAAGCTGCCCCGTGATCCTGCTCCCAAACTGGCACGGTAGGGGGTGTCGTCGGTCTCTCTTTTCTTACTGTGGTTGAGGTTAGCGTGTACATGCGACTTGGGACGTTCTAACTCTCACGCCCGCCCTGTGGGCAGATCTTGGAGGCCTCTTTCATGCCTTTGACTGATGAGGCTGGGCCATGGCCGTGCCCCGGGTTACCACCTTAGGCTAGGCCAGATGGTCGGCACCTTGGGCAGAACCCTCTTTTTTTGCGGGGGGCGCTGTGCCATGCAGCCTGCGGGATCTTAGTTCCCCGACCAGGGCTTTGAACCCAGGCCACGGCAGTGAGCACCGAGTCCTAACCGCTGGATCACTAGGGAGTTCCCAGGGCAGAACCCTCTTGACCCTGAATGTTTTCTCATTGCATTGCAGGAAGCTCTTCGTGGGCGGTCTTGACTGGAGCACCACCCAAGGTAGGTGCGAGTGGACCTCGGTCTTTGGATTGTGTGAATTGTCTTTAATTCCTGACTTATTTGTTGTCTTGGTTTCTGGGAAGGGGCACTTGATCAGGAGTTGATGGGGGCAGAGATGAATGATCGTGGGCTTTGGAACTTGATCTCGTCCTGGTGCTTCATGGTCATGGTCACGGTCGGGGAGGGTGGCCGGCTCTGAAGGCAGAGGCTGTTGGCATGTGGAGGTGGAGCCAGGAGGGCTAGGGATCCGCTGGCTCTGCCTACTCAGCTGTGGCCTTTCTCCTTCCCGCGGAGATGGGGTGCACCTTCCCTTCCCTGGCGCCCCGTCCTTCACCCTCTCCGCTGCCCCCACGTCAGTGGATCAGCCAGTTTAAAGGTTCCTAGTTGCACACTTTCCAGGTCAGGCTGACTGGCTGGGAGCGTGTGACCTGCCTAATGCCCTGCTGTGCATGTACGTATGTCCCGATCTCTGAGCAGAGACGCTGCGCAGCTACTTTTCCCAGTATGGAGAGGTTGTGGACTGCGTGATCATGAAAGACAAGACAACCAACCAGTCTCGAGGGTTTGGGTTCGTCAAATTCAAAGACCCAAACTGCGTGGGCACAGTACTGGCCAGCAGACCACACACCCTCGATGGCCGAAACGTGAGTGCCGGTCCCTGAAGAAAGCTCTTCGTCTTGTTGTGTGTGGCTCCTGGGCGTGCCTCTGTGCCCGAGCTGTGGTGTGTGTGTGTGTGTCGAGGACTGCTTTCCCGTGGGATTGGTTTGAAGGGGTTAAGGCTCCGAGCTTAGACCGGGCGCTGGGCCAGGATGCGGCCCGGGCCACCTGATGGGCCCTGTGCCCCTGGCCCTGCTGCTCACACCTTCTCTTCTGGGGGAAACAAGCCTCCTGTTCACCACTGCTCCTTTGAAACTTCCAACAGATCGACCCAAAGCCATGTACGCCGCGGGGGATGCAGCCGGAGAGGACGCGGCCGAAGGAAGGCTGGGTAAGGGGCTGGGGGCTCCTCCTGGGTGTCCCGCAGCCGCTGATGCGAGGGGAGCCGTGTCTCCGACCTGGGTCCTTGCTCACTCCGACTGAGCAACAGGAGGGCTTCCGGCATGAGGTTGAGCAGCTGAGAACTGCTCGGGTCAATTCAGTGTTGGAAGTTTTTTATCTTGTAGCCCAGAAGTTTCTTATTAGTCTTCCTTGCAAACGACGGCTCACAGCCATCTGTCGTTAGGAACCTTCCGCTGTATCCGCGCCGACTGCTCCCGGCCGCCCCCCGCCCTGCTCAGCGCTCCGCTGACTGCTCCCCTCCAGGGAGGAGGCCTGCTGCGTTCAGAACCCACCTTGGGACTCTTGTGAGCCGCGTGTGGCCCCCGGCGCCAGGCCAGCCGTCACCCAGAGTGCCCTGTCCTCGAGGAAAGCCCTGCTGGACGGGCTGGCCTGGGGGCTGTGCGGGGCTAGGGCCCGGGCACCTGCATTTCCATCAGGGGCCTCAGACCAAGGGCGTATTTTTCCCGCTTTCCGTTAGGAAATATCAAATACAGAAAAAGAGTGGTACAGTGAACACCTAAATAAAACACTGCCCAGATTCATCAGTGGTCAGCATCAGTGATCTACACAGCCGTCCCTCGGTGGGATCTGCGGGGACTGCTTCCAGGACCCCCGAGGTGACCAGAATCCACAGACGCTCAAGTCCCTTACGTAAAATGGCCTGTAACCTACGCACGTCCTCCTGTGCACTTTAAACCATCTCTGGATGACTCATGATACCTGATACAGTGTAAATAGTTGGCTGGCGTGCGGCAAATTCAAGTTTTGCTTTGTGGAACTTTGTGGAATTTTTTTTTCCGAATATTTTTGATCCACGGTTGGTCGAATCGAAGGACGCGGAACCTGTGGCTGCGGAGGCCGGCCGTGTGTGTACCCACCTCCGCACCTGCCCCTGCCGCTGGCACCCCACCCCCACGCCCAAAAGTGCAGCCTTTGCGTCCCCAGCTGCTGGTGTCGGGGGGGGTGGGAGGAGGTGGCAGCGCGGGGTGTCCACAGAGAGCGGGGTCCAGGCCAGAAGGCGGAAGAGGTGGCAACTGAACCTCAGTTACCAGAACTTTCCACCGTCCTTGCGTCACCAGCTTACACACTGCCCCTGGAAGCGAGCCTGGTCTGCCAGTTTGGTTTGTGCAGGCCACCCTGGTACTCGTTCTCCTCCCCTAAAGCCCTGGGTTCCACACCGCAGAGCTGGCAGGCGCCGTGGGTGGGCGCGCTTGGGGCGCCCCGGCCTCTGTCGGCGGGTGGACGCGTTTGTTCGTACAGCGGCCGTTGCGGTTTTCTGGACTCACTGGGCTCCTGGGGTGTCTGGTCTGACCTTCAGAGGCCACGCCGTGCACAACAGCGGGGAGTGTTAGGAAGTTTCCCCACGTGAACTAACGATCTTCTCTTCCTTGAAACAGCAGAAAGGACCCAGGAGTGATAACAGTAAATCAAATAAGATATTTGTCGGTGGAATTCCTCACAATTGTGGTGAGACAGAGCTCAGGGAATACTTCAAGAAATTCGGAGTGGTGAGTTCTCCCCGCGCCAGCAGCAGGTCGGTCAGGGCGGGAGTGGCGGAGCCCTGTGTCCTGGGGAGGCTGAGCCTGGCACAAAGCAGACCAAAGCCCCATCCATTCCCTGCGTGGCCAGTTACCATCCTAGGAGAGGACTTACTGTAAATGGGACAGACTGACCTCCTGGAAGGCCCTCGGGTCGGTTGTAGCCACCGCAGTGGAAAGCGCTAGATGGTGTCAGGGAGAAGGGGCTGGGCTTGGGTGAGGCTTCCGCCCCCTCCCATAGGATGGGGGGCGGGTGGGTTTGTTTTCTGGAAGAGGCTAAAAAACGTCAGAATCTTACGGGGGCTCCTATGGGGAGCTGAGTTCTAGCAGGGCAGACAGGACACAGGCAGGGCTTAGGGGGCCAGTGGGCGGGGAGGCTGTCCCCTCATCCGAAGCAGAGACACGAAGTCCCCCCAGGCTTCCACCGGCCACGCATGCCCTGGCTGCAGCGTGCTTGCCTGGTGGTGCCTGTGTGTGCCCAGGGCCTGGCAGGAACTTGCGCAGAGCGGACGAGGAGGGGAGCGTGGTGGCCCAGCCAGGCCGGGGACTCTGATCCCGGGTGGGAGGTCCTGGCTCTCGTCTCCCCACTGGAGCGTGGGGCCTGGGCCCCTGGTGACCCGCCGCCCACCCTGCCCCGTGAGCACCCCTCGACCTGCTCTCGGCCCCGTGGGTCTCAGAGCCCAGGAAGCTGGCCTTTTGCCTTGGGACTTCCTGCACTCGGCAGCCAGTCCCAGGCAGCGGGGGCCGGGAGTGTTGTAGGCAGATGTGCCCGTGCCACCTGCAGACCTGGGCCCTCAGACGCCCATCTCCCTTCCAGGTCACGGAAGTGGTCATGATCTACGACGCGGAAAAGCAGAGGCCTCGAGGTAAAAGAGATGGAGTTTGTCCCTGGCCTTCCCCTCAGATGGCAAACTATCTCACAATTAGGTGGTGGTTGTAGCGAGCCTTGCCTCAGGAGAGGGTGGTTTGGAGACTGAAGTCCCTTCCCACGCAGCCCCAGCCTGTCTGCTTCCCAAGGGCAGGCGGTACAACCTTTTTTTTTTTTTTTTTTTTAGCTCGTTCTTTTGAAGTTTTTACAACTTGGAATGAATTTCAACATGGTTTCTGTTTTTAAGGGTGTCCTGAAAGATCAGTCTTTCTTTTAAATTGTGAACTTCCTCAATTACGACCGTCTCCTGTTTTAAGTTCACTCCAGCGAAGTCAGGAGTCTCATTTCATGTCGTCAGGCTAGGTCTGCCCCAGCTCGGCTTGAACGTGGAGTTCCCTTGATCCATCCCATGCTTTTTTCTTCTTTTCTTATTCTTTTTCCCCTAAGTCGGCGGGGCAGGTGGGAGGAGGGCAAGGAGCCGTCCCAGCGTGTCCCCACCAGGCTCCCCCAGCCGCCCACCTGCACGTCCACTTTGGTTTGCGGGGCTGGGATACTGGGCGCCCAATTTCCGTGCCCTTTGTTTTTCTTTCTTTCCTTTTTTTTTTTTCCCCCCCTGGCTGCTGCTATTTGTCCCTGCCTCTGTGTTTTGGTTCCTGAACCGCTTTTGGACTGGCCTTGTGAGCTAGGTGCGCCAGGCCCTACGGCCCCTGCCCAGCCCCTCGAGGCATCCAAGCGTGGCCGGCGCCGCCCGCAGCATGCGCCCGCCATGCTGGAGAATAGTTTGCCATTTGAACCTCATCCTCCTCTTCCTCCATGATTAAGTAACGTATCCTCACTTCATGTCGATTAAGCTGTTAAGTCTTAGTCTTAATTTTAATGTAGACGTACATGCTTAGTGACATACTTAAGTGTTTCATAGTAAAGTACAGTAATGTTAAGTAAGTTGTTTTTCCTTTTCTCTCTGTGAATTGTTTGTGATTAACGATATCTCTTTAGATTTCTCTTCTCCAGGTGCTAAATTATATCACACAGGTACAGGCCAGTCCCGCAGTCAGAGGAGGGAGCGGGCTTTGCTCCAGTGGGGTGTAAACGAAGTTTCAGTGTGTTTCTGTTCCGCTTCCTCAGCGGTGATGTCGCCTCTTGACAGACAGACGCGTCCCTAGAAGCCCCGCCCCGGGGCTCCTTCCCCACGACTCACCGCCTCTTGCACTCTAAGGACCGCGAGCCCTGTGGCTTCAGACACTCCTGCACTTGGAGAAAACGTTCACTTTTTCACATGCTGTTCATCACCCATGTTGTGTTAACACCATTTGCCTCCGATCTTGGGACGCCTCGGGACGCGGGGGTCCCGAGGCTGCTCTTAGACACCCCGTGGGCCGCCTGTGGTCCTCAGCCCGGGCCCAGGGGCGCCGGGCAGCCTGGGCGGGGTCTGGGCAGGAGGGGCTGCGGGAGAGCGCTCGGGGCTCGCCCCTCGGCCCCGTTCCCGTGTGGCTCCTGACACCCTCCTCCGCCGTGGGGCTTGGCGAGTCCCCGCGCGGCCCCCAGTGCTAGGCGGGTGGAGGGCGGGAGCTGCGCCAGAGCCAGCAGTTGGTCAGCAGGCGCCCCGAGAGCTCGTCCCTACTTTCTCTCCTTCCTGAGCTTTCTCCAAAGCCTCCCTCCCTCCCTCCCTCCCTGTCCCTCGGTCCATCTGAGCCTCCCCGTCCCCGCCCGGTGCTCAGTCCCCACACACCCCGGCCGCCGCCTTTGCTCCCTCACGCCCTCCCGCGTGCCCGTGCCCGCCACTGCGGCCCGTCTCCTCCAGTCTGTTCATGGTTCCTCCCCACGCCGTGTGCAGGTTCTGTGTGCGTGTGTGTCACGCTCAGGCACGCGCGTGTGCGGAGAGAACGGGCCTCCCTGCGAGGCTGCTGCCCACCGTTCTGAGCTGCCTTCCTTCCTCCATCCTTCTCCCACCACAGTTTTGCCAGGAGTCTTTCCACGTGGTCTGTACGACTGTGCTCCCGCATCCTTCTTTGCTCAGCTTGAGAGGCCTGGAGGCAGCTGCTCTTTCCTGGGCGCTCCCTCCCCTGCCACCCAGGGCTGCCCCCCGCCCCGTGCATCCACCTCCCGCGGTGCTCCGTGCCCCTCCCCCCACACCCATCTTCCGCCCCTTCTCGGCCCTGGCCCTTCCCCTGGCCTGTCCTTTGTTGTTCAGGGTCTTCCGGCAGCCAGCTGCCGTGGGGGACCTGTAGTGCTCAGCGCAGATGGGCCCTGGGGAGCCAGAGCAGCAGCCTGAGGGCTGGACACTCCACGCTAGCCAGGCGGCCGAGCTCACCAGACCAGCAAACTTCGTTTATACTGCACTCTCTTGTGTTTGGGAAACGCTAAATTGTTTTTCCCTTTGAAATTGTCCTTTTGATGACATGGTGCCTCTTGCTCTTGCTGCCGACAGCAGTGTTTGACCTGCTGGAACCCACTGTGGCCTGTATCTCTGTGTATTTATTTATGTAGCTACGTATAGATAGACACCTGTATACATACGTACGTTACCTTGGCAGGACTCCTCGGGCTTACCCAACAGTGTTGGGCAAGCTTGGCGAGGCTCTAACTGGTAGAGACGTACCTCTGTTAAGGCGCTAGAACAATGTACGGCTGCTGTCAGCACTAGCTGCAAAGCGACTGCCAGCCGAGGGGGAGGACCCTGGGTTTCAGAAAGGCAGAAGCACACCCATGACACGCTCGGGGCTGCCCGCCAGCCGGGCCCTCGCCGCCCTGCTGTTCGGGCTGCTGCTGAGACGCGCCCCGGTGGTTCCAAGGTCACCTCTGGAGGAAGCGGCGTCGGGGCTGAGACGTGCTCATGCCCCACAGCCTTGCACACTTGCTTCGCTGAAACCCTTGGTCGATCCCTCGGCCCGTCCCTAATACTGTTCATCATCCTGTTTTGTGTCACAACACCCTGCTACCTTGATTCACTCTTCGTCGTTGGCTAGGTTTTGGATTTATTACTTTCGAGGACGAACAATCAGTGGACCAGGCTGTCAACATGCATTTTCACGACATCATGGGCAAAAAAGTGTGTAGTTGTAGTTTTATTTTACCTTAAGACCAAACTAAGTCTTAGGCAACCTAGGGATTTCACTGGAGAGGAAATCCCTTGACAGGAGGAGGGCCGGGCTAGTCATCCTGGGACCCCGTGCTGGGGGTCGGACCCGGTTCTGGGAGCCCCTGGCTCTAGAGCCCCTGGGGGGCGGCCGGCGGGGCGGGCAGGCTGGCGTCCAGTGAAGTCACGGGTTGCCTCAGGCTTGGTTTCAGTGACCACTCCTTCAGATGTGTGTCCCCTCCCCTCCCATCCCACGCCGGCCTGTAAAGTGCCGGGCCGTGAACCTTTGAGAACAGGTTCCGTGTAAAACTGAAGGCAACGTAAACATCCTGAAGGATTGGTTTTCAAATTGGGTCACTTACTGTGAACTCGGTACCGACCACATGCTCCTGATAGTTCTTAACTCCATGCAGTCAAGTGACCTCTGGTTGTTTCATCTTCATACTGTGTTGCTGCCACGGAGGGAACCTCTCGGGAGGTGGCCAGACCCCTCATTTTCCGGCCCTGAGCTTGCTGAGAACTCAGCTCTCACCTGAGTAGCTGGTGGGCGGCTGTGCAGTCGGCCAGGCTGCCGTCCCTCCCAGGCCCTCGGCTTGTCCTCGTCCCCTCGGCAAGCCCAGCCCTTCTGCCGGAGCCCTGGCCAACTCGTCGGCTGAGACGTGGAGGGAATCTGGCCCCATGGGTACCCCCCCGCCCCCTCACTTTACAGATGGGCGGCTGACTCAGCTCCACCCGAACCTGACTGTGCAGGAGACACAGTCATGCTCTCAGTTTGAGACGTTCATTGATGCTCCTAGTTTAAGGTTAGCGTGCAGATTCCGAGGGTGTGCGCTGTTACGAACACACGTTCAGAGGAGCCCGTGTCCCATGTTTTAAGGTCCTGTGGCGTTTACGACTGGGGAGAAGTGAGGTCCTCCTTCAGGGACAGAGAGGCCCGCGCAGTGCACGGATCTGCTCCCGGGGCAGAGTCCAGCTCCAGCCCCATCTCGAAGGGCTGGGGCCCACTTGTAATTAAAAGCTAAGGGCAGAATAGGAAGACTAAAAGAATATGTATACTTTTTAAATCACAGGGCTGCTTTGCTTTGTAAGCAGGAACCAAATTCCCTTAAGGAAAGTGTGAAGACTCATTAATTTGAGTTCTTTGAAATGGGTCCTCTGGTCCTGCTTTCACACCGCCCTGAGCTACTGGGGATTTTGTTCCTGTCCATGGAGCATCCTCGGGGCATCGGAAGGTGGGGTCTTTGTGCCTCTTTCCCCCGCCTGTCTGTTCTCTCCCAGGAACGCCTTTAGGCAGAATTGATGGGATTCTGAATACACGATGCTTGGCGCACCAGGCTGTGAGACCCCAAGGACGACTCCAAGTGAATTCATTGTCTCTTTCTCCTCACTAAAATTTATCCTACAAACAAGAATAACTGGGGATTCTAGAACGCTAACGCAGCCCTGGAATCGGGGGTCTTTGCTGTCAGTTGGCCCACATTGGAAAGGCTGTGTAGGCGGGGCTAGGCCTGGTGGGATGGGTACCTCGGTCCCCTTGTCCCGCCCTCCACATGCTGTGGCTCCTGGCACGTCCAAAAGCGGAAGGGTCCTGGGCTGCTGACCTAACACAGTATGAAGATTGCTTACTGATTCAAATGTCCATTTTATTGCATGTTTGTTTACTTTTTTTGTTAGATGTAATGTAAGATTCTCTTATCACATCCATTCCCTCTGACATTATTTTGAGTTAATTGAGATTCTTTAAGCGTTAGCCTGGGGAAGGTAAGTCTTTATCTTCCATTAGACATTTTAAATAAAAAACCTAAGTAAACCAACTGTGTTTCTCAGGTATGAGCTGAAGGGCGCAGGCAGGGCGGGGGCTTTGGAGAGGGCCTGCACGGCCGGGGAGGCCAAGAGGAGGGCTGCGATGGTTGGCACGAGCCTGGCCTGCGTGACCCTGGGTTGACACTGCCCCTTAACTTGACTGAAAGCCCCCTGTCACGCACAGAACTCTCTGCGGACTCTTGGCCCTCAGCCCTGCTCTGCAGTGGGTGGGGCTTCATGTGTCTTACAGTTGGATCTGTTGTACCTGAGAAACATTTTTTAGACAAAAGAATTTAAAAACTTTTTTAAGAAAAAAAAAGTTACTGGCCTAAATAAGGTTTATAGTTAAGTATTTAGTTTTAAGTCATAAGATGCTAAGTGTAGTTGTAAGTTATCTGAGGGTGTGTCTGAAGGGAAGGGGGTCTGAGACCCTCAGCGTCTCCCTAAACCAGAGCTCGATTTGTCTAGGTGGAAGTTAAACGGGCCGAGCCACGGGACAGCAAAAGCCAAGCTCCGGGCCAGCCGGGGGCCAGCCAGTGGGGCAGCCGGGTCGTGCCCAGTGCCGCCAACGGCTGGGCAGGTCAGCCCCCACCCACGTGGCAGCAGGGGTATGGCCCGCAAGGTAAGGCTGGCGCCCCTCCCGACGGGCCCATCCACAGCTGGGACGCGCCCACTGGCACGCGTGCGGGCCGTGGGGGCTGGAACCCGCGCCAGGGCCCCTCCCTGTCCAGGGCTGGGTGGGTCTGTCCCCTCTGCCGCCTGCGGGCGCTGGGAGTGCTGGGCTTGTGCCTCCGGTGGAGGTCGGAGGTGTGTCCCCAAGGGCAGGTGCCACGAGGCCGGAGTGGGAGATGGACGTGGCCTGACTGTCTCGCAGGCTCTGGTCGGAGGCTCTGGGGAGAGCAGGGTTTCCACCCAGGCCCTTTGGGTCTATTCCAGCTCCCCGGGCTGCGGGCCCTCCATGTGGCGCTGGCAGAGCTTTTACGGACAGCTTGGGGGAGGCTTGGGGTGGCCAGGGGCCCCGAGCCAGGATCCAGGAGCCTCCATTCCCTTTAGAAACCCAGAGAAGGGACACTGTCCAGGGAAGGGCACCAGGCGCCCCCAAGCTCATAGACCCGTTTCTGCATGGCTCCAGGCTTCATTCCTGGTCTCTCCAGGGCTGGCTTTTAGAATGTTTTTTATTGCAAAACAAGCCACGGCTGTAGGGGACCATCTAGTGAGACCAGATGCCCTCACACCCACAAGCAGGGGAAGAACCAGTGCTTGGCCGGAGGCCGCCCTGGCTTCCTGCCTCCCAGCCTGAGTCCCACACGTGCGACTGAGTCCCTGCTCTGTGGGCGTCCCCGCCCTCCCGTCTGAGGGGCTGCTTGGAAGAGCTGGGTCTATGTGACCCAAGGAAGGCTCCCCTCTGACGCCTCCCCTGCACCCGTGATGCGTCAGGACACCAGGTCCCGCGGGGGGCGGGGGTCCCCAGTCCACGCCATGGCGCTGACGCGGCACCCACCCTTCTCTGTTTTCCCCGCAGGGATGTGGGTGCCAGCAGGACAGGCGATCGGTGAGTCCCTGTTGGGAGGAGATGGAGAGAACAGGGTGTGAAACTGGCGGGTGGGGCTGGGGGCTTCTGCCCGCCCTCAGCCTGCTTGCTGTGTTCCAGGTGGCTACGGACCGCCCCCCGCGGGAAGAGGAGCCCCGCCGCCGCCCCCGCCCTTCACTTCTTACATCGTGTCCACCCCTCCCGGAGGGTTCCCCCCTCCCCAGGGCTTCCCCCAGGGCTACGGCGCGCCCCCGCAGTTCAGTAAGTGGCCGCGGACCCTGTTGGGGGGGGTGGGGGGGCTGGGAGTTGTTGGGCACAGAGGACCCCCCCCCCGCCCCCCGCTCTTGCTCACCTCAATCCCTCGGGACCTGCTCTCCGTGCTTCACTTGAGGGGGCTTGATTCATTTGCTCTGCCCAGCTGTAATTGAAGAGGCATCAGATGGTCAGCGCCCCTGGAGGGCTGGGGCGGGCCTTCCGTCCCCCAGCACCGTGGGTAGAGGGGGTGCGGCCACACCTGGTGACCGTGTGTCCATCGGGAAAGAGAAGTGCCTCACCTGAACTTGTAGGGCCGACAGGCAGCCACTTGAGTGTGTCGTTCGGCCGGCGGGAAGTGTCTTCCGCCTTCCTTCCCTCGTGGTCCTTGGGGCGGCGTGCTCAGCGGCCCCCTGTGGCCAGTGACCCAGGACCGGGCAGTGCAGCCCTGTAGCCTGGACCAGGGCCTGCGGGCCACCTGATGACCGTGTGCCCTTACAGGAGGGGCGCCTGCTCCCTGCCCAGCCCCCGGCCAGTTTCATTTCTGACGAGAAAGAGTGGGGCACCCTTCATGGACGGCTCACAACTTCCCAGTTTCCCAAGGCCATCCGGGCTGCGGCCCCGCCCCGCTAGGCATGTGCTGCCAGGCTGGCGGCCGGTCGGGCTCTGCCCGGCGGGGGCCGTTTCCTCGGCTGTGGGCCCGGCCTGTGGGCGTCCTCGAGGCCTGGCTGCTGGGGTGGAGGTGGTCCGGGCGGCTCCCCGAGGGCGAGCACCGCGTCTGTGTCTGTCTTTACTGTCTGTCTGCAGGTTTTGGTTACGGGCCTCCACCTCCCCCACCGGATCAGTTTGCCCCCCCGGGGGTCCCCCCGCCACCGGCCACTCCAGGGGCTGCGCCTCTGGCCTTCCCGCCACCTCCGTCTCAGGCCACCCCGGACATGAGCAAACCGCCGTCGGCGCAGCCCGACTTCCCGTACAGCCAGTACGGTGAGTGCCTCGCTCCCTGCATCCACGCGCCGCGGGGAGAGCTCGAGAGACCCAGGCTCGAGCGGGCCTGAAGCAGGCGCTTGGTTTCTGGGGTCTCGGCCAGGGCGCTGGCGCAGAGGAGCATCCGCGGCTGGCAGACGTCCGGGGCCTGTGCCTGGGGCGCCCCGGCGGGCCCTGCCGCCTTGGGTGTCTGGGTTTGTAGGGCGCAAGGAGGGTGTGAGGGCGGTGCGACGTCAGCATTGTGCGTCCCCAAGGGTGCTCGCCAGGTAGCTGCTGGAGCCCGGGGTCCGCACCCATCAGAGGAGCTCCTGTGGGGACAGGGTGGGCCTGGGGCTCTGCTGGCGCTGAACAGACGCCCCCAGCACCCCTACATCGCACACTCTTGTTCCCCTGGGGGCCTTGCCCAGCCGCGGTCCCTGAGCATGTGGGTTCTCGCCTCACCCGGAGCAGGACGCAGCGGCGGTGGCGGGTGTGGGGTCGCCGGCCCCCGGTGGGGGTGTGCGAGCGACAGCGCGTGTGCCCCTCCCCGCCCCCGCTCCTCTGCCGAGGCCGCCTGGGGCAGTCAGCCTGGTCTCGTCTCTTGCCAGGCCTGGGTACCTCTTCTCCAGAGCCGCCAGGCTTCGGCCCTCACTTTGTTTACACTCTTATGGTCAGGCTGAGCAGTGATGTGGCCTAGGTAGGTGGCGCCTCCTCCTCCACGGTCCCCACTGCCTGCGCCCGGGCCACGATGTCGCCTCCTCTGCCATCCTGGGCGGGGGTGGACTCGGCGGTGCCCTCGGGGACGGGCCCTTGCCGGGGCAAGGATCTCGGCCGGCCACCGCCCCGCTGACCCCGAGCTCTCCTTCCATGGGGCAGCACGGTGGGCGTCTGGGCCCCCGGGACAGCCTCCTCTGCCGCGCATGGTGCGGGTCTGCTCCTGCTTGGAGGAGGGGCTGCCCGACCTGGACGGGCTGTGCAGGCAGCACCGTCAGGGCCAAGCTCTGTACCTGTACCTCAGGCTGGCCTGTCACATTTCCTCCCGTCCTGAAATCTGTGCTGAGTCCACCCTGTGTTCCACCCGAGGACAAACTTTCTAGAAGCCTGTGGTCCACCAAGGCAGGCCAGATAATCTGTGTCTCCAGGCTCAAGGGCCATGAGGGCAGGGCAGTGATTGGGGAAAGGGGCTGAGAACAGATGGGACAGACGAGGGGTCTGAGGGGTCTCGGAGCTGCTTTTCTTTCTGTGCAAGACAGCTGCCCAGGGTCCTGCCGAGGCTCCCAGGTGGGCCCTCCACCCTCCGGGTCCACGCCCTGCCCCACACAGGGCCCTGGCCGTGGGTGCCAGTGGGAGCGGAAGCGGTCCCAGCTCACTGGGCTCTTCCCCGCAGGTTACGGACAGGACTTGGCGGGCTTCGGACAGGGCTTCTCAGACCCCAGCCAGCAGCCCCCCTCCTACGGGGGCCCCTCGGTGCCCGGCTCGGGGGGTCCCCCCGCCGGCGGAAGTGGCTTTGGACGCGGTCAGAACCACAACGTACAAGGATTCCACCCCTACCGACGCTAGCCGCAGCACCTAGAGGATGTCAGACGGCTGAGGCCAGGATTCAAACTTGTGAACTCGTGACAATCACAAACTTGGGGAAAATACCAACTGGAGCGTGGGGGGCTTCTGGCGGTAGCTGTGGGCATCTGGACCGAAGTTTTTAAACGTATTCTTTCTCTAACCCATCAGCTCAATAAAAAAGTCACTGGTTCAACAACAGGGTTAAAAAAATTCTTCAGCTTTAATTCAAAACTTCAGGTTTCTTTTTCTTCCTTTTTTTTGAAATTATTTTCCTGAGCCTTTATTTTACCGTATATTGTAAACTTTTATGTTAAAGAAAAAAATATACATTTACAAATTGTGAGATTTTTAAGAGAAATTTTCTACAATGTATACTCGCTTATTTTTTAATTTAAAACAGGGTTTCTGTCGGCACTGGTGGAGGTGAGGGGCGTTTTTAGTCCCTCACTCCTGGCTTTGAGGGTTGGGACTCGTTGGTCCAGAAACTCTGGGAGCTTAAAGAAGAAATCTACTGAGTGTGTTTTGTTTTTTGTTTATTCTTTGCTTTTGTCGACTGGCGTGCCTGGCCACGTCTGCAGGTGCGCCGTGGGGCCGTGCTCGCCTGCGTCCGCCCTGGCGTCAAGGACCAGGAGGCCGGGCCAGCCCATCTCCCGCGCTTGGGGCTTCAGGGCATCCCCGCTGACCGGTTTGAATAAAGAAAGTGCGTTTGGATTAGAAACCCACGCTGTGTCCGTTATTCCCTCTGCTGGGAGGAGCCCCTTTCCGTGCGGGGAGCCCGGGCCCTCCTCGGCAGGTCTGGGGCTTTGGGGGATGTGGTCTCGGGGGCGGGCCTGGTCAGAGCTGCAGACCCACTGTGAGGGACCCTGGGTCCCAGGGTTCAGAGGCCACTTGCCGGGCTCCGAGGAAGAGACGTCTGCACGCACGTGGGTGGGGCTGGCTAGGCCTCCCCCGCCCCTGCGGGAGTGACACCTGGACTGTGGCCTCGGGCAGGCCGCTCATCTTTCCACGAAGTGGGCCGTGGACATGGGTGGGGGGGCTGTCGGTACCCCCAGTTCAGGGCCGGTGGGGTGCAGCTCAGGGAGCTGAAGGTCGTCATGGTGGGCACTTGGTGGGGCACAGCTGCTGCTCACAGGGACCGAGAGGCAGGGCCAGGCCTGGGCAGTGGAGCAGCTCGAGTCCCAGCAAAGGGGGATCCCAGAGATGCAGAGGGAACCTGGGGGCTAGGGAGGCGGGGTGGGACGAGTTCCCACCTGCAGAGTGCCCTCTGCCACGTGAAGTGACGGGGCCGTTCTGTCATCGTAAAAACGACAATCGAGATTTCAGAACATAAATCCTGGATGGCTCCAGTGTGCCAGCCTTGAGAATGCGGTGAACTAGACAGCTGGAGAGCCCCAGCCCAGCACACTTTGCAGGGGAAGGGAAGCTTGGCTCAGCCCAGAAAGCCAGTGAAACGGCATCTTCTCCCCCAGACCCAAGATGACCCTCCAAGACTGCACCCCTCCTCTTCCCGTCCCTCCGGTTCACAGAAGCAGCAGGATCAGGCAGAGCGGGGGACCTCGTGCCCGCACCCTGCAGTCCCCACCACGTGTCGCTGCATTGTTAAAAGTCAGCTCCTTACATCAGCAAGATGAATTCTCTGCAAAATTAGTCTCTTGGCCAAAGGGTGCCGTGCAATCATTGAAGGGCCTTCCAGCCAGCCAGGAGCTCCCAGGACCGCGTTTGCCTCCATAAACTTGGGCAAGCCTGCTTCGCACCTTCACACCCTGATAGACACTTCCTGCAGTCCCAAACACAGTGCTTGTGCCCCACTGGGGCACGGAGGGACGTCCCCTCCTTCACGTGAAGCCTAATTGGCTACCTCCCCCCCCACCCCGCCCCGTTGTGGAAATGGCTGAGGAGGGCTCAGACTTCCCGTCCCCTCCAGGCCAGCCCCAGCTCCCCACAAAGCCACTTGGCCAAGCCTAGTCGGTAGGGGGCTGGAGACGGTCACCTCGTGCCCCACACGCAAACTGGGTGAGGCGCGGTGGAGTCATGTGGCGGGGGGAGGGGAGGGCATTGGCCTTTTCTCTTGTTTTAGCTTCTCATTCCTACCTCAGGGCCGTTGCACATTCACTCCCTCTTCCAGGACCTCAGCCTCCCTGCAGCGCTGGTTGCATCCTCGATCCATTCATGGGGCTTACCCCTGCCAAACGTTTAACTGTTTTCTATGTATCACGTCTTTTTGTTCTTGTATGCCTCTGTTACGGCTTTCTTTTGCATTCAGTGACTATTTTCTAGTGTAGCTAGAAAATTAATTCTTTTAACTTTTTTCATTGTGCTTTTTGAGTTTTCTAGGGGTTGTTCTATAGTTTACCACACACATCTGTTGGGTTGTTTTTTACTGTGACAAAATATAAGATTGGTAGGGGACTTTCCTGGTGGTCCAGTGGCTAAGACTCCACACTTTCACTGCAGGGGGCACAGGTTTGATCCCTGGTCAGGGAACTAAGATCCACATGCCACGCAGCCAAAAAAAAAAAAATTAAAAAAATACAAGATTGGCCATTTTTAACCATTTTTTAAGTGCACAGCTCAGTGGCATTAAGTACATACACATTGTTGTGCAACCACCCCCCCCCCATCCATCTCCAGAACTTTCTCTTCCCAAACTGAAACTCTTAACTCCCCATCCTCCTCCCCTAGCCCCTGACCTCCACCATCTACTTCCTGCCTCTATGGATTTGGGTCCTCTGGGGACCTCACATGGGTGGGAGTATGCAGTATTTTGTCCTTCTATGTCTGGATTCTCTCACTGATGTCCTCAAGGTCCGTCCACATTGTAGCATGTGTCAAAATTTCCTTCCTTTTTAAGGCTCAATTATATTTCACTGTGTGGGTGGACCTCATTGTGTTTATCCCTCATTCATGGATGGACACTTGGGTTGTTTCCATCTTTTGGCTACTGTGAATCATGCTGCTGTGAACATGGGTGTGCAAATCTGTTGGAGTCCCTGCTTTCAGTTCTTTGGGGTATGCACGCAGGAGTGGGATTGCTGGGCCACATGGGACCACATACATCTTAATGTACCAGAATCGCCTTCAGATGGACACCTTGTTCCAGTGACTATTGAAAGCGTACTCCTATATAGCTCTCATCCCTCGGCCCGTCCTTGCTCTTCTTGTTAGACATATTACATGCTTATGTGTTGCAAACCTAGCACTGCAATGTTGCAGTTGTTACTTTATATCGATGTAAGTTCGTCTGTTAAAGGCTGGCTGGTCCCTATCAGGGAAGCCTTTTCTGAGCATCTGTGCAAAGCCAGTGTCCCAACCCCCCGAGTTTCCTTTTGGCTCAGATATCTGTATGACCTTGTTTCTTACGGGTCTGTCTCGCCCACTGGGACGCGACCTCCCTAGGGGAGGGCCAGTCCCGAACCCAGACAGCGCGCTTACTGCAAACAGGCACTCCATGAACACTTTTTTACGTGGATTTCATTATGGAGATTACGGAGAACGAATATGAGTTGCCAAAGCGGGCGGCGACGCGTCCCACGTCCCCCAGTTGAGGAAGGGGCTCCAAAATACTAGGCGGCCGGCCCCAGCCTGGGGTGTCCGAGCACCCAAGGTTGGCAGAGGCTCCTGTATTCCTCGCAGCCAGCGCTCTGGCCTCCGGACAGCAGAGGGCGCGCGTCCTCCGCTGGGAAAGCGGAAGCGCGCGCGCGCAGCCCTGGGGCGGGGGCACGTGAGAGGCCTCGCGATAACTGCGCAGGCGCAGAAAATACGATCTTTTCTGAAGCGCCGACAAGATGGTGAGTGTCGCGGTTACCGTGTCTGTTCCGGGCCCATCCGGCGCCATCCGAGCTCTGGCCGCGCAGTGGAGGCCGGGGTCAGGCCGCGCGGCTGCGGCAGCCTCCTGAAGGCCTCCGGAACCGCCGCCGGACATGGGGGCGCGGGGCGGGCCTGCTGGGTGTCGGGACGACCCGGGGCAGGGAAGGCCTGTGTCGGCCCGCTTGTCCCAGCCGAGTCCCCGTAGCCCCGGGCCGCCCGGGCCGCCCCGGGACGGGCCCGAGGTGGTGCGTCCCCGTGGGCTTCCGTACCCGGGAGGGCCGCACGTTTTTCGGCGGGAGCCGCGGGCCCGGTGATGCCGCCGCAGGCTGGGAGGTGGGTCTCGGGGTTCGGCTCACCCGCATCCCGGCCCGCGCAGGCGGAAGTTGAGCAGAAGAAGAAGCGGACCTTTCGCAAGTTCACCTACCGCGGCGTGGACCTCGACCAGCTGCTGGACATGTCCTAGTAAGTGGCGGCCGGGCGGGGGGGATGGCGGCGGGTTGGGGGCCCCGAGGGCTGGGGGCTGCAGCCTGACCTGCGGCCGCGGCCGTAGACCGTGTGTAAAGGAGAGGGCGGGGCTGCGTGCGGATAAAACTCCACGTGGAGACGTTGAGGATCGAATTTAAGAGGATTTCTACGTGTTCCCTTTGGACGTGTTTTCGTCCACTCGGAAATGTAAACGCTATCCTAGCTCGTGAGCCTCTTGAGCTCGGGTATCTGCAGGCTGGGATTTGGTACGTGGGCGGGAGTTTGCCGATCCCTGGTCTAAGGTTTGGCTGGAGGAGCTGGAAGCTTTTAGGCAGGGTGAGTGCGACGCCCTGGCCCCCAGATGGGGAGGGAGGCTTGCTGACAGCCAGGGACGCCTTTTTTCCTGGAGGTGTGCGCGGGTCTGGCTCGGAGGGGCCGGCTTTCTGGGGGCACAGCACAGGGTCTTCGTTGGCTGTGGGTTTCTCAGGGTGGCCCCGCTCCTGGGTTCTTGAGGCCTTCGGGGCAGAGCAGTTTGCCCGCGAAGTTCGGCTCTTCCGCCTCCTTACCTGAGCTACCTCTTTTCCTGGCTCGGCGTCCTCGTTTGTAGACAGCGGGGGCGGGGGGGGGGCGGTTCTTGAACCGGAGGGCTTTATCCCGAACATTCGGCGCGGGTGCCGTGGGCCCTGGCCGGGCTGCGAGTGTTGCTTTGGGGGCTCTACGGGAAGCGGGAATGTCAGTGGGCGGGCGGTGGGGGGTGAGCCGGGGTTCAGGCCGCCCGCACTGTGCGCTTTGCCTGCAGTGAGCAGCTGATGCAGCTGTACAGCGCGCGGCAGCGGCGGCGGCTGAACCGCGGCCTCCGGAGGAAGCAGCACTCGCTGCTGAAGCGGCTGCGCAAGGCCAAGAAGGAGGCGCCACCCATGGAGAAGCCCGAGGTGGTGAAGACGCACCTGCGCGACATGATCATCCTGCCCGAGATGGTGGGCAGCATGGTGGGCGTCTACAATGGCAAGACTTTCAATCAGGTGGAAATCAAGGTGCGTGTGGGCTGTGCTGGCCCGGGTGGGGGGCAGGGCCTGGCCACCCACGCCCGCCTGACCACCCTGCTTCCTTCCTCCTCAGCCTGAGATGATCGGCCACTACCTAGGCGAGTTCTCCATCACCTACAAGCCTGTGAAGCACGGCCGGCCCGGTATTGGGGCCACCCACTCCTCCCGCTTCATCCCCCTCAAGTAGCCTGCTGGCCAATAAAGGTAGAGACTTGTGTAGCCCCGAGTGCGACCAGTCCTTCCCACGTGTGGTGCTTCCGTCCACCCCCCTGGGAAGGGGGCTGGGCCTGGTCACAAAACCTGGAGGCTCAGGTGGGTCATGGGCCATTGTTGGACAGCGTGTGGCCCTGGGTTTCCTGCTGTAGACACAGCCCCTCTTGAGTAGGCTGAGGCTAGGGAACGGGTGGGTTGGGCTCTGTGATAAGTCCCGGGATGTCCAGGGGCCTGCGCTGCCTGCCTGCATCGGTGCCTCCTCTTGGCTCTCCCTGTGCTCCTGATCAGCTTCCAAAAACCTTCCACAGTAACCCCGGGGCCCCGAGCCTTGGATTGAGCCTTCCTGGGGTGTCCTGTGGGTGGGGTCTCCACCATGTTCCCTAAAGTCTTCCTGGTCAGATCTTGTTTCCTTCACGATGGGAAAGATGGCAGATGCCCCAGTGGATGGACAGGCACGGTGACTGTCCAAGCAGCAGTGAGGCCCTGAGGGGTCCCTGCGACTTGCTGGTGGGATGTGGAAGAAAGTGGATGGGACTCCCAGGTTCTGGCCTGAGCTACTGGAAGGCTGGAGTTGCCATCAGCCAAGGTGGGGAGCAGGGGGGTGTCCTGCAGGTGGCCTTTAGGCACCCAAGTCTGCACCTCAGCGTAGAATGTGAGGGGCGGCCACAGTCCAGCATGGAGGCGGGGAGGGGACGGTTGAAAGGAGCTTCTCCCTCTATGACTGCTGCTCTGGGTTCCTTTTCCAGAACTTCAGTTTTAACATAATTTGCTCGTATTGTTATATCTTGATCTGGAGTTAAACTGAACAGAAAGCACAGCTCATCGTGGGTAACCTCGAGTGGAGAAGGCAGGAGACAGATTGTGTGACAGGATTAAGCACTCGGGTTGGCCCAGTTTGGCAGAAGGACCCAAGTGCTGAGACTAGATTCTCTGCAGTCTGTCTCGTGTCCCTGATTCATGGAGGGCTCCTAGAAACCCTTAAGGAGAAGAGAGCAACCCGTTAGGAACAGGGCTGATGTATAAACAGACAGACGTCAAAATGCTGCTGGACCTCTAGTTCCTAACACAAGCGCACATGCCAGGAGCCAGAGCCCTGCAGAAACCGTGAGCTTCCATGGGCCGAGAAAGGACAGGTGGGCCTGACCTACACCTGGCAGGAGGGAAGGATGAGTGGGGAAGGCAGCTTGTGGGTCCAGCGCACTAGATAGGACACGTGGGTGATGGCAAAGGTGAGAAGTGAGGGGCTGGCAGCCCATTCAGTGGATAGAACACTGACACACTTGTGGATGGCCCCCTGAACCTGATCGGGCTTCAGAAGAACAAGCTAGAAACTTGAATCCATCATGTGAGGCTTGGGTGTCAGGTGAGATTAGCTTTGTGCCTCGCAGTGAGTTTAAAGGCCTTTGTGAGGGCTGCCATGGAAGGTCTCTGGGCAACATGGACCAGATTCACTTTAATCAGAACAGGACCTGCCTGCCCGGCCCCACAACTAGAAAGGAAGTAGGTAGCCTCCCTCTACTGTAGCCTCAATTGTCTTTTTGGAAATTTCATAATTTAAAAGAGCAATTGGGCTTCCTTGGTGGCACAGTGGTTAAGAATCCGCCTGCCAACGCAGGGGACACCGGTTACAGCCCTGGTGGGGAAAGATCCCACATACCGCGGAGCAACTAAGCCCCGCGCCACAACTACTGAGCCCGTGCGCCTAGAGCCTGTGCTCCACAACGAGAGAAGCCACCACAATGAGAAGCCCGCGCACCGCAACGAAGAGCAGCCCCTGCTCGCCACAACTGGAGAAAGCCTGCGCCGTAACAAAGACCCAACGCAGCCAAAATAACATTTTAAAAAAAAAGGACTTCCCTGGTGGTGCAGTGTTTAAGAACCCGCCTGCCAATGCAGGGGACACGGGTTCGAGCCCTGGTCCAGGAAGATCCCACATGCCGTGGAGCAACTAAGCCCATGTGCCACAACTACTGAAGCCCGGGAGTCCTAGAGCCTGTGCTCTGCAACAAGAGGAGCCACCGCAACGAGAAGCCCATGCGCCGCAACTAGAGAAAGCCCGCGTGCAGCAACAAAGACCAACACAGCCATAAGTAAATAAATCAATAAATGTACTTTAAAAACAAGGAAAGATAAAGCAATTGCTGAAGTAAACATGTTTTTTACATTGGATTGGAAGAGTAGAGAGGATTGCCCTGGGCAAATCCGACCCTTTGCAGGGAGGTGGTTTTTGACCCTGAACATGAAAAGCTGTACAAACGTGCGTAACTTTGGAGCTGCTAGGCCCTCCTGCAGGAGCAAAATGCACGTGCCAGGGGTGTGAGCCCCTCCATCTTGCGGAGTGGAGCGGTGCTGGTGGAAGTGGGGATGGGTGCTGGCCAGGGTGTGCAAACATTGCCATCTGTTTTGTAAATAAAGTGTTATTGGCACACAGACATGCCCATTCATATTCGTTCCGGTGCTTTCCTGGCCTGCGGAGTCAAAATTATTGACTGAACCTTTAGCACAGTTTCTTGTTTTGTAAAAATGAGCAGGACCCTCCCTAGTACAGCAGCATTGGTGTAACCCCTCATCAGGCCCCGCATAACCAGGGTCACCTTTTGAGCCTTCACAGGGAGCTTCCAGCCTGGCCACCACGGGTCACCTCGGTGAGCTTAGGGCAGGAGTGGCAGTGATCATCACTTTAATTTTCTGCAGTTTGTATAATTACGTATGATTAGGAGACTGCATATTAGTATTGTATGCGAAACCCCGTCTTATCCAGACTGCGGCGCACACTGTGGCCGCCAGGTGGCGCCCGAATCTTGGAGCACTGTCGGGGCGGTCCAGGGGGCGAGGCAGGAGTCCTTGTAGACCCAGACGTCCCCGCCCAGCCCTTCTGTCTGGTGGCAGCCCGGGCTCCGCCTTCAGGCCGCGCTACGTTCCTGCTTCTTTGTCCCGTCCCTCCTGAATCTGTCCTGGGCTCCCCAAGCCTGCGCGCCATATCCACCATCTCAGAGGCCACTGCTTTGCTGGGACTCGGGGCTCTACACCACTCCCCCACCCCCGTCGGTCAGCTAGCTTCAGAACCTAACTTGGATCTGCTGCTTCCCACCGCCCCACTGCTACCACCCTGGCCAGCCCTCCACCAGCTCCCACCTGGACGTCAATTTAATGCGTGTCATGCTCCTGGGACCTCCCCAGGCTCCAGAAGAACGCCCAGGGTCCGCCGTGGCCCGGGAAGCCCCGTCCCCCCGCTGTTCCTCGGCCTCTCCCAACCAGTTCCCACCTCCCAGCCTTCGCACGGGCTCCGCTCTCACCCGGACGCCCTTCCCGCTGATTCCCGGCACCTGCTTGCGGAGGCCGGCTCTCACCATCCCGGCCACAGTAGCGCCCCTTTCTCCTCTCGCCGCTTGTTCTCTACTCCCCAGGACTTAGCAGAGCTCGTGATAACGCCCCCTCCACCACCCCCACCGTCCCTTTCCATCCCCCCTCCCCCATCCCTCCCCACCCCACACCATCCTCCCCATCTCCCCCACCCCACCCCGCCCTCAGTCGCCTCGGACCCCGCCTCGTCTCCCGTCACCTCCCACGGCCTGTTCTCCCCGAAGCCGCCAGAGGGCGCGTGTGAGCAGCGAGTGGGGCGCGTCCCTGCTCTGCCCGCCGCCCTGGGGGCTGGCTCCCTCGTCCCCCCACCCTGGCGCTGCACGGCCTGACCCGCCCAGTCCCCTCCTCGCCCTCACCTCCTGCCCCCTCGCTTTGCGCTAGCGGTTGATTCTGCCGGGATGCTCTTCTCTCTTGGGTCACCCCTCAGGTCTCCACTCAAGTGCCCTTCCCAGTAGCCCCCCACGCCCCCCACCTCCCCTGCTGTTTCCTCCTCAGCGCCCACTTTTAGTCAACATGTTCTCCTGTTGACTATCGGTCCCTCTCCCCCCAGTGTCAGCTTCCCACGGGCAGGGGTTTTGACTATTTTGTTCACTGCATAGGGCCCAGCACGCAGTAGGTGTTTAATAAGTGTTTGGTAAATGACTGAAAATTGGTTTACGTGTGGTGTCGCCCACCAGTCCCCCGCGTGCCCAGCGCCCAGTTCAGAGCCCGGCAAACAGCAGGCGCGCAGCCAACGTTTGCTGAATGACTAATGAACGGAACGCGCGGCCCCGGCCACTGCGGGGACACTGTCCAAGCGGGGCAGCCGACTGAGGGCGAAGGGCGGCGCCCCCCTCCGTCCCTTCGAGATCTCCGTCCTCTAGGGGACCCCTCCTACCCCGGGCCCACTTCCCAACACCGGACCGCCTCTCCAGCTCCCGTGAGAGCCCCTCCCTGCTCTTCCCTCGCCCCCAGGGACCCCTCCCGCACCTCTCTAGGGCTCCCCAACCCCGTTGGACCCCCGCCCCTCCCCCCGCCTTCTCCGCTCACGCTGGTCCCCGCCCCCATCTCCCTCACTCGGGATCTCCTCACGCCGCCCCTCCCAAGTCCTCAGTCCCTCGAGACTCCCTTCCCCCGCCCGGGCGGGCCCCCCAGTCCCCCCCTCTTTCGCCCCCTTCGCGTTAGAGTCCCCGCCTGCCCCGCCGTGTGACCCCCCCTCTCCGTCCCTTGCTCCGCGCAGGCGCACGCTTCCCGGCCCGTCCCTCCCATCCCCACCCCCGGCGGCCGAGAGGCGGGGCGCAGACTGATTGAGGCGGCCGCGGCTCCATGGGGCTCCTGGGGCTGCTGAGCCTGCTGCACTCGGCCTTCTTCGGGGACCAGGTAGGGCGCGGGGGTCCCGGCCGCGGGGGGTGGGGTCTGGCCGTGGGCGCGGCTGGGGCGGGAGAGCCGCAGCCCGGAATGGGGTGAGGACCGCGAGAACGGTGGTCGCGGCAGCGGGAGGCGCAAGGGCACGCGCAGGGAATCGCCAAGGGTCTGGGGTCTCGCGCAGTCGCTGTGGAGACCGTTGCCAGGGAAACCGCCTCAGGTTGTTCTCAGGGCTGGCAGCCCCTCCCCCGCGCCGCAGCCACAACCCCCCCCCCCTCCGGGTTTGCGCAGGCGCGGCCACGCCGGGCCCAGCCTTCTGCCTCCGAGACAGACCCCCGGACCCCTCCTCATTGCGCAGACCAGAAGACTGGCTGCGGCGGGAGGGCTGCGGCGGGGGGGCTGCAGCGGGGACTCGCTCTGCCGAGGCTCCGCCGTGCGCAGGCGGGTGAGGGACCGTGCCACGCCCTACACCTCTCCAGGCCTCAGTTTCCCCTTCTGGCCGCAGAGCGTAGGGCTGACTTAGATGTTCGCCCACGCGGATGTTCAAAGTAATATCCATCCCACCGGGCCCGAGCGCTTTGCTGGCCTCCGAAATCTGAATTCTGGGGCTATAACATCCCCTCTTTAAGAGAAACTGAGGCTGGGAGGGTGCAGCGGGGAGCCCAAGGTCACCCCTCGAGCTGGGCTGGAGCCTGAGCGCGGGGCGGAGGCGCCCGCAGAGGACACAGCCCAGAGGCCGGCGGGAGCTGTCCGCGGTGCTGAAGGGGCCGCGAGCCCGCCCGCTACACGCCCGGGAAACTGAGGCCCAGAACCGTGGTCAGGCGACCCATCCCGGGTCGGGATTCGGGGACGCGGCCTGGACCAGCCGGCCCCACCCCTCCCTCACCTCCAGTGGCATTCTCTCCTCACCTGTCAGGGCCCTGCCCGGTCACCCAGCCTGAGCCCGTCTCTGTGATCTCATGACCACCTGCTGCCTTCCTGCTACCCTGTCCCCCACCCCGATCCAGCTCCGAGTCGGGGGACGCTCCTGGTTCCGCCCCCAGCCCCTGACACGGCGGAGGCTCAGTGGGGAAGGGGGGGGTGTAATCAAGGGGGCAGAGATGCCTGGGGTCAGGCTCAGAAGGCCCAAGAGTGAACCTGGCTGTGTGCCAGGCTCGGGGGGGCATTGTTTTATGGTGGGGATGGGGAGAATCGAGCCCTGTGCGGTAGAGGGAGCAGACGATACCAGGGAGGGAGACTGGGAAGAGGCCCCCCACTAGGCCTGGGCACTCCGAGATTGGGCCTGGGGTCCTGGGAGGCTCTGAGGGTTCCGAAGGCTCTTGTCTTTCTAGAATTTACAGTGATGCCCGATTCTGGCTGTGGCTCAAAGATCTACAGGGTCAAGGATTTGGGGTGGTGTCAGGGACGTGATGTTCCAGAGGCTTGGGGACAAGGGCATTTTGCCTTGGGGTCTCAGCCCTCATGTGCCCTCAACCTTCCAGGCCCCAGCCCCACCCAGAGTGGTGAGGAACGCCCAGGGAGGGCCTGGTGGGGCTTGTGCATGAACACAGAGGCAGGCCCCAAACCCATGTCTCCTTCGTCCTTTGGGCAGCAGGCGGCCTGAGCTGCAGCTGCAGATTCGGCCTCTGGGTGTTAAACCCTCAAGTGGCCTCCAGGGACCCATTGACAATCTGAGACAGCTGGGGACGGGTACTCCTGGGAGCCCAGCCCCCTCTCTCCTCTGGCTTCCCTTGTGCGACGGTGAATTATGGGTCCCACATGGGGCAGAGACACAGAGTCAGAGATTCAGAGAATGTAGGAAGGGCCATGGTGTCACGGAGGCGCTGACACTCTGCCAGGCAGGGTGACAGGGAGGGATGTAGGGTCCCAGGTGCTCCCCAGCGTGTCTGCCCATCCCCCACGCTCACCCCCCATGCCAGCCAGGACGCTCGACGGGGTGGTCCAGCTGGATCCCCAACCCTGGCCTGCCATGACCCATCGGATCCAGGCCAGGCCGGATCCGTGGGGAGGGGCTTCCTGCCCCGCCCCTGGAGCTTCCCTCCCTCCACCCTAAGGTTCTGATGTAACACCCAAGACTGGATGGCTTACACTCAAATTCTGCAGATCCAGCCATTGCAGGTTCTGAAAGGCCATTTCACCCCGGAATGGAGTGGAGGACACAAGGTCATGGTCATTGGGACGCTCCCTTCCCTAAGGGGGATTCACCCATACACACACGCACGCGCACACACACACACACACACACACACACACACAACCCCCGCCGAACCCGCTCAGAGGCCCGAAACCCCGCAGCCGCCGGCGGTCTCCGCCCCGGGCCGCCATTGGCTGTTGCCATGGCACCAGCCCATCTTCCCGTGCCGCCATTGGCCGCCGCGCCTGCATCCCGCATCCTCCCCCGCTCGCGGTGGTCTCGCCCAGCGCCCGGAGCGGCGGCGCCGCCTGGCGAGGCCCGGACTGGGCTTTGTCTAACGCGGAGCCCTCGTCCGCCCCGCCGAAACCCCGGAGCCCTGGAGCCCGCGCCCCGCGGCCGCCCCAGCCCCGGAGGACTGGGAACTTGGACGGGGCCGGCGTAGCTGCGCGGAGGGAGGAACCCCCAGGCCCTCGGCACCGCAGCCGGCCCAACCCCAGTGAGGTAAAGTAAGCGGGCGCCTTCCCTGGGTGGAGGGCAGCGCGCGTGCGGCCTCCGCCTCGCCGGAGTCTCCGTCCTTTTCTCTCTGCCACGCCTGTAAGCACACAGGCTGGAGCCTCCGTTTCTTCAGGGCGGAGCCAGAGGAGAAACTGTGTCCCAGGGAGGTGGGCGTCTGCGTCGCTGCAGTTGATCCCATGCAAACACCCACTCACAGGTTTCAATACCCAGACCTCCCAGAGTCTTCGGACAAGCCACTGTGTGTCTTGGGGAATGGTGCTGCACCTCTCTGGGTGGCAGCTTAACTAGAGGACGTGCGGCCCCTCACTGTCATTCAGACAAACCCCTAGCTATTGGTGCTTTCCTATCGGTGCACACATCTCGGATGCGGTCCCCCGAGGCAGCCTGGGGGTGAGGGGCAGGCAGGAGGGAGGAGGTGGCCTTGTGACGATGGCAGGAGTTAGGAGAGGTGTGCATGTGGAATGGCCTGGGGGAAAGAGAGCTGCCGGTGGCAGTGATGCGGGCTGTATGCAGAGGGCTCACAGCTTATGCTGAGGGCACTGGGGAGCCGTGGAGGCATTGGCGCAGGGGAGAAATGGAATCCAACTTGCAACTTTCCCTCTATCTGTGCATGAAAAGGGGATCGTGGGAAGCCGGGAAGAGGCTGTCGAGGCTGCCCTGGGAGGGGCCAGCTGGGTAGAGCTTGAGGGGCTGGTGGGAGTGTGGCGTTGGGGACCCAGTTTGGAATGGGAGGGAGCCTGATGTGTGGCCCTGCTACCAAGTTCAGTCTGATGGGGACGCAGGAGTGACCACTGGGTGTGGGGGGAGTGAAATGTCTGAGGCTCGGTCTGGGCCATTCCAGAAGAGCCCCTTGGGGGCAGCCTGGGGAGAGGGCCCCAGGAGGGGTCTGGGTTTGCCGAGTGGGAGGCACATGCACGGGACTAGTGCTTCCCCCTGGCTGGGCATGGCATGGTGGCCTCAGCCAGGACACAGGGCCTCAGCCGGACCCCAGGGATCTTGCCGCAGCGCCAGTGGGTCCTGATCCCCAGCTGGGATCCTCGACTGAGCCTTGGGCGGGATCAGTATCAGGGTGAGAGGGGGGACTGTGGCCCTCAGGCGCCAGCCTCCCCCACCTGACACGCTGTCACCCATGGGACTGTCCTGTCTGCTCCATGACCACCATCCCACCTGGCCCTCTAGTTGGCCCATAAGACAAGCCTGGTAGACCGAGTTCTCCCCATTTCTCAGATGTGCAAACCGAGGCCTGCAGCGGGGGCGGGGCTTGTGTGCTTCCAGCACTGCCTGGACTTGTGAGCACTTCCAGGGCAGTGTCTGGGTTCCAGTCATGCCTGGTGCGTCCCCCCAGGCTCAGTTTCTCTCTCTGGGAACAGTCGAATGGTGATCCCTGAGGCTCAAGGCTCAGGACTGTGACAAGGCGTCAGATGACAAGGCCAGGCACGCAGTAGGTCCTCTGAGTGGTTAGAATGGACTGACTCCTCCTTGGGGCCGAGCCCCCCCACCCCTACTCCAGGCCCAGCTGTGCCCACAGTGGGTGGGGGGCTCCTGGGGGGAGGAGAGAGAGAATGAGTGAGCGAGTGAAGGAATGGGTGCGCCCCGGTGGTGGAGGGAGAGGGAAGGGGCAGGTGCCCCCCTGTGGGGAGGGATGGCTGACTGATTTGGGGAGGGGGCTCAGGCGGGTAGGGGGAGGGGGCTCCCAGGGAGGAGGTGGCGGAGGGGATGGGCTGCCATTGGTGCATCTCAGACAAAGGCAGAGGGAGGGGGTGAGGGCTGATGGGAAGGGAACAAAGAGGAAAGGGGGGCCGGTGGTGGGGCGGCTCGGTCAAGAGGGCCAAGCCAGGGAGGAGACACCGGCTAGCTGGACAGAGGGAGGAGGCTGGGCTGGAGCAAGAAGGGCACCCAGACACACAAAGAGCAAGCGGCAGTGGCGGTTCCAGGGGATGGGGCAGGGGCCCCCGGGGGCTCTAGGGACAGACAGAGGGCTGACTGGAGGGGCACCAGGGCCGAGCAGGTAGCTACTCCAGATCCAACCGCTGCTGGAGGGGGTGTCCGGGCTGCAGACCCCCAGGATGACCGCGGTGGGTTAGGGTCTGGCTGGCTGGCTGTCCAGCTGCTGGGGCCACCATCAGCCCGTCCATCGCTTTCTTAGAACCTTCACGGCATTCTTATTGTCCAGCATCTGGGCCAGCTGGCAGTCTGTCCACCCAGCCTCTGGGTGGCTGTGCTCATTCAGGAGAGGGTCTTGGCTGTCCGTCCATCTGTCTGTTTGTCTCTTTCTCTCTGGCTGTGTGTCTCTGAGCCTGGTGGCATTGGGCTGGCGAGTCCCCCTGCCAGTTTCAACTGTCTGGCTGTCCGTCTGTCTAGCCAGCTGTCCGTCTGTGTGTCTAAAAGCCTCACAGTGAGGGCCAGTGTCTGGCTGTGTCTTGTCTGTTGGTCAGTTCAGCTGTCTGAACACCTCTCCGACAGTTCTGTCCCTCTGTCTCCCGTTGTCCCTGCCTATGTCTGTCACTCCACCTGCCAGGCCGTCTGTCCCCCGGATTCCCTGGGCCAGCACCATCCCGCCTGCAGCAGTCCACGCCAGCCACCCCTGCCTGAGACCCAACCCAGGGCTGGAACTTAGGTCAAGGGCCGCCCCCTACCCAGACCCTCGGATGATCCCTCTCTCCCGTGGGCCCAGGCGCTTCAGGAGCTGAAGATGACGAGCTCCGTGGCGCCCTACGAACAGCTGGTGTGGCAGGTGGAGGCCTTGAAGGCCGAGAACAGTCACCTGAGGCAGGAGCTTCGGGATAACTCAAGCCACTTGTCCAAGCTGGAGACAGAAACGTCGGGCATGAAGGTGCGAGGGGAGGCTGGGTGGACCCGGGTCACGGGGACAAACACCAGGGCGCTGGCCCAGGGATGGGCAGGCAGGACAGGGGCATCTCACAGGGGGCTGGACCACCGACCGCTCTCTTTCCGGCCTCCATGTTCAGGAGGTCCTGAAGCACTTGCAGGGCAAGCTGGAGCAGGAGGCCCGCGTGCTGGTGTCCTCGGGGCAGACCGAGGTGCTGGAGCAGCTGAAAGGTGAGGAGCTGGCCTGGGGACCCCCCCCCCACGTTGGGGCCAACCCTGGTCCGCTTCCTGAGGGAGCTGGGGGGGGGGAGCAGGGGGCATGCTGACCTCAGCCTCTCCCTCTGCGCCCACCCAGCCCTGCAGATGGACATCACCAGCCTGTACAACCTCAAGTTCCAACCCCCGGCTCTGGCCCCCAAGCCCACTGCCCGGACCCCCGAGGGAAGCCCGGTGCACAGCTCTGGGCCCTCCAAGGACAGCTTTGGGGAGCTGAGCCGGGCCACCATCCAGCTGCTGGAGGAACTGGACCGGGAACGGTGAGATGGCGGGGAACCTTGCCACAGGCAGTGGTCACAAGGCTCCACCCACCTCATGAGCCCCCCTGCCTGCTCCCTGCCCCATCCCCATGTGGCGCCTCAGCCCCCTTTCCTGGCCCAACTGACCTCAGCTGGAGGACAAGGGCGGGGGGGTGGTGGTGGCATTCCTGGCAGAGGGGAAGGCTCCTGGGAGATGTCCCCAGGGGTCCTGGACACACAGGCGTCACCAGGGACAGGGCTGTGTCCAGTGCCAGGGCTCAGAGTCAGGCCTGGAGCCAGAGAGACTCAAGGCAGCCTTTGTGGAGAAAGGGCTGCGGCCCAAGAAACCTGGGCCTGAGGCCAGAAGAAGGAGGCAGGGTCTGGGTGCCTAGCTCAGCTCGGCTGCGTTGTGTGGGGTCAGACAGGGAAGTTCTGGAGCGTGGAGTTAAGTCCATGCTTTGCTGTCTGACCTCAAGCAAGAACCCTAGCCCCTGCCAGCCTCAGACTTCTGCTCTGTAAAATGGGAAAAGCAGTGTCTCCTCACAGGGTGTGAAGAGGGAGACTCTACTGCACCTGGAGCAATCCGAGCCTGAAGTTTGCCCTGTGTAGGCTAGAGGGAGATTAGCCGGTGTTCAAGAGGTGTTAGCCTCCTCAGAGCCTTTCTCCGAAGACCAAGATTTACAAAGGAGTTACCTTTTTTACTTTCAAATAATTTCTGCACTCCATCCCCACCCCAGTGCCAGGGGCACCACGGGCGAGACTTTGCCACACTACCTATCAAACTTGGCACCCAGTAAGCACCCCACAAGTGATTACAAAAATCAGGGTAAACAAACACATATGGCAACGGCTCCCGCTCTGTGAGCCCGCGTCCACCGACCGGCCCTCCGCCAGGTGTTTCCTGTTGAATGAGATTGAGAAGGAGGAGAAGGAGAAGCTCTGGTACTACTCGCAGCTGCAGGGCCTATCCAAGCGCCTGGACGAACTCCCGCACGTGGAGACGGTGAGCGCGCGGAGCTGCCCGGGGTTTTGCAGTGCCCCGCCCCGCCCCGCCCATGGCGGGGGGCGGAGCGGAGGCCCAGCCCTCGCCCGGGTATCGCCCCACCCCCAACTCACCGAGGCCCGCCCGCCCCTCCCAGCAGTTCTCGATGCAGATGGATCTGATCCGCCAGCAGCTGGAGTTCGAAGCCCAGCACATCCGCTCGCTGATGGAGGAGCGCTTCGGCACCTCGGACGAGATGGTGCAGCGGGCGCAGGTGCGGCTGGGGCGGAGCCTGCGCGGAGCCATGCACCAGCGGGCGGATCAGAGCGCAGATGTTGTTGTGGGAGGAGCGCAGATATTGTTAATGGGCGGGGTTACATGCCTGCGGGCGAATCAGAGGACAGAGACTCCTGCGGGTGGGGCCTGACGCAGGAAGCGGGAGCCATAGTTAGAGCTGGGTGTGAGCGGAGCCAGAGGGGCTTAGCACAGAGCCCGGCTCAGAGGACAGAGTCCCAGAACGATAGGGACGGGGCGATTAGTACGAGGAACCGAGTCTGAACAAGACTTGGGCGTTGACAGTCAAATGGCGGGACCAAGTCAGAAAATAGGTGGGTCCGGAGGGATGGCCTGGGGATTAAGCTGTGGGCGGGGCCAGAGCCTGGGCTTGAGGGTTGGACCTTGGGTGGGACCAGGAAGTGAATGGAGTCAGATAACGGGGGGGGGGGTTGAGAGTGGGTGGGCGATATCAAGGAGGAGGCGGGGTCAGACCCCAGGGTGGGGTTTGGGCAATGGATGGGGCCAAACCAGGGACTGGGCGGAGTCAGCATGGGGCAGGATTTGGACTGGGGACGGGGCCGTATTGGGAGTGTGGGCGGAGTCGGAGCCGGGGTGGGATTTCCTCAGTGTACCCTTTCTCCCACGCAGATCCGTGCTTCCCGCCTGGAGCAGATCGACAAGGAATTGCTGTCGGCGCAGGACCGGGTGCAACAGACCGAGCCCCAGGTACCAGGAGGGGCGGAGTCAGGGCCCTAGTGGGTGGTGACAGCCCCAGGCAGCAGGGAGACCTCCGGGCCCTGCCCAGGGTTCAGGAATCCGCCTGCGGCCCACGCCACATCGTCATGGGGGTAGGGCAGGCATCAGCAGGCTGGGCGCTTTGTGGGGTGCCCCTGGGCGGAACCCGCAGGCCTGGCGTTCTCCCCACAGGCCTTGCTGGCAGTGAAGTCGATGCCGATGGATGAGGACCCCGAGGCTGAGGTCCCCACGCACCCTGAGGATGGTGCCCCTCAGCCGGGCAACAGCAAGGTGAGGGGAGTCCGGGCGGGGGGGGGGATGCTGAGAGGCGGGGTGGGGGCAGTGGCGGCCGGCTGGGTTGGGATACACAGTGAAGTGGGTCCTGCATCCCTGCTGCATTTGAAGGCCCCTCCCTCTCCAGGCCTCCATAAAGCATCCCCAGGTGTGGGAGGGTCACCCTGAGTTGGAGTGAGTCGGGAGGTTGGGTTGTGGTGCGGAGCCTGGCGTGGGTGTGGATACCTGTTCTGTATATTTGGGGGGCACTCTGGGCTTAGATATAGGGGGCCACCCCTAGGAGTACCGGTGAGGCTGATGGGGTGGACATTTGGCTCTCATGGGCTGGGGGCATCTCTGCAGTGGGTGTGTGTGTGTGTGTGTGTGTGTGTGTGTGTGTGTGTGTTGCTCCCCGGGAGGATGCAGGGTGAGGGTAGTGGGGTGAGCAAGAGATTCTCCTGGGCTGAGGTCATAGGACTCCCATCCGTTTAGGGGGAGTGCAGGTGGGCCCGGCTGGGGCCAAGTGAGCCAGGCGGGGCTCCCCACCCTGACATCTCCTGCCCCTCGCAGGTGGAGGTGGTCTTCTGGCTGCTGTCCATGCTGGCGACGCGTGACCAGGAGGACACGGCACGGACGCTGCTCGCCATGTCGAGCTCACCTGAGAGCTGCGTGGCCATGCGCCGCTCGGGCTGCCTGCCGCTGCTGCTGCAGATCCTGCACGGCACCGAGGCCGGGGCTGGGGGTCGCAACGGGACCCCAGGGGCGCCGGGAGCCAAGGATGCGCGCATGCGCGCCAACGCAGCGCTGCACAACATCGTCTTCTCGCAGCCGGACCAGGGTCTGGCGCGCAAGGAAATGCGCGTTCTGCACGTGCTCGAGCAGATCCGTGCCTACTGTGAGACCTGCTGGGACTGGCTGCAGGCCCGGGACGGCGGGCCCGAGGGCGGCGGCGCCGGCGGCGGTGAGTGAGTGAGCAGCTTCTGTGCGCTGGGCGGCAGCCTGGGCTCCTCGGGTGCCAGGGCAGCACCGCTGGCAGTAACAGCGGCCTCTGGCTTTTGCCGGGCACCTGCTCTGTGCCACGCGCCGGCTGAGGCCTCCTGGGAACCTGTGAAGACAGACTGGCAAAGGGATAGCCACAAGGTAGATGCTCAAGAAACGGTCGTTGATTGAAAGGATCGATTGTAGTTAACCCTCGAAAGGCGGGGGCAGAGTTTGAGATTCCTAGCTGTTGGGCCGTCCACAAAGTTAGTATCAGATGCTAAGCACCAGGCTGGGTGAGGCAGGCCCCTCCTTGTTCACTTCAGAGGGGCCGATGCTCTAGGGGTAACCCCGCACGCCCGGCGGGCAGCACTTTGTAAAGCTCCAGGTCTTGGCAGGTCTGCAGGGTGGAGACTGCAGGGAGGGGCGGAGACCCACCAGGCGACATTTCCTGCAGTGGAAGGGCTCTGACCCGGTCCCCTTGCCCACAGCCCCGGTCCCCATCGAGCCACAGATCTGCCAGGCCACCTGCGCCGTGATGAAGCTGTCCTTCGACGAGGAATACCGCCGCGCCATGAACGAGCTGGGTGAGTGCCCCTCGCTGCCCCCGCGAGCTGGAGCTACCCCCGATCTGGACGGCCTCTGGGCCTCACTCAGCGCAGGGCAGGTTCTCGGCACTAGTGGTCCTGGGGCTTAGAGAACAGGGGAGAGGCCGGAAAGCCAGGAGAAAAGGTGAATCGGAGCTACTGGGTGGTCGAGGCGGAGCGACCCTGTGAAGTTTTAGGTTTGGGAGTACTACAGCATCTTTTCCGCATAAAAGTAATCAAAACATGGGGAAAGGAAATATCAAGGGCCAAACGAGGCACTACTTCTCACCTGGCAGATGGTCAAAGCACTCAAAGGTTCTGTAAGGTCTCACGTGGTCCGGCCACATAGACTCGGGCGCTCGAAACCCAATGGCGGGGTGAGGGGGAGCGCCCAGGCGCAGCCTTTCCGGGGGGGTGGGCATCTGGAGTGGCGGACATTTTACAAGAGGGCACAGGTCTGGAGTCCTTCCTCCGCCAGCTGGTCCAGGGACCCCTGGAGGTTACCAAGCTCCTTCCAAGAGGCCTGCACACTCACTGCTATGTTGATAATTCCACGAAGATGCAATCTGCCTTTTTCACTCTCGTGCGCATGTGTGTTCAGAGGGGTTTTCCAGGCACTCCTACTCTGAGGACTGCTGGGCTGTGCGTTCTGGGGTTAAAATATTTCTCCGTTTTCATTTCTAGTGTGGTAAATATTTTTTGTTTATTGAAGTATAGTTGATTTACAATATTGTGTTAGTTTCAGATGTAAAGGGATGCAGTTATATATACATTCCTTTTTTATATTCTTTCCCATTATGGTTTATCACAGGATATTGAATATAGTTCCCTGTGCTATACAGTAGGACCTTGTTGTTTATCCATCCTGTCTATAATGGCTTACATCTGCTAACCCCAGCCTCCGACTCCATCCCTTCCCCCTTGGCAACCATAAGTCTGTTCTCTGTGTCCATGAGTCTGTGTCTGTTCTGTAGATAAGTTCATTTGTGTCATATTTTAGATGCCACATAAAAGTGATATCATATGGTATTTGTCTTTGTCTGACTTACTTTACTTAGTATGATAATCTCTGGGTTCATCCATGTTGCTGCAAATGGCATTATTTCATTCTTTTTTAAGGCCGAGTAATATTCCATTGTATCTATATATACCACATTTTCTTTATCCATTCATCTGTCAATGGATATTTAGGTTGCTTCCATGTCTTGGCTATTGTAAATGGTGCTGCTATGAACACAGGGGCGCATGTATCTTTTCAAATTATAGTTTTGTCCAGGTATATGCTCAGGAGTGGGATTGCTGGATCATATAGTAGTCCTATTTTTAGTTGTTTAAGTATCCTCCATACTGTTCTCCATAATGGCTGCACCAACTTACATCCCCAACAGTGCAGGAGGGTTCCCTTTTCTCCACACCCTCTCCAGCATTTGTTATTTGTAGACGTTTTAACGATGGCCATTCCGATGGGTGTGAGGTGGTAGCTCGTTGTAGTTTTGATTTGCATTTCTCTAATAATTAGTGATGTCGAGCATCTTTTCACGTGCCTGTTGGCCATCTGTATGTCTTCTTTGGAGAAATGTCTATTTAGGTCTTCTGCCCATTTTTCGATTGGGATGTTTGTTTTGTTGTTGGTGGCAGTATGATAAATATTGAGCTGTAACCCAAGTGAACTCTTTGGGGTCCTCAAAAAAATGTGCAGCGTGTACAGGGGTCCCGAGATGAAAATGCTGGCATGTCACTGGTGTCCGTCAGTCAGGCAAGGGATGCATGATGAGCTGAGTGGCCCCTTAGTTCCAGTGAAAGTGCCCCACGCACAGTTCAGTTCAACCTCTTTTTCCCTATTGTTATTTTTTTCCTTTGTGTGGGTTCCCGGGAGTGGAGTTTCCAGATTAAGAAGTAAAAAGGCTTTGGAAGCTCCCCACTCCAACTTCTAATTACGTATTTAAACATTTTAAAATTTTATTTTAATTTTTTTTTGGCCACGCTGCAGAGCTTATGGGATCTTAGTTCCCCAACCAGGGATTGAACCCGGGCCCTCAGCAGTGAAAGCACCGAGTCCTAACCACTGGACCGCCAGGGAATTCCCTAAACATTTTTTTAAATTGTGGTAAATCATATGTAACATAAAATTTACTGTCTTAACCATTTTTAATCTTATCTTCCCAAACTGAAACTGTCCCCATAAACCACTCAGTGCCCCTCCCCCTCCCCAGCCCCTGGCAACCACGAACCCACGCTCCGTGTCTGTGGATCTGCCTGTTCTGGACGTTTCCCCTCAATGGAATCACACACTCTGTGTCTGGCTTCTCTCACTGAGCATTGTGTTCTCAGGGTCCATCCATGTGGTAGCGAGGGTCAGGGCTTCACCCCTTTTCGTGGCTGAGGGATGTCCCCGTGTGTGGAGAGACACGGTGTGTTTCTCCATCATCTGGTGATGGACACTCAGGCTGTTTCCACCTTCTGGCTGTTGTGACTTGTGCTGCTGTGCACACACACGTACAGGTTCGCTTTGGAAGTTTGTAGGTTTGTGTTGCTAAGCCCCTTCCCCAGGGTGGTTCCCACTGGCGTGCTCTTCAGCAAAACTGCCTCATCGGTCCCGGGTCCCGAGGACGATCCTGTTGCTGAACGAGGGGAAGGGCTGCGTGTGTTTGGGTTCCTGCAGGTTCTTTCCCTTCTACTCCCGCTGACCATTTACTCTTTAAAAAAAAAAAATTATTTATTTGGCTGCACCAGGTCTTAGTTGCAGCATGCAGTATCTTTTTTTTTTTAACTAAAAAAATTTTTTTGGCTGTGTTGGGGGTCTTCGTTGCTGTGTGCGGGCTTTCTCTAGTGCGGCAAGCAGGGGCTGCTTTTCGTCGTGGTGCATGGGCTTCTTGTTGCGGTGGCTTCTCTTGTTGCGGAGCACGGGCTCTAGGCGTGCGGGCTTCAGTAGTTGTGGCGCACGGGCTTAGTTGCTCCGCAGCATGTGGGATCTTCCCGGACCAGGGCTCGAACCCGTGTCCCCTGCATTGGCAGGTGGATTCTTAACCACTGCGCCACCAGGTAAGTCGCCATGCAGAATCTTTTAGTTGGGGCATGCAGGCTTTTAGTTGCAGCATGTGGGATCTAGTTCCCTGACCAGGAATCGAACCCCAGGCGCCCCTTGCTTTGGAAGCACGGAGTCTTAATCGCTGGACCACCAGGGAAGTCCCGACCATTTACTCTTCGTAAAGTGAGAACCCAGTTGTCCTAGTGAGTAAAGAACTGTGTGTGCAGGAACCTCCCTGGCGGTCCAGTGGTTAAGACTCCATGCTTCCACTGCAGGGGCCGCGGGTTTGATCCCTGGTCAGGGAACTAAGATCCCACATGCTGCGTGGCATGGCCAAAAAATTAAAAAAGAAAAAAAAGGAAAAAAAAATCGTGTGTGTGGGCCATCAGCAGTGGCTCCTGAGCACACGCCGTCCGGTCCGCCACGGGGACGCAGCGGGGCAGCCGCCAGCCCTGCCCTCAGTGGCTTGCTGGCTAATGGTTTGGGAGCTTCTCATCTGGGGAGTTGGGGGCTTCCCTGAGGAAGTCACTCTTGAGCAGAAGGGGACCCAGGAAACTGGGCGAACAGTGGGGAAGAGCATCCCGGGCAGAGGGAACAGCATGTGCAAAGGCCCGGCAGCCGGACGAAGTGTGACTGGGGGCTGAGGGCAGAAAAGAGGCGGGCGTGAAGGCGCAGGGCACCCAGGGGAATGGGCCAGCCAGGCAGCAGGCTGCCTGGAGGAGGTGTCCTCAGAGTTGGGCTTCAAAGGTGGGCTTAAGGAGAGCAGATCGGAGGGAGGGGAGGGCGTACAGGTAGAGTGAGCTGTGCGGGCAGAGGCTGGGAGGTGGGCAGGCGGGGTGGTGGGGGGCGCCCACCTGCCCCCAGCCCTGCCGTGTCCCCACAGGTGGGCTGCAGGCTGTGGCGGAGTTACTGCAGGTCGACTACGAGATGCACAAGATGACCCGGGACCCTCTCAACCTGGCCCTGCGCCGATACGCCGGCATGACCCTCACCAACCTAACCTTCGGGGACGTCGCCAACAAGGTGCCTGGGTGGGCCGGCGGGCGGGCCAGCATCGCCCAGGCTAAGCCCCGCTGGCCTCCTCCCCGCCTCGAAGCAGCACTGAGAGGCGGGGACAGGCGGGGAGACTGAGGCCCGGGGTCCAGGCCGCCATCCTCTTGGCCCCTCTGCTGCTGCCCCTGTGGAGCGGGGGGCCTCTGGCCCTGGGCGGGGTGTCTGCGCCTGCGTGAGCCTCAGTCTCCTCATCAGAGCAACAGGGCGAGTGCTCTCCCTCCCCTGTGGTGGTGAAGATGGGGGGTGGGGTTCGAGCTCTAGCACATAGTAGGTGCTCAGTCAACGCGGGAGGTGCCCCCGCCATGGCGTGACTCCCGTGTCACCCCACAGGCCGCACTGTGCGCCCGCCGGGGCTGCATGGAGGCCATCGTGGCCCAGCTGGCGTCCGAGAGTGAGGAGCTGCACCAGGTACCCGGGAGGCTGCGGTGCTGCCGGGGGGTGGGGGGCGTCCCCTGGGCTCTGCCACCTGCCGCCGTGGGGCTTGCGGGTGGGCCCTGCGAGGCACCCTGGAAGCCGGGCCCGGGCCCACATGGCCTGCCCTGCACTCGCCCAGGTGGTGTCCAGCATCCTGCGTAACCTGTCCTGGAGGGCGGACATCAACAGCAAGAAGGTGCTGAGGGAGGTGGGCAGCATGACGGCCCTGATGCAGTGCGTCCTGCGAGCCTCCAAGGTGGGCACCGGGCGGGGTGGCGGGGGCCACGGCTGCGGAGTGCCAGCCACGTGGCCGGGAGGCACTGGCAGCAGGTGGTGAGTTCGCCACCTTGGGGGGAAGTCAAGCCAGACGGACAACCTGCCACCTGGCAGCGGGTCCAGGCCAGGGGCTTCCAACCCGGCAACTCAAAAGATCTTGCCGTGGCCGGCTGTGTTACTTTTGACTTCTACTCGAAAAGGCATTTGGGTGCCTTGTGTTGGCGCCTCGAGGGAGAGGGCCCGTGGGTGGGGCGGGGCTGGGGCCCCCACAGCTGACCCCCTCCTGCTCCTGCCCCACGCCCAGGAGTCCACCCTGAAGAGCGTGCTCAGCGCCCTGTGGAACCTCTCAGCGCACAGCACGGAGAACAAGGCTGCCATCTGCCAGGTGGACGGCGCCCTGGGCTTCCTGGTCAGCACACTGACCTACAAGTGCCAGAGCAACTCGCTGGCCATCATCGAGAGCGGAGGCGGCATCCTGCGCAATGTGTCCAGCCTCATCGCCACCCGTGAGGACTACAGGTCAGCCGGGGGCGCGGGGGAGGGCGCTGGGCAGGTGGAGCCCGGGAGCAGCTGGGGTGGGGGTGGCGGCTCCCCCTCTGCGGTGCACCACGGAGAGCCGAGCCTCGTCCTCCTGCGAATGGGTCGGCCCGATGCATCCCCGGTCGCTGACTGTTTTTAGTATAAATACACCCCAAATACTGCCTGGGATATACTCGTACCACATTTTAAATTAACTTAGTAAAAATATACGTAGCATTCTAAGTCATATTAATAATGCTTGTTCTTTTTCAAACTATTATGCACTAAGTAGTAAACAATGCTTATTCTTCATTAACATAAATATTTACTTCTTACTAGGTAACGTTAACAGTAAGTAATGCTTCTAACGTATGAAAATACGTAACCTTTTAAAAGTATAAGTATATCCCAAATAATGCATGGGATATACTTGCGCTAAAGATTTTACCAATTAAAATAAAACATTAATTTATTAATAATGCTAATAACTAACAAACAATATTGAGATTTCTGTTTACTTTAAAAGTACTATCTTCAGTATAAATACATCCCAAACACTGCACGGGATATACTTGTACTAAATTTTAAATTAACTTAGTAAAAATATGCATAATTTTCTAAATAATATTAATAATAAATACTTGTTCTTTATTAAAATATTATTCACTAAGCAATATTAATAAATAAAACAATGCTTATTCTTCATTAGCATAAATACTTATTACCTACTAGGTAACATTAATAATAAGTAATACTTCTAATGTATGAAAATACATAGCTATTAAAAAGTATAAGTATATCCCAAATATTGTGTGGGATATACTGAATTTTAAATTAATTTATTAAAATAAAAATGCATTATTTTCTAAATAATAGTAAAAATGAGTTCTTTATTAAAATAAATAAAATTATTTGTTAATACTACTAATAAATAATGCTTCAGATGTATGAAAACACATAACTTTTAAAAAGCATATCCTAAATACTGCATGGGATATGCTTGTGCTAAAGACTTTATCAATTAAAATAAAACATTAATTTACTAATAATGCTAATAATTAACAAACAATACTTAGATTTTTGTCTTCTTTTAAAAATACTATCTTTAGTATATTCCTGAATGTTGCATGGGAGATACTTGTGCTAAAGATCTTACCATGTAAAATAAAACATTTATTTACTAGTAAGGCCAATAATTAAGAAACAATACTTAGTATTTTTAAAAGCAAACAGAAATATGTCTTTAGTATATCCCAAATATCACAAGATTTAGGTGCCCTAAAATAAGTTATACTCTACAGTACTATACATAAAATAGGTAATCAACAGGACCTACTGTGTAGCACAGGGAACTCCAATCAATAGTCTGTAATAACCTAAATGGGAAAAGAATCTGAAAAAGAACGGATATATGTATATGTATAACTGAATCACTTAGCTGTACACCTGAAAGTAACACAACACTGTAAATCAGCTGTACTCCAATGTAAAATAAAAATTAAAGAAATAAAATGAGATGGTTTTAATGCAATTTCATTTTAAATAATAAGTAATATTAATACATTAGTATTGTTTCATAAATAGTTTGTTGCCATCAATGAATGAAAGCTTTCACGTAAGTACAGCGCATTCAATATTTGGGATATGCTTTTACTAAAAATGTATCCCTTCCTTTGAAATTCAAAGTTACCTGGGCACCTTCTGTTCTGACTTGCCCCACGCGGCCACAGTCCTGCCGGCGGCGGGCGGGCGGGCGGGCGGGCTGGGGTCCGAGCTGGGCGGGGGGCCTGACGCGCCCCTCCCGCCCCGCCTCGCCCCGCGGGCCCCCGTAGGCAGGTGCTGCGGGACCACAGCTGCCTGCAGACGCTGCTGCAGCACCTGACGTCGCACAGCCTGACCATCGTGAGCAACGCGTGCGGCACGCTCTGGAACCTGTCGGCCCGCAGCGCCGGCGACCAGGAGCTGCTGTGGGACCTGGGCGCCGTGGGCATGCTGCGCAGCCTGGTGCACTCCAAGCACAAGATGATCGCCATGGGCAGCGCCGCCGCCCTGCGCAACCTGCTGGCCCACCGGCCCGCCAAGTACCAGGCGGCGGCCACCGCCGTCTCCCCCGGCGCCTGTGCGCCCAGCCTGTACGTGCGCAAGCAGCGGGCGCTGGAGGCCGCGCTGGACGCGCGGCACCTGGCGCAGGCGCTCGACCACCTGGAGACGCAGGGCCTGCCCGAGGCCGAGGCTGCCTCCAAGAAGCCGCTGCCGCCCCTGCGCCACCTGGACGGCCTGGCCCAGGACTACGCTTCTGACTCGGGCTGCTTCGATGATGACGACGCACCCTCCCTGGCCACCGCTGCTGCCGCCACCGCCGAGCCCGCCAGCCCCGCCGTGCTGCCCCTCTTCCTGGGCAGCCCCTTCCTGCAGGGCCAGGCGCTGGCCCGCGCCCCGCCCGCCCGCCGGGGCGGCCTGGAGTCCGAGAAGGAGGCCGGCGGGGAGGCAGCTGTGGCAGCCAGGGCCAAGGCCAAGCTGGCACTGGCAGTGGCGCGCATCGACCGGCTGGTGGAGGACATCTCGGCCCTGCACACCTCGTCCGACGACAGCTTCAGCCTCAGCTCTGGGGATCCCGGGCAGGAGGCCCCGCGGGAGGGCCGCGCGCACTCCTGCTCCCCTTGCCGGGGGCCCGAGGCGGGGCGGCGAGAGGCCGGTGGCCGGGCTCACCCGCTGCTGCGGCTCAAGGCGGCCCACGCCAGCCTCTCCAACGACAGTCTTAACAGCGGCAGCACCAGCGACGGGCACTGTCCCCGCGAGCACTCGCGGCCCTACCCGCTGGCCGCACTGGCCGAGCATTGCGAGGGACCCCTGTGCGGCCAGGCGCGGCCCAGCCAGCTTGACCTCAACCTGCCCAGCGGCCAGGTTGAGCCCAAGGCCCGGGACGCCGCCGCCACAGATGCCCGCGTGTGCACCATCAAGCTGTCGCCCATCTACCAGCATGTGCCGCTGCTTGAGGGCACCGCCAGGGGGGGCGCGGGGTCCCTGGCCCCCAGGGCCCGGAAACAGCCCTGGCTGCCCGCAGAGGACCTGAGCAAGGTGCCCGAGAAGCTGGCGGCGGAGAAGGTACCCCTCTGCCTGTCGCGCTGCAGCTCCCTGTCCTCACTGTCCTCGGCCGGCCGCCCAGGGCCCAGTGAGGCCGGGGACCTGGACGACAGCGACTCGTCCCTGGAGGGGCTGGAGGAGGCCGGCCCCAGTGAGGCCGGGCTGGACGGGGCCTGGCAGGGGCCAGGGGCCGCCTCCCTGCCCATGGCCATCCCGGTGCCTCAGCGGGGCCGGGGCCTGGGGGTGGAGGACGCCACGCCGTCCAGCTCGTCCGAGAACTGCGTGCAGGAGACGCCGCTGGTGCTGAGCCGCTGCAGCTCGGTCAGCTCGCTGGGCAGCTTCGAGAGCCCATCCATCGCCAGCTCCGTTGCCAGCGACCCGTGCAGCGGGCTGGGCAGCGGCACAGTCAGCCCCAGCGAGCTTCCTGACAGCCCTGGGCAGACCATGCCACCGAGCCGCAGCAAGACGCCCCCGCCGGCCCCCGCGCCGCCGGGCGAGCGTGAGGCCACCCAGTTCAGCCTGCAGTGGGAGAGCTACGTGAAGCGCTTCCTGGACATCGCCGACTGCCGGGAGCGCTGCCGGCTGCCGTCCGAGCTGGACGCGGGCAGCGTGCGCTTCACTGTGGAGAAGCCCGACGAGAACTTCTCATGTGCTTCCAGCCTGAGTGCGCTGGCTCTGCACGAGCTCTACGTGCAGAAGGACGTGGAGCTGCGGCTGCTGCCCCCGGCCTGCCCCGAGCGCAGCAGTGGGGGAGGCGTGGGCCCCGGGCACCGCCGGCGGGACGAGGCCGGCGGCCGCCTCGAAGGGCCAACATCCACCGACCGGGACCTGGAGCTGCTGCGCGAGTGCCTGGGTGGGGCAGTGCCCGCCCGGCTCCGCAAGGTGGCCTCGGCGCTGGTGCCTGGCCGCCGCACCCTGCCCGTGCCCGTCTACATGCTGGTGCCCGCCCCGGCCCGGGAGGATGAGTCCTGCACCGACTCGGCCGAGGGCACGCCGGTCACCTTCTCCAGCGCCACATCCCTCAGCGAGGAGACACTGCAGGGACCCCCCGGGGATGGCGGGCCTGCGCAGGGGCAGAAGGCTGCGGGCCGTGCCGCCCCCACCAGGCAGACCGCCGGGCACCGGCACAGGGCGGGGGGCACGGGCCGGAGCACAGAGCAGCCCCGGGGGGCTGGCAGGAGCCGCGCAGGGCTGGAGCTGCCCCTCTGCCGGCCCCCAAGTGCCTGCAGGGACAGGGACAGCTCCCGCCCGGGCCGGGCGCGTGGGGACGGGGCCCTGCAATCTCTGTGCCTCACGACGCCCACCGAGGAGGCTGTGTACTGCTTCTACGGCAACGACTCAGACGAGGAGCCGTCCGCGGCAGCGGCGGTGGCACCCCCGCGGCGGGCATCTGCGATCCCCCGCGCGGTGAAGAGGGAATCCCTGGCTGGTGGCAGGAAGGAGGTGCAGGCCGTGTCCAAGGTCGCGCCGCCCAAGGTTGCTGCTCCCAAGGTCGTGCCGCCCGCCAGGGGCCAGCCCAGCCTCATCGCCGATGAGACGCCACCATGCTACTCCCTGAGCTCCTCCGCCAGCTCCCTGAGCGAGCCTGAACCCTTTGACCACACGGCCAGCCGGCCCCGAGCCCGCGAGCCAGGGGTCAAAAAGGACCCAGGCCCCGGGGGCAGGCGGGATGGCGCCCCCCGCCCGCGGGCCGAGGCAGAGCTGCTCCGGCGCTGCACTGGCTCAGCCGTGCCCAGGCGCCGGCCCCAGGTGTCTGGCCCAGGGTGCCGCCAGTCCCGAGCAGCGCAGCAGGAGAAGAGGCCAGCAGAGGGGCCCCGGGAACACAGTGAAGAGGCGGCGGGCTCGGACCACGCCTCAGACCTGGACAGCGTCGAGTGGCGCGCCATCCAGGAGGGGGCCAACTCCATCGTCACGTGGCTACACCAGGCAGCGGCAGCAGCCACCCACGAGGCCTCCTCTGAGTCCGACTCCGTTCTGTCCTTTGCCTCAGGGCAGTCGGTGGGCTCCACCCTGCAGCCTCCCCTGCACAGGAAGGGGCGACGGCCAAGGGCAGAGGGCCAGGCGGGCAGTGCCATGCGGCCAGAGAAACGGGACAGGGCTCTGGCCCAGCGCAGCGGCGACCTGGAGAAGCCACGTGGCACTCAGAAGGCCACGTCCGGGGTGCCAGCCGTGCTCCGGGGACGGACGGTGATCTACATGCCCAGCCCAGCCACCCGGGCCCAGCCCAAAGGTGCTCCTGGGCCCCGCAATGTGCCGAGAAAGACGGGAGCCCCAAGCCCAGTGCAGCCAGCAGCCCCCGCCAAAACCCCCGGCCCTGGGCAGCAGCGGTCTCGAAGCCTGCACCGACCTGGCAAGATCTCGGAGCTGGCGGCGCTGAGCCCCCCTCAGAGGAGTGCCACGCCACCCGCCCGCCTCGCCAAGACCCCCTCGTCGAGCTCCTCCCAGACCTCCCCGGCCTCCCAGCCTCTGACGAGGAGGTCACCCCCGGCCGTCCAGGCTGCAGGACCCCTGCCTGGCCCCAGGGCCTCCCCCGCAACCAAGACTCCCGCCCGGGCCCTGCTGGCCAAGCAGCACAAGACACAGAAGTCGCCCGTGCGGATCCCCTTCATGCAGAGGCCCGCGAGGCGGGGGCCGCCACCCCTGGCCAGGGCAGCCCCGGAGCCAGGTCCAAGGGCCCGAGGGGGCCGCCCGGGGCTGGTGCGTGTGGCCTCCGCCCACTCCAGCGGCAGCGAGGCCTCCGACCGCTCCGGTTTCCGGCGGCAGCTGACCTTCATCAAGGAGTCGCCGGGCCTGCTGCGCCGCCGACGCTCCGAACTGTCCGCCGCCGAGGCCGCCACCCCAGCTGCCCAGGCCAGCCTGCCCCGCCGCGGCCGGCCCGCACTACCCGCCGTCTTCCTATGCTCCTCGCGCTGTGATGAGCTGCGGGCGGCCCCCCGGCAGGCTCCGGCCCCCCAGCGGCCCCCCATGGCCCGGCCCGGCCCGGGCGAGCGGCTGCCCCGGCGCACCAGCTCTGAGAGCCCGTCTCGCCTGCCGGTCCGCACGCCAGCCGCGCGGCCCGAGACGGTCAAGCGCTACGCCTCCCTGCCTCACATCAGTGTGGCCCGCGGGCCCGACGCCCCCGCCCCTGGGCCTGTGGCGGACAACGCGTCCCGCAGCAGCACTGGGGAGGCCGCGCCGGGCACCACGTGGCGTCGCATCCGGGACGAGGACGTCCCGCACATCCTGCGGAGCACGCTGCCCCCCCGCGCCCTGCCCCTGCTGGGCTCCTCACCCGAGGACGGCCCCACAGGCCCTCCGCAGCGCAAGACCAGCGACGCCGTGGTCCAGACCGAGGACTTCGCGGCTGCCAAGACCAACTCGAGCACGTCGCCGAGCCTGGAGAGCTGGGCGACCCCACAGGCCACGACCGGCGGCCCCCCCTCCCTCCTCCTCGGCAGCGACGTGGACGGTCCGGGCCCCGCCAAGGCGCCCACCCCCGGCCCCTTCGTCCCCGCCAGCCGACACGGCTCCCCCAGCCGCTCCGCCCGCGTCCCCCCCTTCAACTACGTGCCCAGCCCCATGGTGGCAGCCACCACTGACTCTGCCATGGAGAAAGCCCCCGCCCCCGTCCCTACCGGCCTCCTGGGATAGTGGCCGGGGCTGGCCTTCAAGAACGTCCTCTCCCGGCCCAGGGCCGTCTGGCTGCCCCGAGGGTGGTCCTAGCACCCGCCTGCCCACCCGGGCCCCCGCCCTCTGAGCCTCTGCCCTGCCCGTACGGGCCCCACACTCACTGCGTAGACGCTTGCTTCCGTGCCCAGGGAGCTCCGCAAGGAAAGTGAGCTGCAGGGCGGACCTTACGTCCCCGCCAGGGGGCGCCCACGAGGGCGCCGTCCCAGCCTGGCCCCCACGCGGAGACCACCCTCCTGGCTGGGGCTGTCCTCGGCAGTGCCCTCCTGGGCTCCTGACCCCACCGGGCCCAGCATCAGCACCACACCCCCTCCCCTCCCCTCCCCTCCGGGGAGCCGCAGGGAGGTGACAGTGCCCGCCCGCCGACGTGGGGGACGGGAGCCTGCCAGCTGGGGGCAGCGGCAGGCAACCGTGGCAGAGCAGGCGCAGCAGGAAGCCTGTAATTACCGGCAAGGCTGAGTAACTTGTTCACGAGGGCTTAGCCGGTTCGTCTGCCTGTTCAGCCTCAGCGTGGGGCACGGGGGAGGGGCGTGGCTGAGCCCCACAGAAAGGCAGCCCCACCGGAGACGGCGAGTGTAGGGAGCCTGAAGCACCCCGGGACTGGCCGGGGGTGGTCTGGACACAGCACCCCCGCAACCCTCCTAAGGAACACGGAGAGGCAGGCGTGCCGCGAGGGCTCTGGCCGAGGCGGGCGGGGCACCGAGGGGAGGCCGGGGCCCGGCTGACCGCCCCGCCGCCGGGCCTGGACTGCACTCTAAGGGAGGACGTCCCGGCAGGCGCCCGCCCGGCCCCCGGCCTTTCCCTTTTCGATCTCAATCTCCTTTGCGACGCGGGAAGCCCTGGATCTGTGGGCTCCGTGCGGGCACGGCCTCCTCCCTGAGATCCAGCACAGCTGTGGGACTCGGAGGGGGAGGGCCTGGAGCCCACAGGTGCTGGAGGGAGCTGGTCCCAGAGGAGGCAGAGGGGGAGCCCCGGCACACCTGCAGGAAGAGCCGCCCACCGCCTCCCTGCAGAACCCGGCTCTGGGCGGGGCTGCTCTCGGCCGCCCCGCGGATATGCAGTCACAGTCGCCCTGCAGAGCTGCTCCTGGGGCCAGGGGACCCTGTGCCGGCGTCCGTCCCTTCTCTGGGAGGAGGGGGAGCAGGGCTGAGTCAAGAGGAGGTGCTGGAGGGGCCCCATCTCCACCCCGGGCGCCACCGACTGCCCCTCCCCTCCCTCGGACACCGTGCCGCCGCTGAGACACACAGACTCGCTGCAACCTCTCCCTCACACCCGACACCCGTCCTGCAGGACAGGCGCCAGGACTCTGCCTGAGGGCCTGGACGCAGCACGCAGGAAGGGCTGCACCACGTGCCCCTCCTGTGGAGGGCCAGCCGGCGGCAGCAGCGGAGGAGGCCAGGGGCTGAGCAGGGTGCCAGGAACCCGGCCCCCGGGCGGATCAGGATCAGACGCGTCTCAGAAACCGGCCGCCCCCGGCCCCCAGTCCCCGTCAGTAGCCAGAAGGGCGGGGCTGGGGGGTCTTCCGAGCGCCTTCTCAGATATGGGGGCTGAAGGATGCTGCCCCCCACCACCACGGGCCAGCCTCCCCTGGAAAAGGGGGACCCACCCCAGCTCGCCCCGCCGTGAGGGCTGGGGTGGGAGCCCCCCGCACTGGGAGACCCAGGTGGCGCTCTGGCCGCTGTGTGCCTGTCTCCCCACGTGGGCCGTGGGGCGAACTCTCAGAGCTACCTCTCAGCGAGCAGCACGGCCACCGTGACTAGGGGCAGAGGACCCTCCCCGGCCGCCTCCGCTGCCCTCTGTCTGGCCCAGGCGTTCTCTCCCCAGGCCGGGGCCATCCTGTCAGGGCCACCTCTGCCTTGTCCAACCCCTGCAGCGGGGCCAGCCACACCTCATCACCCAGCCCAGCAGGCCAGTGGGGGCCCAGGGCCCTGAGAAGATGGGCTTCCTGGAGGAAGGCAGTGGCGGTTGCTGGACAGTCGTCTGAGGCAGGAGCTGGAGCGCCACAGTCTGAAGCCCTCAGGATGCCGCCCGGCCACCTGCTGAGGGGACACAGGGCACCCACTCCCGGACCTCGGCCCAGGGGCAGACGGACGCCACGAGCTGGGTTCTGGATTTGGTGCATCACCTGACCCCTGCCACCCTGCCGGCTGCAGCCCGAGCCCAGCGGTCTAGGCTCCCCCTCCACCGTGCGTCTCCCTCCTGGGTCTGCAGTGCCACCGGACACGTGTAAATACGTACAGCCCCGTCCCATCCCATCCCCCCAACCGTAAAGCCATCATCTGGCGGAAGGAGGCCGGAACCAGGCGTCTCACGTGCACCTTTAATAAACAGCTGTTGAGTTGCGCTCCACAGTGCCTGCGCCCGTCTCCAGAGGGGACAAGCCGGGGTGGGGGTCCACATGCCGCCTGCAGAGCCTCGCTCCCCACAACCGCAAGGACGCGAGGGGATGCCCGAGGGCTGAGCCCCAGTGTGACCCGGGGGTGCAGGGAGAGCGCTCAAGACAGGCGCAGGGGGAGGCACCCGGCAGGAGTCAGTGGAGTGTCTCTGCCTGATGCCGGGGGGATCCGGAGGGTGGACAGTGCCCCAAAGACAGGCGGCCCCACCTGGAGGCCAGGCCGGGCAGGGAGAGGGGAAGCAGCTCACCCCAAGGGCCTCCAAGGTCAAGTCTCCAGTTTTGGGGTTTCTCAGGGTGAAGCAGACACTCTTTCTTCCTGGGATGCGCAGGGTCTCCCTTGTCAGGGCCCTGTGTGCTGGGTCCCAGCACTGCCCCGAGCTTCCGGGGACCCTGCAAAGGAGTGGTCCATCGGGGCACTGTTCAGGCAGCTACACACGGGGATTTCATCGGAGGGACTCGGGCTCATCCATGACGGGCCTGGCCCCAGGGCCACCTTCCGCCGGCCTACTGCTTCTCTGGTCTTCATGGGATGGGTTTTTTAGGGTGATGCCCTTTTCAAGATCCTCTCCTGCCCCACCACCCACCTGTCCGCAGACGAAGGTGCACGGACAGGAGGGCAGCTGGGTGATGGCCCGGGGCAGTGGACTGACCACCACGTCCTCTCATGGCGCCCCCGTGTGACAGAACCCCACAGCTGACGGACAGACAAGTGCCCTGAGGGAGCGCCCAAGCCCTGGGTTGGGGTGCCGGGGCCCTGAGGGGTGGCACCCACCGCGAGGCCCCATCTCAGATCTGGGCCCTGGGGGGGCCACAGCTCCTCACATAACCTCAGCCACCACGCGTCAGGGAGGACACTGAACTCCCCACCCTCTTCTGGGACCCCTGGGACCCCCAGTTCACACGGAGACGGCAGAACCGGAGGGGTGGGTCCCACCAGCTCAGCTTGATGGGGGCGCAGTGAAGCAGGGTCGCCAGAGGACGGAAGGGAGGATGGACGGAGGGCCCTCGGGGGCTGGGCCCCGCAGGAAGTCCAGTCGGGGCTCCTCAGGGCGAGGGGCATGCGCATAACCCGGACCCCACCCTCGGGGAGGGGCCTGTGCCTGGCTGAGGCAGCCCCACCCCCTGGGCAGGCTGTGTCCCCCGGGGTCTCTGGGTGCCAGGCGTGCCTAGGCCGCGGAACAGAGAGCCTGGACCCTGGTTCCGGGACCCAGGGGCAAGGTGTCAGGTGAGGTGCGCCAGGCCAGGTGTCGAGCGGAGGACCCGAGGCCCCGGGGAGCCGGGTCAGCCCAAGCAGGTGGCGGCCGCGGCGCCCGGTAGAGCCACCTGGCCCACGTGGCTGACCTCCTGCTCCAGCTCCTCGCGTGCCCGCCGCAGCTCCTCACGTTGCTGCTTCAGCTGGGCGCCCACGTGCCACAGCCGCTGGTTCGTGGCCACGTAGACCCGGCTCTGCTGGTAGAGCTGCTCCCGCTCGGCCTCAGTGTCCTCGGCCCTCCCAGAGGGGGCTGGGGGGTCTGGGGACAGGACACGGCAGCATCACTGCCCACTGGCCACACAGGGGACTCAGTTTACCCCCCAAAGAAAGCAGTGGACCGAAGGGGACAGGTCACAGAAAAGGCCGGACTCCACCGTCCCTCCGCCCCGCCTGGGGGTGGGCTCCAGCTCCTGGAAAGGGCCTTGACCCTGACCATGAGCCAGGCGGCCTCACCTGTGCTCTCAGCAATCAGGGAGGTGGGAGGAGGCCAGGAGGGCGTGGACGCACGTTTCCCAATGACCACGCTTCCTAAAGGGCGTGGCGGGGGGGGCGGGGGGGACCAGGGCAGGAAAAGCACAGGTTTCAGGGCCACCTGGAGAAACGTCAAGGTCCTCTCCGCGCTGCCTGGTCCCCTTGTCTACAAACAGGCCCAGAAACGCTGGCATTTAATTAAAAATCACTTTATCTGCTTTAGTAACAAGGTGGGAAAGGCCAGACAGTGCACACGGAGGCCAGGTATGGTCCTAGACGTGAACACAGGCCGGCAGGGGAAGCCCCTCGCCCTCGAGTGGCCCCGGCACTGCTCATGGGGGAACTGGGCCCAGGATCCTTAAGTTGGGGCTCAAGTGGCCTCTGAAGACCCAGCCGCGGGCCAGGGATAAATACAGCTCCTGATCCTGGGGCTGCCCCGTCCAACACGACGTTCCAAGTGATGGAAACGCCCTCCAGCTGAGCCACCAGGGACTCCTGAGCCCTTGAAATGTGGCCACATGGAACAAAGAACAGAATTTTTTTTCTTTTACTATTAAGAAAAATAATAATTGTCCCACAGCCGCGTGTAAATCAGTGAAGTTAGAACACTCCCTCACACCATACACAAAAATAAACTCAACATGGCTCAAAGACTTAAATGTAACATATGACACCATACAACTTCAAGAAGAGAGCACAGGCAAAACATTCTCTGACATAAATGGTACCGATATTTCCTTAGGTCAGTTTCCCAAGGCAACAGAAATAAAAGCAAAACTGGGACTTCCCTGGTGGTCCAGTGGTAAAGAATCCGCCTTCCAATGCAGGGAATGAGGGTTTGATCCCTGGTGGGGGAACTAAGATCCCACATGCCGCAAACTACTGAGCTCGTGCGCTTCAACTAGAGCCCGTGTGCCACAAACTACAGAGCCCACGCACCCTGGAGCCCATGCGCCACAACTAGAGAGAAGCCCGCGTGCCTCAGCGAAGATCCCATGTGGCACAACAAAGACCGAACGCAGCCAAAAATATATAAATAAATGAATAATAGAAATAAAAGCAAAAATAAACAGATGGGACCTCATCAAACTCACAAGCTTTTGTACAGCAAAGGAAACCATCAAAGCGAAAAGTCAACCTATGGAATGGGAGAAAATATTTGCAAATGATGCAACTGACAAGGGTTTAATCTCCAAAATATACAAACAGCTCATACAACTCAATCAAAAAAAACAAAACAGCCCAATCGAAAAATGAGCAGAAGACCTAAACAGACATGTCTTCAAAGAAGACATACAGATGGCCAACAGGCACATGAAAAGATGCTCAACATCACTAATTATTAGAGAACTGCAAATCAAAACTGCAATGAGGTATCAACTCACACCAGTCAGAATGGCCATCATTAAAAAGTCTACAAACGGGGCTTCCCTGGTGGCGCAGTTGTTAAGAATCCGCCTGTCAATACAGGGGACACAGGTTCGAGCCCTGGTCCGGGAAGATCCCACATGCCACGGAGCAACTAAGCCCGTGCGCCACAACTACTGAGCCTGCAAGGCACAACTACTGAAGCCCGCGTGCCTAGAGCCCGTGCCACTGCAATGAGAAGCCCATGCACTGCAACGAAGAGTAGCCCCCGCTCGCCACAACTAGAGAAGGCCCGCGCAGAGCAATGAAGACCCAATGCAGCCAAAAAAAAAAAAAGTCTACAAACAATAAATGCTGGAGAGGGTGTGGAGAAGAGGGAACCCTCCTACACTGTTGGTGGGAATGTAAGTTGGTGTAGCCACTGTGGAAAACACTATGGAGGCTCCTCAAAAAACTAAAAATAGAGCTACCATATGATCCAGCAATCCCATTCCCGGGCATATAGCCAGACAAAACTCTAATTCAAAAAGACACATGCACCCCAGTGTTCACAGCAGCACTATTTACAATAGCCAAGACATGGAAACAACCTAAATGTCCATCAACAGATGAATGGATAAAGAAGATATGGTGTGTGTGTGTGTACACACACACACATACACAATGGAATACTACTCAGCCATAAAAAGGATGAAATAATGCCATTTGCAGCAACATGGATGGACCTAGAGATGATCATACTAAGTGAAGTAAATCAGAAAAAGAAAGACAGAAACTATATATCACTTATATGTGGAATCTAAAATATGACCCAGGGCTTCCCTGGTGGCACAGTGGTTAAGAATCTGCCTGCCAATGCAGGGGACACGAGTTTGGGCCCTGGTCCAGGAAGATCCCACACGCCATGGAGCGGCTGGGCCCGTGCACCACAACTACTGAGCCCGCGCGTCTAGAGCCCATGCTCTGCAACAAGAGAAGCCACCTCGGTGAGAAGCCCGCGCACCACAGCGAGGAGTGGCCCCCACTTGCTGCAACTAGAGAGAGGCTCGCATGTAGCAACGGAGACGCAGTGCAGCCAAAAATAAAATAAATAAATTGAAAAAAAAACACAAAACACCATTCACTTTATAGCAGTACACCATATATCCTCAATAAATATTTGTTAATCAATAAATATTAAAAAAAATTAAAAAAATAAAATATGACCCAAATTGGACTTCCCTGGTGGCCCTGTGGTTAAGACTCCACACTTTCACTGCAGAGGGCATGGGTTCGATCCCTGGTCAGGGAACTAAGATCCCACATGCCGAACAGCGAGGCCAAAAAAAAAAAGAAAAAAAACAACCCAAATGAACTTATCTACGAAACAGAAACAGACTCACAGACATAGAGAGCAGAACTGTGCTTGCCAAAGGGGGGGGGGGCGAGGAAGGGATGAATTGGGAGCTTGGGATTAGCAGATGTAAACTATTATATACAGAATGTATAAACAACAAGGTCCTACTCTAGAGCACAGGGAACCATATTCAATATCCTGTGATAAACCATAATGGGAAAGAATATGAAGAAGAATGTATATGTATGTATAACTGAGTCACTTTGCTGTACATCAGGAGTTAACAAAACATTGTAAATCAACTATACTTCAACTTTAAAAAAAGACACAAAAACAAACCAAAAACAAACAACAAAAAAAAACAAAGCCCCAAAGCGTTTCTCACTTTCTATCGTCCCACAAGCCTTACATATTGAATGTCTCTACCCACTAGAATGGCCCGAGGGCAGGCACTTTTTTTTTTCCCCCCATGGCCGCGCCGCGCAGCAGAAGGGATCTGAGTTCCCCAATCCGGGAGCGAACCCGTGGCGCCTGCAGTGGAAGCGCCGAGTCTTCACCACTCGACCGCCAGGGAAGTCCCAGGCATTTCCACCTTTTTTGATCACCTATCCACCTCAGTGCTTAGACTAGAACCTGGCCCACAACAGGTTCTCAATGAAGGTTTGTTGAATGAATAAACACACCACACAGAGTGGAACACAAAATTCACCCTACAACTGTATGCCACTCATCTGCTTCCACCTTCTGAACAAGGGGTGGACACACGTTTTCTGCAAAAGGCCAGACCTACGTATTTTTGGCACTGCAGGGCCAGACAGTCTCCGTCCTGACTACTTAACTCTGCCAGTATGTCTTAAAGGCAGCCAGGCGCTTCCCCCGCCCCTTCCTGCTGGGGTCTCTGGGCCGCCTCTCCCCTGCCCGACCTGGGCTCCCCCTACCTTCCCGGGCCAGGGCGGTGAAGACTAGGTCGTCGGCGGGCGCCCCCCGCACGTCCTCCAGGATCTGCTCCACCGTGGGGGGCGCCGGGCGGGTGGGCAGCACCACGCGCTTCTTGGCCTTGGAGCCCATCCCTGCAGGTGGGAGAAGGGAGCGTGGACCGGGTCGTTCCTGCCGCCCAGCGAACACCTACACGCGCTCCGGAACCCCGCTCCCGGCGAAACGCGCCCTGCCCCGCTCCTCCCAGGGCCGAACAGCACAGGGCCAGGGAGCTCAGGCTCCGTCTCCACCCAGGCCCCAGCTTCCCGCTGAAGCTCCCAGGGCGACCGCCGCCTCACCTGGGAGCAAACCTTCACCCGCCACCGCGGCCCAGCGGCCACTTCCGCTTCCGGTTGGCACGCGGACCCGCCCTACAGGCCCGTGACGCGCACTTCCGGCCTCCTCCGGCTCCCGCCGGCCGCGAAGCCACGCCCCTCTTAAAGGGGCCGGGCCCGCGAGAGTCCGGGTACCATCCGAGCAGCTAAGTTGACTGGACCGGAACTAGGAAGGACGCGACATCATCCTCCCCGCGCCGGGCCTGGAAGCCCAAGGGGTGGGCGTAGGGTCCAATCCCGGCTCTTCTCGCTGCCTAACAAGGCATCCGAAGCCCGGTTTTCTGCAAAAGGGGGACACGGCCCCCAACCCACGTGGCTGTCGTGGGAACAAAGTTACCGTGCAGCCCACGCCAGGTGGCGGGCGAACAGCGAGCGCTCCGTGAATGCTAGCTGCGCCAGCCCCAGCGAGGTGGCCAGGGGCGTAGCACGCGCGTCTGGTCCGGCCTCCCAGATCCCCGTCAGGGTCGCCTCTCCTGTCTCTAAAACCCCCTCCCCACCGGGGCGGGGGCGTAGCGCTGGACGGTGATCTTGGCCCCTCCCCTCTTGGGTAGCATGGGAAGACAGGCTCAGAGCCCAGGGAGGTTTTTGCGTTTCTAAACAACTTTATAAAAAGTAATTTACAGGGAATTCCCTGGCGGTCCAGTGGTTAGGACTCCGCGCTCTCACTGCCGAGGACTTGGGTTCAATCACTGGTGGGGGAACTAAACTCCCACAATCCAGAAGCCGCAAGGCGCGGCCAAAAAAAAAAAAAAAGCAATTTACATACCATAAAGTCCACCTGTTTAAAGTGTACAAGTCAATGGTTTGGGAATATATAGAGAGACCTGTTCTGGACGTTTCACATCAGTGGAACCACACACCGTGTGTCCTTTTATGCCTGGCTTCTCTCACTGAGCATCGTGTTCTCCAGGTCCATCCATGTCGTAAGGAGTGTCAGTGCTTCACTCCTTTTCATGGCTGAGTGATGTTCCCATGTGTGGATGGACCACACTCCATCTATTCATTCACCTGTTAATGGACATTTAGGCTGTTCCCACGTTTTGGCCGCTGTGAATCATGCTGCTGTGAACATCCTTGCACAGGTTTTTGTGTGAATGTGTCTTTAGTTTTCTTGGGCACGTACCTGGCAGCAGAATTGCTGAGTCCTACAGTAACTCTATGTTTAATTGTCTGTGGAACTATTTCCCAAAGTGGCTGCCCCAAGATGGCACGTTTCGGGCACTTACTATGTGCCAGGCGGGAAAACTACCTCTTTGGATCCTTGAGAGTATTTGGTGAGGCAGGTGCCAGGCTTAATGCTGTTGCACGGGTGCAGCCACCGAGGCTCTGAGAGGGAGGCCAGGTGCCTCTGGACACACAGACTGGACCTAACTTCAGAACTAGGGGCTGAGCTGGGTGGGACTCTGGGGGGCGTGGGCAGGACTCGGAGAGCAGCTGGCTGTCTCCCCTCCCTCACTAGCCACCTGCTTCCATTGGTCCAGCTGCAGCCCTAGACAGAGACTCATTCCCTTCACGGCTTGAGGCTGGCCAACCTGGGCCTGGTGGCCAAGCAGATACTCAGGGGCCCAGGGCCACTGGACACTGGGGCTGTCTCTGGGGCTCCTGAAACAAACCAGGACCACCCCTTGGAGTTCAAGTGAAGCCCATGGTCAAGGCACAACCAGCCTTCACTTCCTTGTGGAAATCGCCTCCCCGCCCTGAAAATCAGGAGGAACATGTCCCCACCCCACCGGTGTGTGTGAGGACAGAGGAGGGACTCTTACTAACTCCATCCATGCCCTACCCCATCCCCATCCCCACTCCCCTGCACCTCAGGATCCTCCTGTTCCAGAGAGGTGGAGAACCCATTTTCCAGATGAGGAGGTCGAGGCCTGAAGGAATGAGATCAATGTACCTCCAGCTCATAATTCCCTCAGCCTCCTGACGATCTCAGAAAATAGACAAAGGTGTAATTACTGGAAGCTGGTAGACAGGCTGAGTGGATGGAACGCTGCGTGAATTGTCATTTGCAAATTGCACTTCTGTTAGTTCTCGGTGTTAAAGGGAAACTCACGCATATAGATGGAAGAGGAGGGCTTCCCTGGTGGTGCAGTGGTTAAGAACCCGCCTGCCAATGCAGGGGACATGGGTTCGAGCCCTGGTCCGGGAAGATCCCACATGCCGCGGAGAAACTAAGCCCGTGCGCCACAACTACTGAGCCTGCGTTCTAGAGCCCGCGAGCCACAACTACTGAAGCCCGCGCGCCGCAACGAAGAGCAGCTCCCACTTGCCGCAACTAGAGAAAACTCACATGCAGCAACGAAGACCCAACACAGCCAAAAATAAATTAAAAAAAAAAAAAAGATGGAAGAGGAACCAGAGCCACAGGGGGCCAGGCCGCGTCGTGGGGCCTCAGAAGCTTTGCAGCACATGGGCGGGTATCACTTGGGACCCTACCCCACCCCACCCCCACCCCCAGAACCCCAGCTGACCCCTTCTCCAGGAACAGACGCCCAGGGGAAGGCAGATTCCACATGATACGCAGGGGACTCCTGCAATCATGCCATGGAGAAGGGGCCGGTGCCCCAAAGGAGCCCACAGACTTGCACCTCCTATTCAACCTTTATTTGCAAACTCTGAGGTCGCACGTGGTACCCGAGACTCTGGACAGTGTCATCTGCTCTCCTTCCCGCTTCCCCCATTCCGGGAAGGGAAGGGATGGTGGTCACTGCCGGGCTCTGCCCCATCCTACCCTCTCCCGACCCAAACTGTGCAACGAGACTTCTCTCTCTCTCTCCCCTTCTTTCACCTGGACCTGCCAAGTCCGGGGTGCAGGATCCCACGCGGCCGCCCCTGGCCCGCGGCCTCGGTGGCAGCCAGGGCCTTCCCGGGGCAGGTTCCCACAGGGCGCCCGTCTGGACAGCAGGGCAGCAGTGCCCAGCAGGGACCTGGGTGGAGGCGCACGCTGGCTGTCCTTGTCAACCAGCTCCGGGTTCCAGCTTGCAGCGGGGTCTGGAGTGGTGACGGGAGTGGTCCCCCGCGCCGGGGTGTCCCACCCATGATGGCGGGCGGCCCACGAGGAGGATGCGGCAGAGGAGGGGGCTCCCGAAGGCCACGGCCAGCAGGGCCAGCACCACGGCCTGGGCCGGGCCGCGGTGGCAGGGGCAGGCGGTCGCGGTGGGCTGGGGGGGGCCCTCAGGGGGGTCGGGTCCCGAGCAGGAGCCCCGCTGCGCGTCCAGCATGGACGGCGGGGGGCAAGCGGTACAGTCCAGCGGGGAGCTGCCGCGGCAGGTGTAACAGGACGAGTGGCAGCTGGAGCAGACCCGCAGGGCAGGCGCGGCTGGGCGCCCAGGTTCAGCCGTCACCGCCTGCTGGGTGTGGTTGAAGTACCTCGGTGGGCAGTAGGCGAGGCAGAGGTGGCCCAGGATGTAGGTGGGGCTCTGGCATTCTGCACGAGGGCGGGACATGTCCACGGGGCTGTGAGGCCGTGACCTGCTGCCCCGGCCCGCCCGCCCCCTGCCCCAGGCCGCACATGCACACTGCCCGCCTGCCGCCTCCCAGCAGGTGGGCCATGCGGCGCCGGGCACTCACCCTGGCACGGCCCCTCTGTGTCCCGCCGCACACACGCGCTGCTGGTCACCTGGGGGCTCGAGGGCCGTGCCGTCATGTCCTCGGCTGTCCCATAGAGCAGCAGCGTGTAGCGGTACAGCGTCCCTGGGCAGGGGTCGTGGTGGGCACGGGGAGAGGAGGGAAAGGCTGTCGGCAGCCTCGTCCTGCCATTCTGGGCCCCCACCCTCCCCAGATCCCCAGACTCAGACGGTGCCCAGGGTCGCCCAGTACCCTCTGTGCACTGGTAACTGGACACCTCCTGCTCCCTAATACCTGAACCCCTACTGTGCACTGGTAACCAGACACCTACTACATGCCAGCCCTGTGTGCTCAGTCTCTCAGAGGAGACCAGCGGGAGCCCTGTGCCTTGGGCTTGGGGGCAGTAAGGAGGCCGCCAGCTCCAGAGCATGGGGCGGGTGGGGCTCGAGCCCCAGCCTGTGCCCGGCTCTCACCTGTGTTGAAATAGTAGCCCTTGTTCTCCAGGACCAGGGTCCACAAGCCGCGCGGGTCCTCGTCCCAGAAGTGGGTGGACATGAAGATCCAGTTGTTGTAGCCTTGGCCACTGACGTCAAAGGGTCTGGGACAGACAGGCAGGCGGGGGAGGAGGGGGGCTTCACAACCACAGTCCTGACCGGCTGCGAGCACAGTAAGTGTCTGTGATGCCAAGGGGTGGGGTCCAGCCCGCCTGACCCCACGGGGCACTTGGCTCCTCCTCGTGGGGTCGCTCAGGAAAGAGAGTTTGTGGCCCGGCCGGTCCCCTGCCCCCGCACCTGATGGCCACAAGCGTGGAGCGGGTGCCCATGGGGCTGGTGAGCGAGATCTCCAAGTCCCCACGGCGGCTGTAGGACAGGGACAGCTGCACCTGCACGTGCTCCAGCGAGCGGATGTAGTTGGCGTGGCCGATGCAGGCTGACACGTTCTTCCTCACGTGCATCACCCGCAGGATGGGGCTGGGGGCTGCGGCACGCGAGGCGAGGGCCCCTCCTGCTGGCCTGCTGGGGGATGGGCGGCCAGCAGGCAGGGTCTGGGCTCACATCCTGCCCTCTCCTTGTACAGATGGCTGAACTGAGACCTCGGGGCCTGCCTCCACATGTCCACCCCCCAGGGTGGTAATGACAGGTGTGGGGGGAGAGGTCTGGGGACGTGGCAGTGGGGACGTGGCTGGGGTTAGATGTGGGCGTGCAGGTGGGCAGAGGAGGGCGCTCACGTGGGGGTGTGCACGATGCGGATAATGCATTTCTTCTGGGGTTGTGTGGGCAGCCACGAGCGAGCCAAGTCCACCAGCAGCCCGGCGTCCAGCAGCCCGTAGCCATAGTGGTGGCTCACTGCGTGGAGGGGCGGTGGTCATCACCCTGTGGGCGTGGCGTCCCCAACCCCGCCCGGTCCTGCCTCACCTTGGCGTCCCACACCGTTGGTCCTCCAGTCCTCGGCCTGGAGCTGCGCTGGCCTGGATGCCCGGACCACCAGATGCTGCATGTCCCTCCACGTCAAGAACGGGCTGGGGGTGGGTGAGGGAGGGTGAGCCGGGGCCACGCTGGGGAGCTCCAGCAGTAGGCGAGACCCCTCCGTCACCTACTTGGCCTCCAGAGCCAGGGCGATCATGCCCGCAGCCAGCGGGGCGGAGGCCGAGGTGCCCGTGTGCTTGTCCGTGCACCGGTGGTGCAGGTCTGTGGTGACCTGGGGGCACAGAGAGGGACTCAGGCGCCTGGTGCACAGGAAAACCCGGCCCTTGTTCAAAACGTCCCAAGCGCTCCAAGAAAGAGGCACCTCAGAGCACGACAGCAGGTCTGGGGCCCTGAACACAGCCGCCCAGCTGCCAGCCACGCCTGGGAGACACGAGGGCGTGTGAAGGGGCGCCAACCGTGGGGCCTGGTCCCCGGACCCCAGTCTGTGTGTCAGATGCCAACCGGGCAGCCCTGGGAGGAGGCAAGGTGGGGGACAGGAGGGAAGGCAGGGCACCGGGCGGGGCGGGCGCTCACGATTTGGGGGTCGGCAGCAACGCCGCTGCTGTAGGTAGTGGTGAGCGTGGAGGCGCAGGCCTCGCTGTACCAGGGCACGTGGCCCTGCTGGGTGGTGCTGCCCACCGAGAGCGTGTGGATGCTGTTGGTGTAGCCGTCACAGTTGCAGTTGTCATAGTGCAGGCCGCCGTTGCCTGACGCCCAGATGAAGAGGGTGCCCAGCCCGCCTCGGCCCTGCAGATGGAGAGCCAGGCCAGAGACGGGGACGGGGTGTGGGCCTCGCATGCTGGCCCAGGCCCTCCATGCCCCATACCGGCTCACCTGGGTCACGCCGCGCCTGAAGGCCTCTCGGGTGAGGATGCCCGGGCCGTCCACTGTGCGGCCGTCGTCCTCGGGGCCCCAGCTGGCGCTGTAGATGTGGATGTGCTGCGGCTGCAGGCTCAGCGACTGGGCCTCGATCACGTCGGTGATAGTGCCGTCCAGCATGCGCACCCCTGCACAGGCGGCCTCGGTGAACACCCCGTCTGCGCCCCGCACTCTCCCCGCCCTGGGGGTGGAGGTGTCTGTGGGGGGCTCAGCTCTCCCCGACCCTGAGCCTGGGGCCCTGACATGGCCCAGTGGCTAGTGTGGGGCCGAGAGGCGCCCCGCCACCCTCCTGGCCTGAGTACCTCCGATTCGGGCATTGTAGGCGACGCCAGCACCACAGAACCTGTTGTTTGCCATCGCTGCCACTTCCCCGGCACAGCGGGTCCCATGCCTGGCGCCAGGGCAGAGACAGGTGCCCGTCACAGCCTCTTGGCCCCTTGTAGGGTAGCAGGGGCTGCCCCCATGCACTGTGGGATGCCGGGCTCACCGGTTCTCATCGCTGGGTGTGTATCGCGGCTGGGGGTCCGGGTCATAGTCATTGAAGTCGTAGCTGGCTAGGGGATCCTGGGGGGTGGAGACATGAGGGGCTGCGACCAGCCGTGGGACCTGGGGCAGCCCCCACCCCAGCCCCACAGGCTCACATAGTTGGCCCAGAGGTCTGGGTGGTCCTTCTCGATGCCGTCGTCCAGGACAGAGACCACGATGCCCTGGCCAGACAGCCCCTGGCTCCAGACCTGCAGGATGTTCAGGTCTGGCTGCACCTCCTTGTTCTGTGCAAGGCGGGGCCGGGGTCAGTGGGGCTCTGGCCTGGCCTGGCCCCGCCGCCCAGCCCGGCCCGCTCACCAGGTACCACTGCTTGGAGAACCAGGGGTCCGTGGGCACCACCAAGGAGCGTTTCACCCGCCGCTGTACCGTCTGCTGCTGGAACCACTGCACCTGGGGGCGGAGACCACACCATGGGAGGGGCTGGACCCACGAGCAGCCCACCCTCCTCCCAGCTTCCTGCCCTCACACCAGGCTGCTTTAGAGGGTCCTGCCCCTCAGCCCTTCCGCCAATTCCTGGTCAAAGGGCCCAAATCTGCTTCCAGGGTCTGGCGTCGGCCTCTTCCCTGGATCTGCCAAGGGGCAGCAGTGTGGGGCTGAGGCTTAGTGTGTCTGGGCTGTCACCTACTTGTCCTGGGGCCCACGTTGTGTGCGATGGGGCCAGGGACCCCGTGTTTGCTGGGGCTGCTCTTGGGGGTCCCCGTGTGCCTGAGGCTCTGCCTCCGGAGGGGACTGAAGCCCTCAGAGCACCCATCTCCTGTGGCCCACAGACATGTGGTGGCTGCTATTCAGGGTGGCTGCGGCTCCTGGGGTCCCAACCCTGCCCCCTCCCCATCCCTGTTCTAGAATCCCTCTCCCCAAGACATGCCCATATCCCCTTGCAGTGTTCACTTCTCTCGACCGCACCCTCCCCGGTGCAGGACACCCCTGTATGGCCACACCCACCTCCTCCCTGGTCCTCCAGAAGCCCTGCCCTGCTGCCTCTCTACAACCCATTCTTGGCTCACTGCAGCATTACTCTCTGTGGAACCCTCTCTGTGAAACCCGTGCCTGTCCACCACCTCTCCAAAGCCCACAAGGCCCCCTGCCTGTCTGGCCCCCAGCAGCCTTCCTCTGCTGCAGCCACAGTGGCTGCCTCACCCCAGGGCCTTTGCACATGCCCTTCTGCCTGCCCCAGGCCGCCCTTTCTCAGACCTTTGCCCTTTCCCCCTTTTCCTTGTTCTGCTCCCAATAGCCCCCCCAACCTGGTTCATGTTCCCCCGTCCCCTTTTCAGCAATCAGGGCCATCTTCTCCCCGTTTGCTCAGCTCCAGATCCTGATTTCTCTCTGTCCCACACATCCAATCCATCAGCAAGCCCTGGCCTCTGTCCTGCAAACCACGTCTTGAACCAAACACTTCTCTCTGTCCCAGTGCTCCTGGTGGGGTTTCCAGCTGTCATGCTTCTTGCCTCCTTGCCAATCAGCCCCCCCTCCCCCAGCCCAGCCTCTTTATGGGGTACCTGGGAACTTTGATCTTTCAGGGTGAGATAGAGGAGGGAAGGGGAGGTGACAAGAAATTGCTGACAGTGCACCTGCCCTGGGGTGAGTGCTCTGCACAGGTCTTCCCCATTTGGCTCCCCACTGTATAGACTACGGGGCCAAATGGACACCAAGACTCAGAGCTGGTGACTTGCCGAAGGTCACACAGACATTTATTACAATTACAAGAATAACGAGAGGTGCTGACACCCCTCAGGGCGCAGCCTCAAGGCCAGGCTCACCTTGGGGTCTTTCTTCAGGCGCAGGCGGTGGCCCCAGTGTGGGGTCAGGGACTGCTGGACCACGCCCCGGTGCCGCAGATGGAAATACTGCCCGTCAGGGAAGATCTGGGAATAAAGGGGAGCAACTGCATGGCTGGGACCTGGTTCCCGATGGAGCCCCTCCCAGGACAGGGGCCAGCCCCCCTTCCTTACGTTTCCCCCAACCAGGTGCCCAGGTGGGAGCTTCAGATGCCCTCTGAGGGTCCCAGGATCTGGAGATGGTCTAGGCAGTAGTGAGCTGGGGGGTCCTTGATATCTGGGGAACCTAGCGAGGGACCCTCTCATCTGCCGGGGTCTGGGGTCGTCCAGCCCCCGCCCCCTCCCGTCAGTCCGGGTCCCACCCACCGGCCCCAGGTTGACGAAGCCGAATTTGCGCGCCAGGCGCTCGATTTCCTGGTAACCCTGGGACACCCGCACGGCCCAGCTGCTGACATAGATGGGAGCCCGGGGTGAGGCCCAACCCACAGCCATGGGGCCAACGAGTGCCAGGCCCAAGGCCAAGGTCAGGCGCAGCCAGAGCGCACTCCGGGAGGGCCGCATGCCGGCGGGGGCGGGGCCGGGGGCGGGGCCTCATAAAGCCCCTCCTCCTGGCCAAACCGCCGAGATGGCCCAAGCGCCCGCCCCACCCCGGCGCCATAGCAACCCCTGAAAGCCTTCAACTCCCAGGGGGCCTTGCGGCTCCCCAACTTGATGGGCGCGAAGATCTGACAGCAGGGTGGGGCAGAGACATGCCCACCCTGTTCTTCCGCAGACTCGAACCCTCTGGAGCCTCAGTCTCCCCATTTGTACCATGATTCCCCAATTCTTCTGTCCCAGAGGTGCGGGTTCACTGTTGCTATAATTGACCTCGCCCCTTATTTTGCCCCGCCCACTTTCCTATACACCTCCGCCCCCTAGAATAAGCCTTGCCTCCTCCTCGGTCCAATCAGAATTGCTCTTTCGAATAAGTCCCACTTCCTCAGTTTAGCTCCACCCCATCCCTGCCTTTCAGATTCCGTCCCTCCTCCTTCACGTTCAGCCCCGCCCCCTCTGTTTTCGCTAATGAATCTCTTCTCGTTTCTCCAATCAGCTCTGGCCTTTCTCCAGCCCCTCCCACCAGCTCCGCCTCCCCAGCACTCTTCTCTCCTCACCCAGCTCCACCCACAACGGCTCAGCCAATAATCCCCGGACATGACCCCGCCCCTCCAATCAGCTACGTCCCGCTCCCGCTGGGCCAATCGGAGCCCTCAGCCCCCGCGCCCCGCTCCTTCCTCCAAAGTCGCGGCTGCGGCAGCCGTGGTCGGCCCTGGGGCAATGCGGCGGCGGAGGAGAAGGGGCAGGCCCCACCTCCTTTGTCCGCCCTGCCCTCCCACTGGCCAGAGCGGGGGGCAGGAGGCGGAGACCAGCCCGGGGGCGGAGACCAGCCCGGGGGCGGAGAGTGGCCCCGGGGTCCGGCGGTGCGGCTCGCGTGGAGGGAAGGCAGCGCGCACGCTCTACGGCAGGTGCGCGGGGTGGCGGTCAAGTTCAACCTGCCAGCCCCGGGCCCGCCGGTGCCATGGATGGCCTGCGCCAGCGCTTCGAGCGCTTTCTGGAACAGAGGAATTTGGCCACCGAAGCGCTAGGGGCGCTCGAAGCCAAGACCGGTGTCGACAAGCGGTACTTGGCCGCGGGTGAGCCGTCGGGGGGGCTCTCGGGGCCGCCTCTCCATTTCGCCGACGGGCACACTGAGGCCCTGGGCCACCGGGGCCTCGGACCTGCACCCTCCGGCCAGCTCCGGCTGCGGGGTCCAGCTCAGGCGGCGGGGCGCGCCCACAGTTCAGGGAGGAGACTGAGATCCTGGGGAGAGGTCGTGGACCGGGACCTCAGGTCTACCCGCAGCCCCTCCCCGCCCCCGCTGTGCGACCTCGGTCGAGGACCACCCCCTCCTTCGGCCCCGCAGCCGTCCTCTGCCCCCTCCCTCCGGGCCCTGGGTGCCCGCCAGGCAGAAGTCCGGTTCTTCCAGTTGTCCTGCTGGCCCCGGGGGAGGACGGGGCAGGTAGGCAGCCAGTGCCCTGCCAGTCTTGCCACCCTCTTCCCGGATGGGCTCCAGCATGGAAGCAAGTGTAGAGATCTTCCCGTTTTCCCAGGGGATGCTCCAGACCTGGAGGGGAAGGGTCACTCCCACCTCCCCTCAGGTTGTTTTCCTGCTAATATCACCTCCCACCCCCCGCCCTTGGCCTGCCCTCTCCCCTCCCCCGTCCGGAGTTGGGTTGTTTGACTGCTGTGGTGGGGTTGCAGAAAGGTTGGATGGGGCCCACGGAGAGGGAGGTCCAGCCACCCCGATTGTCACTTCCATTCCAGTCCCTCCTCTGCCTTTCTTCCTCAATGACCTTGGGTGGCCCCTGCCACCCTCTGAAACTGTCCAGTAAGTGTCCCTTAAGTGCCTCCCCTCTTTTTTGGTGCTTCAGACCCGACTGCCCTCTGCCACCTCTTCCTGGAAGCCCCCCTGGAATGAATCACAGGACCCTTTGTTCGGACACTGGGGGGCAGCTCTGGCTGAGGACATGCCACATGTTTTGAGCACCTGTGTACAGATCCTTGGAGTCCACTTTCCTCCCATTTCCCTGCCAGCTGGGGGATTCCCATGCCAGACAGCCCAAGGAAGGTCCAAAACCTGTCCCCCCAGGTTCCTGGTGCCCAATCTGTGTCGGGTCAGCCAGGGACCTGCCCCTGGGAGCAAGCCCTTGACCTCCTGCCTGGTTTTCAACATCCCTGATACCAGTGGGCGGGGAATTTAGGTCATAGAACACAGGGGAGGGGCCCATTGGGAGGGGCCTGCTGGGTAGGCTGGGGGGTCACAGGGAGGAAACTGAGGCCTGGAGTGGAAGGCTGCCCCTGCTGCCTGCCCTGTCTGGAGCATCCACCCCCACCCCACCCCCGCCCCATCTGCTGCTGATTGGACTGTCCTCGCCCATGTCCAAGGTCATCCTCCCTTTGCTGAGGCTGCAGGAATAGGGATTGAGGGGAGAGGGGCCCTGGGAGAGCTGCTTCTCCCCAACTAGCAGCAATCGCCAGGGAAGGGGTGCCATTTCCCCCACCCCCTCTCCCAGATGTCGGAACCCTTGGGCCCCACCGGCCTGAGACGGCCAAAATACCCGCTCCCAGGTAACCGAGGAGGAAACCCAGAAGAGGCAGTGACCAGGCCTCCTAAGGCCAGCTGGGGATTCCCCTCCCTCTCCTGACCCCAGACCGCCGGGATAAAGGCTAATGCAGGTGGAGGGGAGGGTGGAGGGGACTCTGCCCTTTGGACCACTAGTGGCCTCTGTCTCTCTCTGCAGATAACAGCCTGGAGGTGGGGGAAGAGGCTGTAAATGCTCCCAGGAGCCAGAGGCTCCCCGAGTGACCGAGCATGAGCCTCTTCCGCCACCCCTATCCCCAGCTTCCGTTTCGTCCTGGCTGTTGAATGAGACAGAGCAGGGAGGGACAGAGCCTTGCACACAAGAAGTGCTTCATAAATGCAGCAGCGACCATTATGATTTCAGAGTGGCTAACGCTCCTGGCCCCCATCCCGCACACCGTTCTCCTCTGAGCCCTCATTGCTGGGAGTGTGCTTGGCCCGCCGGAAGGGGTTCCCTAGACGTGTAGGGCAGGGTCCCTTCTACTGAGTCTTGTTTAGCTAACCCCACAGCAGCCCTAGGAGACAGGGCCACTACCCGCCCCACTGACAGTTGGGGAAACAGGCTGCAAGCAGAGAGACACTTGCTAGGTGTCTCGTAGTGGGTGAGAGCTCTCCTCAGCCAGGGGTACTCTCATTACGGCGCTTTGCATCCTCCCACTAAGACAAGGGCTCTCAGAGGGGGCCGTGCAGCCCCCAGGAGACACCGGCGATGTCTGGGGACATCTGATGGTCACGACTGTGGGGGGCTCCTGGCATCAAGTGGGTGGGGACCAGGGATGCTGTTCCACACCCCAGATGCAGTGCCCAGGGTGGTTCCCCCCGCCCCAGAGTCAGCACTGGTGAGGGTAAGAGACCCTGGACTAAGAAAACAGTTAGAAATTGTTGCCTTTCTCCACTCTCCAGGAATCACGTCTTGGTTTTTCTCCCATTTACTTATATTCAAACTCTAGCCTCTTGTGCTCAGCCCCTCCTATAGGACCCAGAGTGAGGCGGTTATAATTGCAGAGATCACATATTCATTCAACAAACACGGGGCAGCCACTCGGTACAGACCAGGCCTGAGGTGCCGGCCTGCCCTTGGGGAGTTCACAGTCCCGCGGCGGAGACTGACATGTTAGTGGGGTTCAGGGCCATGATGAGGGTTGCCCAGGTGCTGTGGGGCAATAACCCCTCCTAGAGGGGCCGCCGAGGCTTCTGGGAGGAGTGATGGATGCAGGCTGCATGGGCCAGGCCAAGGGGGCTCTGGAGACTGGGCTCAGCACGTGCAGCCCACACCCAGCCCCCTCTCTCCGCAGGAGCCGCCACTCTGCTAAGCCTGTATCTTCTGTTCGGGTACGGGGCGTCTCTGCTGTGCAATCTCATCGGCTTTGCATACCCCGCATATGCTTCGTGAGTGCCCGCTGGTTTGGGGGCGCGGGGGGGGGCGTCTGGGGCTCCGAGCAGCCCCTGACCCTGCCTCGCCTCCCCCAGGATCAAAGCTATCGAGAGCCCAAGCAAAGAGGACGACACTGTGTGGCTCACCTACTGGGTGGTATACGGCCTGTTTGGGCTGGCCGAGTTCTTCAGCGATCTACTCCTGTCCTGGTTCCCTTTCTACTACGCGGGCAAGGTGGGCACCACCCGGGACACACTGTGGCGGCTGGGGTTCCCAGGGGCGGGTACCCAGGGGTGTCTGACGGGGGAGGCCAGGCCCATCCCCAGGGCTGTCTGACGAGTGTGGCCAGGTCCAGCCCAGCCCAGCGTCTGATGGAGGAGACGCCCCAAGCCGAGGCACAGAGTTGGGGCCGAGTGTAACTCCTGCCCTGTGTCCGCAGTGCGTCTTCCTGTTGTTCTGCATGCTTCCCGGCCCCTGGAACGGGGCTCACATGCTGTATCATCGCGTCATACGTCCACTGTTTCTAAAGCATCACGAGGCCGTGGACAGCATCACGAGCGACCTCAGCGGGCGGGCCCTGGACGTGGCAGCCGGAATAACGAGGGACAGTGCGTGCTCGCGGGGCGAGGGGTGTCTGTCTCTCCGGTCTCTGTCTGTCTGTCTCTCCGGTCTCTGTCTGTCTGTCTCCCGGCTCCCCCTGCCCCACTCACCTGCATTCCTGCCTGCTGTCCTCCTGACTCTGACTGGCCTCTGTCTGGCGTCTGGACCGCCTCCGCTGGGTGCTCGCTAAATCTTCCCCTCTCACTGTCCGCCTCTCTCTCCTACGCTCTCCGGAACCAGTCCTGCAGGCCCTGGCCCGCAGCCGGGCTCTCATCACCCCGGCGGCTGCGGCAGTGGGCCCCTCACTGCCCTCGGAGCCGACTGTACGTAATGCCCGCCCCTGGGAGGTAGGGAGGGCCCACACATGTGTGCGCACGTGCGTGTGTGTGAGTGCCTGCACCTGCCTCTCTCCCTGCCAAGGCTGGCTGCTGGCCACTCAAGTGAAGCTGGCCCCCGGCAGTTCCCGGCAGCCTCTGTCCCAGTCTCCACCGGCTTAGCGCAGCCCTTGGGCCCCTGGACACAGCCAGACCCACCTCACTCACCCCCAGGGCGCTCTCTCCACAGCCAAAGCAAGCGTGACTCAGCTCTGGAAGGACAGGTGAAGTCCCTGCCCAGCCCCTGTGCAGAAAAGCCGGCCGGCCAGTTACACTCCAAGGCCTCCGCGGATTCCCCAGCCGACCCCCCAGTGGAGTCCACCACCAGCCCCTCGTCCCCAAGCAAGCCAGCCCTCAGGAGCTCCACCAACTTGGGCCACTCCCAGCCTCAATCCCCCGCCACTGGCTCTGCCAATGGCACCCAGCTGCCTGGCAGGCTCCGGGGTGGGCTTCGGTCTCGAGCCAACTCCTCCAGCCAGCCCCAGGCCCCAGGGCAGCCCCAGGCTCGCGGGCAGTCCCAGCCCCCCCGACAGCCCCAGGTCCACGGTTGGCAGCGCGCCCGGCCCTCCATCACTGCCTCAGGCCCTTCCCAGACGGCCCACCAGTCCTCAGGCTCCGCGCAGCATCCCAGCACCTCCCCCAGCCAGGGACCCCCCCTTGTGAAGTCTCCCAGTGGCACCACCATCCCCCCTCAGCCCCCCAACAAGACCCCCGATGGACCAGGGGCCTCAGCCCCCAATTCCAGCAGACGGCATCAGAAACGGCCCACAACAAAAGCCACCAGCAGCACCTCGGTGCCCAAGCTGCCCGCCTCCTGCCAATCCGAGTCCTCCCTGGAGTACTCCTCAGAGTCCACCACTGAGGCCACCTGCAGCTGGCCCCACCACAGACACGGGTTCCGCTACCTGCAGCACTGCTGGCGGCTGAAGCACCTGGCCTGCTAGGGAGGGCTCAGTAAAGCTCATCTGGACCAGCCTTATCTCACCGTCTGTCCGCCGGGCTCCAGGGGGTGGGGCTTCATGGGCACAGGGTCTCTTCCAACCGGGGCAGGTGCTGGGCAGCCCCACTTTACAGATGAGAAAACCGAGGCTCAGAATGGAGGTGTCACCAAGTGGCTGAGAAGGACACGAGCCTGGGCAATCCTTGTCCTCACGCTTTCTCTCTCCCCTCCTGGGGTAGCTCTCAGGCCCACTCACAACAATCCCCTTCTTTTTTTTTTGGCTGTGCCGTGCGGCATGCGGGATCTTAGTTCCCTGCCCAGGGATCGAACCCATGCCCCCTGCAGTGGAAGCACGGAGTCTTAACTACTGGACCAACAGGGAAGTCCCCACAATCCCCTTGTTTTGAAAACTCTTCCAGACAAGCAAGCTAGAGGCAATAGCCCCACCTCACTTGCGTTCCCTCTAGAAGCAGATGGCGGGGCAAGAATTTGAGTACAAGTCCTTTACGTGGGAGGGATCCCAGGAAGAGCCAAGAGGGAGAAGATTGAGGTGGGAGGGGAAAGAAGCTAATAAAGCAGGCGTGGCTAAACCCAGCACACCTGCCAGCACGTGGCTCTCCCTCCCATGTTGAATGCACACCTGAGACTTATCCTGTCCAGGTGCTGAGGGGCTGGATCCACCACCCTGCCGGTCACTGGGGGGAGCGGTGGCCATTCACTCCAGCCAGCACCCCCGCAGGCAGCGCAGGGTCCAGGGCCAGGCAGCCTTCAGCAAAGAGGCCCCGGGAGGCTGGCCATGGACGTCAGCCTGGCCTTCATGGAAACTGGGAGGCGGGAGCTGGGTGGGCATGGACAGGACCTCCTAGGTCCTGCCGTTGCTTTCCTTTGTCAGGCCAGCACAACCCTGATTGTAAAAACAGGCAGAGACAGAACAAGTAAGGAATGTGATGCACCTGTCATGTGGATATAGACGCAAAAACATCTAAGCAAAAAATAGCAAATCCAACCCAACAGGATATGAAAAACCAGAACACTCTCCCCTCACTGCCCCGTTCAACTTCACGTCCCTGGAAGCACAGCCTGAGTTGGAAGCCGGAGGGTGGGGGGAGCTGAGTGAAGCAGTGGTGGTGGTGGGGGGTCTGGAGCTGGTACTGCACCTGAAATCGGCCCCCCTGGAGCCCAGGGGCCCGTGTTTTGTGCCTCCACATCTGTCAGTCACTGGTTTCAGCCCACCCCCGGGGAGGGGGCCTTAACCCCACGGGCATCTCCGAGTGGCAGCTACTGTCGCCCAGAGACAAGTCTCCCGCGAGGCATCTGCAGCCACAGCTGGGAGGACCCTGCAGCACCCATCACAGTCTGCCCGCCCACCCGAGCTCTGCTTCTCCCACATTCTGGTTGGTCACGACTTCTGGTGCCAACACAAGGGGAGGGTTAGGAGGAGAAACCATGAACCCCGACAGGGCAGTGGCTCTCAACCGGGGGTGATTCTGTCCCAGGGCCATTGGGCCATATCTGGAGACACCTTTGATTCCTGCCCGAACACATCAGCCAAGTACTGCAATCCTTTGACATGTCATCCCTCTCCCCACTGAGCACCCCAGCTTGTCCCCAGCTGGTGGTGATCCCATCCATCACAGTTTTCCTGAAAAGGAGGCAGCTCTGTGCAGCTGCCAACCTGGCAGCCCTGTGTCCGCATCCTTGAGAATTCCAGCGAGGGAGGAAGAAGCACGGAGCGAGTGCTACTGGTGAGCAGTGGGTCCAGTTCATTCGATCAGTCAATCAACAAATATTGAGCACTACTGTATTCCAGGCCTTGCTCCAAGGGTAGAGTCATGACCCAGAGAGACAAAGATCCCCGTTCCTGAGGATTTGGGGAGGTGACAATCAACAGGATAAATGGGTAACAGGTCAGAAGGAAGAGCATATGGGGGAATATGTGACTAGGAGTTGGCGGGAGGGGCAGGGGTTGGAGGGTCAGAGAAAGGCCTCTCTATGGAAGTGACTTATTTCTCTATTTGGCTGCGTCGGGTCTTGGTTGTGGCTCACGGGGTCTTTGTTGTGGCGCCCGGGCTCCAGAGCGTGTGGGCTTAGCTGCTCTGTGGAATGTGGGATCTTCCCGGACAAGGGATCGAACCTGCGTCCCCTGCATTGGCAGGCAGATTCGTAACCACTGTGCCACCAGGGAAGTCCCTGGAAGTGACCCCTGAGTAGAGACATGAAGGAGGTGAGGGCTCAAGTCTGTGAATACGGGGGCAGGAGTGGTCCAGGCAGGAGGACGTGCAAAGGCCCTGAGGCAGGACCGTGCCTGGTGGGTTAGGAGAAGAGCAGGCAGGCCGGTGTGGCTGGAGCCACATGAGCCAGGGCGAGAGAGGAGGTGGGTCTGGGGGGAGGACCACGCAGGTGCCTGCCTGGAAGGTGTGGTGAGGACTTTGGCTTTTACTTGAGGATGTTGGATTTGTTGGGAGGGAGGGATTGAGGGTAATTATTAATGAGCCCCCACCCTGCTGAGAAGTCCACTTGGGCTCTGGGGACAGTGATCCCTTAATCTGCTTATCGCCGGCCCAGGTGTTTGACGTAGGTGGTGTGGCCTGGGTCCAGGGCAGGAGACGGGGCCTTGCCCCACCCCCTGTGCCCTTTGAAGATTGTCCTTGGGCCCTGCCCCCCCCCCGGGTCAGGTCACCTGGGAGCACAGGTGAGCGGACACACACCTGTCTCCCCAGGTGGAAGCAGTGATGTTTACTTAGCCCCTCAGATTTGTTTTGGTTTTAATTTAAATGTGCAGAAAAGTATAACCCGCGACTCGGGGGCAAGTATCACAACAGGGCCGGCCGCTCCCAGTCACTTCCCCCACAAGGTAACCCCCATCCTGCCTTCATTGCCTCTGGCCTTGAAGGTCACTTGTGTCGTGTCCACGGTGTCTTCTGTCCCCTCCTGTCTGACTCAGACTCACCACGCTGCTGCGGGAATGATTGGTGCATCATTCTTTTTCATTGGCAGAGCGCGTGTCATTCTGTGAGGGCCAGAGAATGATTCAGTCCACTGCTGATGGGTGTTAGAGTTGTTTCCAGTGGGGGGCTATTGTGACTAAAGCTGCTAGGAACATTCTAGAAGCAGCCTTTGGTGAGCGGAGTTCTCATTTACCTTGGGCGTATACTTGCCAGAGACGGCAGGGTGTAGGGTGAGCCTCTGAGTCTCCTGGGGCTGCTGTAACCAGTCATCACCAACTGGATAGCTTGGGACAACCGGAATTTTTCCTTTCACCATCCGGAGGCCGGAAGTTCAAGATCAAGGTGTCCCAGGGCTGTGCTCCCTCTGGAGGGTCCAGGAGAGGGTCCTTCCTGCCTCTTCCAGCTTCTGGGAGCCCCAGGCATCCCTGGGCTGGTGGCCACATCCCTCCGATCTCTGCCTCTGTCTTCACACGGGTGTCTTCTCTCTGTCTCTCCTCTGTGTGTCTCTTACAAGGCACTTGTCACTGGATTTAGCGTCCATCTGGATACTCCAGAATGATCTTGAGACTCTTAATTACATCCTCAAAAATCCGTTTTCCAAAGAAAGTTCTGTTCACAGGTTCCAGGGGTTAGGGCGTGGACATTATTATTCAACCTTGTACACGAGTGTGTGTTCAGCTGTAGCAGAAACAGCCAAACTGTTTTCCCAGGTGGTCAAGCCATTGTAACCCTCAACTAACCCTCAGGATGTGAGACAGTCCAGGGGTTTTCAGCAGCCCTTCAACCGGCCTCGTCCTCCTGTGGGTGAGCCAGCTGGTACAGGGTCGGTGAGAGAGAAGTGCAGACAACAGAGGGGTGCTGTCTGCAGAGAATTCAAAACAGTAAGAAAAGCATCGCACCCCCCAGAGCTGGTACTCCACAAGGTTGTTGAATACAATATTTTGTGGGGTTGATGAAAGAACTGTCGTGATTACTATTGTTTTATTAACATAGACACAAGTTTCAAGCTTGCCCGTTTTCATTCTTCATCCTTTAATAAACATTGCCTCCTGCGGGAAGTCCATTTGGAGAATTCCCAGTTCTGGACCCTTGAGGACTCAGCTGTGAGTGCTTCCCTTGAGAGGCAGTTCCGTCTGTAATCACCGCGGTCTCTTCGGGCAGCGATCCAGTCTCTAAACAAATGGGCCCTGCGTGTTCCTACAGGGACACAGTAAATAATAAAACCCGAGAGCCAGGGATTGTAAAGACACCAAGATACAGATCTTGAGTCTCTCCGTTTCCGTTGTTGCATGTTCCGTTGCACCTGGAGTTTTTATTCGTGTTTAAAAGTAAAGCATCAAAGCAGCGTGGAATTTTTGCTGGGCAAGTAAGTGCAAATGCTAGTTCCACCTTCAACTGGGTTGCTGATTTTGAGTATCTTTAAAATTGCAATGTTTTCTTCTCTCTTTAAATGGTTCCATTGATTGTTACGTGACCATTACCGGAAACAATTGTTGCTGCTCGGAGGAAGGCATGCGGGAAATCGTGGCTCCTGTGGCCACAGGCCATCCTGTCTGCTAGAGTGGGCCCTGCATTGGCCTCTGCCCCGGCAGGAACCTCACCCCTGCAAACCGGTCCCGCTGGTTGGGGAGTAGATGGCAGGGTTGCCCCACAGAGCTCCGGGGAGGAAGAGGCCGGAGGCTCCCATTTCCAGACACTGAACACACTCCCACACTGCAGTGAGGCAGAGGGGACCATCTGGGGCCATCGGGGACCTGAAGCCCTTCGGGGCTGCAGGTAACACCCGAAACGCTGAATTCCTTCTCCCCCCGTCCTGCCACCAGGGGGCGCCCAGACCCCACGCCTCCCTCCAGAACTGCGCCCCACTCTGCCCCGCGGGAGGGGGCGTTGGGGAGATCCTCCAGCTTCAGCACTTGTTACAGAAGACAGGGCTAGGCCGGGGCCGCCCCAGGCACTGCTGGGTCCCAGGCATACAGTAGGTGCTCAATAAATACTCTTTGCACGAATGAACAGAAGGGCTAGGGAAGGAATCTGGAAGAGTGAGGTTCCCAAGGTCAGGGCCGGGAGGGGCTGAAAGGGTATACACAGATGGGGAAACTGAGGCCCAGAGAGGGGCAGGGCTTGGCCTGAGGTCACCCCCAAGGTCAGGGGCCGAGTCCATTGAGACCCACATGTCCAGCACCCGTTGCACACTCCCACCAACCCGCGCCCCAGAAGAAGACACAACCACGGATGGTACAGACGAGCAGGTTGTCCCAGATGACGGCGTGAGCCACCCCACTCAGGATGGGGAGGCAGAAGGGGAGGTTTTCTGCGTGACTATGTGACACCCCACTGACACTTCCAATCCACACATGATCTAGGCCTGCCCTCCTGGCTCTAGAATCTATGAGGAGACTACATCCAGGACACATGAGGACAGGGCACACGCTGAGGGTGGGGGCTCTGACCTGCCTGCTCTGCTCGGGGGTGGGGAGGGGGCCCCCTGAACGGCCTGAGAGGAATATGTGACCCCAAGGGGCATCGGGAGGGGGCTTGGAACCTTAGAAAGTCCCGCCTTCCCCCATCCTCTTATAATCCTCTTATATTCCCCGTCCTCACGGTCGCCCCAGGGTCAGACACGCTGGGAGGAGGTGGGGGCTGGACCAGGAGGAGGAGGGGATGAGGTGCACGTGATCCCGTGTGTTCAGGTGGTGACAACGTGGCTGTGGATCTGACTAACAGGGCATCCTGAAGTGTCTGCGGCCAAGTATGTGAAACTGGGGTGCCCTTGTTAAAAAAAAAAGTGCTTGTAAAAATTAAATAGGAATAAAAAAGGGGTGAACAGCAGTGTTGCCTGGAGGGAACCCTCCCGCCTCCCCCCGAATTGCGGAAGCTGTCAAGATTATCTCTGAACTTCCTGGTAGCCAGGGCAAAAGGGGAAATTGGTATGTTACAGTGCCTGGGTAGGCATGTTTTCTAGGGCGTCATGCCTGTTTGTAACAGTGTCTCTGAATACGTGAGGGTGCATGTGTTAAGTGGCAATGAGAAGGGAGAGACAGAGTGTCAGGGGGTTAAACAGTGGTGAGCTTCCTGGTAGCCAGGGCAAGAGGGGAAATGGATACATTACAAGGTCTCCTTAGGCATGTCTTCGTCGGGGTCATGCTTGTGTGTGACAGTGTGTTCCAGCAAATGAGTGTGAGACAAGGGGAATGAAAGCAGACACAGAGTCTCTGAGAGTAAAATAGCTATGAGTTTCCTGGCAGCCAGGGTGAGAGAGGAAATCAGAGCTAAAGAGTCCATTTAGTGTATCCTCACCAGTGCGTGCCTGCTTCCGACAGTGGATCTGACTGAGTGCAGGGGTGTCTGAGTGTGTGGTGGGGAGTCACTGAGCTGCAGGTGGGAGATAGTTCTGAGCTCCCTGGAAGCTATGGCAAGAGGGGAAATATGCTGACTTTGAGCCTGGTCAGCCGTGTGTGGCCGAGGTCTGGTCCAGGGGCTCAGAGGGGGCAGTGTCTGGCGGCCAGGCGCACGCGGCTGTCCTCGGCGGGGCTCCAGGGCCGGGCGTAGCCAGCATGGGGGAGCAGCAGCCAGTCCTGAGTGCCATCGGGGCTGATGAGGCGCCGGGCCGCCAGCAGGTAGTCCCGATGGAGGGCCAGCGGTGGGCAGGGGCAGTGGCTCGGCGCCCACACATACTCGAGGGCCCGCAGTGGCGAGCGGTTCTTGTAGATGAGCTGCACGTGCACCTCATATCGGGTCTCCTGGGCCTGCCGGACGCGGCCCAGCACGCGGGCCCGGAACACTGCGGGCAGGGTGGTGCTGAGCCCGGCTGGACGCTCCGCCCCGGGGCCCATCCACACACCCCTTGCCAGACGAGGGAACTGGGGGTCAGGTGGGGCATTGGGGGCCCTTGGGGACTGTGGTCAGCTGAGGCCGGGGGTAGGGGTCAGCTCAGGGATCAGTGAGGGGTTAAGAGTCAGATTAGGGCAAAGGATCAGATCAGGGAGTCAAATGAGGGTCAGGAGGGGTCAAGCTGAAGTCAGGTCAAGGAGTGAAAGGCAAAGTCAGACCAGGGTCAGAGGTCAGCTGGTTAGGGGTCAAGTTCAGGTCAATTAGGGGCCAGGTGAGGGATGGGGTCAAGGGCCTCTCACCAAAGTCGCTGCCGCAATAGTGGAGCAGCCGGTGGGCACGACCGCGGGTGTCAGGGCAGGGTGGGCAGGGGTCTGCGGAGGCAGTGCAGTCAGGGGCACAGGCCTTGCCTCCCTGCTCGCCCCCGCCCAGGCTGTCCCCAGCTCACCTGGGGTGGGGCCTGGGGTCCGTGGGGGGATAACAGTGGGGGCAGCGGGAGACTCAGGGGACTGAGGATCTAC